>NC_085842.1:237784675-238503425 GCF_035594765.1 Anolis carolinensis
GCTTAGGTCTCCCAGAATCTCACTTTTAGGTGACTGTGAGCAGTTATTAGTGCTTGTCTGTCACAGTCAACCCGCTGCTTTATGGAAAAGATAAGAAATTCAAAGGTTTCAGGTTAACTTAAAATATAGAACAATTATTCTGGCATGTGCTACAGGGAGCCCTTGATCTTGTTAGGGAAGAAGAAGATGAAAGAAGACAATTTTATGACTATTGAACATCACATACATAGAATACATTTAGGCTCTAGAGCACTGGTTCCCCACTATGGTCCTCCAAATGTTTGGGACTTCAATTCCCAGAATCACCTGTTAGTTCAGCCAACTGTCAAAAATTTTGGGAGCTGAAATCCCAAACAGATGGAGGACCAAAGTTTGGGAACCTCTGTTCTAAAGGAATTGGTGTTGCTAGTCAAATGGGGAAGGAATTGAAGAGGAAGGCAACTCTTATGATGAGACCCTTCAATAGACAGATCTTACTTTTGTGAGCCAGCTGAATTCTGATCCAGCTTGCTATCAGTCACCATATCTCATCTCAGACCAAGGATTTGTTGATCTGTATCTTTATTGGCATGGTGCATTCAAATCACTGAACTCAGCACATATGGTGATCATACACGCTTTATTTTTCTGCACATAGATGCATGGTTTCTATGCTCCTGCAAGCTGCTGTTATTCATAGGGCTCATCTAGACCTGCATCAAAATCCAGGGCCAGTCTAGAGTAGAAATGTCCCAGACTCGGGATGCTGTGGAGCTGTTCAAGTGCTCTAACCTACAGAAGCAGGGGGCGGAGTGGAGAGCAGTGTCTCCAGTCAGGCTGAAACTGGGTTGGCCCTGCTGGACTGTCACCCTTACCTGTCGTGTCATCTCCATCACTGTAGCTGCTGGCTAGAGAGCTCCTGGCCATTGTGTGGATCAACCAGCAAGCAGTTCTCCAGACAGCTATTGTGCTAGGGATGGCATGGCCTGATTTATCACCATTGCTTTTGAACCAGTTTGATGTCCACATGTGGGGTGCTCTTCAGTTTCAGCAAAAGCTGGTGACTTTGCTTTATGTGGGGTTTAACTGGCTCAGCCTAGTTTACCCCACATTGAAGACCTGAAGTCTCTGGACATCATCAGGACATGCGGGTTTGACTTCTGGCCCACCTTTGGGTAAAGGGTTAGTATAGCCAAGCCTTTTACCAGATATACAAGCAACAGATGTACCTAGTATTCATTAATTATGTCCTTCCAAAAGTATTCAACATGGAGAATAATATTAAAACCAGAAGTACAGCTTCTCAAATCAGTTGAATGCAAAAAATTCAATTCAGGATCTATTAGGATACCTGTGCATAAAACCTGACATGGAAGTACAACTATGTGGAAATGGATAACTTGGAAATACTCCTAAAGATACTCTGTGCAGAAGTGTTAGTGGAACATTAATTTCCCTGCTATTTTCATTCAGATATTTTGAAAGAAATAGAGACAAAAGGAAAAAATCATATTGCATTTTTCTCTAAAAGGTTACTCAGAGGTCTTTGCTATTTCTAATACAAAAATATAACAGCTTTTTAAAATATAAAATACAGTAGTATACTTATTCTAAGAGCACACATTGGCATTTAAATTGATTTCAAGCTTGCTGTGAATGTTGAATCATCTCTTTAGCTGTGATCCTGGGGAGGGGGGGAATACTCTTTAACTGCCAAAAGATACCAATCTTATGGATGATGCAAAATTGAGTAAGTTTTCTCAGGAGCAAGTCTTACTGAATTCAATTGTTAACACTCCCTTGTAAGCTGAACTAGGTGTGTAATGACACTCTCCAATCCAATACATGTTCATGAGAAATGTGATCTAATCATCATTTGGGGTGTATCAACACAAACTTGTAACATGGGCCCCATTCTCATACATCAACTCAGCTCCTTGCCACATACTTATACCCTCATCAGAAAGAGAGATACGAGATCCCCCTATTATTATTCCAAATACGTTAGGCAACACTGATACATTAGTTTGATAAAAATACTCCAGTGTCATTGATCTGCAACAACAACTCTATAATTTATTAATAAGAAAGGGATGTGCCTCAGAAACCCCACTGAGTTCAGGATATGTATATGTAGTAAAGATAGAAAAGAACACTGGGAATGTTTAGGTTTTTTTTTTTTTTGCAAAAGCTATCTAGTTTTCATCTTCTGAAAGACAAAGAGACTTCTGAAAGACAAAGAAGACCTTTTCTCAGCATTCTACCATATGTTTCAGAGAAAGACATTTAAAATGCATCCACTTAAATAAAAATAAAAATATGAACAACTGAAAAATGCATGCAAACTACTTTATTCAGTGGGAAAATGTGTACGTAAATGTGAGCATATTAATAAAAATATGCATACATTATAGAAATAAATGTGGGAAATGCTTATGAATTTCTGGCAGACAGAAACAAATGAATATGACATGAACAGAAAATGGAACAGAAGTGACAGTAGGAGTCAAAGAAATGTGATGATGAGATAGATAAAGATTTTTTTTTCACATGACTGGTATACAATTTTTTAAAGATACACAGCTGTATTTGCTGCAGGAAATGAAGATCTATAGTATCAAACACAAGGCTCACCATACACAGCTAACACTGAGTTTTCTTATGTGGTTTTTCTTCACTGAAGTGAAAAGGATAAGAGAACTTAGGGAGCATCTACACTGACTGCAGAATTCATGTTGTTCAACACCACTTTAACTGCTACTGCTCAATCTTGTAGAATCATAGTAGTTGTAGCTTTGCAAGGTCTTTAGCGTTCCCTGACAAAGAATGCTGGTGTTTCACCAAACTATGTATCTCAGGATTCCATAGCATTGTGCTATGGTAGTTAAAATGGTGTCAAACTGCATTGACATTACAACGTATATGCACTCTAAATGGCAGTATGGGTCATGGGATGGTGAATATCTCTTGCCTTTATTCTAAACTTTTTTAAAAAAATTAACAAAGCTATCCAAGGTGCTGCAACTGATTTAGGAATAGGGTTTGGCAGTTTAACAGTCCTTTTAAAACCTACCCCCTGCACATTGCAGCCACCAATCAATTCTGGCTGCAGCAATTCATTGACAATCACAAGCTAAGATGAGTTGGAGAGAGATGAAAAACTGGAGTAGGTAAAATGGTGGAACCATTGAGTAACTGAGTCAGTTTTATTGTTAGTTGTTCCTAATATAATATGATGCATTGACAGTATGTTGATACCAGAGACTAGCCCTAGGTAAATTTGGAATCCAACAATTGAAATGACAGAAATAAACTAACCATTATAAATGTAGCTCAATGTTTATAGAAGAACTGCCAGGTTTAAATATGTGAACACTTCAGGCGATTCTATCTCAAGATAAATGTCATACAGAATCAGGATGAGTGCACCTTTTAATATCCTCAAGTGGATTAAACAAAGTAACATACACAAAATAACATAAGCTTAAATCATGCACTTTCTACTACCATAACAATGATCTTTATATTATCAATACTGTGAAGCTGGTTGGCATCTTTAAGGAATGACTACATAGTATCTAAGTATGAGGGCAAAACATCTATGAATTATATCATGGTCACTTTGCTACACAGTTTTGGGGGGGAAAAACTTTTCTAGAAATCAAATGATTAAATATATAAATATATATAATAGCCATGACACATTCTAAAAGAATTCTTATGCTATTTTCTGCACAAAACATCCATGAATGAAGTTTCACAGAATTAGTCCCAAATTATGAAGTTTCTTGCAAGTCCAAATTTCTTATCAGGGATTCTTCATGGTAGTGGTTCATCCACAGCAGTCAAAAGTTACTTTAAGCCATCGTTATTCCTAATGCTAATTAGGAATTCCTAATTGCCTAGGCAAAAATTACCTATAACAAACATTATCAGCTATAGACAGTTCAGGTGTTATCTCTTCATAAACATTCATGCAACAACAACAAAGATTACCCTAAAAATGGCAATGCCAGGGCTACTTTAGTTTCCGTCTCCATGGCAAACCATGGAAGTGATGCTTGCAAAGTGGAAAAAAGCAAGCTATCTAAAGTCCATTTACCTCCAGCTGCTGTCAGTAGCAAATCTTGATGGTAAATGACAGCTGGGAGGCAAAGTCCTCTCTGCATCTTTTCTGCTTTTGGAATGAACTTCTTTACCTCAGACTCTACAGTTGTGCTGATTTACTCTGAATTTTCAGAGCTGTGATAAGTCTGCTTTTTAAAAAAATCCTGTTCCTGGTGTTAGTCATAGGACCCATCTACAAATGAGTCAGGGGAGGGCTGAATACTCTTGGTGGCAGCAACATATGATGCATAGGTTCCATTCACCTGAACGCAGCCTTGTCCCACACTAAAAAAAAGTCATGGGATGCTCCAAAGCTTCCCTGAATCTTCAGAACCTGCCCGCATTTTGTGGTGGTGTGAACAGTAGGGCTGTTTTCTGCTTTCCTCACTCTCAGGTGATGGAACTTACACTTCTTCTTCTTGGCTTATCAGTGACTACTGGGCATGAACTTACTGGTGGTTGTCACTTGTTGCATCAACCAATATTGGCCAGAGCTACAGAACAATTGGAGAAAGAAGGGGGAAAGAAGATGGCAATTCCTCCTTCTTCCATCCCCTTTCTCACATTGCTCTGACCAGTGTCAGTAGATGTGACAAGTGACAACACTAGCAGTTTCATGCCCAGTGGCCACCACTAAGCTGACAATAAGAGAAGGAAGGTAAGGGCAGCAGTCTGGCATTGCTAATAAATGGAGTAGTGTGGACACATGGCAGCCAATGAACCAACTTAGTGACTGGCCATATGGACTCCTGAGTGCTGATCTGAACTTCAGATCAGCATTGATATATGTGGCCTAAGTAGATGGCCCATAATAGCAATAACAGCAGAATTTGAAGAAGTTAATGTTTTCAATATCTCCCAAAATTATCTAGTCAGCATTCCTATTAGCACTGCTGCCTAGGTGTTATATGAATTGTAGTTAAAAGGAATGATTCTAATCTCTGAAGTTACAAAGCTAATATTGAGGCTCTCAATCAAAGTTGACCAGCAAAGGACCAAGCTAAAAAGATGGTTTGTCTTTATGTGTCAGGCAGAAGGCCACTCACTAACTCTTCTGCCCCAAAACTGATGCTTTTTGATTCAAGCAGTCTTTACAATAGGTAGGTATGTATGATGAATCCATTTTCATTGGGATGTTGTATGGGTTTCCCTCAATCGAGTTCTGCTGTGTCCTTTTCCAATCCCACAGACTGAAGGAAAAGAGAATTGGAGAAAGAGCCATAACTAAAAAAACAGTTATAGTTTCAGGACTGTTAAAATTTGCTCTTTTGCTCTCTTTTGGTCTAAATCATAGAATCATAGAATCATAGAGCTGGAAGAGACCTCATGGGCCATCCAGTCCAACCCCCTGCCAAGAAGCAGGAAAAGACCAGTTACAACTGTAAGAATGTGGGTATTTAAGAAGACGTGGGGTAAAAGTGCCACCCTCTTTTAGGCATAATTCCATCCCTGTTTTTGACATCATCAGTTGCTCCAAAGTTATTCTGAAATGAGGACAAGCTTTCAAGGGGGTGCCAATGAGATGTACTCTAGCTTTGTACATGTTCCTTTCACTAGGGAGGTGGATTTCCCTAGAATATCTGCCTCAGAGTTTCAATTTTAATCATTTTAATTATTGCAAGGCATTTCTCATATTTGACTACTTATTTCTCACGATCCTATTTTTTAAGTCCCTATCTCTTTTGAGCATAATTCTAATTTATTTTATTGAGGGGGTGAGCAATTAAGATACTGTCTATAAGATATGGGAAACCAGATTAACAGATCAAAAAGACCATCTGTGTAAAATGGTTTTAGCACCAGGGGGTAACTCTCAACCCTACAATGGTTATGCAAAGCAGACTGAACCAGAAGGGAAAGCAAATTTAATTGTTGGCATACGTCCAGGGTAAATATGTATCTTGAGATTATGTCATACTTATTGGTTTTGTGAGATACCATATATTTTTCCCCACTTCAAATGGAACACACAAGGGGTTAGAAGTCAATCTTTCTTTCTAAAAGAAATATATATCTGAACAAAGTTAGAAAAGGTTGCTAGAACGACCCTGGGACAAGGTCAGCTTGGTAGTTCTAGTTTTTCCATGAAGAGGATGCATGGTCTCTACATATATGCAAATGTACAAAGTGTAAAATAGACATTTCATTCAAAATGTTTCACTCTAAAGCCCTTTCTACACTGTCCTCATATCCCAGAATCTGATCCCACATTATCTGCTTTGGATTATATGAGTCTCCACTGCCATATAATCTGGGATAAACAGATAATCTGGGATCAGATCTTAGAATATAAGGACAATGTAGAAAAGGCCTAAGTCTTCAGAATTTTTATCAATTCAAAATCACTGTTACCACCCTTCCACCATTATCAAATATAAATATTATTTCAGGTTCTCAGTGCTTTCCCACGTGAATTTGCATGCCTACGTGTAATATTCTTATGTTTTATAAAATGAAATAAGTTCTTTTAGCAGCATAAATAATATAATCAATGGGTTGCTGTGATTTTTCCGGGCTGTATGGCCATGTTCCAGAAGCATTCTTTCCTGACGTTTTGCCTGCATATATGTCAAGCATTCTTGAGGATGCCTGCCATACATGCAGGCAAAATGTCAGGTAAGAATGCTTCTGGAATATGGCCATACAGCCCAGAAAAATCACAACAACCCATTGATTCAGGCCATGAAAGCCTTCGACAATCTAAGGAATGTCCTGGGGTAAGGAATCTACTTCTTGTTGCTGTTTTGGGCCATGAAAGGGAATAAAAAGGGCACTGAAAATCCATTCTAAACTGGACTGGAAGGTTGAAGCTCCATCAAAATGGCACCAGGGTGGTAAATAAATAATTCACAATCTAAACTACTCACTCTGAAATTTAGAACAATCTCCATGGAAAAATGAGCAAGAATTGTGTCTATCATTCTTATCAAGCTGCACTGTGGAACTCTCCTTAGGTTTATGGCTATGCATAGAAAGACATGAGGACATTTCTTTAAGCTCTCTTCTCTCTGCCTATGGAGGGGAAGGACTCTAACTTTGAATGCAAAAAGATTCAGGGTGCACCAACATTGCAGGGACACCACTTGAACTGTCATGGGTCAAGGCTATGGAATCCTGGGATTGGTAGTTTGGTGAACCCCTTCCACACAGCTGTATAAAATCCACATTGAACTGGATTATATGGCAGTGTGGACTCAGTTAATCCAGTTCAAAGTAGAAATTGTGGATTATCTGCCTTCAAATTCTGGGTTATATGGCTGTGTGGAAGGACCCTGAGGCACTAGTATACTTTGGCAGAAAAGGCTAAATACAGTTCCCATGATTCCATAGATCTATGGCAGTTCAAGTAGTGTCAAACTGCATTAATTCTTATATAATTGAATTTTTCAGGTGATACAAAATAAAACAGAAAACCATAGGCTAGCTGGGTGGGGGGGGTCTAGGTTTATGGGGCAAAATGGGAGGTTTAGGTATCTTCTCTGCTAAAGCCATTTTTTCTATCCAGGTTATAATATTTTTTTTAGTTGAATATACTGGAACCATGTTAGATTCTTGTATTTGATCTTTATTTCTTCTTGAGTTTTCAGTTGAAATGTGTCTTTGTCCCTTATCAGTATTTCTTTATAAGTTGGCCATTTTTTTCAAACTACATTAATTCTGTAGTGTATATGCACCCTTAGCTTCAGGCCTTAATACTAGCAGGAAGGGTTGGGAAAGAATCCTGCATGAAACCCTGGAGAGTCAAAGCTATTTAATTTGGACCAAAAGATCATCCATTGGGTTATTCAACACTTTCCAATATACATATCTCCATATTCTATAACCAAATGGCAACAAGAATGAAAACAAGAAGATCCTATGTGTCATGCCTGATTTTATATAAAACAAAGCAGTCCTTCATGGCCAACCTAAAGCAAATCACCTCCTCACTGACAACTAACATGACCTTCAACTTCTAAAAATAGCTAGAAAGGCATTCAGGACTTTAAAAAAACCCACGAATCTTCAAGGCACTATGGAAATGTAATCCATTTCAGACACCATGAAATACCTCTCATGCTGGAGATGGCTGGAAAGCAGAGCTTTAATGGCAATGATAACACTAGCAAGGTTGTGATAAGACTCTATAAAGCATACACACAAAATTGTATGAGCAAATTTTATTTCTCAAAGCCACAGAGAGGGCTTGATTCAGAAGTCAGAATTGTGAGAGAGTCAAACCTTTTGCAAACTAAATGGGAAGGAAAAGAGATATAAACAAGTAATATCATTTCAGGGCTATCTGGATTAAAACAATGGTTGTTTTTCCTTCTGTTTCTAGTATAATTATTCCGCAACTGCTGACAGTGATGGATGAGCAATACACTTTTTATGGTTAATAACAATGGTTAAAAGTTAAGCTGTGATTCCTATGACTTGTCTGCCATTTCTCCAAATGTTTCCCTTGAACTGTCTGTTAAAGGCACAGCATGATGCAGAATGTCTTTTTCACAGTAACATGAAAGACACCTCAAAGGCACAGGCCAGCTCAGGTTTGCTTCTGCTTTAGCTGCACTTTCTGTGATGATCGATGACTATAGACCACATTGTAACACAAAGCCATACATCTGACCAAAGTCCAGTGGCATGTGTACCTTTGACCTTAGCAGATAAAGAGTTGCCTCCTGTGGATGCTTGCAAGTTTCCTATAGAAACAATGATTTCCAATTACCGTACTCTGATGCAATGTGGCAAGTGGCAGCTAGGAAGATAAGTTGCATCCTCCCTGCGTGTCTGAAATGTGCCGCATCTGGATTTGTGTAGATAAATCCACACATCGGTGCCACATTGAAAAACGTATAGAGCTTATAATTGAAATTCGCAAGTCTGAAGCAAGCCCCTGCCTGCATGGAAAACTGCATTTCTTCAAATATGACTCTTCCTCTCCTTTGACAATTGGGCATATAGAATGTGTATGTGTGTGAACACATGCATACACAAACATACTGAGAGTGAAATATCAGCATTCCTTGAAAACATACTTGAAGTCATAGATCACACATTTTTCATCTCACCAGTAAAGCAAGGTTTGGGTCCTATGAACATAAATTCAAACCCTGCATATTAACCCCCTTAAATTGAAAATTGATCAGTGGATCATACAGTTGCAAGTGTGGATTTATTAATTGATCAAACTATTTCCTCAATAATATATTTACCCCACTCCATATGAAAATTTACTTCAATACACATCTGAATATAGTGGCATTTCATATTTCCTGACCAACTGGTGATTTACTGATTCCCATATTGGAAACCAGTGGTGAATGGAGTGGAGTGGAAAAATGAGGCTAGTAAATCCTTCTATTCATTTAATTGCTATTTGTTCAATAATCTTCAACTTCAATCAAATAAATAGCCTAAATCAGAAACTCTGCCATTGATTTCTGATTAACAAAACATTGGTCCAATGAAGGCTTTCTCCGTACCTTTAATCATGCTCGTTTATTTTTTTTAAAACCACCCATTTCTCACACAGCATGGAATGCTTTTTTTTGTAAAATGCTGCCCTCTTGGAGTATTGTTTCGTTCATATTCAAATGTATGCATATTTAATTTATTAAAATTTATTGATTGATTAAACCTATAGAATACTGCCATACTAGGCATAAATTTACTAGGATCAAACAGCACTGAACTCAGAGGAACTTTTATCAGAATAAGCATGCATAGAATTAGGCAACATCATTCCTTCAATGTAATGACAGTCATGGAAATATTTCCTTGCCACATCACATGACTCTTAATCCATGTCAAAATGGAAAGCACACATACACTCTTCTCAGTCCTCAGATACTCTATATTTAAACAATTCTTGTGACTCTTTTGTACTAACATTATATTCAGCACGTACACAGCCTCCAATACTTCACATGTTTAAATTAAATCAAAAGCTGTGGAAAAGAAGCCAGCTCTTTCCTTCTAATCATTAGTCATAAGCCTACTGAATCAGCCACTAATGTTTTTATGGATTTTCACTACATTTATTAACATTAATAGTGTATGTGTACAAAATCTTACTTCTAACGTATTATTAATTAATGTACACACCAATTTGTACATAAATTATGCCGGCCTTCATTCTCTATCAGCTACTTAGTCATGTATAGTTAAGCATATTTTCTGCCACCTGAACAGTTGGGCCAATTCCAGAATGGAACCTGATGCAACTTTTCCCACTGTCATTCCATGTTTCTTGGGCTCATTGACTCTGATGGCTTGGGATGTCAGGATTTAAAGATATACTGTCTTTGTCTTAAAGAAGTTTTATAAAATTAAAAGGCTATTTAACATGTATAAGGGGCCCAACAATATTTGTTGGAAGTTTAAGACTCAAAAGGGTTATTTTTTTATCATATGTGGTATACTTGTGAATAAGCCAAGAAATATTGAAAGCAAATACAGATTATGATACAAGACAGTTAAAATTCATATGAATCCAGAATTATTTTATTGGTACTTCCAAATTAACAATTTAAAGAGGTGAACTATAAATTGTTGTATTATATGATTATAGCTATAATTCTCAAAAACGGCAGAGTATTGACTTTACAAGAAGAGAAGAATAGATTTTGAAAAACTATTGGAGTGGAAGAGAAACTGTTCCTTATGATCAAGGAGAAATCTTTGGACCATGTTTTGAAAGACAGTGGGAACAATTTAATCATATATGAAGAAGAAAGAATCACAACATCTATAGGACTTGAACATCGATGTAAATTATTTTTTTAACTCATCAGAAGTTCAACAGTATTATAGTAGTTAAACAGTATTATGAAGTTTACAATAGTGTTATATAAGTGCCTTTGGCTGATGGTGTATGAAGTCAGATGGTGATATCTCATACTGTTTTGATCAATTCAGAATGAGAGTGCCTCTTTATATACATTCAATACACCGATTGGAGATTAAGAATACCCCAAATGTGGAATTCCCCATTCTTGAAACCCTGGCTGGCATTAATATTTTTTCAATAAAAAATTAAAATGTGGCTGTTAATTCACTTAACAATGGGATGGAAGATTGTGGTTTGGTTTTCCATCTGGAGGTTTTAAGTGAAAAAGTTTTAAATTATTTCAGTTGTTTTGCATTGTTTACAGGTGTTTTCATTAATTGCATCCTGATACCTTATGCGTGCTAATAAAGAACCTTATATCAATCACATTGTTCAATTCAGAACACGAACTTCTTAATATGCTCATGCTTTGCACCCTTAACACTGATAAGGATTTGCTTGTTTAATGAATGAATAGCAGTCCTTGGTGTTATTTAATGCAGAGGAGGGAGGGTCAGGAAAACAGTTTTTAACTCACTGGAAATTTGTCTTGGAGGAGAGCAGTTTCTTTGTTATCCTTAAATTCTATTGTAACCTGACATTGAAAACTACTCTGAAACTATTGTGGATTATCAAGAATTCCTGAAGAGCTCACAAGCTCAAATTCAAGCACTTTTTGAAACACCACAAACACTCTGCGAAAAGAAAAGAAAATGCCAGTTAGGAATTGAGACAAATCCAGAGTAAAGAGCACCGTTCGGTTGATAGCACTTATGCAAATCAAACAGTTTTTCAACACCCTGTATTTAGGCCAGGATGAAACAAACATCTGAACGTATCTGTTCTCTCTGAAGAGATGCAGCTGGGATTTTGATGAGAAATCTTTTTATCTGTCCTTCTCCTTTCCTTTTTTTCTCCCTTTTCTTTTGGCGCTGAAACAACAGCAGAAAAGTTTATCATAATGTGTGGATTTGTGAGGAATAAAAGGATGGTTGTAGGTTGCTGTGGTGAAGTCAGACAAAATCGTTCTGTCTCTCCCTGTGTGTACAATAGCAGAGATGGAAAAATTTATGAGTGAATGGGTACTAGCCATAGCTTCTTACAGAAATCCACATCCATACAATAATGCTGTCAGGAAGTATCTTGGACAGATTGAGCTATGAAACTCACTGGATAACCTCTCCTTCATCCTAGCCTTCCTCACTGGATTTTTGCAAAGAGACAGGTGACTTGAAGGCAATAGAGCACGGGAGAGGGCGGGAAAATGTAATAAATCAATCAATCATGTTTATTTTTTTACCTGCCTGCCCCTATTGATCAAGGTATGGATAACAACAGTTTAAAATATTACAACATATTAGATACATAACACAAGCTAAAAATCCTTACACTACAACAGTTAAAAGAGCATAAAAAACCAATACATATTTAAAAGAACTCAAAAGTACCTTAAAACTCATAATTAAAGCCATCTGGATGGGCATGCCAGAATACTTAACTTAACTGTCTTAACTTCTCTTATGAAGTCAGCACATCTCCAGCAGATCGTCTCTTGTCCTGTGGAAAGTCAAAGAAAATGTTATGAGTAACATTTGTCAGCCTAGTTTGGGCTGAGGTTAAGTGTCACCTGAGGACCTGAATGTACAGGGTGGGTTTTACAGGAGAAAACAATCCTGGACC
Source organism: Anolis carolinensis (assembly GCF_035594765.1). NCBI lineage: Eukaryota > Metazoa > Chordata > Lepidosauria > Squamata > Anolidae > Anolis > Anolis carolinensis. Next base: position 237,797,256 of record NC_085842.1, read on the forward strand.
CAAATCATATAAGGCTTTAAAAAATAACAACCAACACTGTGATACAGAATCCACTTTGCCTCTTATATCCCTGTGTAACATTGGTTTTCTGTAGCTAATGACTGGATTATAACAAATGCCTTCAGCAGAAAGGGACCAAGTGTATGCGTCTTTCTGTATGCACAGAAAATGGAATTATTAAAATGCAATTAATGCAACAAAATAATAAACAAAGGCTAAAAATGGAAAATAAATAAATAAATAAATAAATAAGCACAACAAGGTCCACCATCGAATTCTGCTTTTTTAAGGTTCTGGGCTAGCCACATAATAAATATAATAAAAAGAGAAGTCCTATAGGGAGAATTATCGTTTTCTGTCCTTTACAAAAGTGTTCATTCCTAAATTGCTCAGGCTAAGTCCTCTTGCACATTAAACCAATACAAATGGACTTTTGCTATCCCATTTATCCACCAATGTGCCCCACAACTCCCTGTGTGTCTTCAAGGGCACAATACAGGGTTGATATTATTGCCTCAGCTGATAGACACAATTGGAACCCCATTTATTAAATTTTATTGGCATACTCCATGTTCACTATTTTTCATCCACAGATACTTTCAAAACAGATACTGTCTATCCAATAGAAACTAGGAAGCATTTTTAAAAGAATAAAGTAGATTCTTGTTTTCTTTACTGAACAATGACCATTTAGTAAAAAGAGAAGCACAATCAGTCTTATTCCACAATCCAGAAATGCTGGAATTTTAAAATTCAAGCTCTCTGAACTGATGCAATGGAAACAGTGATGGAAGAGATCAAAGCATGGAGTTGTTATAGCAACTGGTATTTAGAGGAGTAAGTCTGAATTTCATAAATTACATGTAGCAGCTGAAGATCTACAAAAGCCATAAACTGGAATAAATTGGATAACCCACCAAAAGAACTACCAACCCAACAGAGGATTTGGCCATCAGGCAGGATTCATAGATGTGGCAAGTTTTCAGAAAGTTTCAGTCAATTCAACTTTACTTCCCAGTGTTTCAATGGAAGTAAATAAAACAGTTCTCTTTCAGGGGGTGTGGGAAAATACTCAAAATAACTTGTGGGTTTTTTCAGAAAGGAGAAATTGTTAGCTTCTTAGGACATATACAATACATCTTAAAACCCTTTCACTTCTTACTATAATTGTAGAATTACAATTGGCCAGAACAGTTAGGTTGAGGCTACACTAATGGCTTTATACTATAGCTTGTATAATTCTTAATATGTAATTGTTTTTGATTGCTTTTAAATAATTTATGAGTCATGGGGGCCCCTAAGGCAGACCTATTGTAGGGTTTTCTTGAACAAGATTTGTTCAGAGGGGATTTGCAATTGCCTGCCTCTGGAGATGAGAGTGTGTGACTTGCCTAAAGTTCCCAAAGAGTTTCCTTGGCCAATGGGAGATTAATGTCCTGGTATCCTAAAGTTCAACACTCAGACTACTATGTCACAACAGCTCTATGACTATAAATAGAGGTTTATCATGAAAAGGTAAGGTGAAATCTCAATTAACCCACATGGAGAACCTCATGTTTCTAGCAACCTGAGCTCCATGAAACCAGGAAAGTGTGATGACTCATGGGCCATGTAGTCCCGTTCCTAGCGCTGTTGTGACAGATGAAGAGGAAAACTTAGGTTTCCCACCATTTCAGCCAGAATTAGAGCTTTCACAGCCAGAGATGGAGCCCCTGCACCTGCAGGAGATTTGCCTCCCAGAAGTTTCCCAAACAAGCCCTGAGCCGAAATCTCCCCCTTTTTCTCGCCGTGATTATTGTCAACAACAGAGAGGAGCTCAACAGGCTAATCGCAGAAGCCTGAGAATCGCGGCCAAACAAATGGTTGATTAAACCTGCTTCTCATGGGAATCTTTAGGGAGTCATGCATCTGGACTCAGAGAATGGCTTTCGGTTCTGGTTCCCCAGAGAATTGTTCTCTGGCGGGAAAACGAGACCCTACTTAGGTGTTTTGCCCTCGTAGGAATCTTGCGGAGTCAATTCGTCAACTACGGGAGTAGGTTGTGTGTGGACTACGCTCCCGTTTCCAGCCTTGCTTTGCTTCCCAGGACCTTGTTTTTGCTCCACGGACCCAGCCTTGCCTTCCGGACCTCGCCACGAATTTACCACGGATCCTGTTTTTGCTCCTTGTTCTTTGTTGCCTTGAATTAAGCCTTGTATCCAAGAATCAAGTTATTTCCTTGCCTTGCCTAAGTTTCATGGACTAAAGGACCTTGTCATCTCCCCTCACTTTGCTTGGCAAAGTGAGTGTTTCGGTTACTGGATTACAACTTTGGACCTTAATATTTCATATTGGACATTGTTTCTCTGGACTAATTTTGACCTTTCCTGAAAGGTCTACTTCTGAACTATTTCCTACACTTGCTTTTATTAACTTTATATATTTCCTCAATAAAGATATTAGATAGATTCTGACCTCTGTGTATGGTTATTGGTGCTCTGCAGCCTGGGTCGTGACAGAAAGAAGGCTTGAGGAAGCTGGGGGGGGGGGGGGGGTAAAAGAGCAGACCAGGTAGAAAACTATGCATCCTTTGCAAGACTTTCCAACCAAGGACCAGTATCACTTTTTATTCATCTTCAGTTGTCTCTCTGATCTACTCAGTGACCTGATGCTGCTGAAATCTGCCCCAGAAATGGCATCAATGACTTCACACACAGAGACGAAGGGCTTCCTATAGGTGCAAACAGAGCTGCTGGTTTCACTGGACACCATGATTTGGGACGTTAACATCATTTTAAATTATTTTTGACACATTCTGTACCTAGTAAGTCTGCATGTTTGACCAGCCTATATTTTCTCATCAAGGGCACTGAAGCTTCAAAACACACACACACACACGGCTTAATCTTCTCTACACTTGTCAATAATCTTCTCTACACTTGTCAATGAAAAAAAAATTAAATAGAATCCTTGAACATGTTTATGCAGATGCAAGCCCAACTGATATTTTCCCGCACTGTTAAAATTTAGACTGCAAACTGGTGGATTAGGGACTTGTGCCTAAGGTAGTATTTATATTTATTATGCTACATCAATGTCTTCAGATTATTTTGATGCACTGTGCCATACTTGGTTCATTAGACCATTTATGGTGTTCTGACAAGGGCAGCATTTCCTAACTGGGTGATTTAAAACTGTAGAAAAGCAGGAATGATCAAGTGCTGTGTAGGTCACAATATATGACTGATGTTAAGTTTCTCTTTTGCTGAGTCATAAGTTGTAAAAATCTCTTGATTTTTTTCTGTATTAACCTTTTTGAGTCTTAATATTGGGGGCGGGGACTACCTTCATCATAGGCCCATCTGGTGAGAATATGTAATAGCTTCCTTTCATTGGCTGTGAAATTCTCTTTCATGAGAATTTGGCCTCTCTGCTCTCAATTAACTAGTTATTTTTATTTCAACAAGAGTTTGATGATAAATTAGTTTTGTAGATGAGTCTATTGTGGGGGGGTTGCTGTATTTTTAGCTTTACTTTTACATTTTTCAATTTATTTTATAATTTCAATTAATTAGGTTTTTAGGTTATCATTTGATTGTGTTTTAACTTTTTATCATCAGGTTTTATCTTGTTTAAACTTTCTTTTAAGCTGCTTTGGGTCTTATTTCAAGAGAAAGACAGAAAATAAATGAGATAAATCATCATCAGCTACATTGCTATCGTTATCATAGCTATCATCATCTCAATTTCATCATACTCTTTCTTTATTTCTTTCTATGACATACATGCCATAATTTTGTATAATGTAACAACTTTTAACACAATCACATTTCAGCACAGCAGTTGCAATCCATATAATGCTAGCAGGGCATTGCTTATCTCACTGCGACAATAGCAACTTGGTAGGAATTTATGATATTCTGCCATCATGGATGTCTTTTGCTCCCTCCTTAGGTCAGACAACATCTCCCAGTTTGAATTCTATCCCCCTGCAACCTTTGATCAAATTATAATCGAGGCATTTATTTGACTTGCCTCTGGTGAATGTTTTCTATATCCCTATACCCTGCTGAATTTAATCTTATAGCCCATGCACAAGCATGAATACATTGCAGATCTCTTCTTAAATATGTTATAAAATTAGCATTGCTTTTGGGTACTTCTTTTATCAATTAGCTTTTCTCCAAAGCTGGATTAAGATACTGGAAAAATAGAGTATCTTGCATTGTATATGTATATGTATAGTGTGCATGCATTTTTTTTAAAAAAGAGATTCTATTGAAATCAGTTTTATTTATGCATTCTTAATATAGTATATCCTTAGTTGTTCTTAGTATAAGGTATTTCTCTCTCATTTATTTGTGAGCCAGGAGATCCTGAAATGAGCTTTAATGTTTATCATGAATTTGCTATCTGGCCTTATGAAATTTACTCTTCTTTCTTTTCACATGTTTGGATCCAAAAACTAATGCTTATATACAATAGGAGGTAATGCAGGATTACTTTTGTTTGCATGGCAGTGTTAAGGTAGATACAGCATTGTTGTCTCACAAAAGCCCTTTGTGAATGCCTCCCCCTAAAAAGCCCAACCTGACAACCTAAGCCTATTATGGCAAATTGAAGGGTAACAAATGTAATATAGCTTAATATTTTGATCAGATAAGTGAAAGAGTTTGCACAATCGTCATCATCATTCTCATTATCATCATCATCACTCAAGCTAGAAATATTCTAGAAAGTATAAGAGAATATTCTAGAAAGTATAGGAGGACTAAGAAGTATGAGTGAGAAATTCACTTGTTTTAAATATAAAGAGATTTTCTTGTTTAATTTTTTAAAAAAAATAAAATAAAACAGTTCAGAATATAATTTGGATTCTGAAATCCATACATTTCCAGATATGCAAAAAAGAAAAAAAAAGAAGAAAAGAAAAGAAACAAAGAAAAGTTAGCGACATCAACATATTGAAAAACTTGAGAAAACAAAAATCACAGTGCATTTCAAAAATATAAACATCCTTTAGCCCAAGGAGCATACAGAAGATTTGAAGAAAAGCACAGTTTTTTTCCCTCTGCAAAAAAACAAAAACAAGAGTTTGAATGGAACTAGCAGAGGACAAACCTGAAAGCAGGAAAACATGGAAGTCATTAAACTTGAGAGGTCAACTTGTCTCTAAAGACTAACAGTTCATCCTCCAAATGTCTGCAATCATACTAACCTTAAATGATCATGACTAAACAAAAAGGAGAATTTCAATATTTCAACTCTTTGATGAACAGAAAGTAAAATATATAAGATCCAACATAGACTAAGCCTAAGTTGACAGCTATGTAGAATTTCAGATAAAACTTCTTGAAGGCAAGGGCTTATCTATAAGGGTAAAGGTTTTCCCCTGACGATAAGTCCAGTCGTGACCAACTTTGGGAGTTGGTGCTCATCTCCATTTCTAAGCCGAAGAGCCGGCGTTGTCCATAGACACCTTCAAGGTCATGAGGCTGGCATGACTGCATGGAGCGCCGTTACCTTCCCGCCGGAGCGGTACCTATTGATCTACTCACATTTGCATGTTTTCGAACTGCTAGGTTGGTGGGAGCTGGAGCTAACAGCGGGCATTCATTCCGCTCCCGGGATTTGAACCTTTTGGTCCACAAGTTCAGCAGCTCAGCGCTTTAACGCACTGTGCTACCAGGGGGCCCCTATTTAGGCTTATCTATACCTAAACTAAAATTCAGCCTGGAGTAAAAATATTCCAAACTGGTCCTGCGGGTGGCAACACTCTCTTGATGGCCACGGCGCTCTGATACCCGCCCCTCCTTAGTTATGTGGGCATCTTTGCGTATCCCAGCAAAGGTGTCCAATCATGGCCCAGAGCTCTCTTGAGCTCCATGGTGCCCCGTTGCAGTGATCTTGCAGAGGGCCAACGGGGCACCATCCATTGACTTTATCTGTGCTTGGCAGCAACGCCAACTCATATGGACAGAAGACCATTTTGGATTGGTTATCCACATTCACCCTCAAATGCTGCAATAAAATTGAATGATCAGAGTTAAATGGCTGACTTTATATTATGAAACTGTTGCTATAAGTCAGACAAGAGAACAAATTTGGCCTGGGGAATGAACACTCTCTAGGTTCATGTTCAATTGAAAGAGGGATTTTACAAATGTTTAGATCCCACTGATTGAAATCTCTAAAGAGAGACTGAAAGATAAGACATCCATCTTTCCAAACCCCTTCTGGCTCAGTTGCAAAGCTTCAGGGAGGACATTTTAGATGAGAATTTGAAAAAGAGTTCCGTTATCACCATTTCCCAAAATTAAGGACAAGAGTGCTTTTGAGCTTGAAGTGCTAGCCTTTGATAAATCTCTAGGACAGCAAGCAAATCCCACAGAGACCAACACAACTCCCTCTTTGTAAGCTTTCACTAAATGAAAAAAGGGGAATGGTGTCATTAATACTAATTATTGATTGTGATAGTATTAAGTGGTATTATTGATTTCTGTTATTGGCAATGTATTACTTTTGAATGATGAGCTCACACCTATCTGATATGGAAAAAAATGCTTGTTCTGGAGATATAATTAATGGATTATATATGTCTCCTATAAGAGGGAGTAATATTATGCTCTCTAAACAAATTTCAGGGGAAAATGAAGTGCAAAGAAATAAAATTATGCTTCCCGCTGAATGTTTTCTCTATATAATCCAGCCAAACAGCATGTTGTGCTTAACTGCCACATATTGTTTGATTTTAATTCAGAGGAAGTCCTTGTCACATGTAAAAAAAAAAAAGCTAGTGCAGAAATGCCATTATATCTCTCACACACACATTGTTTGGAAGGGGACAGCTGACAGCTGAGAATTTACAATGTCATAAACCATCTTGGGATTGTGCAGTTTACAAGTATAAAGTTGTATAACAGTCATATGCCAAGGAAGACAGTGCTGTCATCATTGTGACATTGGGATCATTACACAAAGGAAGTAAGCAGCACAACTGTTGCACAGTGGTTATGATCTACAAAGATATGCTACTATGATGGCCTTGTCTTGTGGAATTATGGTGCAAAGAGAGGGTTCATAACACTCCCAACAGAGCCATATAGACTGGTAATCCACAACAGAATGCAGTGAAAAGTCATGGGTGCCCTGTCCTCATGTTGTTTGATGCACTATTGGTGGCAGGAATGTTCAGTGGGTTTGGTAGTGCTGGGTGGTGGAGACTCCCTCTCACCTCCATGGCAGTCTATGCAGAATCATTTCAATGCTGATCTGGTGTGCAAGATGCTGGACTGGTATCAACCTAAGGATCAGTCTAGATATTCCCAAAGTGGGAAGCCTAACAGAACCAAATTCTCCCATGCTCCTGTATGCAGCAGTTTTACCTGACAACCAAGCAAAATAAATCAGATTAATGATACAATAAACTTCAGTGCAGTTTGTTACCCCTCTGGCATTGTGTGGAACCTCACACTGTACAAAATACTACTAAGTGTAGCTTTTCAAGGGAAAAAAGAATAAGCAGACATCATCAATCATGACTAGGGCCAGCACCTGAGAAAAGGCCCTCTACCCATCCTAAATGCCCCTGCTTTGCCCTCCGAGGGAGAGAAGAGAGGCAGTATCTTCTGGACGTAATCCCTCCCCCAATACCATCCCCTTTTCCTTGTGTTTCATAACTTTTTAGACTGTAAGTATGAGAGTAGGGAACTGTAAAATTAACTTCCACCCCCCCCCCGTTTCCTTTGTGTGGCAGCAGCTATGGTGACAGATCTCAGGGGAAATGGAATGGCAGCATTGGGCCATATGGACAGCAGGCCACTTCAAATTAGAACTATCTAGCTGTCTACACTAACCCCAGAGTCCAAAGGTACTCCTGAATTTCACTGAAAGTCTAGACCATTCCCAACTTCTCCTAATGCAGAGTAAAATGGGCTAACTAATTTTATCCTGTTTTACACATCAGAAAGCCCTGGATGTTGTCTGGTCATCCAAGTGTGACTTCTGGTCAAGACGGCCAGTGTAGACAAGCCCTTTGTTATGTTAACATTCTCTCAATTAGTCTCTCAAGTGCTAAAAGATCCCTTTTCATTTTGCTTGATTAAGTATTTCCTAATCTCTATTGATCAGCTTACCCCTCTCCCTCATCATAGAATCATAGAATTATAGAGTTGGAAGAGACCTCATGGGCCATCCAATCCAACCCCCTGCCAAGAAGCAAGAAAATCACATTCAAAGCACCCCCGACAGATGACAGATCATCACTTGCTCCTTCTTTCTTTTCATTGTTTGTTTAAGAGTAGAAAAGAAAGCTCTTTCTATGAATACAATTCTGTAGGAATTCAAAGAATATTTGCAATTATTCATGGTCAGATGAAAAACTAGGTTCTTCATAGTTGGAAAAATGGGTTGGAAGAAAAAAACAATTTTGTGCCTTTTTCTTCTAGTATTTCAGTTTCCCAACACTTTGCACAAGCTATTTTTTGTGGAGAGAAAAACATGGTAAGGTGTTTCTTGGGAGGAGGATAGTCACTCCCCCCTCCCTCTCCCTCTCCCCCAATCTCTCTCTCTCCTCTCTCTCTCTCTCTCTCTCTCTCTCTCTCACACACACACACACACACACACACACAAAACTATTTTCTGCACAAGAATTCTCATTTTTTTGGCACAGAAAACCCATTAATTTTTATACACATAGTAGTTCCTCTGTAACACTTTAGGATGTTGTAATGGAGAGTGAATATTGTGGGGAAATATTTGCTTTCTCCCAAAGTCGGGAGCAAAACAATCAAGAGTGTATATTTCCACCCTCCTATACCTGAGGTGAGGATTGTGTTCCCACTGAATCTTTATATGGAAGGGCTTATTAGATATCTTTTGTAAAAAACTAGACTACAGGATGGAATAGTTAAGAAACCAAAAGTCAATGCTACTCATGGAGTGACCATAGCTAACAAGGTACACAAGGATTGTGCAGTTAGGGTTGGCCTACAGGGAAATGCCCCCACTTGCCTGAATGGAGCTGCAAAGTACAAGCATCGTCTTCAGAATAGCTTACAAACCATTAGGAAATATGTTATCTCTTCAGAATATCACTATCCCTGGTCGTTTTGAACTTAGCAAATATCTAATATTAGAAAATATCTTCCATGCCCATCAGAATATCTGCAAACATCTTTTGCCAAAATTTACTGCTGCTGAATGCCCTTAGAATATGCATTTGAATTCTTCCCTTACATTAATTAAACCTTTTCAAATATAATTAAAGCACTACAAATACACCTTTGGAAAACTAGTTTCCCTAAAAGAGTTAGTGTCTTATTATCTTTGTCTACTTGTCTTATTTGCAGGCTAACACTCTCCGATTTTTCTAGAAGCTAGTAATGAAAACACATGAGATTGTTAGGGATTTATATAGATAGATTTGGCAGCCATTTCATATTTGCTTAGATTGTAAGATATAATTAGAATTTAGAGGTCAGTTTCTGAAAGAATAAGTAAGTCTTAACAGAATAAATGTTTGTTCACTAATTCAGTCATGGATGAATTTTGATATGAGACTAGGAATAGATGTGATTTGTTTATTTTGAAGCTTCCAGGTGATTTAGATTAGTTCCTATTATTTGGTTGATAATCTTATGAGCTGCATGACCAGTCCAAACATTTAGGATAAGATTCTGACCATTGTATTTAAAATCTGGAAAGTGGTCATGCTCCCTGGGAAATTTTGGAAGTAACTTTTCCAAGGTCTGACTGTACTGAAGCAGTGTGAATTATTTCTATCCGTACTACCAACATCAATCATTACTGAATTGACATGGGTCATTAAATCAGTAAATCTCCCCCCGCCCCAAGATACATAAATATTGATGTCCCACATCCCACTTTTCAACTTTTCTTTAATATTAAGTAGGGGTGTGTAAAATGCCAAAAATCTGTTTCCTTTTGAAACATACATTTAGTATGCCACCTGTTTTGTTTTGTAAGTGTTTCTAAACTATCTTGAGGGGTCCATTTTGTTCTGAATTCAGAACACCAAAAATTCGTTAATGTTTTGTTTCATTAATCTGCCCATTTGTGCCAATAAGGAACACTTCTGGTGCTAGTTTCTACATCATTTTTATGGCTATTGGAATGAAACTTGCCACACTTATAGGATACATTTACCACTGTAAGCTCCCCATGTTTTGGAACGTTTTGCTTATCCACTAAATTTTTGGGAATTTTAAAATATTTTTATGAATAATATTTTCAAAATAAAAACTACAAGAGCTATTCCCTTGAGTTTCTCTACAATGACACGACATAACGAGGGCATAATTCCTCCAAAGTTCCAGAAATATTAGCACATCCACCGATTTTTCAATTTCATTACCTTGGCTGAGTCGCTTCCTAAATTAATCCTAGTAAATGGAAAACGTTTTCCAAATACATTCATTTTTTCCCAGTTCTTGCAAAAATTCTCATCAACAACTTTTTATGGTGCTTTCCGGGTGAGGTCAGCAAAGATTTGTTGTTTTCACCCACTCTGGGCATAAAAGAGAGGAAAATATTTTCCATGGGCAAATGTAATCTGCATTGTTAGTTTTGCCAAGATGAATGTTGTCATGACTTCCACCTTGCCAACGGCTTTTTTTTACTGATATGTGCTTGTGCTGGTCAATGGTTGCAAGATGAGTCACAAATCTTCTGAGTACTGTTGTTGCTCATTTTAAAATCAGAACTCAATGAAACCAAAAAAATGTTGACATCTTGAATGTTCTTATAGTGATTGATTAATACACTTATTGAATTCATACCCTACTTTGCTGCCTGATATGGTGCACAACATGATTGAGAACAATAAAAGTTAAAATAAAAGTGACAACAATATAATTTTAACCTCAGATTCGATATTCATGGTCCCATTACCCACTGTGAAAAAATATTCTCCCCAGAGCGTTTTTGGACATCTCTAGATCCTCCAGTGCTCTTCTATGGTATGCTTCTGGCCCAAGTATAGCTAAAATATAGAATGCACTATTATCTACAGATTCAAGTATCAATGTGGTATTTTGTAATGTATCCCCCATGGATACAAGGATCATACTGCATTAGTAAGAACAGGTTAAACCACTATTGTGGACAGATAGATAAAAAAGCAACAGCTTACTCCAGTTAAAATCCAGCTAGGTGCCAAAGCCTTTTCTTGAATAAAAAGGTATTCGACACATATTTCTTTACTGACAAGAGGAAAGGTGCTAGCCAAGTTTCCAATTCAGTTGACATCTGCATACACTTATCTACTGGCATTTCTATATTTATGGGATTAAATTTCTGTTACATCTTTCAATTGTGTGTAAATAAGATGCTCTTATCAGATGTGATTCTGAAAACATTAAAATTAAAGGAAGATATTTAGCTGAAATGAGTCAAAGAAAGAAAAAGAAAAAATCAGACTTGTCACATGTAATTATTAAAGCTTTTAAGAATGTTAGGACTTTTAGATATGACAATAAAAAGTAATGAAGCTAGAAATGTCACAGAAATGACAAAGGAGAAGGACAGTGATATATTTCATGGCATTAACAAGGGTCTCTATCCAGTGATACATTGCTCTAGTTTCTAATTGCTACCATTGTTCATCGCCATCATTCACTGAGTAAATCTACCCACCTTTGACATGCCAATCTATATTATCTTCCCATGGCAACTACAGGATAGTCAAGTGAAAGTCGGGATCGGAGTCCTTTTTCCCACTCCTGTTGTAAGCAACCTTCTACTTAGGTGCAATTCCCATTTCTTTATTTATTTTAGGAACAGTTATATAAACTAGCACAAGAAAGATATTGCAGACACTGAGCTCAGGCTCTCAGTCTAAGACTGGACATATAAGTAAAAGTATTTGGGAAAATATGATAATGTGGTCAGGAGAATTTTGGCTGCTGTTTAAATGTCCATTTAAAAGTCCATTGAGCCCCAGAAAGAGAAAAGAAGTGGATTTTTGTTGTCATAATTATTATTACTGTTATTAGTTTCCTAGTCTATCAGATCAAAACAACTGGAGTTTTGATCATCAACAATTCCAAAAATCTAGGAATTGTTAGGATATTGCTTGATAATATGTCATATTCAAAACAAAGTAGCTTTTTTTCAATTGTGGTATTGTTTATGGTAATTTAATACAGATATTTTGTCAGCCCAGTTGGAATTACCCATAGGGCACCTTTCACTACTGAAACCAGTTATTTTATTTCTCTCAGTTTGTAGATGCCACATCTGTAATCCACGTTTCCCTTTTCTCAAACACAATTATGTCTGGCATATTACGTTCTAAGAGTTCTAAGTTTGGATCATACAAACCCATGTGGTTTATTTTTGTACATCACCATTTTATATATTTATTTATTTACAGCATTTATATTCCGCCCTTCTCACCCCGAAGGGGACTCAGGGCGGATCACATTACACATATAGGCAAACATTCAATGCCTTTTAACACAGAACAAAGACAAGACAAATATTGGGCCTCAAACGCATTTTCAACAACTTTTTTCAAACTTGTGCTCCCATCACTTTTTTAGGGATGGTAAAGGATATTTTTGCGTATGTTTGAATGTATTTACATTTATTGTACGTATTTGAATGTAGCTCCTTCATTATAATGTTCCTTATAGTCAGTCTGTAACAGTTGTGCTGTGCAAACTGGTAAGATACATAGATGAAATTCATTCTCCATTAATATTTTGTTCAATATTTGTGTTGTTTGAAGGGTCTATTCTTGAGCTACAAATATAAATCTTTCTGTTTCTTTATTTGGTGTCCCATGTTGAAACTGTTTCTAAGTGTTTCCCCTTCTTAGCTTGTTATTTTATGCTTTTAAAGTACTAACCAAGAAGTGATTTGTTTTCCCAGACAACAAGGCAAATTTTCATGATTTGCCTTCTACAGACATCTTTTGTATCTTCAGTGTTCAAAGACCAATTTACACTACCATGTGGTCAGTAAAGATTCATATAATGCACTTTAATGCAGTTAAACTGCATTATATGAGTATACACTGACCATATGCGCTGGGCTGTGGTGAAGCTGGTTAGTAGCCAGCTGCAATAAATTGCTTCTGACCAAGAGGTCATGAGTTTGAAGCTAGCCCAAGTCGGACTGAGCACCTGACCATTAAAAATAGCCCAGCTTGTTGTTGACCTAAGCAACCCAAAAGATAGTTTCATCTATCAAGTAGGAAAATTTAGGTACCGCTTATACGGGGAGGCTAATTTAACTAACTTACAACACCATAAAAATCATCCAGCAGAGTACAGAAAGTAATGAGGAAGCAATCCATCAAGGACTCAGTGTCACAGCTCTTGGCAGCAGCTTCCCTGTGGCCGGAATCGAGCATACCCTCATGAAGCCTGGAAGCTGGAAAATGTTAAATAGCCTCTGTGTCTTCATCTCTGTCTATATGTCTAAGGGCATTGAATGTTTGCCATGTATATGTACATTGTGATCCGCCCTGAGTCCCCTTTGGGGTGAGAAGGCGGAATATAAATATTATAAATAAATAATAAATAAATATGATGTAGTTTCAAACTGCATTATATGGCAATGTAGATTGAACCCAAGACATTATCTCTTTATATATAGCTATCAGCATTTTTCTTTGATTTTGTTGATGTATACAAAGAATACAGCAGGAGAAAGAGGGGACTGGGGCGGGGGCAGACTATCCCACACCATATCACAAGATCTTAGAGTAGTATACAGATACAATCAGTGTCAAGTCCCAACCCATTTAGGGCTTTGAACGTTATCAGCAAAACTTGGATTTCAAAATAGAAATATTTTGGCAGCCAGTGCAATTGTTTTGTCACTGGCATTATATGATGTCTATATCCAGCCAGTAGTCTAGATTTTGCATTTTGCACCACCAGTAGCTACTGAGAGCCTTGCCAGACAGGTTCAAAAAGTGGGACTTACCACAGGTTTACCTGAGACATCCAAATGACACCTCAAGTAAACTCAAATTAATTCAGAGTAAACTGTAGTTTCCCAGTTTGTACTAATTTGACACCAGGAGAGATCTCGACCTTAATGTAAGTTCCGTATCTTTCCAGATGTGGGCACTGTGGGGATTGACTCCTGGGACCGCTTCCTCGATCCCAGGGGCCAATCCTCACTGTGATCCTGGTACTTTGGGTTCCAAGAGCATGAAGGAGAAAGATGGCACCCACACTCTCCCCTTCCAGCCCCACATTTACTCCAAAAACCTATGTGAGGGACCTGGCTGCATGCTCAGGCATCTCCATGCTCAGGCCTCTCCTGGCACTTGAAAATTAAAGATTGGAAGGTTGCGGGGGGAATTCCAGGACAGCATGTAGCCACCTGTCATTACATTATCTAGGTTCAGATCAAGGTAGAACTCACTAGTCAAAGGTGAAACCAAACATGAAATATGGAATTCAGGGGTACGGTTTTGATTTTCCTGAGGACAGAAGCATTTCAGGTATTTAGTTAATATGAATGAGATATATACACCCTCCCTCTTTCATATGTCAAGTATTTTTATTTTTTACTTTACCCCTCAAGTTCGATATTTATTTACCTCCTTGTTTCCCATTTCTGCCCCCTGCTCAACTGGAACCTGGCCACATAGTTTTCCTCTGCCTCTTTCCTTAAGTCCCTGTATGTTCATTACCCTGCATTCTCAATCCAATGCCAAGGAAATGAAACTGCATTCACTTGTACACATATTGTGCTATTCTGGCTTTTTTCGCTTTTGTAATCTCATCCTGCCCTTAACGTGTGCAAATGTATTAGCGTGAATTCTAATTACGTGTTTGAGAGAAGGATGCATTTAGTTTTGTAATCCAATAGTATTTACTTTAGACAGCATTAATTAATAAGAATATTGTTTTAATCTTATATACTATTAACCAGCAGGTTTTTTTGACATTTCAAGAAAAGCAGCATCATTTATGCCAAGATTTTCTCCTTCACTTGACTATAAGAGTTGACACTACGAATCAATCTTGATGACATGTACATTTAAAAATAAAAGCTGGGTTTCTTTTAACCATAGTACTTCACAGAAACAAATTAAACCAGATGAATAATTAATTATATCTTATTACTTCATTAACTTAATTATAACATTAATATTCATTCACTTTAATTTTGAGAGTTTTATTAGCATGTTGGTAATGCTCCAGTAGTTTCATTATCAGTTGAATCTTATATCTTTTTCCCATAATACGAACATAGAATATGAACTTTATTTTTTAAAACAAAATTAAGCTTTTTAATTACTCTAAACTATAGAATATTGAACACTGATTTTACAGGATAGAATCATTTTGTGGTACCCATATAACATTCCTGTGTACACTTTTCTTGAACCCCTATTGGACTAAATGAAATTTTAGAGCTGATATGCATGGGATTTTGCATCAGCTCACCCTGCCTGAAGTCAAGTAACTCAAGGTGCATCTACACTGCAGAATTAATAAAATTTGACACCAATTTAGCTTCCAAGGTTCAGTGCTATGGGATTGTTGAAATTATAGTTTTACGAAGTCTTTAACCTTCTCTGCCAAATAGTGCTGGTGTCTCTGCTGAAAGTAAAAGTAAAAACCAGAGTGGTGTAGTGGTTAGAGTGTTGGAGTAGAACACAAGGTCCATGGATGTCATTGAGTAAGACAGCAACTGTGGACTTACCATGGGAAAGCCCCCCTTTCCCAAGGTAAAGGCAAGAAGCCTAGTCTAAAGGAGAATGTCTCAAAGCCTCCATAAAGAGAAGCCTGGCTGGTATTATGCAAGGCCACCTATAAGGCAGTCCAGCCCTCTTAATGGCTTGTTTTCTCCAGTGGGGTGACCAACCGTCCTCCCTCAGTATGATATGAGCAATATGCTGGTAGCCTTAGGGTTCCTCAAAGGGTGGGTTTTTTTTTAACCTGCCCCATATTGTATCTGTCAGAGTAAGGAATTTATAAGGATAGTATCTGGTAGTCAGGTTCCCTTGCACTGGAATTGGGGCGGGAATAACAACTAGTGTTCATCTTGGTGCCCTCTTTGGTTGAAGGGGGGGGGGTCCCTGAATAGAGCCCTCTAATAGGTTGTATGGTTTGGGAGGCTGGGAAAGGGGCTATTATTTTCGGGGCTTGAACAACTGATTGGCTGCCTGTTCCAAGGTTGTAGGGCCTAGGGAGAGAGCCCCACAAAGGGTCTTCCTATAGGATCATGCCAGAATTTACAACCCATGTGAGTTGGGTCCTTACTCACGATTGGGTAATTTGTCCAGGGTGCAAAGAAGATGGCCATGGGTTGACATCTGGACTTTAGCAATAGTTGCTCCTCTTCAATTACTTGGTTGTTGCCCAGGAGAGCTTGATTTGGAAAACTAGGTCAATAAATGGCCCATTGTGTTGTCAAAGGCTTTCATGTCCTGGATCACAGGGTTGTTGTATGTTTTCCGGGCTGTATGGCCATGTTCCAGAAGTATTCTCTCCTGACGTTTCACCCACATCTACGGCAGGCATCCTCAGAGGTTGTGATAATAATGGCCCATTATTCATCCATATTTTTGGACTTGGCTAATTATTTCATGGTTGGTCTTCAAAGGAACAACGCTCATATATTGGCATATGGGTGAAACCAGCTGGTCTTCTGCTAAGGGATAGCCAAAGAAGAGGTGGTCTTGGCTGGACACATAGAAGCAGATGCCTAACCCTTACTTTTACTTAGAAGTAAGTCCTACTAATTTATTTTTAGGCAAGCATTGGTAGACTCACACCCAAAATACTGTATCAATTCTTCCTCAATTCCAAGCATACTCCTTACTTATTTAGATACCTGTCTCAGTGCAGCTGTAGATGCAGCTACTGCTTTCAAATAAAGACACACTCTGTGATTAATTTCTTCCTTTCTGATCTGTAGGGCTGAATTATACCAAGTGGCACATCTGAACTAAAAGGAGTGTCTTTGTAAACAAGGTCAAGTATGCTTTGGTGGGAGATGCTAGAGGTGTTCAAAGAAAAGGGAGACAGGAAGAAAACTACAGATATTGTTTAAGTGCCATTTTCTGATGTGTTCTTTTTCACCCTGTTTCATCCAATTGGAGAGTGACAAGCTCAGTGTATCTTGACATTTGACTCTCGGCATGGCTTGAAGCTCAGCAGTGGCAGGAGCAACTATTGTATCAGCACAGCTGAAATTACTTTCCTGTTTATTACCACAGTTTACTTTTGATTCCTTAATGAAAGAGGCACATTTAGTATTCTCTTGGGTGCCTGGTGCTACACCAAAATCCTTTGCTTAAATTGCTCTGGCTCACGCAGCAAGTAGTCAAGCAGAAAATAAAGTGTCACTTTCAACAAGGCTACTTGGTTTGCGGGGGGATGTTATTAAATAATTCAAGCAAAAACAAATGTAGCATTAATTAATGGAGCAGAGGAAATGGATTTAATGTAGTAATATTTTAGAAGGGCTATTAGAATGAGCTTGCAAATCTACCCAGCTTTATCTGTAGTAGAAGTTATGTTTTGGATAATGTAGCATAAATATCTTTGTGACGAGAAACTATTACGGATTGGTGATTTGAATGTTGAATGTAAGTGTTATTAAGTCTAGCTGAAAGCCACAAAATGAAATTGAAAGGGAAGTCTAATTCATTTTCTGTTTAACATCAATATATCCCCTTCTAACTGTGCCATAAAATGGCTCTTGAAACAATGCAAAAATTAACAAATACGAAGCTAGATAATTGAAGAGGCAATTCTTGTGATGTGTTTTCAGTTGTGAACTGATTTTCGCATTCTACAGAAAGGTTTGTGTAATCAAAATTTGGTCATCATCATTTCAGGGTACAATTTAGTTAACTTAAAATGCATGTATAGTTTATGTCTCACTGACTTTTAGAAACCTTTGATTACTTTAATCCACAGATAATACAGTAGTTGTTTGAGTAATTTCAAATTGTCCTGGAAATAAATTATTAAAAAATCATATCATTATCATAGCATAATTGTACAATAAAAGCCATGTGAGGAAGCTCCCAAGATCAGTCCTTAGAAAAGTTCTTATGAACCCACCCAATGAACTGAATGAACCACATCTGCTGTGCACTATGGCCACAGTTGCCGTCACACTTACCCACAATATAAAAGTCTCTCTCATGTTCTGTATTAGAATAGGGGAAATAATCAGAAACAAACATCTCAGTGACACTAGCCTTCTCACATATCCCATATATCTTAAGATGAAAACTGTTTGTTTAGCCATTTAAAGGGAATTTTAGAGAAATAAAATGCATAAAACAATTTGCCAATTTAAATGGTGAACAAATTAAAATGTACACATTTTCAAAAAATGCTTACAAAAATGTTTAGTTAATAGGGGATAACATGTGCATTAAGTACAGGCGGTCCTCAAGTTGCAAACATCTGACTTACAAATGACTCATAGTTAAAAACAGAGTTGAAACAATAGGAACTGAGAGAAGTCTACCCATCAGAAGGGAAATTCACTCCTGGAAGAGTCGTCATGGGGAAAAGGTGTCTCCACTGAAGCTCTGTAATAAATTATTGTTTCCACAATGACCCAAATATTCAAAATCCAATTATCACAAGGATAGAAAGTGAGGCAAAATCTTCTGAACAAGGGCACAGACAGCAAAACAAATACGACAGAGGTGTTAACTCTTCTCTATGCTATCTGATATTTGGCTGAGGTTACACTTAAAAATGTACCTGTTCTGACTTAAATACAAATTAAACTTAAGAAGAAATCTACAGAATCTATCTTGTTCATAGCTTTGGGACTGCCTGTACAATGTGCAAATAAAATGCATGCAATAGGAAAGATGTATTAATATGTGCACTGATTTTCATGTGCCAAGAAAAATGTCTCACTACCTTTTTCGAAAAAAGGAATCCCAAGTGAGATTCAATTATCAAGACTGAGAGAGTGCCTTGTTGCTTTATCCATCAGGTCTAGTTGGCACTGCCTACAGCTGTCACATGTTGCATGTAAACTGCTTCTTGGTAGCTCCAATGAATGGATCTCAAGCAGTGAGGTTGAAGAAGGCTTCCATGGAAAATTGCTACCTAATAGAATGCTAGGTTTATTGGAAGTTTGGTAGGTTTGTAGGTGTGGTATATAAACTGCTTTTGGAATATATTCCCATATTTTAAAATAAAATATTCTGAGAACAATACAAAGCTAACCCAAGCTCCCCCCCCAGCAGAATAAGATTTCAGATTATTTTTCTATTTTGTAGTATTATCAATTCATTATTAAGTGAGCCAGTATGCTGAACAATAATAAAGATCAGTGATCATGTTGCATACCACTGAGATGATCTCCCATAATATGCCATGTTCTTTGTTTACATATTTTGTTGCTTCAATTATCTTCATTCCAAAAGCCTCATTTATTTCTTCATTTGCTTATCAGTTTATTGTACTCTTCATTTAGCATCACTCTGCTTTGCTTTCAATGGGGGGGGGGGGCAAACTTCTCTTCTGTCACCTATAAGATGTACAAATGATTTACGCAAATCTAGTGTGCCACTGAAACTTATACACACCTCAATTTTCAAGGCGCTGAAACAAACAAAACAGGATTTGCTGGCAAATGTAATGCACAGCAGAGAGAGAAGGGAAAGAAGGCACAAGAAAGAAGGGAGGAAGGAGCCTTGAAAGAAAAGGCAGAGAGAGAGAAGGAATGGAAAGAAGGTACAAGAAAGAAGGGAGGAAGGATCCTTGAAAGAAAAGGCAGAGAGAGAGAAGGAATGGAAAGAAGGTACAAGAAAGAAAAGGCAGAGAGAAGGAAGGATGGATGGGAGAAGGAAAGAAGGAAAGTAGCTTTGCAGTGGCATAGCCAAGGCTAGCTCTGCTGAGAGGGAGGCGAAGAAGGCTGCCCTCTCCTCCTCCTCCTCCTCCTCCTCCTCCTCCTCAGGGCCTGTGACTGTCGAAGCAGTGGCCCAGGAGAAAGTTGTGAAGGAGGGTGAAGTGCCTCCGCCAGCCATTTACTGCAGTCTCCAGGAGCCAAGGAGGCTGCCCCTTGCTGCCTTTGTAGTTGCCTTTGCCTCTTCCTCCTTGGCTCCTGTGGCCACTCACCACTTTGACTGATGCCTTTGTCAGCACTTAGATGGCTTGCCTCTTTGCCAGATGTTTTTGTCAGCTCGCCCTTTGCCAGCTTGCCTCTTTGCGGGCCACTTAGGTGGCTCGCCTCTTTGCCTGCTCACCTCTTTGCCAGCCATTTAGGTGGCTCACCATTTTGCCAGCTACCTTCACTTACTCACCTCTTCCCTGGCACACCTCTTCACTGGCTACTTAGATGAGTTGCCGCTTCACTGGCTCGCCTCATTCCTGGCCGCTTAGGTGGCTCACCTCTTTGACAGCTACATTCACTGGCTTGCCCTTTGCCAGCCACTTAGGTGGTTTGCCTCTTCACTGGCTTTACTCTTCATTGGCCACTTAGATGACTCCCCTTTTCACCAGCTGCCTTCGCTGGCTTGCCTCTTCACTGGCCAACTAGGTGGCTCGTCACTTTCCCAGCTGCCTTCCCCAGATCACCTCTTTGCCAGCCCCCCTCTTTGCTGGCCACTTAGGGGCCCGCCCCTTTGCTGCCGCTTGGTCGACTCACCCTTCACCAGTCATTTTTCTGTTTGCCCTTCACTGGTTGCTTCGCTGGCTTGCTCCTTTGCTGGCTGCTTTGCCATTTCTCACAATTCTAATGCGTACCCCAATTTTGGCAGGGCCATTTAGCCAAAAAAGGTGCACATTAGAATCAAATAAATACGGTATATGTCAATTCATAATCCTTTTACTTCCTGAGTTTGAAATATGTCCTGTTTTGTCTTTCAAGAACAGCCTTAAGACACTGTGGTAAGTAAATGAAAACTGCTTTACTTCAGCAAAACATAAAGTACAGTACACTCAGTGAAATAATGCAAAAGAAAGCCAGGAAGTCTTACTTCAGACAAAGAAACAGGCATAAATCCAGATGCAGACTTGGAGCAGGCACACAGAGAGTGAAGGCATTAGAGTCAGTTTGTTACCAGCAAGAGCTGGCTGCACCTGCTTCAGCTTTTATAGCCCTGGGTCCCCACACAGCTGCTAGGGCAGTTCCTAATTACTCAGCTGCATTTCTGGCAGCTAATCTAGCTGAACGACATCTCTGCTCTGTTTCCTTTCACCTCTCCTGGAATGAGGGTACTAACAAAGACTCCTCCTCAGACTCCAACTCACCCTCAGATTCATGAACACTTTCCTGCTCCCCTTCCTCTTCTGAAGAAGAGGAATCCCTGACAAATAGTCCTCCAAGCAACATAGCCAGAAAGCCAACTATATTTCAGCATCTTTTCTTTTTTAGCTTCATTATGGCTTCACGTGTTCACCTTTCTCAAGTTATTGTAAGATTTGCTTCACTGGCTGGCCATTTTCTCAGAATAAAAATATAACTCAATGTGAGTAAAGGTAACCATAGTGTCATTTATACTTCCTTAGAATATTATGTGTTCTAATTATCTTTTCAAAACCATTTATGCTGAACTCACAGTATATCTAGAGCACTGGCTAAGTTGTTAATTAGCCTTGTTAATGTGGATTTCAAGTAGACAAAAATATTACCTAGATAAACAAAAGTTCCTAAAATTTTGTGTTTTTGCAACATTGCATTTGTTAGGTTATAAGGTATGCTCATATTAAATTGAGATAGTAGAATTATTTGGTGTAAGCTATTATGAAACTGTATAATAATTGTAAGAAAACATGGCTTGTGCTTTAACAGAAAGCCTTATCCTGCTAAAACCAGTTGGGCTGAAAATAATCTTATGCATAGCAGAAGTGGGTCCTGCAATTATATTTAGTAGGTTGGAGTATCCCTGCTCAGGTTTTCAGCCACTCTGCTCACATCTACACCAACTACTTAGGTAGAAACAGACCTGGATATAAGCTCTGTGGCAGCTAAATGTTGCACAAAGCTGATCAGGGATAATGTAGTGCAAGGCCATCTTAATGCAACCTTGTTACATGTTAACCAAAGTCACAGGATACTCTGAATTTTGACTCAGAATTTAAAGTGTTCCCCAACTTTGGGCTCATCTAAACAATTGAGCTGGTTCTGGAATGAAACCAGCTGCAACTGTTCTCACTGCCATGAGTCTCTTCCAGGCTTGGGCAGTCTGGAGACATGGGATGACAATTAGTCTCCCCTCCCATCGCCTATGTTGTGAAAGCCTCTGACCATGGCATGGCTCCCACATATCAGCATCATGGGGTGGTCAGGGAAAGAAGTGGGGAAAGGAGGGCTAGCCATCCAGAAGTGGACCCATTGTGGATTGGTTCTGGTATAGTCAGTCAGTGTAACTCTACCTTCTGGTTATCTCCTTTGCTCTGTTTTTCTTTATTCAGCCACACTTGCTTTTTGTCCAACATTCAGTAAGCATGAAGAGGCCACTGAGCACACTCAGACCTCCTCAAACCCCCTTCAAAACAAATGAAAAACTAATCAAGAAACAGAACTAGTATGTCTGGACACACATCTATCTTATCAGTAGGACTGTAGTCTTTTGATTTTTCCATGGCTGACAACTCCTTTTCTTACTTTTGGAACATATTAAAGTAGCATCCAAAATTTTCAATGGAAATAATATTTTAAACATTAAAACATTGTTTTAAAAATATTTTCTCAAGTGCCAGGAAACACAAGGAGGAGAAATCCAGACTGACGAGAAGTTTATAACTTTTTTGTGCAGAAAAAAAATTATTTTCTGTGCAGGAAACAGCAACAGAGAAAGCTGTTTCCTGCACACAAAAAGTTGTTTTCTGCCCCAAAACACCAAATTTGAATTTTGGTAAAGAATAGGCACCAGAAAACACCGCTATTGAAAAAATGCAAACCCTTAAAAACTTCACAGTCTGTTTTCTACACCAGGCATCTTCAAACTATGGCCCTCCAGTTGCTTTGGCCTCCAACTTACTGAAGCCCTAACCAGCTTGTTCAATAATCAGGAATTCTGGGAGTTGGAGGCCCAAACAGCTGAAGGGCTTGAGGATGACTACAATTTTTAATTCTCTATGCCTTTTCTTTTCTCTCCCTTATATCAGTGCTTTCCACTCAGTTTCCACTCGATCGTTGTAAGACTGTTGTGGTATCTTTCTCCTTTACCTCACCCCCTTCCCCCAAAGATTTTTGAGCATCTGCAAAAGCCAGGGTTCCCTTGAATCTAGTGATGCCTCCCTTTTTTGTGTAGGTGATGGTGACCTTTCAGTTACAGTTCCACAGGAAGATTTGAATCAGGAATAAGAGGGATGGTGATATTTCCTTCGTATTTTTCCTTCAAAAATACATTTCTTTGACATTTTAATCATTTATCTCTGAATGGTGATGCATTTATTATTTCTTAATGCATCTGCGCCAGGGTAATCAAAGAATCCTTTTGCAATTTTAGTTTAAAAGACAACCTACAAGTGATTGTGGAAAAAGCCCTTCTAGAGCAGTTGGTGGGAGAATTAGATGGCTGCATGAAATTCCTCTACTGTGGCAACTGGTTTAATATTGTATCAGAAAATGGTGGGAGGATGTGATAAGAAGCAGAAATGGAGTCATTTCTGGGTTGGCAATCCACACCTGCTGGGAATGACTCCATTTCAAACAGCAGGATGCAATAGGTTTACTCATGAGTAAGTTTTCTAAGGAGCTGGTAGACCTCAATGAGAACTCAATTCACAACTATAGACCAAATGAATAGATATATTATGTAGTCTTTGCATGCTGGCTGGCTCTTTTGGAAACTGTTCTGGCTTTTTTCTGAAAATCTTTTGGAGTTATAGCAGTTAACATGATGTTTTGCAATTTATTTATTTATTTATTTACAGCATTTATATTCTGCCCTTCTCACCCCGAAGGGGACTCAGGGCGGATCACATTACACATATAGGCAAACATTCAATGCCTTTTAACATAGAACAAAGACAAGACAAACATGGCTCTGAGCGGGCCTCGAACTCATGACCTCCTGGTCAGAGTGATTCATTGCAGTGATTCATTGCAGCTGCTCTCCAGCCTGCGCCACAGCCCAAGCAATTAAAATCAAACTCACAAAAACTTTCTGCAGCCGAGCTTAGGTAAATCCAAAGAGACTCTCCAGAGTTTGGAGCAAGAGAGAAAGCCAACATGTCAATTTTGATGCCATCTCTCGTGCTTGCTGCAGTTATTCAATGGTCAGCCTTGTAATACAGTATTTGATTGCCACCATCCATTCTCAATTATGGCATCTCAGCTAATTTTGAAGGGCTCTGAATTGGCTTCATTATGCAGAAAGTACTACTCTACATGTTTACATGGTACACATTTAAATTATTTCAGTATTCTTTAAACATCTATTAATATTCTTCAGTAGAAAACTCTACATTTGTTGTTGTTTTCTCTTATCCAAGCATTCCTTTCTTTCCTTTCCTTTTCCAGCATCTTATTTCTTCATCACTAGCAAAGGAAATAGAGGACTAATTTAGCCATCAATACTTCCTGAAGCAAGAAGCACACTTTCTAAAGGGCAGATAAAAACTGGTCCACAGTAATAATCATAGCACTTAAAGTTTGCTCAATTTTTTATTATTGCCTTTACCTTGCACCTGCTGTGTTCCTACTGTGCAGCCTGGAGAACATATTAGTTCCAAGCACTAATGCAGCCTACAGTTCAGTTAGCAACACATTTCAGTTTCCAGGAGCGATTGCTGATGTTCGGCAGACAGAGTTAACAAACTGGAGCCATCAAAGAAGACTAGCTGATGAAAACATGTAGTGTGGATTTGGCTCTTGCGGCAGTTCTAATTCGAGCAGTCAGTCAGCCTCAATTCTTACTAAACAATACAAAGATATTGGCTTTTAACAAAAACAACTCTGGGTCTTCCATGGAATTATTGTATCTTTTTTCTTTCATAAACATGTATCAGGTGAACTTACGCAGCAGAATAGAAGCCAATAAATAAGCACATTCTTTTTGAGCCTTGATGGAAGAGGGAAGAACTGTACCTGAGTAAAGGTTTCCCCTGACGTTAAGTCCAGTCATGTCCGACTCTGGGGGTTGGTGCTCTTCTCCATTTCTAAGCCGAAGAGCCGGCGTTGTCTGTAGACACCTCCAAGGTCATGTGGCTGGCATGACTGCATGGAGCGTCGTTACCTTCCCGTCGGAGCGGTACCTGTTGATCTACTCACATTGGCATGTTTTCGAACTGCTAGGTACCTGATTACTGTGATAATATATAATGCTATTTTGAAATGAGAGAAACCATTTCAGTGACTGGCTTGACCTTGAGGGAACTGAGGGCAGCGACGGCCAACAGGGAGCTCTGGTGTGGACTGGTCCATGAGGTCACGAAAAGTCGAAAACGACTGTGTGATTGAAGAAGAAGAAAAAACCAAGATAAAGATATATCATTTATTTAGGTTTCAGATATGTTTATCTGCCTGTTTATTATATATATATATATATATATATATATATATATATATATATATATCCATATCCTTAAGACAACCTCAATTTATGATGCAACTATTATAGGGGTTTCTTGTCAAGATTTATGCAAAGGAGGTTTGCCATTGCCTTCATCTGAAGCTAAGAAAGTGTCACTTACTACAAGTGTTTCCACTGATGACTGAGGATTTAAATTATGACTCCCAGAAACTTTGTCCAACATGGGAGTAATAATCCATAAGAAAACACTGTGGGAAAATGACATTTTACTCATAGACCTGTGATGGCTGGTAGGGCTGTGCGATCAATAAAAAAAAAAGTTTCAAAACTCATTACAAAATTAGAAGGTGCTGGTGTTTTGTTTCTAAAGTGTTTCTAAAGTATCATTAGCGAAAATTGTGATAGTATAACAAGAGTAACAAAATTTTATTACTTTTTTGTTATAGTAATTGTGTAAGAGGGCTCCGTTCACTCTTATTTTTATAGCAATTAGGGTGACATGTTTTGCTTATCCAAGGAGTTTTGGGGAATTTTCCAATTTTTTATAAACAACATTTTTAAAGAAAAACTGTAATAGATATCTCCTTGAATTTTCCATGCAATGACGCAAGATAAAAAGGGGATCGTTCCCCCCAACTTTTGAAAAAATTCATATATCTACTGATTTTAGAGATTTTTTATTAAAAAAATTGACAAAAATGTTTTTTTAAAGCCACAACAGCTTATTTAATGTATCTCATATTAACAAAGAGAAATGCCATTTAGGGATTTCTTCCCAGTATCAGTCTTCCTCTTTATAGATTCAACAATTTCCTGGAACTCTGGCTGCCTGATGCTATGGAGGGCTAAATCTCTCCCCTATCCTGATTGGGGTTATATGATGCTGAGCAGAATTCTGGGAAATGTATTTTAGAGCAAAGCCTTTTTAATTCTCTTCCATAGGGCTCATCACCTTCACGAAATACATTTCCCAGAATTCTGTGCTTTTTCAGTCTCTT
Organism: Anolis carolinensis; assembly: GCF_035594765.1. NCBI lineage: Eukaryota > Metazoa > Chordata > Lepidosauria > Squamata > Anolidae > Anolis > Anolis carolinensis. The sequence continues at coordinate 237,823,692 of NC_085842.1, forward strand.
TCCCAATGAACTCTGCTTTCTCCCTGCTATTTCCCTCTCCTAATGGTGAGAGGCCATTAATTTAAAGAGGAATGGCAGCCTTTTTGGCTTTGCTTTGTTGCCTTGTACTGAAAATGAAACTGACTTTGGGAGGCTTCCAAGGTTTACAAAATTCAAACAAAAAAGTATTGGGTAAGTTTCAATTCCTAAGTTTTTGGTGCGGGCCATGCCCACATTTCACTTTTAATGAATATGATCCGACTAACAAGGACTAACAATAATTTTGCACGGCCCTAATGGTTCATTATTTTGACTCAAGTTATATGATGGTACAGGTCAAATTCATCTAAATGGGTGGACATAAAGAGAAAATATGCAGAAGGAAAGGGAGGGCAGGAAGCTAAAAGGGAATGGATGTGAAAGGGAGACAAAAACACCGATGTGTTAGTTTGCTTGGATGTCTATCCCCATTGCATGTCTGAAGGAAGCAAGTTTTAAGTGGAAAGACCAATTAATTCTCAAAGCCCGGCTTTATTGTCTGAGAAGTCAGGTAGCCTGTTTGCTGAATCAACAAGACACACATAGTCACCAATAACTTTTTTTTCTGGTCTGAAGCTTGGTGACATGAAAGAAAAGCTAAAAAGTGTGCATGGTAAAATGGGGAACCCAACATTGTTATAAATAATCTGAGTCTCCCTTGAAATCAGGCAATAGAGACCCATAGGAAAGAAGGTGGGCCCATGCGTCCAAAATGTCCAGGAAACAAGATGGGACCCTGTCCTAGAGAATATTTTGGCCGTATGAGCCCTCGGAAGTGCAGCGGGTTAAACTGCTGAGCTGTTGAACTTGCTGACCAAAAGGTTGGCAGTTCGAATCTGGGGAGCAGAGTGAGCTCCCGCTGTTACCCCAGTTTCTGCTAACCTAGCAGTTTGAAAACATGCAAATGTGAGTAGATCAATAGGTACCACTCCAGCAGGATATAATGGCACTCCATGCAGTCATGTTGGCCACATGACCTTCAAGTTGTCTACAGACAATGACAGCTCTTTGGCTTAGAAATGGAGATGAGCACCAACCCCCAGAGTTGGACACGACTACACCTAATGTCTGGGGAAAACCTTTACCTTTACTATAAGAATATCTAGAAGGGACAGACACAAATTAGTATTAGTTATTGTATACTCAAAAAAAGACTAGGTGGAAAACAATACTTGAATGTTCTTGTCTACATGAGGCAAAATTTATACATATATAATAATAAAGTAAATAAGTTTGGTTTTGCCTCCTTCTTATAATTTGCCCACTGACATCTAGAAAAAAATAAAAGCGATGGCATTTCCAGTGCAGGGGAAGAAAAATAAAAGAAATTGCTATTTAAATGCCAACATCTAGGACTCATTTTGTTGTTCTTACTGTTTGGATGTGTGCCTAGCAATGACAAATGCATGAATGTGTGTTGTAGTCAGTTTCTATAGAGAAAGCCACAAATCAAAAGAGAACTTTTTGCTCTATAAGTTTTAAACAAGAGATTTCTTAATGAGGGCAGGGAAGGTGAATGGGCACTAGGCAAGGGTAAATTAATCGCAATAAGAAAGCATAAGTAATTATTGGTGTGCCTATAGCCTGGAAAGTGATTATGCGGAATGAAAAAAAATATTTGCAGATTTGTGGTAGAAATGTGGGTTGTTTTTCTCTAATCCAATGATGACTGGCACAACACAGCCATCTTGTTTCTAGAACAGGTTATGTTTTGATCATATACTTGGCTTTAGAGTAATCTCACTAAATCAGTGATGGATGTGGATGAAGTGATTTGAGGGCTGTTGACAGAGTTATGTTTATAGATTCCAGGTAGAGACTGCAGAACATTCTTTAAAATTCTTAAAAGGCGTCAAGTATCAGAAATGGTATTTAAAAAAAACAAAAAACCTTCTTCATAGCACAGAGCTGCTCTTTTTAAAAATTGTATAACATAAAGTGCCTTGAATTTCTAACTTAAGGAAACCAAAGCTGAAAGGTCTTCTATAGCAAAGAGAAGAAGGCACATCATTGTGGTATTTGTTCATTTTACACATGTCAAAGATCTTTTGTCTCAGTTCTTAAACACTATCTGCCATAGCAACAATTACAAACATTCGCTCAAGGAGTATCATTTCCAGGAGTTAATTTGAGTCAAAGTGTTGCTTTTGAGATCTTTGCTCTTGCTGCTGATGGAGAGATTAACTGCCAAACAATCACTCTGATTCCAAGCAAGTAATATCTCCACTGTTGACAGTTCCTCTGTGAGGATAATGAACTATTCTGTCTTCTAATGGTTACCTGATATAAAGAATACTCACAAGGATCCACAATTTTGATCTGAAAAATACCAGTAATTGCAGTTTTTTATGAGGAAGGTTATATAAACTTCTACCCATTAACAACATTGTCCACTGCTAGTAGGAGATTTTTTACATTCAAAATTTTCAATGTGAAATTATTATGATTTTTGCACACAACACATTTCCCCCCCAAAAACACCACTTTTTTTTTAACAAACCATAGTACACTTAAAAAGCATGGCATTTAGTAGAAAAATAAATGATTCTTTTCCTTTTTACATGTGAGAATAAAATAAATGAAGATTAAAGAAAAAAATGAATTCTAAACTATTTCCTCACTTGAGTGCTTAATTTGAGCCAAAAACTTGAATTCTTTCTTTTATACCCTCTCCCTGTTAATCTTCTTACCAAGTTTAAATTTGAAGAACAGCAGACAGAAAAAGTACATTTATTCTCACTAATTTCATTGCTCCTGAATGCTGATACTAGAGAAAATCAGAATCCAAAATTCTGAAAAATATAATTATTGAGAATTCAGTCTAGACATTAGTCTGGCTTTTTGTATTGATAAGCTGAGTTGTCAAATGACAAAGCCGAATAAATAGCACAATGACTGAGCCCAAGACCTATGTGCCAAGTCAAAAATTGCTATTAGAGATCTGGCAACTGATTCAACCCTAGTGCTATTAATGGCATCAATAAGAATACTGAAGGATACAATATTGTTTCATAACTGTGTATGAATGAACCCAAACTGTTAAAATATTTTATTTGTTTTTTAAAATAAATCTTGGTCTTTTCCCTAATCAAACTAAGGATGAGGGAGTGCCAGTCTTCACCACCTCTTCAAAAATGAACCCATCACCCTCTTATGTCACACATTGACTTTGGCTGGGAGCCTGTTTTCACAGAAAGATTTCTGAAATCATTGATGGGACTGGGTTAGAAGGCTATTTTGCAATCCTCTAGAATAAAAGGCTTCTCTTAAAACTAGAGTCTGGTACTTAATTGAGGTTATGGTCCTTTCTGTTTACAATATCCAAATACCCATTCTGATGGCCTCCAAAAATCAATGTAAACACACAAACAGATTTCATAGTGGTTTTGTGATTAACTGAAAGGGGTTTGGAGCATATGTTTTTGTAAACTAGGACTTCTTCATCAGCTGCATCAGGGCTGTAATGTAGTCCAGATGTCACATAGTCCATCTGTTGTGTTTCTTGCCAATATCCAATCGAATTCTGCACCCGTTCAAATTTCTCCCTCAGAGACAGCCTTATAAACAATAGTAAAGGACCGGGCTGTGGTGCAGCTGGTTAGTAGCCAGCTGCAATAAATCACTACTGACCGAGAGGTCATGAGTTGGAAGCCAGCCCAGGTCAGGGTAAGCTCCTGACCATAAATAGTCCAGATTGCTGTTGACCTATGCAGCCGAAAGACAGTTGCATCTGTCAAGTAGGAATTTAGGTGCCGCTTAGGCAGGGAGGCTAATTTAACTAATTTACAATGCCATAAAATTTCCAGCAGTATGTGGCAGAGGAGGAAGTTTCCATCAAGGACTCAGTGTCACAGTGAATGATGAAGCAGCAGCTCCCCCTGTGGCCGGAATAGAGTATATCCTCATGAAGCCAAAAGCTGGAATGTTAAATTGCATCTGTGTTTCTGTCTATATGTGGTTGTCTATATATGTCATTTGTCCAATGGCACTGAGTGTTTGTCATTATATGTGCATTGTGATCTGCCCTGAGTCCCCTTCGGGGCAAGAAGGGTGGAATATAAATACAATAAATAAATAAATAAGATCTGACTTCCCCAGCTAGGGTCACTGCTGGCATACAATCATAAACTTGTAAATTGTCATCTGAGATTCTTAAGTTAGCACAGAATTCTGATGAATTCTCAGATTCTGAGATTGGTCTTTGGGGTGGGGTGTGTGCAAACCCATCTAAAGTCATTTGTGAATCTTTACTAAGAGCAGTCAGTTTTTCTAACCTCTTTTGTTTGAAACTGTGGGATTTCTTAGATACCATGGATTATCCTACATGGTATTGGTGAAGTGCTAAGTGTCACCCCCCCCCCCCACGGAAATATATGTTCCACTTCACTGCTACCAGTGCTCTTCCCCCATTGCCATTCCTTGTTTGCAGAAAGTTGGGACTAGCAAGGTAGTGTCTGGCTGTGAATGTACAAAAACAGCATCTCCCTCTTGGATTTCTTCTGCAAGAAGCATGAGAACTTTCTTCCATCTTAGGACTTCATCCCACACAGTCTTCTCTCAATTTCTCTGTGCTGCCAAAATGGAGCCCCATGGAGACAATCACATCATGCAAGGCCACTTCTGATGGCTGGCAGTGAGATTTTGTTGCAGCAGTGCAGAAAAACCAAGAGAAGACTGCATTTTCAGGAGCTGGGTGCTACCCGATTCCCAGCAATAAAAGACAGAGTTTTGCTGGAGAGAAGTGGGGAAAGGACATGGGATGGCTGCCATCCCTGAAAATGGAAAGGCATGGGACCTCAATGCTAGGGAATGAAAGCAGACATTTCCCTCTGCTTTCCCCCGCTTTCATGTGATGAGGTCCTTAATATGTACAGCACACCTAACAGACAGAGCTGAACACTGACTGGCAAGCCAATCCATCACGAGACCCTAAATTTCTAATGGGAAATGCCATCACTAAGGAGGCAGATTGTATGGGCAGGGGCGAGTGTATAGATTGGATGTATCCTTTCACAATGCTAAAGAAACATAATGATTGCAAATGTCATTAATGGTATTGCCATGGTTTCAAAATAGCAATAGGGAATGGTTGAAATTCCTGACATGAAGGGTCAACAATCAGGAAGTAGCTGTTAACAAGTTTGTTACCTATTTATTTAGTGGAGGTATTGATTTCCATTAACCTGGCCATGTATTTCTCTGTAAAATTAACATATTGTACACATTCATAAATTAGATAATTCACATATGTCTGCTTTTATGAAGGGCATTATCTGAGAAAGGGAAAGAAAGTTGTGCCTTAGGCATGCTTTGGCTGCAATTTTGCAACTAAAAATTACTATTACTGCTACTACCGCTATTACATTAAAATACATAAATACATAAAATACAGAGCATCCCCTGGCTTGGTTTTTTAAAAATCTTCTTTTAAAGCCTGTCTGAATAGAAAAAAATTAGCCTGTCACTGGAAAGACAGCAGGGCGGGGGACACTTTGGCTTCCCTAGGCAGGGATTTTCCACAAAAAGAGCATATTCCTTCCACCCAGCCATAAACATGCAAATAGATAGGGCCACCACTGGCCATTGATTTATTGTGGGGAGGTCCTCCTTTTACCTTGAGTTGAGGCTTTGCACAGGGGCAAAGGGGGAAGCCAGGTGGAAGAAAACTAGTAGAGATTTACATAGGACATTGGGCATCATTTTGAGAGAAGTAACAGTGCTTATTGTAAAACACTGCCTAGAGGAGTATTTAAGAAGGAGATTGTTAGTCATATTTGTACTTTGGTGCATTGTGAAATAAAAATAGGTTATAAAGCAACTTACCAGCAACCATTAGTAGTAAAAACAAATTTTCCTTGTAATATTGATCAACTACAAGCAATGAATTGCTTTTAAAGAGGAATGTTCAATGCCACCAAAATGCCAAACTTTCTATTCTGCCCCTTCTGTTGCAACACTGCCACCATGCTTTTCTTCCTTTTATTGGAAACAAGAACAGGCACCCTGCATGAATTAGAGCTCAGAAGAATGAGGCCAAGATGAAAACTTTACTTTGGTTTTGTAGTGAGAAAAAACCCTCTACAGCTAAAAGGTAAAAATGTATCTTCATTGCAAAGTTGTGGTGTATATGCATCTTCAAGTCACTTCTTGACTTACGGTGATCCCATGAATTTCAAGACATTTTTAAATTGAATAAGTATTGGTAACTTTGTGGACTGAACACAGAATGGGATTTTAAATCCTAGCCCCATTCAGTGACCCAGGAGGTTGCTTTTAAATTGTCAAAAGAGAAGACTACTTCTCTTAGCAACTAATTTCACTTCTGAAGCACTCTTACTGTCAAAAAATTATTTTTGACTTTTTAAATTCTCAATTTATTTGGTAAGGTTCTTGGGATCCATTGGAAGATAGGCTGTGAAGAGGTTGAATCTGAGTTTCACAACAAGGACCTCATCTCATTGAAGTGTCACTTCTCTGCACTGCCAGAACACTGCTGGCACAGAGTCCCCCGGAGTCCATGATATGAGGCAGGGCTACTTCTGGCAGGGATCCATACCAGCAGTGTGCTGGCAGTTCAGAGAAACGGAGCCCAGAGGAATTGGGTACACACCCGATTCCTCATAGAAGAAGCTGAAGAGGAAGCGAAAAGACGCGGGAACAGTGGAGAAACATCATGAGACGGGATAACATGACCTCCATGACCCCTGACAGTAAGGGAATGCAGTATGACACTACCCAACAGTTTTCCCCACTGTCCCATGGTTTATAGGCTTCGGTGTGATGAGGTCCCTAGAGAAGAAAACAATTGTTATTGGGGAATAAACAATCTTTTTTTATAGCACTCTCCTTAATGGAAAAGTGAAGGCTGGTAAAGCTAGGCTAGGGATTTTCTATTGCTTGAAGAAATAGAGAATAAAAATGTATTTTTGAAATTGCATTCAAAAACTACTAGGAAATCATTTGAAAAATTTAAACTATTTTCTTCAGCATATGGCAATTGCTTTTTAGTAGACTTATATTCCTTGACATTTCCATTCCTTTATGGGAACCAACATCTGTTAGTTACTGCTAATATTGACTAGGAACCATTTCCCTGACTAACATGAGACCATTTGGCATATGCTGCTTTACTGTTCCAGTATAAAATTTACCATCTTGTTTATTAATCCAAACCATTTCCCCACAACCCTTTGGATATTGGGCTCACTCTGTTTATCACACTCTTTCCGTACATTTAAAAATCCTAATTAAAAATTTTAGCCAAATTTTCATCAGTCTCAGTTGTGTGATGCTATTTTATCTGATTGTCTGTTAGAAATACTTCTCTGTTCTCATATTTTCTGAATTAAGGTGTTGACCCAGTTTTTATTCTCTCAGTGTATTTCAGTAGCCACATATGCTATTATTGTAAGTTCGACATGCAAACACCATCCCTTTGTGCTCTTGATGATTTTATAGAAAAGGGGGTTACATTAATTTTTTTCCTGGAAACCTCCTGGCTTGGTGTAGTGTATCATCTGAAAAAGAATGAAGCTTATGTGTGTGTACATTTTTATTAAAAGTAATTCCTTAACTACTTTGGAATTCAAGCTGATTTTTTTTCAATGCTGATTGTTTCCTAGCGCTTCCAGACAGCACCAAAATCCACATTTTAAAAGTGGGTTAAAAATCCCACAGGAGCAGGTCCACACACACACCTGTCAGTCCCGGGATATAGTCCACCACAATCCCCTCAATTCTAGAATCATAGAATAATAGAGTTGGAAGAGACTACATGGGTCATCTAGTCCAACACCCTGCCATGCAAGAAAAGCATGGCAGGGGGTTGGATTGTCAAGTACTCTTGACAGACAGCCATCCAGCCTCAGTTTAAATGTTTCCAAGAAAGGAGCTTCCACCACATTCCGAGGCAGAGAGTTCCACTGTTGAACAGCTTGTACAGTCAGGAAGTTCTTCTTAATGTTCAGGTGGGATCTCCTTTCCTGTAATTTGAACCCATGCTCCAAGTCCTAGTTTCAAGAGCACCAGAAAACAAACCTGCTCCCTCTTCCTTGTGACACGCTTTCATGTATGTATACATGACTATCATGTCTCATCCCAACCTTCTCTTTTGCAGGCTAAACATACCCAATTCTTTAAGATGCTCCTCATACTTCTTATGAAGTAGATCAAGATGGAGGGAGGATGGGGGACATTCAGTTGAAGTTTTTTTAAAAAAAATCCCTCCATTATGCATGGGACCATATATGGGCACATGCAAATATCTTAATATAAATATAAGCAAATTTACATGTGCACATATGAGGTCCAGGGCATAAAAGAGGATTTTTTTTTTTAAAAAAAAAAACAACTTCTGCTGGATCTTCCCCCAATTGTTAATTCAACATCTATAAAAGAAAAGGTTTCAGAGAATTCTAATTGTTTTCCATTGGTGCTTCCCTTGACAGCACAGTGTGTTCATTTGATAACCCGAACAGTTGATCAGCTGTTTCAGGCTTTTTAGAAAGCGCATGTGGGTTGGAGAAGTCTATACAGGGGGGAGGGAAGGAAAACATGTGTCTTAAATGACTGCAGAGATATACAGTTATGCAAAATGTGCATTTTTCAGCCAGAATAAGATTATAAGCACACCTTTTTAACACGTGTTTTTAAACCTTTTAACCTGATCCCTCCTGCACTTTGGCTAAACATAGTTTAGCCACACACAAACCCTTTTAACCTAGTTACTCCTGGGTTTTACAGCATATGTAGAAAAGACCTCCCAGTTCAAGCGTGTTATCATTCCACATCGAAAGAAATGAAAAGCTACTCACTAGGGGCTGATCATCCCTTTTTACTTTGGTATCTCTGACCTCTTGCTCTGCCATAACTCGGTGTTGATAGTTCTTGAAGTCTATCTGCCCCAACTGTTTTCCTTCATCCATCTGTGCTGTCAAGATTCCATCTCCTGTGAGTATATATGGGTGAGTCCTCCTTTCTCCCAAAAGTAAGTTCCATCCTATCACCAGTGCATATATTTGGATGAATTCACCAGTTATGTATATTCTACCAGTTCCTTCATTATCTATGATCCCCCATCAATCTGCATAAGTCAGAGATATAAATATCCTCTTGAGAGGCTATCTAACCACTTGTCGATTAGTTAATTGTTCTTTAAACATTTAGGGTTTTGTGCTTCATCATCATGATCAACTGCAACATTATCATGATTTCCTTTATGTCTAAGTTTTGTTCCAAAACTTGAACTCAAAGTAGCATAAAACATTCAAAATAAGTTGGATAAAATAGATGTGCAAACATATAACTAGAAACATAAATGGATTATTGTTAAAATGCAGTGACATTTTCTATAGATTCATAGAATCATAGAGTCAGAAGAGACCACAAGAGCCATTTAGTCCAACCCCTTTATACCGGAACACAGAATCAAAGAATAGAATTGAAACTACAGTAGAGTCTCACTAATCCAACACTCGCTTATCCAACATTCTGGATTATCCAATGCATTTTTGTAGTCAATGTTTTCAATACATCGTGCTATTTTGGTGCTAAATTCGTAAATACAGTAATTACTACATAGCATTACTGCATATTGAACTACATTTTCTGTCAAATTTGTTGTATAACATGATATTTTGGTGCTTAATTTGTAAAATCATAACCTAATTTGATGTTTAATAGGCTTTTCCTTAATGCCTCCTTATTATCCAACATATTTGCTTAGCCAACATTCTGCCGGCCTGTTTATGTTGGATAAGTGAGACTCTACTGTATTTAAAACAAACCTGTGAGAAAATCAAAAGAGGAAAGGTAATAAAACAGTGATTCTCAACCTAGGGTCCCCAAATGTTTTTGGCCTTCAGCTCCCAGAAATCCTAACAGCAAATAAACTGGCTGGGGTTTTTGGGAGTTGAAGGCCAAAAACATCCCATGCACATCTCCCTCTCTGCAGTTTTCCTCATCAAATGAAGAATCAATGTGTTGTCGAAGGCTTTCATGGCCGGGATCACAGGGTTGATGTATGTTTTTCGGGCTGTATGACCATGTTCCAGAAGTATTCTCTCCTGACATTTCGCCCACATCTATGGCAGGCATCCTCAGAGGTTGTGAGGAATGAGGAATCTTTGCCCTTATGGGGAGGCCCCATTCTGATTCCATTGCTTTCACCCTAGTTGTGGGCAGGGCCTCTGCTGGATATCATAGAACGTTGTGTGATGTCTGGCATCCAGAGAAAATTCATTATGGGGCAGGGAAATGGGGATAGTCACACAATGCATTTTAATTATGGGTGACAGGGGATCTTACTCTATGGAAACTTTGGAAACAAGAGCATCCCTTGTAGGATATCATACTTGGACAGAGTTGGGCAAAGTCTACCCTTGCTACTTTTCAATAAGAACACTAAAGGTAGGAGTGAAAATTCTTCAATACAGGTCCTTCTATACTCTGTGGCATTCCACAAGGATACTATGCTCAATCATTTTGAAGTCTGGTATAATCAATCATCTCTAGAAAAGGAATGTGAAAAATTATAGCTAGCAAAAGCATGCTTTGTAAAAGGCAATGTCAATCTGACAGGATCCTATATCTCAAGGAGATGTCATCAGTGTGTTACTGAATGCATCTGAGTTTATGTGAAGTGGAGGAAACAGTGAGAACTATGCAAATGTTCCCATTAAAGAACTTTATTTTGGATGATGGTTTACGATTCACTGCTACATAGAGTTCCTTGATGCAGGTAGTTGAGTAGGAAGGAAAGTATAGTTGCTATCTCTAACACAAAATTACATTCTGGCCTTCATTGAAGGCACATAGAATTTATTCTGGTGGCATTTAGTATTTTAGGAGGAACTGTTGATTGCAAAACAGCTTTGTTTTTAATGAACTTCCTACTGAGCAGCTAAAGACTAAAACCATCAGAGGTGAGGATATCACAGGTTAAGGATGTAATAAATGGAATTATACTTGAATTTTAAAAAAAATTGCCATAGGAAAAAAATTCCTCAAATATTAATTGCTACTACTGACCTTTACATCTGAAGAAATATACAGATTTTTGAGAGCTAAACTAAGGGTATTGACCCAGAACTCTGCTGGAATAGGAAGATTTGGGAACCATATGCAAAGTTTTCTCTGTTTCCTGCATGAAAGGTATCAATGTAACATATGATTTTGATGTAGATATATTTTGTTATTAATCAATGCCTCATATCTTATATTTGTGGAATTCTGTAAAACTCATAACACAGTAGTACACTAACTTTGAAGAAAATCCCACAGGAATCAATATTTTGTACTTTAAGGTGAATCTACTTTTGACTTAGTCAGCAGAGCATTATTAAAATAACGTAATCATTACTTAAGGAATTCTCAATATCTCTCTTTAAATTGTATCCATACTCAGCAATCTCCTTTTGAAAAGTTTCCTTGATCTGATACTAATACAGGTTAAGTGTCCATATCTGGAAATCCAAAATACTACAGATACCATTGGAGAAAGTTGGGTTAGGCATACAGTATATCCAGTGTCTGGTAGGATTTCCTTAAGGATCCCTGATAGGTGGAATAAAAGAGAGTTAAGTGGAGGATTTTGCATATATGAGACCCCTTGAAAACATAGGCCTTCCAGATACTTCCATGCTTGTTTTCTACCCAACCAATGGCAGCACATAATGGAGTGGGCACCCCCAAAATGACTCACAAGCCAACTTCATTGGCTGCTGCCTGTCTCCAGCCCAATAAGAATTTTTAAAAGACTCATGTGGAAGGGAAGTATTTTTCCCTTTGCAAAAAAGGTGGAAAGTGTGAGGAGGACTATCAAGGAAGCATTGGGAATACTTGCTTTTTACGGGAGTCTGTGTAATTGGAGTCCTCTCCTGTCTCTCCTCTCTTTCTCCTGTCAAGTCTCCTTGAGGAAAAACTCAGTGGGTGCTGGACGTTTGACTAGCCCTCACCCTTCCCGCATTCACTGTGTATATGCAAATATCAGCAGTTTTTTTAAAAATCTGAAATCTGAAATTAAAAAATCCTTCTGTCCCAAGCATTTTGGATAAGGCAGACTTGATCTATGCTGCTAAATCCCTTTCAGATGTTTTGCCAAGACCATTTGGGTCAAAACTGGCAAGATAAAGATATACACATTCTTTTCTGTTTTGTGCTTTCCAACTGAGATATATTATGCACCTCAAAATGTTTCAACATTCTTCATGAAACACTTTGAAATTTCTCAGGTCCACACTAAAACAAATTTGTCCACACTAAAACAGATTCAAGTGTTTATTAAATCCTTTTTAAAAGAATGTCTATGACAAGTCCAGGATTGCCTCTGTGGTTATGCATTGAATGTTTATTTAATGCTGCTGATTTATGCTCTGCATGTGGACCGTGTTAGAAGCAGCAACATTAACATGCCTATATTCTGTAATTGCTAGTTTGCATCTCTCTCTAAGAGTTCAGGTATTGCATGTATTCATGTCACTTCCTATTTGTTTTTCTGAGACACATTGTCTTGCATCCTATATCAGTTAATCAGCAGTTAGTCTGCATTTGTTCACCTGCTTTTTTTAGTCTGTAGTTTTCTCTCTCTCCTCCATTTTTGAAGAGTGCATGCTGCAGGTGCTCTCATTACGACATCTGATGAATCCTTTAGTATCTGTAAGTAAAGCTATGTTTATGTTTTGACCAATGATGACTAACCTAATCTTATTTCTCTGATAGACACTGGGCAAGTGAGACTGGTAGTTGCTTCTCTTCTGCTTGAGAATCCTAATTACTCTGTTTATGAAACAGACATTTATTTCTCAAATTCTACATGAGTCAGCCACTATTATGAAGTGCATGTTGAACATACCAATTTTTCACACACACACACACACACACACACACACACACACACACACACACATATATATATATATATATATATATATATATATATATATATATATATATGAAGATGTAATACCAAGGAACTTTATCCTACCTTCCAGTGGTGTATATAGTGTGTGTGTGTGTGTGTGTATCCAATACAGGTGTGTATCCAATTTGAATAAAAATTGAAATGAAGGCAGTTGGTAGTTGTGTGTCTTCAAGTCGTATGTACCCTATTCACATTATTTGTTTTGATTATAAAACTAAGTGGACATTCAAAGACACATAGATTGCAGGTGAACAATCTATTTGTAATCCATTCATTTTGGATGCCAAAATTGTGGATTTTGTATGGCCCATGGATAAACTGAAGGCCATTCTGCATAGAAGGGAAAAACAGCAATGCCAATTCAGTGGGTCAGCCCCCCCCCCCCCTTTCCAGGATGGAATAAGTTCTTTCCTTTCACCATTCAGAAAGGTTCCTTTTTTTATAAAAATTAAGGTGCAGTACTCACATAGACCAATTGATAAATTGACCCAGGTTTGGGGTTGATTTTTTTGACTAAAACGTCTAGACTTATACATGAGCATATAGGGTAGTTTGCCATTTAAAAGCAATTGAAGTTTACAAGAGGTGCCCCTTTTAATTATCTAGAATGGGAGCCAATTCCACAGGAAAAACAAGGAGAAGGGGGAATAATTGAGATAGCTGCCCTTTGAATGATTCCATATTAATAAGTGAGGGTTCTGTGAGAGAATGGGGCACATATGCAATATTAAAGCATACAATAATAACACTGAAACCTGAAAAGTATGTTGTAGTGATTAGTCCTTCCCTCCTCCACCACCACCTCCTCCTATTATCATTACTATTTCAATTTCTTTTGTGATTTTTACATGTCACATAAAATAGATTTTTTAAAAGAAATCGCATAAACACAGAGTTGGCAATGCTTCTCCAGAATAAATTATGGGAATAATCAAAGAGGATGTTTCTTTGCACTAAAGCAGTCAGTTTATTTCTCCCTGTCTGCATGACATGAGTGGAGACCTCATGGGTTACATGTGTCAGACTGCTATTTCAAATTTGAAAATCCCATTTAGCAGAATAATAAACCATGCTGTGCTCTGTGCTGAAGCACTAAAGCTTAGTAAAGTACATTTAGACCCCCCAAAGTTCACCCATGCTGCCTGTTCAATACATGAGCTTTAGGCAAAGGCAGCTGAATTAGCATTTTCAGTTGTATTAAAGATCTGAACTTAAAGACCTTTTCGCTTCCAACTTGTCTTGTTGCAATTAGTGTTAAAAAATAAAGGGTTTATATAATTTTCTTATGATTATTACAAATCAAGCTTCAATAATTACTTGTAATAGCATTTAAATTAAGAAAAGGCATCTTGGATTTTTAAAAAACTCATTGTTTGTCTAACAAGAAATCATTGCATGTTAATTTTACAGAAATCAGTAATTAAAGCTTCTAATTTTAAACTTGAAAAAAGTGATTTGATTCAAGTTAAATGGCATTACTTTCGATTTCTTTTTTTAAAGTCCCTGTTTTGCTCTCCCTATGCTTTATGAAAAAAGGTGGGAGCTATTTTTCCCCCACCACTGCCACCACCATCAAAATATTGAGTAAATTATATTGGAAATAAAATCAAAGTAGCCTTTTTTCCTTTAAAAAGTCAGCTTGAAAAAAGCAAACACAGAACACAAGCATGACCATGGACAAATGCCAAGTATATATTCCAGTGCATTGACCTGAAAGGCAACCTGTCTTGCACTCAGATCAATAAACCATCTTGCAGAGTGTTTAGATACAGGCTCTTCTTTTTCCCTTGGAACTAGTCTACATTTAAGGGGACTCAGCACACTGTTCTCTTAATTCCAAGGTAATGAATTATTTCCCAAAGTCAGTCTGAGGTTTTATACGGCAGTGATTTCTAAATGGCAGGTCAGGGGAAACTGACAGACTGACAGAAAAGTCGATCCGGGGGCCTCGGGTTACAAAGAAATGTTCGGCTTCCAGCCCAGTAGCAATAAATAAATAAATGTGGTGATTTCAAATACAAGTAACATTCCAATTGATAGTTCCATAGAGCAGGCAATTGGGGACAGAACCCATGTGACATATGAAGGTTTTGTAAAAGAAAAATGAGGGCAAGATAGCAGCAACCTATACACACACATGCTTACAATTTGATTTTCACCCATCTACCCAGTAATATGTGGCCATTTATTTTTTTCCACCTGTGTATCAACTTCTGCATCTGAGAAGTAGTGTACTATAGTGAATTGAGTATTGGACTAAGACTCAAATCCCTCCTTGACCACAAAAGACACTGGGTGACTCTCTCAGTCTCAGAGGGAGGCAATGTCAATCCCCTTCTGGAAAAGAAATGTATTCCAAGATAATCCTGTGATGAGGCAACCATAAGGCAGAAATGGCTCAAAGGCACACTACAAAAAATAGTAGCTCTATTTCCTATGTGATATGTAGATTGCATCTACACAGCAGAATTAATGTTGTGTACATTAATTCTACACCACTTTAGCTGCCATGGCTCAATACTATGAAATCATAGGAGCTGTCGGGTTGCTGTGAGTCTTTCAGGCTGTATGGCCATGTTCCAGAAGCATTCTCTCCTGATGTTTCGCTTACATCTGTGGCAATCATCCTCAGAGGTGTGAGGTATGCTGGAAACTAGGCAATATCTGTGGAAGGTCCAGGGTGGGAGAGATAACTCCTGTCTGTTGGAGACAGGTGTGGATGTTGTAATTAATCGCCTTGATTAGCCTTTGATGGCCCTGTGGTCTCAAGGCCTGGCTTCTTCCTGTCTGGGAGAATCCTTTGTTTCGAGGTGTTTTCTGTCCCTGATTGTTTCATGTCTGGAATTTCTCTGTTTTCAGAGTGTTGTTCTTTATTTACTGTTCTGATTTTAGAGATTTTTTTAATACTGGTAGCCAGATTTTGTTCATTTTCATGGTTTTCTCCTTTCTATTGAAATTGCTCACATGCTTGTGGATTTCCATGCCTTCTCTGTGTAGTCTGACTTGATAGTTGTTAGAGTCCTCCATCATTTCTGTGTTCTTAAATAATATGTTGTGTCCAGGTCGGTTCATCAGGTGCTCTGCTCTGGCTGACTTCTCTGGTTGAGTTAGTCTGCAGTGCCTTTCATGTTCCTTGATTCGTGTTTGGGCAATGCTGTGTTTGGTGGTCCCTGTGTAGACTTGTCCACAGCTGCATAGTATACAGTAGACTTCTGCAGAGATGAGAGGATCCTTCTTGTCGTTTTACAAGGTCCTTCTCCTTTTCTAACCAAACAGTGCCGGTACCTCACCAAACTACAGCTCCCAGTATTCCATAGCAGTGAGACAAGCAGTTAAAGTGGGGTGAAACTTCATTATTCTACAGTGTAGATGCACTCTATGTTGAATATATTTAAAGTCTAACAAAATCGAATATCTACTAATATATGTGTGTGTGTGTGTGTGTGCGTGTGTGTGTGTATATATATATATATATATTAGGCTTGTCCGATCGATGGAAAAATTGTTTCAATTCTCGTTTCTAAAGTAGGGGGTGCCGGCTCTTCGATATAGAAATTATTTCTAAATGTTTCACCCAAAATTTTCGGATATTTCCGAAAATTCATAATGTTTCTAAAATGTTTCTAAAATGGCGGACGCGCATGTGCAATCGCCAAAAAACAGGAAACCAGGGGTGGACTTTTCTGGGGATCTCCTGCCCTCATTTCTTGAGCTATCCTCATCAAATTTGGTACAGTGGGAGATCACATTCAACACTCTTTGCTCAACAAATTGCAGAACATTTCCTGTCTTCTATGATTTTTGGCGAATTTTCATAACTTTTTATAATACACTATTTTTCAATATTTGAAGAAACCTGTTCCTGGTTTGAAAGTCTTATTTCCTGTTCAATTGGGTTCTTATCACTGTAAAAGTCCCTCTTCTACTTGTGTAGACTTTGGATTAGAAACGCAGCACACGCCAAGCAATGCCTTGGCAGGAGTGCCACTGTCCTTTGGAAACTATAAATGGCCTTTGAACCTTTTGATCAATGGTGCCACTGGCTGACCTTGTGATTGCAAAAATGAAACTCTGGCTGAGGACTTTGGATTAGAAATGCAGCACACGCCAAGCAGTGCCTTGACAGGATTGGCAACGTCCTTTGGAAACTATAAATTGCTGTGGACCCTCTATTGAATCAAATCAATGTCTGACTTTGTGATTGCAGAAATAAAACTCAGCCCAAGGCTTAGGAATAGAAATGGAGCGCGAGGGAAGCAATGCCTTGGCAGGAGTGCCCACGTCCTTTGGAAACTATAAATTGCTGTGGACCCTCTATTGAATCAAATCAATGTCTGACTTTGTGATTGCAGAAATAAAACTCAGCCCAAGGCTTGGGAATAGAAATGGAGCGCGAGGGAAGCAATGCCTTGGCAGGAGTGCCCACGTCCTTTAGAAACTATAAATTGCTGTGGACCCTCTATTGAATCAAATCAATGTCTGACTTTGTGATTGCAGAAATAAAACTCAGCCCAAGGCTTGGGAATAGAAATGGAGCGCGAGGGAAGCAATGCTTTGGCGGATGCCCCACGTCCTTTGGAAACTATTTCTTCCAATGTACCTTTTAGGTTTGAAAACAATGTGTGTCTTTGTGATTGCTGCAATAACACTCAGCCCGGGGGCTTGGGATTACAAACGGAGCAAACGTCCTTAGGAAACTATAATTTTCTAGTTCCCCCCTTTCAGGATTGGAAAGAAGGGCTTATGTGGTGAATGATTCCAAAAAAGAAAAAAAGAAAGGCAAAGGGTCTCCCTCAGGAGTAGGAAAGGAAAGCAAAAGCACCCCTACTGCTTACAGGGACACAGACGTCCTTTGGAAAATAAAAGTTCCCTAAAGCCAGCCACAGCAAGGACTCTGCCCCAAGCCAATTTCCCCCAAAAGAAACACAATATCGAATCAGCAACAACAGACACTCTACCCCAGTCACTTAGCCCTCTCTCCCCCAAGCAAGCAAGTAGCTTCCCAGCGCGCGCGAAACACCCTCTCTCCTCAGTATCCTAGCCCAGAATGGCTTGGCTCCGTTGCGGAGGACGTGGACGCGGAGGACGCTAGCCCCCACCTTTTTCAGCCATCGTGGAAGACTCTGATTGGCCAGGGAGCGGTAGCCATGTTAGGCTGCGCTAGGCTCCCATTCATGTTAGGTTGCAGAAACAAAAAAATAAATAAATAATATTTTTAAAAAATATTTTAAAAAAAATTTTGGAAGGAAAAAATTTAACGAAAATTTTAAGAAACAATTAGAGAATGGGCCAACGATGGTTCGAATTACATTGCCAGTTGCGCCCAGGGAAAATGTTTCAATACTCGTTTCAAAAAACGAGAACAATACGAAATAATTACGAAACGAGAATTATTACGAACATATGGACAACCCTAATATATATATATATATATATATACACACACACACACACACACACACACACACACACACACACACAGAATTAGATCTATCTACCTACAGAAACATGTATATAATTAAATAACAGAGTGGAAACTTGTGCTATTTCTCCTGTGGATAAAATGAAGTTAAACTTTTCAGCAATGTGAGCATTATTGGCTGGAATCCTATGTGCACAGATTATACTATGCACCCCACATGTTGAATGGCAAAATTACATATCTGTATGTATATTTACTCAGATGGCAGTGATAACCTCACTACTATTAGGTATACAAAAACTCTAAGCATGGTTGGGAAAGCTTGAGAAGAGACTATAACAATATACAGATGAATAGGATTGAAGAGCCAGTGGAGAACTATAACCACTGTTAGCCAGCTGACCTTTAACTAGTACAGTAGAGTCTTGTTTATCCAGCATTCTGTATTATCCAACACAGTCTGCCTTTTAGTAGTCAATGTTTTTGTAGTCAGTGTTTTCAATACATTGTGATATTTTGGTGCTAAATTTGTAAATACAATAATTACTACATAGCATTACTGCGTATTGAACTACTTTTTCTGTCAAATTTGTTGTATAGCATGATGTTTTGGTGCTTAATTTGTAAAATCATAACCTAATTTGATGTTTAATAGTCTTTTCCTTAATCCCTCCTTATTATCCAACATATTCATTTATCCAACGTTCTGCTGGCCCGTTTATGTTGGATAAGTGAGACTGTACTGTACAAACCTTTACCTTCATGATGAGGGGATGTGGGCTTATTACATGTTCTTGGGATTTTCATCTATCTCAACTCACTATAGGCTATACATGAACAAGAATAATTATATGATCACAGTATATTCAAACATTGCCAGAGGCAATACCAAGTTTCTTGCTTTGGACAAAGACTAAAAGAAAATCAGGTAGCAAGGGCAGGAACAATGAGTTGCAGCTTTCAGTCCCATATTTCCAGCAAAGCTTCCAATGTCAGATGTTGGGAAAATGAGGGAGAGTTGTAGCCATTTGTTTTTTCACTGCATATCAGTGGAAAGAGCAGTCAGTGATCCAGATTTCAGGAATGTTATTCTCTGGATATGGATCAGAAAGTGTCTGATTTGATCTGGACCCACATTGGGGCCAGATCCAAATAATTGAATCAGCCTCATAAGTAAACCAGTTGGCCTTTACATTACACCATAGACCCACATTACAGAAATGGCATGAACTATAACACTCTGTGGGATGCTTAAGAGCATGTCCCTTTGGGGGCTTTTGATTAGTTCTGGAGAGTAATTTAAAGCGATTTTACAGTGAAAGGGAGATGGAGGAACTACAGAGGGCTGGGAAATAAACTAGATAATACAATGGAAGGAGAATTGGTGACAGCCACATGAAGTCATACAGTGATCATTCAAAAGCAACTCTGCGATCCCCAGATTATTGCTGATGTGGGTGGGGAATTCTAGTTACCCATTACATTTGAGCAAGGCACTCCCTTTAATTTTGGGGTAAAGTATTTATGAGAAGTGTTCCTTGTCCCCCCTTTTTTCGTGTCAGGAGTGACTTGAGAAACTGCAAGTTGCTTCTGGCGTGAGAGAATTGGCAGTCTGCAAGGATGTTGCCCAGGGGACACCTGGATGTTTTTGCTGTTTTACCATCCTTGTGAGAGGCTTCTCTCATGTCCTCACATGGGGAGCTGGAGTTGACAGAGGGAGGTCATTTGTACTTTCCTCGGATTTGAATTGGAAACCTTCAGGTCAGCAACCCAACCTTCAAATCAGCAGTCCTGCTGGCACAAGGGTTTGACCCATTGTGCCACTGGGGA
Organism: Anolis carolinensis; assembly: GCF_035594765.1. Taxonomy (NCBI): domain Eukaryota; kingdom Metazoa; phylum Chordata; class Lepidosauria; order Squamata; family Anolidae; genus Anolis; species Anolis carolinensis. The sequence goes on from NC_085842.1 coordinate 237,843,881, forward strand.
CTCCTTTCCTTGACTCCTCATAAGTTGATATTTTCCTTTCAAGTAGCCAGATGTGGTCCATATTTTGCACACATGGATTTGTGTTTTGCCTTTCTGTCATTCCAGAAGATGTGAGGGTCAGTGCATTGCAAATACAATATACTACTTTGAGGTCATGACATTATTCCCCCTCATCCACCCCATTACTGCTCACATCATTTGCTCATATCAAGTAAGTACTATGAAGGAAAGTAGGGTTAGAGTTAAATTGCAGTGGGCTCATGGTATCTACTAGACGTTGGTTTTAGGACCCTACATGGTTACCAAAATCCATGGATTGTCAAGTCCCATTACATATAATGGCATAGCAAAATGATGTCCCATATATAAAATGGTAAAATCAAGGTTTATTTGGGAATATTTCTAAAAAATATTGTCAAGCCTTGGATGGCTGAATCTGTGCGTATGAAAAGCTGACTGTAAATGATATGGAAAATGTTTACTGCTCATAGATTTCATATTCAGCTTAGGTAATCTATAGAGAGGATTTTCCCCCATATTTTACATTTAGGAGCCTTTTAAAAGGTCCATCAGTGAGTGCTGAAAAACAGCAGACATCAAATCTGAGCATGTTTATGATGGCAGAGAGATGGCTGGAGTTAATCCATGGGCCTTGTTAAAATGCAGATCATTTACAATACCTATAAATAGGCTCATTGCCCAACTGTACTGCTAATCCTGATATAATTCAAAATGCTGAATTATCCAACATCTCTATTAATATTGTTACATGGAAAATAAATAGTCCCCTGTCACTTTTAAATTAGCTCCGTGAGTGGTTTCTTGTTCCAGACTTTTTAACTGTGTTATATAATTTGGATGAAACATAGTAGATTGAAAAAGAAACCTTGCTTTGACAAACATGTAGCCCAATGCTTTGAATATTTACTCAGAAGTAGACCCACACAAAAGGATTGCAATGTTATTCATTTTGCCACAATACTAAGTAAACATTTGTTGTTAATTTGTTCAGTCGCTTCCAACTCTTCGTGACCTCATGGAGCAGCCCACCCCAGAGCTTCTTGTGGGCCATCGCCAACCTCAGTTCCTTCAAGGTCAAGCCAGTCACTTCAAGGATACCATCCATCCATCTTGCCCTTGGTCAGCCTCTCTTCCCTTTTCCTTCCATTTTCCACAGCATCATGATCTTTTTCAAGCTTTCCTGTCTTTTCATATGTGGCCAAATTACTTTATCTTTGCCTTTAATATCCTTCCCTCCAGTGAGCAACCAGGCATTATTTCCTGGAGTATGAACTGGTTATAGTTAGTATGTTTCTCAATTTTTGGGATGCTATGTTTAATGTAATTAGTTGGAGTGTAATTGCATTATCAATGAAATAAGGCTTTGTTATTCAACAGTAACCCACCTCAAGCTGTGAGGAAAGGCAGGTAAGAAATCAAATCATTATTATATTTATTGTGTGTGTGTGTTTATGTGTCTTCAGGTCACTTTATGTCACTTTATGACACGTTATGTCAGAGTGGCTTTGCTAGGCACACACAGCAGAAGTTGCTGACGAGGAAGCCCTGGATAAATAACGACAGTGCAGTCTTCAGTTTTCTATCAAACGTTTACTTACGAATGGAATTCACAAGACGATACACAGCTCTCATGCAGGCACACACGGGAAGGGGCAGAGATAGGAAGTAGAGGGCTATTTATCTCATCCTCTGCTGTCTGATGCAATCCAAGTTTAACCCTTTACACACCGGCATAGTAAGCAGCACACAGTGTATGATGCAATCTCCAACACACATTGCACGACCATGACTCAATTACATTTAAACAACTCTATATACAATCATTCCCACTTCAACACGTTAATGTCATGGAGCAGTGATTCTCAACCTGGGGTCCACAGATGTTTTTGGTCTACAACTCCTGGGAATCCCAGCCAGTTTACCGGCTGTTAGGATTTTTATGAGTTGAAGGCCAAAAACATTTGAGGACCCCTGATTGAGCACCACTGTCATAGTGGGTTCTTAGGCAAGTTAATAATAGTCGTTGTTGTATGTCTTTCAGGCTGTGTGGCCAGAAGTATTCTCTCCTGACGTTTCGCCCACATTTATGGCAGGCATCCTCAGAGGTTGTGAGGTATGGAAAGGTTGTGAGGCAACCTCTGAGGATGCCTGCCATAGATGTGGGCGAAACGTCAGGAGAGAATACTTCTGGAACATGGCCACACAGCCTGAAAGACATACAACAACCCTGTGATCCTGGCCATGAAAGCCTTCGACAACACATTAATAGTAGTCCTTCATGCATTGCATTTTGAGGAAAAAAAAACCATAATGCTGTGATGTCATGAACCATGAGGTGTAATTATAACATTAACTAAAATAATGAACTGGTTTTTATTTTAGCATGCACATTCGTTTATATAAAATCCGTTTATTTAGATATAATGGAGGTTTATACAGTTGTGGGATTGGGATAGAATATAATAGGATTCTTAAAAATAGTTAAAATTAGATAAAAGACATGTAAAGAACTGGAAAAGAAGATAGGAAGAACATCAAATAGTATGGGAAGACATAACTACCAGTTTTGACATCGGATTACAAGAATGTGTTCTTTTCTGTTATAGCGGATATATGGAACTTTCAAAACTTTAGACAACGTGTGTATAATAGTCCTTGAGTTGAAGATATAGATGCAATAATTACAACAAATATAAGATTTCTCTTCCCCTCAATCTCTTTCCTCTTCTCCAGTAACACAGTAGAAATTTATATGGTTCTAATTTACTAACGGTAACCAGAGCTCCATAACAGTCATCCTCTACTTTGTTCTTCTTTTTTACTTTGTATTATTTTTTAAATGCATAATTAAAACTTATGGAAAAAACAGGATTCATAAAAATGAAATCATATCATTTTCTCTATATTTCCATAACTTGCATCCTTTTGGGTGCTATTAATTTCTATCTCAGACCTACAACTGTATAGATTTGCTTTATACCTGAGGCCTTAATAAGACTCAAATTGCTTCCAGAGAACTGGCTTTATAACCACTAAAGCTCATGCTAAAATAAAAATCAAACGGTCTTAAACCTGCTGCTACATTCCTTCCCTCCCCTTCTCTTCACTTCTTCCTTTCTATGCTGCAAAATACTACATATGACTATTTATTTGAAAACCACCACAAACTAAGGAAAATTGTTTTTGGTTATGTTGTAATCACACTGTAATGTATGGTGCACCTATGCTACATATTTATAGCAATTAAATGCAATTTTAACTCTCTCCAAAAGAATCCTGGGATTTGCAGTTGGATGGGTCCTTAGATTTCTGTGCTAAAGGGCTGTGGTTCTCCAAATTTGGTTTGTTTGGGGATTCCATAGGCTCAGAACATGGCCCTCTTCAGTAAATTATCATAAATATGTCCAGGTTTCTAAATTCTATCCTGAAAAATTGTTACAGAATCCTGCATAGGTCTTTTGTTTTGGACTAAATCCTGGAGTGGATTCATCACCCCACTGATATCATAGTCAGTGCAAACATCTTGTGATTCTTTATTTGCAGACTCCAGTGTGACAGCATGAAAGATTTGCCTTGTGACTTTATGCTTTCGAAAAGCATTTTGTTTTCCTAATTAGCAGTGCTTCAATTGGCATTGGACTCAGAAGGTTCACCCCAAGGCAGACTAATGCAAATCTAGGTTATATCGATAGGCGCATAGTGCCTACATCAAGGGAAGTCATAGTCTCATTTTGCTTTGGTCAGAAGGGCAACAAAAATGATCAAAGGTTTGGAAGTCAATTCCTATGAGGAACAGCTGAGGGACCTCCATATATTTAGCTTGGAAAAAAGAAGGCTGAAAGGGGATATGATAGCCATGTTGAAAAGATGTCACATTGTGGAGGGGGCAAGCTTATTTTCTGCTACTCTGGAGACCAGGACAAGGAACAGAGGATTCAAATTGCAGGGGAGGATGGTAGAGTGCTTCTCTGGAGGTGGGAGTGTTACGCATTCCTCATGGGAAGGGATGACTGAATGGCCCTTGTGGTGTCATCCAACTCTGTGATTCTATGATTCTTCATGTGTCTTTCACTGAAGTATCATCACTCTTGGAATCAGAATTCTTGATTGTGATTTGCCATAATGGAGAAAGATGCCTGAACAATTCAGTGGTCTTTTCTTTTGCTTAGTAATCCTATGCATATTTTTCTGGGCATTTTGAATTCTCCATGCTCTTCTCCATTGAATTCAGCTGCCCTTACTTCTGGGGAAGCCCACAAAAGATTGCTAAAGGCATAGATCAAGTCAGCCACATTCCAATATTCTGCTGGGATACGGCAGCCCAAACTACCGCTTGCCGTTTTGCCTGACCTAAGATGTAACTGGAGGGCAAGGGGGAGAAAATGTCCCCACTACTCTTTCTGCGCTAAGGTTATTGTATTCTGTGAAGAGGAAACAAGAAAAGGCATAATGTCTGACTCTGTTATTTAGGTGTAAATGTGACTAGAGGGCATAGAACTGCAAATGCCATCCCTGTCAGTAACAGAAAAAGAAGCTCGTAGCCCTGACACTGCAAACTCCCCAAGGGTTTGTTAAAGTGGGAAGAAATGTTTAAGTTCAAGCTGCTCTAACAGGCACATACATACATGCACATATCAACACATTACCTCACATCGCTTTTTGGGATGCTTATCTATGAGCAAAATAGTCCATTAGGCCAGTCATTGGGCCATTATCTGCAAATGAAACCCGGGCTCTGAAGTGAGTTCTAAATCTTTCCTTCCTTCCCTCCACACTCCCAGCCTGATTCAAAGATGAAAATGCTTTTCTTCTGGTAAAATTCCAGTTCACAGCATGCCAATGTGGCTGCATTTCAGAGCAACTGCCTTATGAAAGCAAGCAGGTAGAGGAATTGGAAAAGTAAGGGGTGGGAGGCAGGGAAGGGAAACAGTCGAGATGCAATTATGAGTGACCTTGCAATACTAAACTGGCACACTCTGCAGAATCAATAGCCAGACAAGTTTCTGTGGCAGATCCAATAAAAAGAGAAGGATGGCGTTGGTACAGGAGGGATGTAAAAGAAAGCTGGGCACGTACATTAAAGCAAAGTGGTGATAATATTACCATTCCCACTACTCTACATATGAATGTGTGAGTGTGTGTGCAGATATTTTTGAAGGATATATTTTGACTGAGGCAAAATGGCAGCTGCTGTCTCTTTGGCCAATTAAGGAGACCAAAGATGTAGTAATTATGTACTTGGCTTGTTACAAAAACTAGCAGCCTACTAGAACGTTAGGCTGCTAGTCAGCAAAGATCAGCTCACATGAGGTTTAGTATTGGGAAACAGGACTTTCTCTCTTATGGGTGCCATCAATAAATAAGCAAAATTAAGCTTTCTCAGAGTCTCTCCTCTCTCCTGGAGAAATGATGGGATTTCTTTTTTTGAAGAAAATCAAAACTGCAAATTGGCAAGCCTATTAAGCCACTTGCAAAGTGTTTGAAATATATATATGGTCTTGCACTGAAATTCTAATGTTCTATTAATATGTGGGAGATTTACGTTAGAAGTCATTCTGCCTATGTTCAGTGTCATTCGGTTTCAGATGGCTCAAAGGTTTCACAATTCTATGTTTGTCATGTAATTATATGTTCTTCTGCAGAAATTGAGTGCATGACAAATACTATATGGGGAAAACAATGCTTTTTGTTCCTTCTGAAAATAGTGGACATCTGGTTCTCACTATTTCTTAGCAGTTTGGAAGTGGATGCCCAATTAATATTTTGTGCTGTTGTGTGCCTTAAAGTCATTTTTACATGTGGAAACCTTTAGACGGACCCATCACAGCATTGTCCAGATGGGGAGGGATGTAATTGATTTTTTTAATTCTGAGAGGGTTTGACCTAACAAAGATCATCCAATGGGTTTTCTTGGCTGAGTGAAATTAGAAACCTAATGTGAGAGAGTCATCACTCAAATCATTATGCTTTGCTGATTCTTCAATATTAGTATACATTTTTAAAAAATAGCTGCAGGCGGAGCATTCACTTTTCTGGCACATAGTTCAAAGGCATACTAGTTTTATTCATTCAGGCCACTCACCATATGTTAAGGATACACTATGCAATTCCTCTTATTCCTCTTCCATCCTCATTTCCATCCTCATGATCATTCTGCAATAGGAATGGCTTCTGAGAAGGCCTTCTCCAATGTTCCAGCAGATACACTTGTGAAAGTAGGAGAATAGCTTTGAACTGATGATGACAGAAGTCTAGGGCCTGCACTTTATAACCACATTTTACCTCCCAGGGTATTTTAGACTGTTTAATTGATTTTGATAATTTTACATCCTATATGGACCAATTTGGGATTATTTTAATGGATTACAGTGTTCCCTCACTTATCACAGGGATTAGGTTCCAGGACCACCCGCAATAAGTGAAAATCCATGAAGTAGGGATGCTATATATTAATACATTATTTTAGTAGTTATACACTATTTTAAGTCTTTATCAACCAATCGTATGTTGATAAATCGCCTCCTTCTCCTCCCGTTGCTTCTTGGGCTCCTTTTTTCTCCCTTTGGCTTCTCCTTCTTCCCTTCCTTAGGTTGTAAATTGTAATTTTTAATTATTTAGAATATTCTTTTAGAGTTTATTGAACAACCACAAAAAAGCGAATCCACGAAAAGTGAACCGCAAAGTAGTGAGGGAACACTGTACTTTATATTGTTATGTTTTAACTATGATTGTAAACCACCTTGAAGAAAGGTGACATAGAATGTCCCAAATAAAGAAATGAGAGATCTTTCCCTACAAGTCTCAAAGGGGCAAATACTGTCATTCAGACAGCATGATTATGAAAAATATCTAGTTCTAATGTAACAATACTAGATAGAGCAGCAGTAACAACCCAACAACTGCAGGAAACAAATTGTTCATGTCTTTAGTCTAAGTTGCAAGACTACACTTAAAACAATTATTCCCTTTTTGGTGATTTTTAACCATTTATCATTCCATACATACTGAAAGTTACAGCTCATCAAAATGACTTGGAAATAATACCAATATGGCGCACACTGGCTATTTTCTCTGGAGGGGGGGGGGAATACATTAACACAACATGTGCATCAGTGTCTTGATATCCTAAGGAACACAAAGGCAGAGTCATTCAAATCAACTGTTGATCTCAAAAGTAAAAACAAAATCTGTGCAATTTTGACTTCCTGTTGTTTATGACAAGAAGGGCTAAGGATATAGCAGAAATGGACTACCACTAGATTATTCCTGGAACAAGAAGCTTCATATTGGCAATGAATTGTGAGTAGTTTCCCCACTGGCATTAGAAAATGGAAAGCCCCCAAATGGACTATGTCTAGCATGCTGACAGCTTTAAATCCATTGCATCCTAATCTTTATAAATCTCTAATAATCCCAGACTTATGGTCCCTTCAGTTACACCATGAAAATAGACATTATAGTACGTATGTTGTATTTTTATAACACCTGTCCTTCAATGAATATCCATGGCTCTCCTCTTCTGGGCTTCTGTTCTTATGACAAACATGCAACAATAGGTCAATAGGTCAGGCTGAGAAAAAATGACTGGCCCAAAGTTTCTTAGAGAGATTCCTTCTACACTACTTTATAAAATCCAGATTATCTTCTTTGAACTGGATTATATGGCAGTGTAGATTCATATAACCCAGTTCAAATCAAATAATCTGGATTATCTGTTTTGATAATCTGCAAGTGTAGAAAGGGCTTGAGTTTCATGGATCGGTGGGAAGTAAACCTGGCTCTTTCCAACTCCTCTCCAAGGCCCCTTCTACATTGCCATATAATCCAGACTATCAAAGCAGATGATCCACATTAACTAATATGAGTCTACAGTGCCAGTTCAATCTGGATTTATATGGCAATGTAGAAGGGGCCTAAGACGCTTAACATTATTCTAGTTCCTTGTAGCCTTTGCTTTCAATAACATACCTATATTGTCTATCAAAGAAAAGAAAACATTTCCACAGTCTTATGATCTTACTAATGTGCATCATTAAGACCTCACGTCAGCAGAGAATATTCTCCCTCATTTCTTCCTGGCTCCATTTTGGGTGGCTCTACAAGTATGGCCTGGTGGACTGGAGTGTTCATTAGACTTTGGAGACCAGTATTTGAATCCCTGTTTGATCATGAAACTCACTTTGTGACCCGGGAAAGCCACAATCTCCCACCCTCAAAGGAAGGCAATGATAGGTGTCTTCTGTACAAATCTTGCCAAGACATCCCTTGACAGATTCACCTATGGGTCACCATAAGTTGGAAATGATCTGAAGATACAACAAAGAAGTCTATTTTTTTTTCATTTTGCTCCCAGTTGGCTATCTTACAATCTTATTCTTTCTCTGAAGTCTATGGGTCCATGTTTCCTGTTCTTTGTACAATATCTGAGAAATTGTTACTGCAGTAATAATGCAACAACATTAAGATTTTATTTTAGCATCGTTTTAGTAAGAAAAATGCCATAGATTTCCAAGTTATTCTCTGGAGATGCTATTGTAAGCTTAATGGAATTGTGTGCAGAGAAATTACAACATAGGTTGATGGAAGCACACCTTTTTGATCTGAGAAATCTTTCATTTGCTAAAATAACTCTCCATCTTAAAAAGCAAATGAAAGAGGTCTGCATCGCTACTTGTACTATCCTTTACATGTAGTGATTTGATATGCAATTCTGAAATTTAAAATGAGACACAAATCAAAACTCATTCACTGTTAATTGCAATAAATGCTGGCCCTTCTGAAGAAACAAATGGAGCAATCAGTGTAATCAGTTCTGTAAATATAATTAGATGAAATTAATGTTTTTTTCAGAGATTGTTTGAAAGATCAAGGATCTAGAGATTAACATGTTTGTGAACTCCAGGAAGAAACCTTGTATTAACTGGGCAAACTATTGAAGGTGAAGGATACAAAGAAGCTTTTCGGGGTTATTTGAGGAGGCAGAACTAAGTACACAACTCTGCCTATCAAATTACTGATCTATACTCAACATTATTGTTAAATGGATATTGGTCATTTAGGGAGGCTTTCCATGCCCCCAAATTTTCAGTCAAATATAATTATTTCTCATTCTAATTCACTGGGTCTGTATATTCATCATGACATTTTGAATGCCTCATATTGCTATTTGAAAGCACTTTGACGTCCATGGCTCAATGCTATAGAATTCTAGGATTTGTAGTTTGGTGAGTCACTAGCACTCTTTGGAAGTGAAGACTAAAGACCTTGTAAAACAACTCACAGGATTCCATAGCACTGAGCCATATCAATTAAAGTGGTGTCAAACTGCATCAATTTTACAATGTATTACATTTTTACTCTGACTTTCCTCCAATGACCACTGCCAAAAATGCTCCTCAATGAAAAAGAAGTAGCAAGAAATCTTGGTTTTGAAAAATCAATCACTTTTGTTGAAAACAAATTCAATGGCCACCCCAGTCAAGTAATTTGGAAATTGGAGATCTTCCTTACATGAGACAATCAAGTGTCTTAGAGTATCCCTGCAGACTATTAATAGATTGTGAACAATAGACACTGCATTCATGACTACCAGTGGTTCATCTGGCTAGCATCTAGCTGCTTGCCTGTCTGCCTTCCTGCCTGCCTGTCTGTCTGTCTGTCTGCCTAGCTCCTTGTCACACCAGTAGACCATGCAACAACCAAAGTTCTCCTATCAACATACACTTCATTGAAATATGACATACCACAACATAACAATACATAAAAGATGAACATACTGAATCCAAGATCAAAGAAACATCTAAAATCTGTCTTATAAGGAACAATTACACATGCCAGTTGCAAAATACAGTAAGAATAACAGAGTCATTTTAATATAGTGAATATAACATTGTCCTTGGACTGAGAAGCTTTGAGTTTACTTCAAATCCCTCCTCTGTCATGGCTGCCTAGTAACCATCTCTTACTCGAACCTTGTCTTACAGAATTACTATGAGGAAAAATAGTAGAAGTCAGAATGGCGTTCTGAGCTTCTTATTTTAAAGAGAAGAACACAAATGTGTTACATAAACAAATGCTCTGATTTCCAAAATTTTGACTTTCCAGACTATTTTATTTATTTATTTACAGCATTTATATTCCGCCCTTCTCACCCCGAAGGGGACTCAGGGCGGATCACATTGCACACATAAAGGCAAACATCTGATGCCATAACATAGAACAGAGGCAGAGACAAGACGCAGGCACGGGCTGGCCTCGAACTCATGACCTCTTGGTCAGAGTGATTTGTTGCAGCTGGCTTGCTTTCCAGCCTGCGCCATAGCCCGACCTTATAGAGTTGCATAGATTATAGAGTTGCATATCTATAATCTGCTCCATACATGCAGGTGAATCAGCCAAATCTGTGAACTGTGTCCTTAAAAGCAAAGTCTTGTTTTTCAGGTAATTAATTAGCTGCACAGAGTCAACAATGAGATCTGCTTGTTCTTGGCTTGTCCATTCCAGTCCCAAAGCGAAGTATTTATGTACACATTTCTTGTGGATGAAGATGATGAAAAGCATCAATTGAGAGTTTTTGTACCTTTTAACATTTTACAGTCTTTGCCATAGTGCACCAACAAATTAAGCAATCAATTGATAAAACCAGTAATAGAAATATAGAATTCAAAGAGACCACAAGGGTCATCCATGCAGGAATACACCATCAAATATACTTCTGATAGATGGTATCCTGCTTGTGTTTAGAAAACTCCAAAGAAAGACCCACCTGAACCTTCTAAGGTTCCATATTCAACTATCAAACAATTCTTACCATCAGGGAGTTCCTCATAATTTTTATGCAGAATATCTTTTCCTATAGTTTGAATCCATTGCTCTATGTCCTTGTCTTAGGGGCAGCAGAAAACAAGCTTGCCCCATCTTCAATAAATGTCCTTCCAATATTTAAACATGGTTCTCATGACATCTTTTAACCTTCTCTTCTCTAGGTTAAACATACCCATAAGCTGCTCCATAAGGTTACCAAACTTTTACCATTTTGATTGCCCTCTCCTGGACATCTTCTAGTTTTCAATATGCTGAGAACTGGGCACAGTATTACAAATGAGCTCTGTTCAAAGTTGATCTAGGCATTATACTTCTATTGATGTAGCCTAGAATTGCCTTAGCTGTTTTATCTGCTACATCATGATGTGGAGTCATGTTCAGCTGTTGTTCTATTAAGACTCCTAGTTCCCTTTCACATGTACTATTTTTAAGGAAAGTGTCACCCACCCTTTATCTGCGCATTTCATTTTTCCCACCAGAATGTAGTACCTTACATTTATCTCTGCTGAAATTCATTTTATTAGTTTTGGATCAGCTTTCCAATCAGTTAAGGTCATTTTGAATTCTGGTCCTGTCTTCTGGGGCATTAGTTGTCCCTCCAAATTTGTTGCCAACTGCAAATTAGCATGTCTTCTGTTCCATAGTTCAATTCTTTAGTTCAAGGTGTTGAATAGGACTTAAGCCATGAATGCTGTGGGATCACTAGTCACTTTTCTCCAGGATAAGGGGAGCCATTGATAATCACCCTTTGGGTTCAGTCAGTCAAGTTTCTTTGGGATGATACTCTTATAAACTGCAGTTAATAAAAAATTTACCTTTTCCTGTAAATTCCAATGTTAAAAAGAGGTTTTTAACTAATACATCAGCAAAAAATAGTAAAATTCAATAAGTTAAAAAAAATCAGTCATACTTGGGGAGGAAAAAGGTATGTGAAAATTAAAATTCTGTACTCAAAGTCGCAGTAAAGTTATGTGATTAAAATGTATTTGTAATGAAACTTTTTAAAAAGCTATCCTCATTATATTTTCTATCTGGTATTGTCATGTTACATTAGCAGCACTCTAAATTAGTGTATTATTTGTTCTTGGTGTAATGAAGTCAGGACCTCCAACAGGTCACTCAATTTCCAGTGTCCACAGTGGAGTAATTCTCATCCTGGGAAAAAGACTTTTAAAAAGACTCATTGTTAAATATTCACAGATTTTGCCTGAGAATTTTCTTATAATGCATGTGAATAAGCCATCAGTCATTCATAAGATTCAGAAAAGTCTTTACAATGGCCTGCCTCATTTATCGATGTGTTTCCTAGTCTCTGTTGTAGAATTCTCATTTCAGGATTTTACTACTGTTTTGTTTTCTATAGAAAAAAATGTAAATTAAGTAGAATGATTCTGAATTGTAAGGTATTGTTCAAAATGTGACCAGTTGGCCCCTTTAGCATAAAGCCTCTGACCAATCGGCCAGCACAACAGTCAACTTTGTCTGAAAACAGAATGTCCACCACTTGTTTAAGTATTTAAAAGCTACTTTTCCAATTGTAATTTTCCAAAGAAATAAAACTATTGGTAAACAAATATCATTTGTTGTGAATTTTCTATGCATTTCTTCTGTCAATTTTTTTAGAGTTTAATAAAGGTTTCTTTTGAAAGGGACAATATACAAATGGTCACATTTCCCACCTGTCTTTATCACTATTCACATTTACTCATGTCTGTGAAAGTCAGTTCTATATTCAAGAGGATCTGTGCTACATCCTTTCTCCCTTGAAGAGGTGTTCTGTCCTTTGTAACATAATGCCTTTGTATTTTTGCCAAAAGCAGTTGCTTGTGGGTTTCCAGTTTGAATCAGGCAATAGAAAGTGGTGTTAATTCTTTCCTACGTGATCTCTAAGATCTTCCGGGGAGGTCCTCCTCTCGCTTCCATCTTCCTCACAGTTACAACTAGTGGGGACGAGAGAGAGGGCCTTCTCGGCTGTGGCCCCCCAGCTCTGGAACTCCCTTCCCAGGGAGATTAGGTTAGCACCCTCACTACCTTCCTTCAGGAAACAGTTAAAGACCTGGATGTTTCGGTTGGCCTTTGGTTAGACAGTCATTAGATAATTAGCCCCAGATGGTATTATTCTATCCTGTATTTTATTAGGTCCTTACTGTCTGTGCACTTAACTTATCATTCTATTCTTGCATTGCTGCTCCAGTTTCTCCACCTAAGTAGATGATAGAACTGTGCCTGGTGGTTGACTGATACTATCAACTGTTTTATTCTTGTTTTACATGGTATTACTGTTTTTATCTTTTATATTGTAAATTGTATTTATATTGTTGTTTATTTTGTCAATGTTGTTCTGGCCTTTGCCCCATGTAAGCCACCCTGAGTCCCCATGGGGAGATGGTGGCGGGGTATAAATAAAGTTGTTGTTGTTGTTATTATTATTATTATTTCCATCCACAGTGGTCTCCTTCTCCAGTCACTTCTGAAGATGATATTAATTTTGTTGGAAGGGAATACATACTGGTGCTCTTTATGTACCAGTACATTTTCCCTCTGATGCTGCTTCTACACAGTCATTTAAACTGACTCAGGATCTGGATTGAAGAAACCCATTTCCTTGTGGCATCCCTACACAGGAACCAGCTGAAATCCAGAGCAGTGGACACAAAGTTCCACTTGTGGATCAATCCAATCAAAAGAATATGCATTTACTACTTCATACACCAGGATGTGCTAATAAGAAGCAGTCTGTCCACTATGTCCAGTAAGGATCAGAACTACACAGCGGGGCACAGGAACAAAGGAAATTTAATGTTCCCATGGGAATGCCATAGTTTTATTTTCACACAGAGGTTGTTGCACCCCAAGGCACCCCGAGCACCCGGAAACCAAACCTGAGCCAATATAACACACAAGCCATTTATTGAAGCAGAATGTAATATATCTATGCACATTTAAGGTGGAAAGTCAGAGTAAGAAATAGTCCATAATATATAGTCTATTGCAATTCAGAAAGAGTTTATCAGTGTCCAATTTATAATCCACAAGTGAAGCTCGATAGCTTCCTTTAGAAATCAAAGTTTGTTCATGAAACAATAGCAGAAAACAAAGCACTGCAAATCCTCTTGAAAGGTCCCGTAGCAAAGTCAAAGAAGCAAGGTAAACAAAGCGGAGTCAATCTCGATTCAGGAACAAGGAAGTCGCAGTAACAAGGCAAGGTATACTTGGGAGTCGCGGCTCGGCACAGCTCTCCTGAAACTGGAAACTCGGCAGGGATTCAGAAGACAAGGCAAGGAGCTGGAAACTGGAACCTCTTCTGAGGAAAGGCAAAGTTGACACTGCAACAAGAATACAGTGAGCGGCACTTTTAAGGAATCCCATGCCTGAAAGATTAAGGAGTACAGGACCCCCAAAAACTTCCATTGGGAAAGTTAGCCATCCAACTTGTGAGCTAATCTTCGAGACCTTCTCACTCCCTCTTTCTTGCTTCTATCTCTAGTAACAAATTCCTTTTGATTAAACATTTCATCTTCACCCAGGTCAACACCATCTGGTGTAGGTAATGATGAAGAGACTTCGGAATGTCTGCCAATTAGTGGTTCTTCTGAAATCACCATATCAGGCAGTTGGAAGGTCATGGGGCCTCAGCCTGAAGCAGAATTGTCTGCAAAATCCTCAGCCTCATCTGTTTCTCACTCCATTTCTTGATGGAATGCAGGCCATGATGGCTGATCTACAACAGAGGTGTTTGTTTATCTCCTGGTGACCTGTGTTTCTGGTTTCTTCCCCCCAAATGCTTCAGCACTACCCCTGTCCTCTGCATTCATTGCCTATACATTGATCAGTTGCAGTTGATTGTATGGTTTATTTCAGAATTTCTGGTGTTTTTAAAAAGCTATTTCAAACTGAATGGCAATTGCAGTGCAGACTCTTACTATTCTGAAGTAAATTGAGTCCTACAAAAGTATGTGGGGCCAGTTAATCCCCATCTCATCACAAAACAAGGGCCCAGTTGATTATATCCCCAATTGATGTTTTCGATAGAGGGAAAACCATATGGGCAGTCTGATTCTGCTTTATCTAAGTTTATGTGGTGTTGCTTTTTTGCATCCCAATTCAGAATAATGGAAACTAAGGGTGCATATACACTGTAGAATTAATGCAGTTTACAAACATTATACCACTTCAGCTGCCATAGCTCAATGCTATAACATCATAGGAGGTTTGATTTTACAATGTTTTTCTCCTTCTCTGCTAAAGAATGTTGGTGCCTCACCAAACTACAAATCCCATCATTCCATAGCATTGCAGTATAAGTGGTATAAAACTACATTAATTCACTAGTTGGAATCCAAAATTGACCTCATGTCATATTCTGATGAAGTGATCTCAGGCCCCTTCTACACTGCCATATAAAATCCAGATTATCTGCTTTGAACTGGATTGTATGACAGTGTAAACTAATTTAACCCTGTTAAAATTATCTGCATTGATAATCAGGATTATATGGCAGTGTAGAAGGGGCCTCAGTTAGGGTTGAAAGTATAGCAGGAGAACATTGAGGTGTAATAATAAGATTGCCTTTCCACATTTCAGCTAGTTCAACTGAGCTGCTGTTTGGGTTTTTTTTTTTAAGTACTTTCATGCTTGCTTTCCAAATGAGAATCTCCTTTAAAATAGTCAGCAAGGAATTGGAAAAAAGAATAATTTTCAACAATTGAAGAACTGAAGTTAAAATGAAAACTAAAGTGCACATTTCAGGTAAATCTATTCAGTTCCTTGAACACATATTCTCTCACACCATGCTTTTTGTTTATTTTATGCTTCTGTGTGTATGCATGCGCACAGTATAATTTTACCGTAGTGTTATATTTAAACAACATGAAAATATATAAAGGATTTTTGTATGAAATTACTGAAAGCTGTAAGGATGAAATTCTCCACAGGTGCAACAACCCACAGTACTGCTGAGTTCTTTGTCAAATGAAATGCGCATCACATCAGTTTAAAAAGTTACTCATCCATTTTCCAAAACAGCCTTGATTTTGACATCACTTCATGCAGTAGAACTATTACTTTCAAAAGCTTTAACCTATTTGGCTGGTTGTTGTTGTTATTGTTTAATGCCACAGCAGACTTTATCTTCTACTCAATGCAGCATCCAGTGCACTTTTTAAATGTCATGTTCCACTGTATTCCTAGAGCACTATAAACAAGATTCACTGTTCCATAATTTTTTAACATGGTAATGATATATAGAAATCTATGTTTTTAAAGATCTGAGTTCTTGAAGTCTGTTTCCAAAATGTACTTCTTTTCATAGTAAGATTTTGTTCCCCTTGAAATACCAGTGCTTTCTTTTGAGAGAAATAGTGTTCAGCTCTTTCCGCTGAAAATGTGTCACAGCCTCCACTGGATCTTTGGCCTCAAAGGCACACTAGAGCTTGTTTTAAAAATGTAGTTAGCAATTATAACTTTTTCCCATGTCCATGAATGGAAGGATTAAGGACCATACCCCAGATCAGTTACTAAAATGGGGTAAAGGTTTTTAAACCTTTCCCTGTTGCTCAGTTCTTATCCAAATTAGATTCCCCATAACAGCAACTTTTATTTCCAAGATAATGATACTCAAAATGAAGTCTTTCCCTATACTCTGTGTCTTTAAAGAAACATGGGTTTTGACAGACATGGTTTTAGCTTACCTAAAGTCCCATTTATTTCTGCTAAAGCTACGTTCAAGTCCAGTTAATATACCCAGAATAAAACTTATAATATAAATTCTGTTTTGCACTCATTAAGTACATATGGGGCAATATGTTTTTGAATTGAAATTGAACTGAGTTGGTGATAACCCAAACTCAGCCCTTTCACTAGTATTTAAAATGTCAGGAATGAGTGAATGCTCCCAAATACTATGCTTTAACAGGGAAGGGGAAACAAACAGCCCTCTGGATCTTGTTGGACTTCCGTCATCCTCATTATTTCTAATTCTGGCTAAAACTGTTAGGAATTGCAATTCAGCAAGATGCAGAATATTTCCACTATACTTGTGTCATGCAGTTTAGAAGTAAATGAATAATGCAGCAATTTTGTCCTCAGATTTTAACACATGGTTTATAGATTAAAGGAAATATTCACACCAGTAGTTAAATCTTTAAAGTAATATGTGCCTGTAGACAAAAAAAAAATCACAACCTGCTACAAAGGCTGACTTTAAAGTCTGAGATCCTTCAGCATAGCATAAATATCTACCGGTAGAGTTTCACTGCACTTCCACTGAGCAGCACTCTGCACTGAATAGCAACATAACACAAGATCAGTGTGCAATGTGCATCCACACAGAACACAGAAAACATAGATGCCCCTCTGAAGGCACAATAGTTCCTCATGAAGAACTCTCCTTCCATCACTGAATATAACCAGTTGTGCATTGTCCATGAAATTCACTCTATGTTCATAGAGCAATTTGTTCTTCTATAGTCATTGGCAAGATATCAGATGAATTCACCTTCATGGCCTGTAGCCTAAATGAGAAATACTGAAATTCACATCTCCCTCATCAAGTAAAATAGTTATTCCATCTGTATACATTTAATTGTGTACATGTGGGGGGAGTGGGACCTGGACATAGCTGCATGTGGCTCTTACCTTTGTGCTTTTAATAATTGAGTGAGGATGAGACAATGTTAAGCATAAAATATAGAGAAAGGCCATTTCCTTGACCAGGTTTTTGATAAGAGCTAATGTACTATCGACCAATTTCAAACCTCCCATTTTTAGGCAAGGTTCTGGAGTGAGTGGTGGCCTCTCAACTCCAGAGATTCTTGGAAGACACTGATTATCTTGACCCATTCCAGTCTGGCTTCAGGCCTGGTCATGGTACTGAGATGGCTTTGATAGCCTTGATGGATGACCTCCGTAGAGAACTTGACAGGGGGAGTGTGTCCCTTTTGGTTCTCTTAGACATTTCAGTGGCTTTTGATACCATCGACCATGGTATCCTTCTGTGTCGGCTCTCGGGAATGGGGATTGGGGGCACTGCTCTTCACCCAGATGGTGAAGCTGGGGGATACCTGCTCAGACCCCTGGCCTTTGACCTGTGGGGTCCCGCAAGATTCTATTCTTTCCCCCATGCTTTTTAATATCTACATGAAACTGCTGGGTGAGGTCATCTGGGATTTTGGGGTTCAGTGCCATCCCTACAGATATGACACTCAACTCCACAACGCCTTTCCACCTACCTCCAAGGAAGCCCCTTGAATCTTAGACCAGTGTCTGGCCACTGTGATGGATTAGATGAGGACCAACAAGTTGAAGCTTAATCCTGATAAGACAGAGGTCCTCCAGGTCAGTCGTTTGACCGATCGAGGCATAGGGTGGTGCTTGATGGGGTCACACTCCCCCTTAAGGCGCAGGTCCACAGTCTGGAGGTCCTTCTGGATTCATCGCTGTCACTTGATGCTCAGGTGTCAGCGGTGGCCGGGAGAGCCTTTGCACAATTAAAACTAGTGCACCAACTGCAACTGTACCTCAAGAAGTCTGACTTGACCATGGTGTTCCACGCTCTAGTTACCTCAAGGATGGATTACAGTATATGGGACTGCCCCTGAAGACGGTCCGGAAATTGCAGTTCGTACAATGGTTGGCAGCTAGGTTACTAATTGGAGCTGCTTACAGGGAGTGATCAACCCCCCCCCCCCTGTTTAAGCAACTTCACTGGCTGCCGATAATATTCCGAGCCAAATTCAAGGTGCAGGTTATTATTACCTATAAAGCTCTAAACAGTTTGGGACCTGCCTATCTTCGTGACCCCATTATCTTCTTTGAACCTACATGATCTCTAAAATCTTCCGGGAAGGCCCTCCTCCCGCTTCCATCTTCCTCACAGTTACGACTGGTGGGGACGAGAGAGAGGGCCTTCTTAGCCGTGGCCCCCCGGCTCTGGAACTCCCTCCCTAAGGCGATTAGGTTGGCTCCCTCTTTATCCTCCTTCAAGAAACAACTGAAGACTTGGATGTTTAGGTTGGTCTTTGGTGAGACAGTCACTGGATGGCCAGTCTCATTATAATTCTATCCTGAATTTTATTAGGTCCTTTTATTTGGGTATTTTAATCTGATTATGCTATATTTATATTGCTGTTGCAGTTCCCCCACCTATGAAGTTGACTGAATTGTACTTGGTGGTTGATTGATATTATTACTGCTGTATTAACTCTTGTTTTATTGCCCTATTGTGTTTTATTTTTGTATATTGTGCAATGTATTTCTGCTGTTGTTTTTGTAAATTATGCTGATCAGGCTTTATCCCATGTGAGCCGCCCTGAGTTCCTGCGGGGAGATGGTGGTGGGGTATAAAAAAAGTTCTATTATTATTATTATTATTATTATTATTATTATTATTATTATTATTATTCTCACATTATCTCAAATATAAGTTGACTTAGTTTTTTTTAGTTGATTTTTTTTTACTAAAGTGACTAAAGTTATACATGAGAATAAAGGAAAGAGCTAACCACTTGGATACTACTTGAATCATAGAGTTGGAAGAGACCACATGGCCCATCCAGTCCAACCCCCTGCCATGAAGAAACACAGAATCAAAGCACCCCCAACAGATGGCCATCCAGTCTCTGTTTAAAAGCCCCCAAAGAAGGAGCTTCCACCAAACTCCAAGGCAAAGAGTTCCATTGTTGAACAGCTCATATAGTCAGGAAGTTCTTCCTAATGTTCAGGTAAAATCTCCTTTCGTGTGATTTGAAACCATTGCTTCAATGTTTTTTTGCTGCCCTGAAGACTATGACTTTATATCATCCCTTCAGATATTTAAACATTGCTATCATGTCTCCTCTCAACCTACTTTTCTGCAAGCTATACACACCTGACTCTTTAAGCAGCTCCTCATAAAGCATGGTCTCCAGGCCTTTGATCATTTTAGTCATCCTCCTCTGGACACATTCCCGTTGTCAATATCCCTCTTGAATTGTGGTGCTCAAAATTGGACACAATATTCCAGTTGAGATGTGACCAAAGTGGAATACAGGGGTATAATGACTTCCCTTGATTTAGACCAGGCATGGGCTGTTGAGGCTAATCTGAGGAGGAGGAAGGGGACCCTTTGGTGAGATTTTGTGCTCCTGAATTGGAGCCTGAGTTGGAGCCTGCTACTTCTGAAGTGCCCCAAGAAGAAAGTAGTTCATCCCTGCATGTTGGGAGAAAGTCACCTTTTCCTTGAGCGCCGAAGTAGGACATTCTTGCCTTAGTTTCATGTCATGTTTTTCTGTTTGCGATCGTGGAATCTCATTTGAATACAGTTCTTTGTTTAACTTTTGGGGACTCTGACTTTATTCTGTGTTGGACTTTGTTTATTGCTGCATCAAAGGATACTATGACTGTAGGATATATTTTGGAATGACTTTTGAATCCTGTACTGTGGATATACTTTTGTTTGGACCTATTACATATACAGTAGAGTCTCACTTATCCAACACTCACTTATCCAATGTTCTGGATTATCCAACGCATTTTTGTAGTCAATGTTTTCAAAACATCGTGATGTTTTGGTGCTAAATTCGTAAATACAGTATTTACTACATAGCATTACTGCATATTGAACTACTTTTTCTGTCAAATTTGTTGTATAACATGATGTTTTGGTGCTTAATTTGTAAAATCATACCCTAATTTTATGTTTAATAGGCTTTTCCTTAATCCCTCCTTATAATCCAGCATATTCACTTATCCAACGTTCTGCTGGCCCATTTATGTTGGATAAGTGAGACTCTACTGTACCTTGGAATTACTTTTGTATCTTTTACCTTGGAATGTATTTTTGAAATAGCTTTTTTCTATAGAACACTCAATTTTTAATACATTTTAAATCAGTGGATTGAATACCTTTCGGCTAAGCTATATATGGGCTAATTAGCTCATCATGTTGGGTGAAAAGGTGTCACGCAGGTGGCTGGGCTGCAACAGTTTGCACTCACCCCCAAAAAACTTTTCACCCTTTTTGGGATCCTGGAATCTTCAGAGATGGAGGCGCTGTGGCAGCAGGTCCAGGCACTTCAACTGGAACTCACTACCATGTGTGCATAGTGCACCCAAACTTTGGGAGCTGCCAGACAAACTAAGGCCCCATTGCCATTCCCTGAAAGGTTTGTAGGAGAGGGCAGGATGATGGACTCTTTTATTTTCCGGTTTGAGGTTTACCTTTCATCTTGGGCCATGAAGTTTCTGAATGAGAATGCCAAAATGGAATTTATTTTTAATATTTTCACCAGATCCATATTTCCTTGAGTTTTCAGTCTGATGATGGCCAAATCTCCAGTGTTGCAGTCAGCAGTGGCATTCATGAAACATCTTTCACCTTGGAATGTATTTTTGAAATAGTTTTTTTTTTCTATAGAACACTCATTTTTAAAAATAAACTTAAAATCAGTGGATTGAATACCTTTTGGCTGAGCAATATTTGGGCTAATTATTAGCTCTTCATTTTGGGTGAAAAGGTGTCACGCAGGTGACAGGGCTGCAACATGGGAAAACTTCAGCCCTCCAGGTGTTTTGGACTTCAATTCCCAGAAATCCAAGCCAGCTTACTGGCTCTTAGGAATTGTGGAAGTTGAAGTCCAAAACACCTAGAGGGCCAGTTTTTGTCCACGCCTGATCTAGATAGTTTACTTCTTTCCATTCAGCCCAAAATCCAATTGGCTTTTTAACTGCTGCATCACATTGTTGCCTCAGGTTCATCTGCCTGTCTACTAACCACCTCATCAGAGTCCGCTTGGGCTTCATCCCAGCAGTGTGCTGGCAGCATGTCATCAATGCACTAAGAGAGAGCCCTGAGGAGATGAATGAACACCCATCATCTCATTAAAGAAGCTGGGGATAGTACAGGAGGAAGCTGGAGACAGCGGGGAAATGTCACGGGACAGCAGCCCACAATCAACCACGGTAAGAGAACAAAGCTAGGTGCTGCCCCATGGTTACCTCCACTGTCCCCGCTTCTGGATATCCATGTGATGAGGTTCTTAGATTTCAATATATTTTTCACATGTACTGTTGTCGAGTCACGCATCACCCATCCTGTATCTATGCATTTAGCTTTTTATGCCTGAGTGTAGTATATTTCTCCTTGTTGAAATTCATTTTGTTAGTTTTGGCCCAGCTCTCTAATCTGTTGAGGTCATTTTGAATTCCAATCTTGTTCTCTGGAGTATTAGCTGTTCCTCCAAATTTGGTGTCAACTGAAAACATAATAAACCCTCTAAACTTTCATCCAAGTCATTAATAAAGATGTCAAACAGCATTGGGCTTAGGACAGAACTCCACTTGTCAGTTTTTTCCAGGACGAAGAGGAACAATTGGTGAGCTTAACCAATTGCAAATCTACCTAATAGTAGTGTTGTCTAGCCCACATTTTACTAGTTTTGTTTGGAAAAAGATCATGGGTAATCTTGTCAAAGGCCTTACTGAAATCAAGATATGCTACATTACAGCATTCCCTGCATCTACCAAGCTATCAAAAAAGAGATAAGATTAGTCCAACATGCTTTATTTTTAAGAAATCCATGTTGATGTTTAGTGGCCACAACATTCTTTTCTAAGTGATTACTGCCTGCCTCCTTAATGATCTACTGATCTACCACTATTATCCTGTTAAAGACAGGGAAAGGGGAAAAATATCAGTTATATTCTCCCTGTGCAGTGCCAAAGTGTAGTGACTAAAGTCTAAAAGATTAATTTTTGACAAAAATAAACATACTTCAGGACAATTTTTCATGTACTTTATAAATCCAGTGAGCTACTGTGATGCTGCTAACTTGTTATGTGCCTTGTACTTTTCATATGCGCTTGTTTGCAAATCCACATTTTTGAATTCATTTGGCACAGGCATAGCTGGAGCATGAGAAAGATTTCCTGCTTTAGCAAAAGGGGTCACATTTTAATAACCAGTTAGTCCATAATTGAATTCAAAGCAGTTTAACAAAACAGTTCATAAGCAGAAAACAAGACAATTTTATAATAAGGAAAGGGTATAACTAGATTTGCTTCTTTTTAATGGGATGCCCAAGATAATTGCTTAAGCACTAGAAAATCACCGTTGATTTCATTCAAAAAGTACTGTTTATTTTTATTGAAAACAGCATGCCAAATCCTGATTAAAAGAGATCAGCATGCAAAGTTCACTGAACTAAATGAGCTGAAGAATGTAGATTTTGTATGGATGAGGCAACACAGGCAGTCCTTAGAGAAGCATTGCAAGCTCACTTCAGATGATTAAGGGTGTAGTTGTCATTTAATTTCAGATTATCTGAAGTTCACTGGATCTTGGCTATGGAGCTGATTCTCACAGATTTCAATGTGAGGCTAAGTAACATCATGGTGTGATTCAGATGGCAAAGGTTATTCATGAACACATAGGCTAGGAGAAGTTGAAATAGTTTGCTTTTGTCTAGATGTGGATCAGCCCTGCAGCAGACAAATGCCACACAGGACTAATCCAGTGTAATGTAGAAAAAGGCGACCTTAACATGGTTTTATCACACATTACCCAAAGTCGAGGAAAAGTCTAAATTCTGCAAAAGAATTCGGACTTTCCCCCAATTTAGGGCCTATGGGGACAGTTGGGCTATTTCCCAAATTGAACCAGCTGCAGCTGACCTCATTGCCATCCCACATTTCCTGGGCTCAGGCAGCCCCAGGGACATGGGATGGCAGTCTTCTTTTCCCCGCCCCTATATTATGGCAATCTCCAACCCTACCTATTCCCCGTCATGTGCCATGATGTCAGCCAGGGCAACAAGGAGCTCTTGGTGAAATCAAATAGGAAATATTTTGAACTCAACCTGAACCCCAGAACCTATCCCATTTCCTATGACCCAGGCTTCCCTTCCCAAAAACAAAAGGATAATCTGCCACCGCTTAACCCAATCAAATTCAGATTGCATGGACAATATAGGGCTTGAGTCGCCGAATTCGGAGTGTTGTCCTAAAGGTGATTCGCCTCAAGGCAAACATTGTCATATCTCACCCAAAAGAAAAACCAGGACACCTCAGGAAGGCGCCCTGCAGAGCCTGTCAATTATGGCTCATCACCACCCATCTCTACTTCCACCTCTGACACCCCAAGGCATATCTAAAATCTGTGTACGTGACAGAAACCCGGACATCCTTGATTGCTGTCATTAATCCCTTTAGAAATCGGTCTAGCAGGAATTAATCCGGTCTTTCCTGCCCTGTCATTTCATTGTTTCAATAACTCCCGCCTTCTCCTTCCTGATTGGCTTGAGTGGGGACAAAAAGCAGCTCCCTATTGGGCCAACAGAGCAAGGCGGGAAACGAAAGCCCGCCTCGTTCAACCTTCTAACCTATCAGCGATCAGATGGGCGGGGGAGCGGGGCGGGAAATTCAAAGGGCTGTCAGACTGAAACTTTGTATAAATATAGCTTTATTTTGATTATGTGGTACCCTAGTAGACTGAATGATCACTACTAGAGTCCTTTTCAGCTGAATCGCTCAATAAAGACTCCTTGGCGGATTTTCCTTCAACTTTGGCGGACCTTCTTCATTTCGGCTTCAGGTTGTATTGCGGCTCATATTTTCCTATTGGCTCCGCCAAGGTCCGTTCTCTCAGGACCGGGTCGGGTCTCTCCTTAAGGGCCCGATCCCCTAAAACGCGGTCGACAACATTGGAAGGGATTAATCAGAATTAACAGAGTATTCATCAGGATTAACCTGTCAACTGGAGGGAATGTTACAAAAGACTTGAATATGTTGACATATAGCAACAAATGTTATAGCCACTCAGTGATTTGTAGAGATACCCAGAATGCTGTTGTAATGTATTGTTTGTTTGTTTCACTGTCAAGGCATCTTGAATTCTAGATTTTCCAGAAGTCCAGGGTCCAGTGATTTTGTACCCCTAAGCTTATTTTATTTGGGAAATTCTGAACATTCGAGTTCTATAGACTCAGCATTTAAACCACAAATAAATTGCACCAAACCTTCTGGTTTTTTTTTTTAGCTTTCTTAATCAGATCCACCTTTTGTTTTTTAAAATTAAAAAACATTCTGACCACCAAAATAGGGAGAAGCCAAAGCACATACTAAGGGTTTAAACATAAAAGGTTACTCTTTCACAGAACTCATTAAATATATTCATTTCAAAACTGCGAACGAATCCCCTGAGAGGCAGTGGTGCTTCTTAAAAATGCCATTCCCTCCTGCCAAGCAGTACAAAAGGTATTGGCAGTTCCTTTAAAAATAGTTGCATAATACAAAAACCCATACATCTCTCCATATAAAATTTGGCAGATCCAGTCATGTTGTCAGCATCCACTCTCCCTGCAAAATGCATCCCATTCTGACAATAAAACATTACAGTTGTTCACTGGTATCCAATAACAGTCAATAGGAGACAATTTGAGCTTCCAAACTGAATTATGGATTTGGTCCATAGTCAAAATCAGACAGTCTTTGGTTAGCTGTGACAGAAACAGAGCTGGTTCATGAATCAGCAAAAGAAGCTCTGAACAGGATCTTGTTGTTGCACATGCAGAGACAAACACTATACATCAGAAATATTTTGATTTCAGATTTAGCATCCATGGTTCAGAACAGGACTTCTTTATCATCACCAACACCACCAGTGATATTCCTATATGCAATCAGCAAGAACAACATAATTTGTATTCCAGAGATTGCTAGGTTCATAGAGATTTGGATACTCAATTTTTTTCTTAAGCATCATGGTAACTGTAGTTCTTCTAGAACGTGTTACCATAGGTGGATAGGAAATTTTATTATTAATATCAAATACAGACTTTTAAATGTCCAAAACATTAAATGGGGTTTGGATATCAGGATCAATTCCCAATAAAAAGATTAAGCTTCATTTTTATATATATGACAAATTTGTTATTATTCTGTGCATTATCAATTATATTTATTAGCCAAAATGGGGTGAACAGGTGGTACAAGGCCTCCCCACTCCCACTTTCCTGTTTCTTAAAGAAGAAACATTCCCTAAAATAAGGCCCATTCATCCTAAAACAAAGCCTAATGTACACACTGTGGTGATACTTTCATTACATCAACCAGAAGGCACAACAATCATTACACTAGATTTCAAAACGCATTGCCTTTTTCATCAAACAAATATAGTTTTAAAAATGCATGGAAAGAAAATTGATATTGTTGAAGTCACAGGTCTTATGTGTTTGAAAAAGTCTATGCAAATGTTCAGCTGTCTCCTCTCTCCTAAAAAATGACTTGATGAACTGAAAAAGGTGGTAAAAGATGTCAATAAAATAGTCTCTTCCCATTTTGTGTCTCAGTTTTCTGATACATGTCAGTTACTGCTTATTTTTCAACTGTGTGCATTTCATTCAGATTATATAGCAAATAAATTGCTTATAATTTTCAAACCATAATAACAATAACAGGGAGTCATAGCTTTAACCCAAATGTATACAAATGCTAATTGTGTCCATTTCATACTGTGGTGCTACTATGTGGTAACTTGTTGGTGCACCAGCAATGGTTGGGCAAATATTTTTCCTTCATTTAGGACTTCATCTCATGACAACTTTTTAACATCCTTAGTACACTTTTACCCCAGCTGAGCCACAGAGTCACACACCACCCATCAGACAACACAGGCTCACTTCCAGCAGAGCTCCATAGCTCAACTGGGGCACAAGAGTCCTATAATGCTGCACCGGCAACACAGAAGCCTTCCCGTGTTCCATTAGGAACAACAGGCTAGCCTAGGAGGAAGCCACATGAAGATGCAGGGAATGGACCACAGGGATTGCCCTGCTGCCCTGCCGATTCAACATGCAGGTTGGTGAAAACTGTCACATATTATATTTTTGATATCAATTTGTCAGTATATATCATCTTATTGCATTTTTATATCTAAAATCCCACACAAATATACTAATGCATTTTCAAAAAGAAATGTTATGGGTGGGGATATTAAACACTTAAAAACCATTTGCGTCTTGTTCATTTTATACAGGCACAGCATGATCAATCACTTCAGAGTTATTTGTATTCTAAGAGGAAAGCCAATCTGGTGATGGCTTTTAAATGCAGCTCCACTACTTATTTAGTAGGTGGAGAAAGGCCCCAGTTCTTTATCAACAATAAATTACACTCCTGTTAAACTTGCTGCTAAACAAGGAGTTACACTCCTATTAAAATCCAATTAAACATGCATCACAATTGATGGATGTAATTAGAACAACTGTAGAGGGTAAATGGTTCAAAGCACAGTAAGTGAAAAAAATAGTTTGGTGTCCAAATGGGGTGGGAGAGGACATTGAATCCAAGATGTTTTAGCCAGTTTCATTTTGTCTGTTTGGTGACACTTAAATTAAAGATAATAGATCACTGCAAAATCAATCCATTATTGAGAATGGGGGTTCCCCAATCATCAAAAGAAGCACTACCTTACTTTTATACATATAAATAAATTGTTTGGCACATGAGCACAGGTATGAAATGTAAATTTGACCAGTGTAATACAATCCTCAGCATCTCAGGATTGGTGTCAAATCCTCCATTCGTTTGTCTCTATCAAGAAAAATGGAACTAAACCTTTGTATACACGGACGAGTAACTGTGTGTATGGGTTACAGAGTCTACACAGTGCACCCCAAGCTATTTGATGTGGGGGACTAGCATTTTTTTTCATGTATGACTGGGACCAGTGACCAATGGCTACAAGTATTTTCCTTTTATTTCCTGGAAACCCTCCAGGGATTGGCACCAATCCATAGATCACCTCTTTGAGAAATACTGTTTCAAGGAATATAGTTCTCTCTGTAATGATCATGTGTTTGTCAACATATAAATATATGAATGTACTCAGAAATTATCATTAACTGATAAAGATTAAGCATGAAAAATGAGGACATAATAACAAACATTTTGTGCATTCAGGTCACTATAAATAAATGTTTTCAGAGGCTTACTAATGAGGTGATTGAATTATTTACTACTTTGAAAATGGACTCTTCTTGAGTTAATGTGGGGTGATTCTGAAATTTCATCAGCGAGATTTTCATGTTAGATGCCCAAACATGCAACTTTCCACAATGTGGCAGTCAGGCAGCATGACATGGTCCCTAATAGAGAATGGAATAAAGCATGAATAGTCTTCTGTTTTGTTTTGGCTTTGTGTATCCTAAGGCCTTTGGTTTATTAGTTTAAAAGCATTATCTGAGTTATTATGTCTGATTATAAAACAGTAAATATTGCTGTTCTTGGAAACCACATTGTGAAAGTTGTCACGGGTTCATTAAAGATCCTATGACATTAGGAAATGCTCCATTTCTGAGACTGTTTAAGAATGATTTTGAATGGGTCCCATCATATGATGTTTGCCCCATCTCATCAGTATTCTGTCAGAATCTGTTTGCAAAGCATCACAAAAATGAATTAATTGCAGACGAAATTCTAGTTGGGTTTTTTTGAAATACTATGGATTGTTCCATTGCTGAAGTGATGTTTTTGTGTGTGATAGGAAAATCTGTATGCATCCCATCAGCAATATAATCACGTGTGATGAGGAGAGTATGTATCCTGTTTCAATACAGTATGCATCCAGACTTTAAAGAATATGGGATACATACTGATATAAATGGATTATACCCAATGTGATAAAGTCCTAACTGAGGATGTTATGGCCTGGATCTTGAAAAGAAAGGATTAAATTATATATTGTAAGAAGTACAGATGTGTGAAATCTGCTTAGTAATTCATTTGGATGGCCCCCACTTTGATTAGTAAAGATTCGGAGAGGTCTCATTCCAATTCGTAATCCAAATCTCTGAAGCTTTGTAATTCGTTCCATTAGAGGCAATGGGGAAAATTGCAAGACTCATTTCTCTGTCATTTTTATGGCTATCGGGATGAATCTTGGCACACATGTAGGCAACATTTACGACTTTAAGCCATTGAGGTTTAATAACATTTCAGTCATCCACTGATTTTTAGGACATGTTTAAAGATTTTACAAATAATTTTAAAAAGAAGAAAACTACAGAACATATCACCTTCAATTTCTGCACATTGAGACAACATAAGCAAGGCATTAATCCTGCTGATTTCTAAGAATTCTTAACTTTTTTCAATTAAAAATATTTTTTAAAAACTACAAGAGGCATCCACTCAAATTGTGTCCCAGTGAGACAACATGAGCAGGGCAGCAAGCCTGCCAGGTTTCAGAACAATCAGTCCACTGAATTTTAAGAATCTTTTTCAGTTAAAGCACACTAGATTAATCTACACTGGGGTTTTAACACAGGCAGCCCCATTTTTCTGGCATGAGCAGAATTCTGGGAAATGTAGTTAAGGGTAGGGCCCTTTGAATACTTTGATACTGAGGTCCTAGCCTTCTAAACTACATTTCCCAGAATTCCACTTGCACCAGAAGAACAGGGCTGCAGTTTTAAGAGAACTAAGGGGAAGGTAAGGGCTGTAAAGTTTGAGGAGGGAATAGGAATTTAGAAAATACAAGTTTGGGGTACAGATGCTGAGGGAGGGCTGACAGTGAGGAGAAAAGGGCTACTAGGCCTCCTTCCTTTCCTCCTTCCCTCCTCCCACCAATTGTTGTTTCCTTTCACAGCCCCATCCATTCATGCTTTGTTCACACATATTTTTACGTCAGAGGGGTGTCTTGGCTCTGGGAGAAACCACCAACACAGAAGGAGGAAGAGATGGCGGCGAGACCCTCCTTTCGCCTGAGGAAGCAAGAGCCACTGCCAGCAGCATCAGCCTAGTTCTGAAATGACAGATGTTTACCAATCTCTCTGAAAGTTTCAGAGACTGCTATTTTGACTTGTAAATGCTTCTGAGGGTCCCTTTCCAATTAGTAATTCTGAAATTTGTATTAACAAATCATACAAATCTCCAAATTATGGAACTGAGGTTCGAAGCTTTGCACACCTCAACTGATAAGTCAATCAAGTAGCCTAAGCCAGCAACAGCAGAGGTGGCACAGTTTAAATGAACTCAACAGCTAAGATTATATGGAACCTATGATCATAAACTGGGCCTATCACAGACCTAACTCCTGGGCCAGCATCCCAGGATTTTCCTTACCAAGACCTTCATTAGCAGACCTCCGGTTCCTGTCTATCAAATGAACCAAGTGATGAAAGATGGAGTGGAGATGGAGCTATCAGCTTCATTTCTGAAGGCTGCCTTTATCTGAGGTATTGCATGTCTTTCTTTTTCTGAATCTAGTCTGTTAGATGAAATTAGGATCAAAATGCAAACCATGGATACTTGAAGTGGACGAATGAGTCAGTGATCTTTCCAATTTTCTGAAACCTATGTATTTCTGAAACTCACCATTGCACCTGAACAAATTCCATTCCTGTGCTCTGTTCTGGATCAGAAATGGACACAAGCACATCCAGTTCTCTGTTCCTCCCTGTTCTTTTCATAAGTTAACATACACTATCTGCTTCCCATGGAATCAATTTTCTCAGACAGCAAAGGAATCTAAAAGCTGCTGTATGTATACTACTCCAACATGTTACTACTGTTTCCCAGACATCATGTTCAAGAGTTAAAGGTAGACAATAACCAACATTAAGTATTAGCCCAGGTAGTTCCACTAGTCATGATTCCTCTATATCAGCAGTTCTCAAAGTGTGCTCTGCAAAGCCCTTGATATTTCTTGAAGCATACTGAGGGGATCTGTGGTTTCCCCTCCTCCTCCCTCCTCTTCCCCTCCAACCTTTCCCTCTTCCATTCTGTTCCTTCCTCCACTTTCCTTGTTGCCAAAAGCCTTTTCCCTGAAAGGTCTTTCTCCCCTCGCTGCTAAAGTCTTTTTTCCTCACCTTTCTCTCCACCCAGATTCTTTCCCCCTCACTTTGCTTGTTCCCAAAATCCTCCCACAACTCAGATGGTGATTTGATTGTGCTTTTCCTGCATGGCAGAAGGGAGTTAAACAGGATGCCCCTGGAATTTCAGCTATTATTATTATTATTATTATTATTATTATTATTATTATTATTATTATTATTACAAAAGCTGGATGGCCATCTGCTGGGGGTGCTTTGATTGTCCTTTGCCTGCATGGCAGAAGGGGGTTGGACTGGATGGCCCCTGGGGTTACTCCTATTATTATTATTATCATCATCATCATCATCATCATCATCATCATCATCATCATCATCATTACAAAGGCTGAATTGCCATCTATTGAAGGTGCTTTGGTTGTGCTTTTCCTGCATAGCAGAAGGGGGTTGGACTGGATTGCCCCTGGGGTCTTCCACTGAGACACTGTTAAGTTTATGTTGGTCAAAACGTTTTCCTGTGCCTGATATATATACATTATACATTGTATATTATATAATTTATAATATATAAATATTTATTGGGGCTCCATTATAAACTTTTGCTTCAAAAAGGATTCTGTGGCAGGAAAAAAAGTTTTAGAGCCCCTGCTCTATATGTGTGTTTTTCTGGGTATTCATATGTGTTCTCATGCAAATGCCTATAAAAAGTGAAATAGTTCCTAGGAGGGAAACAAAAAGCAGTCTTGAATACAAGAACATAATCAAGAAATAGGAAAAACAAATACCTTAAGGAAGGCATCTCTGCTATTTAATGAAGAGGAAAAGGTTAAGGATGGATGAACTGGAAATCTTGATGCTATTTTATTTATACTTCATTTTGGATTAAATTATGTTATGAGTTGGCTAGAACAGGTTTCAAAGAAAAATAATGAAATAATGTGTTTTGTCTACTCCTTCCATTCTCATGATAATTTGGTCATAGTATCCCAGGCTCAATTTTTCAACAAAAATTATCTATGAATAAAATTCGAAAGCTAGAACGCAATCCTCATCTCTCAGCCTATGCTACTCAATTCTCAGATATCTGAAGGACAGGATACAACTCTGGTTATTGTGGTGGTAGTTTCCATCCACCTTAGAAGGTTTGGGGGCCTCTTAAGGTATTAGTTATTTTCTGACAATGATTACGTTTTCCGAGACTTCCCACATATTTCCAATTTTATATGTTTAATAGAATGTGAGTGTGAATGTGAAGAAGAAGCATGGCTGGCCCAGTATGCATTTTCAAACTTTTAAACTTTTAAAGTGCTGTAATTTAAGAGGGAAGTGAAATATTTCACAGAATGATTAAGGATGGCTATAACTTGGGATAGTGTCAAGGATCTGACATTACCAATTGATGTACTTCCTAATCAATATCAAGCAATTGCACCTTATTTTACATCAGTCAGCATGCTGGAATAACTAAATTACCAATCAATACCTATGTTTGACTACACACACTTCCGGTGCCAAAAAGTTAAGTGGAGGGACGGTTTAACAGCAGCACTCCCATTTAATGTCTCCACATGGGGCAATGCCCCATGTAGTATGTGTGTGTGTGTGTGTGTGTGTGTGTGTATATATATATATATATATATATATATATATATATATATATATTGTGTCAGGAGCAACCAGAGTTGCTTCTGGAGTGAGAGAATTGGCCGTCTACAAGGACGTTGCCCAGGGGACGCCCGGATGTTTTTTGATGTTTTTACCATCCTTGTGGGAGGCTTCTCTCATGTCCCCGCATGGAGCTGGAGCTGATAGAGGGAGCTCATCCACACTCTCCCCAGGTGGGATTCGAACCTGGCAGCTTTCAGGTCAGCAACCCAACCTTCAAGTCACTTAGTCCACTACGCCATCTGGGGGCTCCATGTAGTATATTGCCCACAGTATACTAATAATTGTTTTTAATACAGTAGAGTCTCACTTATCCAACGTAAATGGGCCGGCAGAATGTTGGATAAGCGAATATGTTGGATAATAAGGAGAGATTAAGGAAAAGCCTATTAAACATCAAATTAGGTTGTGATTTTACAAATTAAGCACCAAAACATCATGTTATACAACAAATTTTACAGAAAAAGTAGTTCAATACACAGTAATGCTATGTAGTAATTACTGTATTTACGAATTTAGCACCAAAATATCATGATGTATTGAAAACATTGATTACAAAAATGCGTTGGATAATCCAGAATGTTGGATAAGCGAGTGTTGGATAAGTGAGACTCTACTGTATAAGTACCTGATAGCTTATGAGGGACCTGACTGTCTTAAGAACTTATTGTCCTTCTGTTGCCTTGAGATCAGAGTGATCATGCTTATAAAACTGATTCAGGGAACTCTTCTGAAATCACTACATACATCCACATACTTTTGGACCATCCAGGGACTTTTTGACATGTGGCTACCCATGTACACAGAGCTACTATGTCCTTCCTTAGGGAACACCATTTCCCGCCATCTTAAAATGTGGGTTTAGACATTCAATTGGCCAGAGTCAAGAACAGTTTTTTAAACTTTGGGTTCCAACTCCAAATGGGTCCCCTTAGCTCAATATTATTTCATTTCTATCCTGCTTTTCTCCCATGCATGGGACTCAAAGCATTGTACAAAAGTTTAAAAAACACAAACACATATACATCAGTACATAAAACACATAACCAACTCAAAACATCATATTCCATTTTTTTTTAAAAACCAATATGAACACCCCATATACAACAATTAATAACTTATGATAAATACCATCAAAAGATTTCTTTAGCCACAGGCCATTGGGATTATTTATAAAAATAAGTTATGCAGCTCCTAAGAAATTCCATTTTCATTAGGCTATGTCACAGTTCTTGTGAAAAAACACCTGAACACCATTTAGACATTTACACAAATCTGCTAATAACAACATACAGTATTTACAGTGGATAATGCAGAAAATGCTTCATCTATACTTCATAAAAAGTACAGCTGTTTAGCAAGCCTTGCAAATGTTGATTTATTATCAGTAAATGTTTAATTTAATATATATATATTAGGCTTGATCGATCCATGAAAAATTTGATTCTAAACTCGTTTCAAAACTAGAGGGGGCAGTTTTTCGTTTTTGTTGCTAATTACGAATTTTGCCCCCAAAATTTTTCGAAATTAACGAAAATTCGTTATTTTCTAAATTAGTTCGTTAATGGCGGACGCGCATGCGCGGTGGCCCGAAAACAGCCCGAAGGGGGGGGGACTTAGGGGGCTCTCCCGCCCTCATTTTTTGAGTGATCTTCTTCAAACTTGGTACAGTGGTAGAACACATTTAACACTGATAGCTCACCAAAATGTGGAACGTTTCCCTTATCCTCTGATTTTTGGCAAATTTTCATAGCTTTTATAATAAACCATTTTTTAATAATTGCAGAAATCTGTTCCTGGTTTCAAAGTCTTATTTCCTGTTAAATTGGGTTGTCTTTACTGTGAAAGTCATTGCTCTACTTCAGAAACTTTGTTTTTGTGGCTGAAACTTTGTTAAATTGGTGTAGTCCCTGCATATGTGTGTGTGTAAAGGTATCCCTTGACGTTAAGTTCAGTCATGTCTGACTCTGGGGGTTGTGCTCACCTCCATTTCTAAGCCCAAGAGCCAGTGTTGTCCATAGACACCTCCAAGGTCATGTGGCCGGCATGACTACATGGAGTGCCATTACCTTCCCGCCAGAGCGGTACCTATTCATCTACTCACATTGGCATGTTTTCAAGCTGCTAGGTTGGCAGAAGCTGGAGCGAACAGCGGGCGCTCACTCTGCTCCCGGGATTTGAACCTGGGACTTTTCGGTCTGCAAGTTCAGCAGCTCAATGGTCTTTGCCTTGGCTGCCTTCCAGATCAGGCTTATAACCAGCCTATTATGGGCCACAAATTAAAGTAAATTCAATCCCATTTAAGCACAACATGAACAGTTTTGATGCAAAAACCATAAACTCTGTTTATTAAACTCTACGATCCAAACTTTAGAACAACTTGCAAACAATTGAAGGTTAGACCACAGTAATAATAACCAAATCTATTCCTTTCCAAAATATACACATAAAATAGTATCTTTCTTTCCAATAGCATATAAACTTTTCCTTTGTTTACAAAACAAAATTCTAGACAGTACCCATTTAGAAGATATTTCTATATTTTCCCAGCAAAGGATAGGGCTGCATCCCTCTGGAGACACACATGATAACCCGGACATGATATAAGGCACTTATATACGTTAAATAAACATGATGTCATTGCATATATAAAAGAAGCATGATATTAGGCAATTATAGTTGCAAATAATATAATTAAACATGTAAA
This sequence comes from Anolis carolinensis, assembly GCF_035594765.1. Classification (NCBI taxonomy): domain Eukaryota; kingdom Metazoa; phylum Chordata; class Lepidosauria; order Squamata; family Anolidae; genus Anolis; species Anolis carolinensis. The sequence goes on from NC_085842.1 coordinate 237,878,903, forward strand.
AATTATACATCCATACATAAAAGAAACATGTAAAGTAACTGCATATATAAAACACAATATAAAATATGATATAAGGCAATTACAGATGTAAAAGGAACGTGATATTACATATGTAAAAAACATATATGTATAAAAAAGCATGATACAAGGTGTCAGGATCTAGGCTGCTGGGCACCAATAACCATACACTGAGGCCACATTCTATCTAATATCTTTATTAAAGGAATATATAAAGTCAATAAAAACAAGTGTAGAATAAAGTTCAGAAGCAGACCTTTCAAATGAGGCCAAATATAGTCCAGCAGATTATTGTCCAATATGAAATATTAGAGTCCAAAGATTATAATCCAATAACCGCAACACACGCTTTGCCAAGCAAAGCGTTGGGAAAACAGCAAAAGTCTTGAATCCAATGAAGCTTGACACAAGGCTGAAAGTAACTTGGAACGTGGCTGGAGCTGTGGCTAAAGGCAAAGCAACTTGAAGCATGGAACAAGATCTGTGGTAAATCCGTGAGACGAGGACAAGGCTTGGAACTAGATTCAGGAGGCAAGGAACAGGATTCGAAGTCCACACACACGACCTCTCTCCAGGAGCTGACGAATTGACTCCGCAAGGAATCCTTCGCGCAATTTCCCTATATTGGGTCTCGTTTCCCCAAACAACAATCACTTTCCCTAGAGAACAGGGAGCGAAGGAAACCAGCTTGCAGGTGCAAGACTCCCCGTATTTTCTCAGGGGAAATACTTCTAATCAGTGGCATATTTGGCAGCAAGGCGAGCACTACTTCTAAATTTTTCTCTCGATCCTCTATCAGTCGTGTAAGCCTGTTTTCTCCCATAAGGGGGAGAGTTCCCACCAAGGTCAGGTTTAATTGGTTCTTGGACTAGAAATTCAGGCAGCTGCCAAGGCTCTGACTCCGACCGGAAATCTGGGGAAAACTCCATATTTTCCTCCTCATCTGCCACAATACTGTCAGGAATAGGACTGCAGGGCCCATGAGTCATCACACTAGGCAACTGACACATCTAAAAGAAACACAATATAATTAACCTAGGTACAACAAATGTGAAAGAAGGCAACAATATACTTAAAAAAACATTTCTGGACTCACAAATGTAGTCTAAGAGAATTGGGCTTCCATTCTCCAAACCTGAAACAAAGTGGGAGGAAATGTAAAGAGTGTTAATGATGCTCAAAATCAAATGTTGTTCTTTTACAAAGTCAAACTAAAACTAAGAATAAATGCTTCGGTCGTCTCCTGATCTTCTTATCTCCTCACCTTGCGTCCAGCCGAGTTGCGTCCGCACTTGCGATACAGCGACCGCTTCCCTTGGCTCAGTGGGCAGTATTTTAAAGTATGGGCCTTTTCGCCCGTGGCACCGCTGAGCGGACAGGTGTATTTGCGCAAGATGGGGCACTCCACGGTGCCGTCCATCCCCTTCAGCCGGTGGGACGAATAGACCTGCTTGGATTCCCCGTTGTGTTTGCAGAAATTGCAAATCTCCTTGTTTTGGGAAGCCTGGCCATTGGCACTACCTTTGGAGCTCTTGCTGCTGGAACTGCTTCCATTAACCCATTGTGATGCTGTTTCAAAGTTGTCCTCGTTGAGGACTAGCTGCATGTCGTAGTCCATTGTGTCCCAACTCTGATATGGAAATGGGACCTTCTTGCGTTCCGCGATGATCTCCGTAACCACTTTCGCAAGGCTCAGATAGTCCTTCCATCTGTCAAACTCCCTGAACATGGAAGGGGCATAATGTGGCACGTGCATGGCTGATCTGGAGAGCATGGTGCCAATTCTACCCTGGTGTGGACACACACTGAATGCCACATATTGGAGGCGGAGTCTTTGTTTTATATATAAGGGGAGGGGTTCCAAACCTTTCACATTGGACCCTCCCATCTATTTTTACCCTCCTTTGCCCTAGACGTAACCCACACATGTCTAGACAATCACAGGTTTTCAAGGAAGAGTTGGGTTTTTCCAATTTTTTCACTTCGGAGGTAATGCCACAGTTTCTCCCTTGAGGCAGTGGTTCTCGACTTGTGGGTCCCCAGATGTTTTGGCCTTCAACTCCCAGAAATCCGAACAGCTGGTAAAATGGCTGGGATTTCTGGGACTTGTAGGTCAAAACACCTGGAGATCCACAGGTTGAGAAACACTGCCTTAAGGGAACGTTAGCAGTTGTGGTTCTGTTTGTCCATCCAAGAATGAGTTGAATTTCTGCCTTGGATGAAATAGCAACATTGCACATCCAACGTTTGCCAAAGTCCTGAAGGACGGATCCAGTAATGATGAAGCCTGCAAGAGTGTTAGATTGCTTTTGCATGGCAGAATAGCATTGGACTGGATGGTCTCTTCTAGCTTTATGATTCTATGATGTTTGGCCCCATGATTCTATGATTCTATCATTTTAGGATTCTAGAACTTTTGGGATGATTCTGTGACTTCGTTCTTTGAGTCTATGACTTTAGGGACCATGTTTCTATTATTCCATGACTTCTGTGACCATATTTCTATGACTTTTGTGACCATTCATGGGCCATCTGGCTAGTATTCCGGGACGGTAAATGATATATCGGTTACAGCATCAGATATTTCTGGATACAGTAGAGTCTCACTTATCCAACATTAACGGGCCAGCAGAACGTTGGATAAGCAAATATGTTGGATGATAAGGAGACATTTAGGAAAAGCCTATTGAACATCAAATTAGGTTATTTTACAAATTAAGCCCCAAAAAATCATGTTTAACAGCAAATTAGACAAAAAAGGTAGTTCAATACGCAGTAATATTACGTAGTAATTACGAATTTAGCACCAAAATATCACAATATATTGAAAACATTGACTACAAAAATAAGTTGGATAATCCAGAACATTGGAAAAGCGAGTGTTGGATAACTGAGACTCTACTGTATATTGTTTTTGCATGGCAGAATGGCGTTGGACTGGATGGTCTCTTCTAGATTTATGATTATATGATGTTTGGTGCCATGTTTCTATGATTCTATCATTTTGTTGTCGAGCAATTTAGAACAGTATAGGATACCTCTAACTGTTTCTTTGAGTTGTGTTCTGTGGAAACACAACCCGCCCATCCTCCCCGCTGATTTCATGAAAAGAAAAGAAAAGAAAGAATAAGCCACATCCGGCAAGGCCCACACACAGAAATACTAGGCCGGTCATCGTTGGCCGGCAAGCTTCCCTGACAGGAAGAAATAGGGGCCGCCGCCCCAAAGAAGGCTTCTGTGCAAGATTGCACAAAGGGGTAAAGAACGACAGCCGCGAGAGAAGAGAGAGGCGGTGCATCGTGGGAACCACGTCGACCACGTAGGCCGACAAGGCCCACACGTTGAAATACTAGGCCGGCCACAGTTGGCCGGCACGCTTCCCTGTGAGGAAGAAAGAGGGGCCGCCGCCCCAAAGGAGGCTTCTGTGCAAAATCGCATAAAGGGGTAAAGAACGACAGCCGTGAAAGAAGAGGAAAGGGAAGCGGTGCATAGTGGGAAACATGTCCACCACGTAGGCCAAAAAGGCCCACAATTTCAAATACTGCCACCGTTGGCCCGCACGCTTCCCTGTGAGGAAGAAAGAGGGGCCGCCGCCCCAAAGGAGGCTTCTGTGCAAAATCGCACAAAGGGGTAAAGAACGACAGCCGGCGAGAGAAGAGAGATGCGGTGCATCGTGGGAACCACGTCGACCACGTAGGCCGAGAGGCAGCAAAAAGAAAAGAAAAGAAAAGAAAAGAAAGAAAAAAGCCACAGGCGACAAGGCCCATACATTAAGCCGGGCCGGCCACTGTTTGCCGGCACGCATCCCTGAGAGAGAGAGAGAGAAAAAAAAACCAGAGGACACCGCCCCAAAGGAGGCTTCTGTGCAAAATCGCAGAAAGGGCTAAAGAACGACAGCCGGCGAGAAAAGAGAGATGCGGTACATCGGGGGAAACTCGGCCACGTAGGCCGAGAGGCAGCAAAGACCAAAGAAAAGACAGAAAAACCCACCGCCGAAAAGGCCCACACTTTAAAATACTAGGCCGGCCACCGTTGGCCGGCACGCTTCCCAGACAGGAAGAAAGAGGGGCCACCGCCCCAAAGGAGGCTTCGGTGCAAACTCGCATAAAGGGGTAAGGAACGACAGCCGAGAGAGAAGAGAGAGGCAGTGCATCGGGGAAAACTCGGCCACGTAGGCCGAGAGGCAGCAAAGACCAAAGAAAAGACAGAAAAAGCCACCGCCGAAAAGGCCCACACTTTAAAATACTAGGCCGGCCACCGTTGGCCGGCACGCTTCCCAGAGAAAGAGAGAGAAGAAAAAAAAAAGGAAATGTGGGCCCAAGCCCCTCAGACCCGGGGGGCCGGCCACCGTTGGCCGGCCCCACGCCCACACACCGGAACCCACGGGGAAGGGCAGGCTTTCTTAACGTCTGCTTTCAAAATGTGGGCCCAAGCCCCTCAGACCCGGGGGGCCGGCCACCGTTGGCCGGCCCCACGCCCACACCGCTGAACCCACAGGGGGAAGGGCATGCTTTCTTAACGTCTGCTTGCAAAATGTGGGCCCAAGCCCCTCAGACCCGGGGGGCCGGCCACCGTTGGCCGGCCCCACGCCCACACCGCTGAACCCACAGGGGGAAGGGCATGCTTTCTTCACGTCTGCTTGCAAAATGTGGGCCCAAGCCCCTCAGACCCGGGGGGCCGGCCACCGTTGGCCGGCCCCACGCCCACACACCACAACCCATGACACAAAGATACACTCCATAACAGCAAACCGTCAAGCCTCTGGAAAAATCTAGCCATTTCTGTAGTCTATGATTCCATTATATTGTGATATTTTGCAGCTAAATTCATAAAGTAAGCAATAGCAACATATCATTTCAGCATATAGAACGACTTCTTATGTCTCCTTGGTTGTATAACATGCATTTATGGTGCTTTATTTGGAAAATAATAACCTGATATGATGTGTTATATGCTTTTCTTCAACAAGTCCAATCCAAGAAATTTGCTTATTTCAGCTCTGGTAGGCCCGTTCGGCTTTGATCAGTGAGACTCTTCTGTGTTCATGTTGGGTCAATAAGACATAGGATATAACTGAAGTCACAGTCAGCATACAGCATTACCAGCTTAAAAAACAGTGGTGTAAAAACACGGCTCTAGTCCGAGGACTGAAGAGGAGGTAGTTTGACAGTTAAAAAACTATACAGTGCGAAATACTATTGGCCTGGCAACCTATTCTTAAATAGGCTACAAACGACCACACAGACCTATAATGCTTTTTGGAAGAGGAAGGTTTTAAGGCTCTGATGTTAGGCTCATGTTTCCATGGAGTTGCACTGCAGGTAAGACTAGTGTGTTCTTCAGGGGTTATTAAAGTTCTCCTGCAGATGACCTGGATAGAGGGAAATGACTTCAGTTGGTATACAGTTTAAGTAAACTTGAGGAAGTACAATTATGAAAGATATAGTGTGTAATGGAGTAGAAATGAATTCAAAGTAGAAACAAAGCAGAAATGTTGATTCCAAAGGAAACATGAAGGCATAATTAAGTAATTGTTTTTAATAGCAAAAGAGTTTCTGAGTGGATTGATTCTCTACTTCTTACTCTGCGTAAGATTATCATCACATGCTCTCGACTACACCCGCTCAAGGCAATGGTACAGTAAAAGAAGACAATTTTGAGAAGTGGTAAAGGCCAAGGTGTCCCACTTCTTTCAGTGATTCCGCGTGCGCGGCCAGAGGGCGAGGGGAACCAAAGGCGGCCGTTCTGCCGCCACATCGTTGAGTACACTTCCTTTTAAGGTGAATGGGACACTGTCCCACAGTCTGTGATCACTCCACCCTCGTTATTACCAACAGACCAGCAAGAAACAGTTTCCACGAGACGGAACTTGCGCCCACTCCTTGAAAGCAGCCGCAAAGGCACACGGCCTGACGGGCAATCGGCAACGTCCGTGTGCGCGGACAGTGGGCAAGGGGAACCAAAGGCGGCCGTTCCGCAGCAACAGCGTCAATCACAGCCTCTCAGGGTGATGGGAGACTGTACCACTGTCTTTGATCGTTCCACCCTCTTCTATCGTTTTACCCAAAGGCCAGCAAAAGGCAGTTCACAGTCGGCGTAACCTGCGCCCACACATTGCAAGCAGCCGCAAAGGCACACGCCCTGAAGGGGGAAGGGCATATACCTCTAGAGTCTGGCGTCACGTAGTCCGAGAGGCAGCAAAAAGAAAAGAAAAGTAAGGGAAAAAAACAAAGGGCAGCAAAGACCCCACCCTGAGCCGGCCACAGTTGGCCGGCATGCATCCCGGAGAGTTCGGCACGGCCCTCCCACAAAGTTTTTTGTTTTTGCGACTTAAGCCTCTACCCACACCAACACCCCACCACCCAAGGGGAAGGCCGTGTACCTCTTCTATCATTTTACCAACAAGCCAGCAAACTGAAGTTCCCACTCTGGGTAACCTGCGCCCACACATTGCAAGCAGCCGCAAAGGAACACGCCCTGAAGGGGGAAGGGCATATACCTCTAGAGTCTGGCGTCACGTAGTCCGAGGCAGCAAAAAGAAAAGAAAAGTAAGGGAAAAAAACAAAGGGCAGCAAAGACCCCACCCTGAGCCGGCCACAGTTGGCCGGCATGCATCCCGGAGAATTCGGCACGGCCCTCCCACAAAGTTTTTTGTTTTGGCGACTTAAGCCTCTACCCACACCAACACCCCACCACCCAAGGGGAAGGCCGTGTACCTCTTCTATCATTTTACCAACAAGCCAGCAAACTGAAGTTCCCACTCTGGGTAACCTGCGCCCACACATTGCAAGCAGCCGCAAAGGAACACGCCCTGAAGGGGGAAGGGCATATACCTCTAGAGTCTGGCGTCACGTAGTCCGAGGCAGCAAAAAGAAAAGAAAAGTAAGGGAAAAAAACAAAGGGCAGCAAAGACCCCACCCTGAGCCGGCCACAGTTGGCCGGCATGCATCCCGGAGAATTCGGCACGGCCCTCCCACAAAGTTTTTTGTTTTTGCGACTTAAGCCTCTACCCACACCAACACCCCACCACCCAAGGGGAAGGCCGTGTACCTCTTCTATCATTTTACCAACAAGCCAGCAAAAGGCAATTCCCACTCGGCGTAACCTGCGCCCAAACATCGAAAGCAGCCGCAAGGCACACGTCCTGAAGGGGGAACGGCACCCTCTGCGTGCCAGGTCAAAGGGGGAGGGGACCCAAAAGCGGCCGTTTAACGACCACAGCGTAGACCACGGCATATAAAGGAGAAGGGACACTAGACAACCATTTGGAGAAATGCTGGCAAAGGCGGAGGAGTACCACTGTCTTTGATGATTCCCCCCTCCGAGTTATAAAGGCACCCTCCGCGTAAGCGGGCAGAGGGCTAGGGGACCCAAAGGCGGCCGTCCCATGACCACTGCGGCAACCACACCCGCTCTAGACGATGGGACACTGAAAGATGACAATTTAGAGAAGTTCTGGCCAAAGTCGAGGTGTAGTAATTCCAGTGGATAAAGACATCCTCAAAGGTTCAGATGGACAGATAGTATACCTCTGTAAAGTGAGAGTCTGGCGTATTCCTACACCTGAAATGATTATCTGAAGTATCCACATCAAATATAACAGTGCTCTTTCTGTACAGGAACTGCGAGGATCTGTAGAAGACCAAACAGTCATGGCTCGTGATGGTAATATTTCCCCCCCCCCCCAATAAAAAGGGAATTGAATGAAATCCGAACAGAACACAAAGAGGAAGCATTATCTACCTTGGCTTTTATGGTCTAATTTTCCACAGAATATCCTTCAACCTCTACAGAGCCAGTATTACATGAGAGAAAACGTTTTGTAACTTCCGAATACAGAGATGGGCCAAAAGTATATTAAGTTCAACAGGGACAAATGAAAGATAGTACTTCTCTCCGCGATGGTTGTTCGGGAGTGGAACTGTCTCCCCCGGACTGTGTTGGAGGCCCCTTCTTTTGAAGCTTTTAAGCATAGGCTCGATGGCCATCTTTCGGGGATGCTTTGAATGAAACTTCCTGCATCTGTCTTGGGGGAGAACTCGATGGCCCATGAGTTCTATTCCAACTCTACTTTTCTATGATTCCATGATTACATGATTCGTGAAACGGCCCCTTGAGATGGATGAACCCAAAAACGACAGTGGGGCAACGTTGAGTGATGAAAAAGAGGAGAAAGGAAGGGAAAAGAGAGAGGAAAGCATTGTAGGATGGAGGACAGAGTTGTTGGACAGAGTCCAAAGGGGCCACCCCCCCGCCCGGACGCCCAAAAAATTGGCCAAAGTTACTCTGAAGCAGAGTTGGTTAAAGGAGGAGAACTGTTGCTCTAGGAGCAGTCGGTCTCAAAATCCAAATCTGGGAAATTCAACACAGGAAGGTTGGCCTTCAGGAAAACAAGTTTCTCAACTGTTTGAGGGTCCAGCAAGCTGCGGTGGGGCGTGACTACATCTCCCGCTATGCTGAAGACCCTTTCGCTCTGGACGCTGGTGGGAGGACAGCTGAGGAACTGGCGGGCTACGTGCGACAGATCCGGCCACATGTGTTCGCGTGAAGCCCAATAGGACAATGGATCACAAGAAATTATCTCAGGAGGCTCCTCAAAGTACCTGTTGACCGAGCATTCGGCCGAGTCTACCTTTTGAGCAGAAGCCAGCAAAGAGGATTCTTCAGAGCAGGCAAGTATGGCCACCGTCTCTGCAAAGAAAACGTTTCCTGTTCGCGGCTGGAGATCCGTATCCCTACGGCAACCCCCTACCGGCTCCGCGGGACTTTCCGTCTCGCCACTAGCGCTAGTGCTTGGGGTGACAGGCAGTTCTGGAAGAGGGGCCGCTGTGCCCGTTTCCTCCACCCTGGCAGCAAAGACCTCCCTCACAAGGTCAACAAGTTGGGCCTTCCACATGGTAAAGTCTTTTGGGCAGACGTTGTACTTTAGCCGTGGATCACACAAGGCCGCCAGCATATGGACCTTGCTGGAAAGAAGTGGCTCTAGCCGTTTCCGTACAGCAAAGGACAACCTCCTCACCACCTCCTGGACCGGCGGTGTCAGCGGTCCAGCCAGGGAGTCCAGTGTTCGACCGGCCCCAAGCCTTTCTAGGTGCCTCCTTAGCCTCAAGACCATGGGCACTGCCTGGCTCAGAAGGGCTTTTGATTCCGAAAGTGTCTCAGTGGCATGTTTGAATGGCTTTAGTACGTCTACTAGCTGGGAGATGGTGTCCCACTCTTGCTTAGTTGGAACAAGCTTGCTAACAGGCGCAACCAAAGTGAGGGAGATGCCGTGTACCGCCTTCTGCTGCTCGACCATGCGTTCGAGCATTTTTAAGGTTGAATTCCACCGAGTCGAGACGTCCTGGAGCAGCTTGTGCTGCGGGAGGCCTTCAAGGCTCTGCCTGTCTCTCAGCTGCCGGGCTGCCTTGATGCTCCGGTGGAAGTAGCCCGCGATCTTTCTACAGCGCTCGATCAGCAGGGAGATGTTTGTGTTGCTGGCCGACTGCTCTTCCTGGCTCTTTAAACCTTCCTTGACGGTATTGTGAAGCAAGTGGGCCATGCAGGACACATTCTGAAACCCGGCACTTTCAACCACTTTGATCATATTTTTCCCAGCGTCCGTCACCATAAAGCCCCTCCTCATTTCTTCCGGCCTACACTGCATCCATTCCCCCATCATGTTTTCCAGATAGTTGCAGATGGTCTCTGCCTTGTGATCACGATCAACTACCTCCAATGCGAGGAGTGCCCAACGATGGGATGTATCCATAGTGCCTTCCTTCTCCCACCAATGTGCCGTGAGAGAGAGGTAGGAGTGGCCTCCTCCCAAGCTTGACCAAATATCAGAGGTAAAATGGATGTGTCCTCCCATGGCGGTACGCAACATCTGGATAATGCGTTCCTTACAGCCCTCGTACAAGCCGGGGATTACTTTTCTGGAAAAGGTGTGACGGGAGGGGATTTTGTAGCGAGGGCACAGTCGTTTCATAAGGCGTACAAAGCCTTCTTGTTCTACCAGGCGGAAGGGATGGTGATCTAGGGCAATCATCTCTCCCACAGTTTGGGTTATCTGCTGGGGTGTGAGCAATGTTTCCCCCGTTTTCTTTCTGGGTAATGGAATGGCCCAATCCTCCAAGGTGGACTGTGTCCGCCTTCCACTATCTTCACCTGGTGAACTTTGCGTGCTAAGGCTGCCACTGGAAGGGCTTGCAGTTCCCCCTCCAAGCGAAATGGAGGGATGGTGTCGCTTCATGTGAGAGCTCAACCCCGAGGTCGCAAGATGTCTCGTGTCTCTGCCTCTGCTGATATTTGCCCCACAGTGTCTACAAACTGCCAAAGTAGAACTCTGAGAGTGGACATGGAAATGGTCCCAAATAAATGACCTTGGCCTCCCCACAGCCACTGTGGCGACGCCCTCAGAGATGGGAGTCGTGGGCACCCTTTCAGCAGCATGAGAAAGTCTACGTTTTGATGGTAGTACCTCCTCTACCTCCTCCTCACTGTCAGTAGCTGGTGGAGGGGTGGGGTTATCTATATCCTCACTATCCACCACCTGTAGTTCCAGGACGGCAACACCTGTATGTTCCAATGATCGTCCAGTTGTCTCAGCTCCATGCGACAACCGGCTCCGGGTGGATGCCTGTGAACTGTCTGCATTAGAACAGCCTGGTTCTTCATCAAGTCCACCCACTCCCATAGTTCGGCGTTCCAGACGGATGGGACCCACCTTAACTTTTTTGGCCCCCCACAGTGTCCTGGCCGTGGCTTGACCACTAGCAGGACTTGCTCCCCCAGACCCGCGTACAGCTGAGCGCTTCATGACAAGGGGAGTGTTTTCAGGTAACAGAAGGGATGATGGTAAGGTGTTGTGTTACTGGTGGGAAATATTTGTTGAATCTTGATTGGCAACGTGTTATATTCTGGCCAATTTACTGTTGCAAAAGCGTAGTCTATAACATTTAGTTAGTTTTATTTATTTACAAGGGGATACCTGTACTTTCCAGTTCTACAGGAAAGTATGGGATATGCAACTCTTTCCCAAAGTTGGCTTGGGAAAATCAGGAAGCGTCCCTGGCAGACACACACACACGCAGCCCCGGTGGTGTTTGAGACTGGGGAAGGCACAAAGGCAACCTTTTCTTTCCCCCAAAGGAGTTGTATTTTGAACAGGAAAGTATGGGATATGCAACTCTTTCCCAAAGCGTCCCTGGCAGACACACACACACGCAGCCCCGGAGGTGTTTGAGACTGGGGAAGGCACAAAGGCAACCTTTTCTTTCCCCCAAAGGAGTTGTATTTTGAACAGGAAAGTATGGGATATGCAACTCTTTCCCAAAGCGTCCCTGGCAGACACACACACACGCAGCCCCGGAGGTGTTTGAGACTGGGGAAGGCACAAAGGCAACCTTTTCTTTCCCCCAAAGGAGTTGTATTTTGAACAGGAAAGTATGGGATATGCAACTCTTTCCCAAAGCGTCCCTGGCAGACACACACACACGCAGCCCCGGTGGTGTTTGAGACTGGGGAAGGCACAAAGGCAACCTTTTCTTTCCCCCAAAGGAGTTGTATTTTGAACAGGAAAGTATGGGATATGCAACTCTTTCCCAAAGCGTCCCTGGCAGACACACACACACGCAGCCCCGGTGGTGTTTGAGACTGGGGAAGGCACAAAGGCAACCTTTTCTTTCCCCCAAAGGAGTTGTATTTCGAACAGGAAAGTATGGGATATGCAACTCTTTCCCAAAGTTGGCTTGGGAAAATCAGGAAGCGTCCCTGGCAGACACACACACACGCAGCCCCGGTGGTGTTTGAGACTGGGGAAGGCACAAAGGCAACCTTTTCTTTCCCCCAAAGGAGTTGTATTTTGAACAGGAAAGTATGGGATATGCAACTCTTTCCCAAAGCGTCCCTGGCAGACACACACACACGCAGCCCCGGAGGTGTTTGAGACTGGGGAAGGCACAAAGGCAACCTTTTCTTTCCCCCAAAGGAGTTGTATTTCGAACAGGAAAGTATGGGATATGCAACTCTTTCCCAAAGCGTCCCTGGCAGACACACACACACGCAGCCCCGGAGGTGTTTGAGACTGGGGAAGGCACAAAGGCAACCTTTTCTTTCCCCCAAAGGAGTTGTATTTTGAACAGGAAAGTATGGGATATGCAACTCTTTCCCAAAGCGTCCCTGGCAGACACACACACACGCAGCCCCGGTGGTGTTTGAGACTGGGGAAGGCACAAAGGCAACCTTTTCTTTCCCCCAAAGGAGTTGTATTTTGAACAGGAAAGTATGGGATATGCAACTCTTTCCCAAAGCGTTCCTGGCAGACACACACACACGCAGCCCCGGAGGTGTTTGAGACTGGGGAAGGCACAAAGGCAACCTTTTCTTTCCCCCAAAGGAGTTGTATTTTGAACAGGAAAGTATGGGATATGCAACTCTTTCCCAAAGCGTCCCTGGCAGACACACACACACGCAGCCCCGGTGGTGTTTGAGACTGGGGAAGGCACAAAGGCAACCTTTTCTTTCCCCCAAAGGAGTTGTATTTTGAACAGGAAAGTATGGGATATGCAACTCTTTCCCAAAGCGTCCCTGGCAGACACACACACACGCAGCCCCGGTGGTGTTTGAGACTGGGGAAGGCACAAAGGCAACCTTTTCTTTCCCCCAAAGGAGTTGTATTTTGAACAGGAAAAACACCCACAGGACAGCCCTTTGCAACAACAAAAGAAATAGAAAGACCCACACCACCAAACTCAGCCACAGACCACCCCACCTTTTCTCCTGGTCTTCACACAGCCATGCTGTGACGCAGCAATCTTTCCTGCCTGCCTGCACCAAAATCTAATCTACCCTTCCACCCTCTCCAAAATTCCCAGTGCGACTGAGCCATGAGGCGTGTGCACGCTGTTTTCATTAAGCACGTCCTACCAGCCCCTCCCCCTGGTTAAACGTGCTCTCTGATTGGCTACAAGGTGCAAACAACACACTAGATTGCCCCAGTGGACTTAAACAAGTTTGGATGATTTGACAAAGCATTTTTTAAAAACGAAAAAAAAGGCGCCATTACGGAAAACGGCCAATCGCGGTTCGAAACCGCGATATCCAGGCGTGTGGACAACCAAGATTCAATATTGCTTCAAAAAAACCGAAAATAACGAATCAATAACGGTAAACGGGGAAAACGAATTATTTGAGCAAGCCTAATATATATATATATATATATATATATATATATATATATATATATATAATATCTGTTCCCAGAGTCACATAAACATTTATCTTGTCGAAAGGGGCCATGAAATAATTTTTTGGGCAGAAAGGGATCATGAGTGTAAAAATCTAGAGAACATATAGTTGTATTTTTATACACTTGGTATAAAACATTCTGAATTCATCAACTGGTAAAAATTGCCTACATGTTGAAACTGTTCTACCATAAATATAGTGGGATTTCTTTCTGAGTAAACAAGACATTTGACTATACCCTTGAAGAAGAGAACATAGCACTTCAATATGTAATCCAAAAATGAAATGGAAAAAATATTTACCAATCTACTCATCCTTGATGAGATGTAATGTCTCAACATGTCCAGACACACCTTTCCTAAGGAGAAAAAACTGTCAACTACCACTAAGGATTTTGCTCTCAGGAAGCAGAAAAAAACCAGCATTTTAATATGATCAGGAAAAATAATGATGATCATGATAGGTGTTTTGTGCAAATTGTATGATAGTTCACCAAATTATTGTATTCCATTAAAATTATTTCACAAAAATATTGCACTTAACATATGCAAAAATAAATTTGCAAAAAAAAAATCCTAAAATGCCCAAACAATTTTTTTTCAAAATGTACAGTCTTACATTTTCTCTAAAAACATCCCCTAGTGCAAGTTACGCAGGCCACAAATGTTTAAATAACTATTAATTATTTATAGGCCTAAACTTCATAAATATACCAAAATGTACAACTTTTTCTCTCAACTGAACAATGAAAAATCCATTTGATCTTTTCAGAAATGTAATGGAAGTTTAACTTCAGAAGTAATGCCTATAAGTCCCTGAACCCACACAGCCAAAGCTTAGGCTGCTCTTCCTGAAAACTGTTAAAGGGAGCATTTTCATTACCTGACATCAACATTTCTCAAAATATACATCTTAACATTCTGCTGAGGATGAGTCTGGCATTAAGGGCTGACTTATCCTCAGCAGGTACATCCTTCTATTGTCAGTGGAGGCAATCCTAAAGAAACTTTGCATATATGGGATTATTGTCATTGAAAGAAACATTGTTGTAAAACATTTCTTATAGAGAAAGTTACTTGCTTATTGAATTTTACTAATTTTTAAATGATGTATGGGGTTAGTTGTGATCTGGTGAAAGGGCTCTGAGTCTAGAGTTTATTTTTATGTACCCTTTTGCCTGCAATAGTTCAAGAATTTTCTTATCCTGCACCTTCAAAGATTAAATCTTTTAAGGATCATGTACTTAATGTACTGGATATTCTAAATAGAAGTATGCCATCACCCCCACCACCTGACCCCATTCCTGGTTTCCTAGTTTGTCCAATGAATAATAATAATAATAATAATAATAATAATAATAATAATAATAATAATAATAACAACAACAACTTTATTTTTATATGCTGCCTCCATCTCCCCAACGGGGACTCAGAGCGGCTCACACGCATAACATCATAAAATCAACAGTTAAGACAACAAGCATCACATTAAAAACTAATTAAACAGATCATAGTTTAAATAAACATAATTTGAAGCAAAAAATATTAAAACAATCATCTAAGGCAGGGGTCCCCAAACTTTTTAAGCCGAGGGTCGGTCCACAATCCTTCAGACTGTTGAGGGGCCGAATTATCATTTGAAAAAAAAATACAAACAAATTCCTATGCATACTGCACATATCTTATTTGTAGTGCAACAACAACAACAACGAAAGAACAATACAATATTTAAAAATGAAAACAATTTTAACCAACATAAACCTATTAGGATTTCAATGGAAAGTGTGGGCCTGCTACTGGCCAATGAGATAGTCAAGTTAATTAGGGTTGTTGTTGTTGTTGTTGTTGTTGTTGTTGTGTGCCTTCAAGTCATGTCAGACTTTGGCCGAGCCTAAGTCTAAAAGTAATTATTTATTTACTGCATTTATTTACTACATTTATATCCCGCCCTTCTCACCCCGAAGTGGACTCAGAGCAGCTGTATGTACATACAATATATTATTAGCATAACACAATATTAGCATTATATATTACTATATTGAATGAACTATACCACTATACTATTATATAATATGTAATATATATAACATATAATTAATATTATTATATGGCATTACTATTAGTATTATATTGTATAACATAAGATAGTTATCAATATTATATGTATATACAATCAAAAATATTATATTATAAAACTGAGGGCGGGGGCCAGGTAAATGACCTTGGAGGGCCACATCCGGCCCCCGGGCCTTAGTTTGGGGACCCCTGATCTAAGGCATTAAAAGTCCAATATAGGACAACAGTATGGACGACAATCAAACTGATGAAGGGAGTGTCTATGTCAAAAATAGAACACACATAAAACAGACAAAACAGGTAGGAAAGATAAATCTGCAATGGAAATCAAACTATGAAATGAAACTATGAAATGAAAATAATCCAAAGCTTTTTGCACCCACAATAAATGTTTGTAAGGAACTGCAATGCTTCACTAATTAATTAATATATTCAAGCAGTGTGAATTATAACAGTTATCTCTAGTGGACCCTAAATTAGGATCGAAGCTTATGCTGGGGAAATTTCATTCCTCTCCATGCGTGCATTCAGTGCGTTGACTCCCAGAGGACCCCTGTTCTTTTATTTGCAGCCATATTCATTGTCCTGACTTCAGAAGCAATTTTCATGGCTAAACTATAATCCCCGGTGACCATCCTTTCCTATTTGCAGATAATTTGATTGACATGGCAAGATGAATTCCCCAGAGATTTTATCAGAGCTCAAATCTGTCTTCACACTTCTCTTGAGCTCATTGTCTCCTTCACTCAGATCAAACTATTTTAAGTTTTGGGACAGTAGGTCATGAGGGCAAACTCCTGCATCCAGTACTTTGAATTGTACCCCGTTTTGGCTGAGCGTGCAATGTAGTGAGGAAAAGGGCAAGCTGCTGAATGCCTGCAGATGGGAGATCACATGCCAGATGCCTGGAGGCATTATTAGATGAGATCTTTAAACAAAGTTCCTCTCTGTCCATCTCTTGGGTCTTTCCTGGCAGAAAGGTTAAAAGCTCATAGAAGATTATAGATAAAGATAGAGACAGATAGAGAATATAAAGACTTTTCAAGGATGAGAGGACCTAATTCCCACCATTCAGAGAAGCAGGAGACTGTGATGAGATTTGCCACTAGGTTTCATTCACGTGAAATTAAAGAGTTTCAGAAAGATATGATATTTTTCTTTTAAAAGTAAATAATGAAAGTTGTGTTTGCTGCTCTCTACTTGGGGAAAAATCATACTTTAAAAGGCCTGTAATAAACAAACAGAATATGTGAGTATCTTAAAGGCAGACTTATCAAACATATTGATTCATATTCTATTGTGTTCCTATGTTCACCAAGCTCTTTGATCCAGCAAAGACTTCCAAGAATAGATACAGAAGGAGGTAATTTTTTTTTAACTCCACATAGCTCCTTGTATTTTGCAGTTTTTATATTGAGGGTTGGGAGACACTTTGCATCAGTGTCTTTATCTTGTAAATCGCCTAGAGCATCGTGGATGGAGGGCGATTAATAAATAATTAAATGATGATGATGATGATGATGATGATATGTATGGTGTGCGTGGTGACAGAAAATTGGGATAATTTCTAATTTTATACACAAAATCATACATACTGCTTGCTGGTCACACATGCCTCATCAAGGTCAAAGGGGACTTCTATGAGTGTATGGATGATGTCGAACCAAGACACCCCCCCCCCCTTCAACAAAGTCTTCATTTTGACCATGGCGAGAGACAAACCTTGCCAAGTTCTGATGGCTTGTCGTAGGAGACTTGCAGCTGCCAGCTCCAAAGGATACATTATCTCCAGACCCCCTTTATGAATTACAAACTAACCACTTTAATAAACAGACATCCCAGTGTCCTTTTGCTCTCATACTTGTTTCACTATAGTCTTCATTGTCTCCTTTTTGTTTTACTTTTTACTTTCACAGCCTGCCCCGGTTACCATGCGGCCCCTTAGTGCAAAGCAGGGCTTGCTTCCCCTATCCTTTCCCCATTTCCACTGCCCCTTTACATGCCACAACCCTGGGTCAACTTCCATACCCCAAAGACCCTGGCATCCAAGACCAGATTTGCCCGTTATCCGCTGATCAGGCGATGCCAGATCCCTTATGTGTGTGTGTTGTAATATTTTATGTTTTATAATTCTATAAAATATATTTGAAGCCATGAAACCACAGCCACGACCTTGGTGCCATTCACTGGCACTCCTTGACAGTGTGCACAAAACCATTTGGCGATACTGTTTTCAGGGGATTTGGGCGACCTGGCAGCCAGACCCCCTGAAATGGAATGGGTGGGTAAAGGTCTGTCAATAACAGGGCATGTGGCAACCGATTTTCTGCTGCTTCCAGTTGCCATGTGAGGAAAGCAGACACACGTGCAAGTTTTTCCCCATTAGCCTTGCTAGAGCCAATCAGAAGAAGAAAGCGGATCACTGTTCTTTTAGTTTATATATACCAGGATGAGCACCACAATTTTTCTGTTACATCCTGGGTGTTTGAGAGAGACAGACAGAGAGAGAGAGAGAGGGAGAGAGAGAGAGAGAGAGAGAGAGAGAGAGAGAGAGAGAGAGAGAGAGAGAGAGTGTCCTAGCTAGCCCCATGTTCAATCTCATTGCCGTCACTGCTTCTAGTGCTTAGGGATCACTTTTGAAAATCCCAACCTTGTTCTTATGCATTAAGTTTTCTTAGTTAATATCTTTCTTATAGTTTTATCAATTTTGCTAGGGTGGGCATGCATTGGGAGGGGGCTGTGAGTTTTGTGTCTGTTTGTTTAAATATTTTGTACTTTTTTGCTTTAACTTGACTGAGTGTAGGATAGGTTTACAGAATAGCCTTACTCCCTTGAATCCTTACAGGGAGAATTTCAATTTCAATCCCTCCCCAGACTTACCTTCTGGCTCCTGTGTTCTGTACTGCACCAGCAGCCTAAGTTCCTCCCCTCAAAAAATAAAAAGTCATTTCTTCTAGTTCACCTCTTTAACTGTTTGCTATTCCCTCCCCAGCCCAATATTCTGGTTTGTGTGTACTTTTGCACCAGTCTAGCACTCTTCATTCTTTATCTGTAGAAACTTAAAACATTTCCCAAACATCAGTGGATGACCCAAACATTCTGAAATTTGGAGGGCTGTGTCCTCCAAGAGTGGCCATTTTCATCCTGATAGCCATAAAAATGACCAAAAGAGGAGTCTCGTCAGTTCCCTCCATTGTTATCAATGGGTCAG
Source organism: Anolis carolinensis (assembly GCF_035594765.1). Lineage (NCBI taxonomy): Eukaryota > Metazoa > Chordata > Lepidosauria > Squamata > Anolidae > Anolis > Anolis carolinensis. The sequence goes on from NC_085842.1 coordinate 237,897,437, forward strand.
ATTTTCCCGTAGCGGAAATGGATCATGAAACATTATTTTTCCTCTCCTGATTTCAGGAATTTCTCAGCAAATGGAATGGGGAAGGGCAACCAAAAACTGGACCAAAAACAGGATGGTTTTTGATGAATCGCACACCCCTAGTATATATACACAATTTCTTTTCTTTTCCTAATTTAAAACTGTTTGTTTTCATTAACATTATTTTATTAACCACATAACTATTATGACAGACATGTATTTCTTAATTGCAAAGGCAATAATATTTAATGAAGATAGGAGTGATCATATAGGTGTAAAGGTAATCCCTGAAACACAACAGATGTCATTAAATGTCTTAGAAAACATTTCCATGAAGTTTAACAAATGAGAAGACTTGGAAAACAACTAAAACACTTTTTCAAATGCTATTCATGAAATATTTATCTACTATTTCAGTGTAGTATGAATAAACAACTGTTTTATTCAATGAGAGATAAATTACTGTAGTCAAGTTTCATTTTGCTTTTCATTGAAGCCAGTTGCCTCCCATCCATCAGGGAATTTGAGAATGGCTTGATTAATTCAGAAGATCCATTGAATGAGTAGGGAAAAGGCGGGGGAAATTGGTAAATGGTGTAGAGAACCGTCCTGTAATTTTCTCTATCCCGAGCATCCATTATGGGATTTTATGAAAACAAATGGTTCATAATTATTTTATCATGAATCTCAAGTGCATCAGAAACTGTTCATTGGCATTTTAGCAATTCACACACATCACTCCTCCTTTCTTTTCAGGTTTTCTGTTAAACATAACTTGCACAGCATTGATGAGTGTACTTGCTAAGTGCAATGTTGCATCCAACTTTTATCTATGAAAATGTTCTGTCTGAGAGGGAAAGCATTTTTAGAGTAATTTAAACATAGCATAACTAGGGACGTCACATTGTGTATGTATGATAACTGTTTGCTATTGGTTTTGCATCCTCTTTGTTGCTTTGTTTGCCTGGAGTGTTGCTATTTAAATTATTATTATTGTATTGTTGTAGTCACGTTGGAGTGGTTGTATCACATCAATCTGTCTTCCAACATCACACAGTGATCTAAGATGCAAATAAATCATGGATCGATCATCTAGTTACTTTGGGTCAATCCAGAGAGGAAAGCAGGGGAAGAAGAATAAGAAGTGGAGGAAGTGGAGGGGGGGGGGGAGGAGGAGGAGGAAGAGCCATGTCATAATGGTACATGTGCTATCAGGCTTGACTACAAAGAAGCAGCATTCAGGGCACGTCAACCAACACTATGTTCACTGGGAAGGAAATGAAATATCACTTTGTTGCTAGAAACTTTCCCTGCCTTTCCACACCACACTGAAATCAGTTTCATTGCATTTACATCACAGCACATTACAAGGAGACAGGAAGGTTCTATTTTAGCTTCATTATATATCATCTTTTGTCCTATTACCAAGGTAAGGATGGATGGAAATTTGGTTTCAGTTTGTTAACAATAGAAGTGCATCAAATTTCTCAAATTTGGGACTGGACAAATCTGAGCTTTAAAAAAAATATAAATGTGGAAGAAAGAAATACGGAAAGATTTATCCACCAGCCCTAAGGTTTGGGGTGGTTAGATCTTACAATCGTTATTCAGTGAACGATTCTGAATAAGTTCACTGTACTTTCTCTCACAGAGACTCCTCTTTGTTAACTGTGTTGTATCCTGCCTCCAGCATGAGAATGGGGTAACAAAAATGTTTAAATATCATCATCATCATCATCATCATCATCATCATCATCCCTATGGCAGGCAAGTTGTTTGTGGTTATCTTTATTCTGGAAAGGGTACATTTATTGAATTTCATGCAAAATTAGGGAGAATTTAGCTTCAATTCATTTTTCAAGGATCCAGTAAAATCCATGCATGACAACTCTAGATACCAGAGTTAAAATCCCCACTCAACCATGAATTCTGCTGGGTGAATCACAAATTCGCATCCTCAGAGGAAGGCAATGGCAAATGGCTTCTGAATTAATCTTGCCAAGAAAGCCCTATGATCAGGTCACCTTGGGGTTGCCATAGGACAGAAACAATTTTAGTCTAGAAATCAAATGTGGAAAAAAATAAAAAGTATCACATTTTTCAGTATATATACCAAAGAAATTATCCCCCCCCCCCCCGCTTCACCTTTGATTTGAGCACATATCATGTTGAGTGCATGGGATGCATCTTTGCCACTTAGAGCATATTCAGAAAAAGACATATGCAAATGTGCTGTTTTACTCACCATGGTGTAGCATGACAAAACAGAAAGATTCTACCTCTGTCAAAGGTGCAAGGTAGTCTCTCCCCACTCTAGTTGGATATTGCACTGATCAACTGATCCATTTGGGAAACAGTTGTAAATAGATTGGAAATATTACATTTTAGATAACAGCCCCCAAAATACACCAGCAGAAAGCCTCTGCCTGGGAGTTCTGGGAGCTATAATCTCAAACTGTATCTTTTCCAAGTTCTTGGAAGAAGATGGAGATGATAGATAGAAAGATTTAAGTCAGAGATTCCCAAACTAAAGCCCGCAAGTTAGATGTGGCCCTTCAGGGTCATTTACCCAACCCCGACCCTGAACTTTTGTCACGACCCAGGCTACAGAGCACCAATAACCATACGCAGAGGCCAGATTCTATCTAATATCTTTATTAAGGAAATATATAAAGTTAATAAAAGCAAATGTAAAAGTTAGTCCAGAAGCAGACCTTACAGGAAAGGTCAAAATTAGTCCAAGGAAACAATGTCCAATATGAAATATTAAGGTCCAAAGTTGTAATCCAATAACCGAAACACTCACTTTGCCAGGCAAAGTGAGGGGAGATGACAAGGTCCTTTAGTCCATGAACTTGAGCAAGGCTAGGAAATAACTTGATACTTGAAACAAGGCTTGAATCGTGGAACAAGGTAACGAGGAACAAGAACAAGGTCCGTGGAATAACTTGGTAAAATCCGTGAAACAAGGCAAGGTTTAGTCCTGGGAAACAAGGCAAGGTCCGTAGGTAAACAAAGGCTGGGAAACAGGAGCGAAGGCTGGAAACAAGGACAAGGCTTGAGCAGGAACGAGGCTTGAAACGGAGCGCGCTGTTCAGACACAACTCGCTCCGGAGGCTGACGAATTGACTCCGCAAAGTTACTCCGCGGGTAAAACACCTATATAGAGTCTAACTTTCCCGCCGAGAGCAGTTCTCTGGGAACCAGAAACGAAAGCTAATCTCTGAGACCAGATGTTTGACTCCTTAAAGATTCTCATGGAAAGCAGGCTTAATTGGCTAAATTCTTAGCAATTATTCTAGCACTCCTGCGCGAGGCCGCTTCCAAACCTCTCTGTTGTTTACAAAACTCATGGCGAGAAAACACAGGAGAAGTAGCCTCAGTGTTTGTTTGACATACTTCTGGAACATAACCCTCTTGCAGGTGCAAGGTTCCCAGATCTGGCTGGGAAGAATCTGTCTGGGAAGAATCCAGTTCTGACTGGGAAGGTAAAAAACCCAAGTTTTCTTCTTCATCAGGCATCACAATGTCATGAGCAGGACTACAAGGCCCATGGGTCATCACACTATCCCCCTCCTCAAGCCCCCTCCCAAACTGGGACTCTCTCCCCGAGGCGCGAGGTCGTGGCTTGGCGGGATAGGTCTGATGAAAGCGACGGGTTAGATCAGGAGCATGGACTGTGGAGGCGTCTTCCCAAGAGCGTTCCTCAGGGCCAAAACCCACCCAGTCAATGAGATATTGCAGGCGGCGGCGGTGAAAGCGAGAATCCAAAATGTCCTGAACCTCGAACTCGTCCTCCCCATCCACCAAAATAGGGACGGGGGCCGGCCGGTCTACATCTGGCCGCACACCATCCGCCGGAAGGAGCAGGGAGCGGTGAAACACTGGGTGAATGCGCATTGAACGCGGAAGTTGGAGTTTGAAAGTCACGGGGTTTAATTGCGCCACCACTGGATAGGGACCAATGAAACGGGCATCTAACTTCCGGCAAGGGCGATGGGAGGGCAAAAAGCGAGTGGACAGAAAAACCCGATCTCCTACCTTGATTTCGGGGCCCGGCTGGCGATGTTTGTCCGCGTGACGTTTATAGTCTTCCTTGGCTTGTTCCAGTTGCTGGAGCAAAAGTTGTTGTACCGCTGTGAGTTCCTGCAGCCATTCTTCTGCTGCGGGAACTTCTGAAGTTTCAATGACAGGGGGAAAGAAACGTGGATGGAAGCCGTAGTTTGCAAAGAACGGCGTTTCTTTTGTAGAAGCCTGGACTCCATTGTTGTAGGCAAACTCCGACAGTGGTAACAGAGAAGCCCAATTGTCCTGTTGGTAGTTTACATAACAGCGAAGGTACTGTTCCAAAGTGGCATTGGTGCGCTCCGTTTGCCCATCCGTTTGGGGATGATGAGCTGAAGATAAACGAGAGTCTATGCCCAATAGTTTTTGTAGTGCCTTCCAGAAACGAGAGGTGAATTGGGATCCACGGTCTGTGACCAAACTCTTGGGCAATCCATGTAGTCTGAAAACATGTTGGAGGAATAAATCTGCAGTCTCTTGGGCCGTGGGAAGGCCTTCACAGGGAATGAAATGGGCTAACTTGGTGAAAAGGTCCACCACCACTAGGATCGTGGTGAAACCACAGGAAGGTGGTAAGTCAGTGATAAAATCCGCAGAAATTATTTCCCATGGGCGAGATGGGGTAGGAAGGGGGTGTAGAAGCCCTGAGGGCTTCTCCCTTCTTATCTTGGAGCGCTGGCATACTGGGCAGGTGTTGACATATTTTTCCACATCTTTGCGGATCTTAGGCCACCAGAAATCTCTTAGGATCAAATGCATGGTTTTAAATAGTCCGAAATGCCCTGCTGGTTTGCAGTCATGACACAGACGAAGTGCTTTTTCCCTGCCCGGTCCGGGTGGGATATAAACATGATTTCTATAGCAAAGCAGTCCATCTTTAAGCGAAAAGGGAAAATGCAGACCTTGACGAAGTTGGTCCTGCGCCCAGGCATCTGCTTGCTGACTAGCCCTGATTTCTTGAGCACAGATGGGTCCTGGAGTAGAGGGAGTTGAATCAATGGGAGTGGATTTGGTGTTCCCCACTGTGAGCGTGGCAAAGTTCTCGGGTTGTAGTAGTTGGGATTCAAAGGTCTCCTTGCGTCCTGCAGCGTATTCCGGTTTACGTGATAGGGCGTCTGCTTGCTTGGTTTGGGCTGGGGTCACATAATGAATCTGGAAGTTGAAACGTTCAAAGAATAAAGCCCAACGTTGCTGCCTCTGATTTAGCTTGCGGGCAGTTCTTAGATGCTCTAGATTCCGATGATCAGTGTGGACTTCAATGGGAAATTTGGCCCCTTCTAGCCAATGTCTCCAAGTTTCAAAAGCTGCCTTTATGGCTAATAGTTCTTTTTCCCAAATGGTATAGTTCCTCTCTGGTGCGGTAAGTTGACGAGAATAATAGGCACAAGGATGAAGGTGATCTCCCACCGGTTGTAGGAGCACAGCCCCAATTGCCACATCAGAGGCGTCCGCTTGCACCACAAAAAGGGTTTCAGGATCTGGATGCTGAAGGATTGGCTGGGATGTGAATAATTTCTTTAGTTGCTGGAACCCTTTCTCTGCTTGATCAGTCCAGCGGAAGGGCTGTTTCCCACGGATGCAGCTGGTGATTGGGTCAGACCAGCGGGCAAAATCTGGAATGAACTTGCGGTAATAGTTCGCGAACCCCAAGAATCGCTGCACCTCTTTCTTGTTGGTTGGCGCCCGCCATTCCAATACTGCTGAAACTTTTGCCGGGTCCATGGAGAGCCCTAGAGGCGAGATGCGGTACCCCAGGAAATCTACCTCTTGTAGATCAAAAGCGCATTTTTCCAGCTTGGCATAAAGTCCATGATCCCGCAATCGTTGTAACACCATTTTAACGTGGTTCTCATGTTCTGATTGTGATCTAGAAAACACCAAAAAATCGTCCAGGTAGATGATCAAGAACCGATCTAGATAGTCCTGAAAAATGTCATTGACAAAATGCTGGAACGTTGCGGGAGCTCCGCATAATCCATAATTCATAACTCGGGACTCGAATAATCCGAATTTAGTCTGGAAGGCGGTCTTCCACTCGTCCCCTTCTCTGATGCGAACTAGATTATAAGCCCCCCGTAGGTCCAGCTTGGTGTAGACCTTGGCTCCTCGAAGTCGGTCTAATAGATCCGAGATTAAGGGCAGGGGATAGCTGTTCCGCTTAGTGATATTGTTCAATGCCCTGTAGTCCACCACCAAGCGTAATTCCCCTGACTTCTTCTTCACAAACATCACTGGGGAGGCGGCTGGGGATTGAGAGGGTCTGATGAATCCTTTGCGAAGGTTTGTCTCTATGAATTCCCTGAGAGCTTCTTGCTCTGGTTCAGTCAGGGAGTAGAGATGCCCTCGCGGGATCGGGGCCCCCTCCACCAAGTCAATGGCACAGTCATAAGGCCTATGTGGGGGTAATTTTTCGGCTTCTTTTTCATTGAATACATCCCAATACTCGGAGTACTTCTTTGGCAAGGTGATAATGGGCTCGGTGTCTGTGACATGGCAGACCTTGGCTACGAGGCAATGGTTTTGGCAGTACTTTGAAGCAAACTGCAGTTCTCTGTTGGACCAGGAGATGCTTGGGTCGTGAAGTGTCAGCCATGGAATCCCCAAAATCACAGGGAAATGGGGAACTTCAGTAACAAAGAAGGAAATCTCTTCCATATGTTCCCTTATCCACATCCTGGTGGGTTCCGACCACTGGCTTACGGGGCCCGTCTTGAGAGGACGGCCATCGATGGCTTGCACCACACGGGCATTCTTGAAGTCATGATATTGTAATCCCAGAGAGTCGGCATACTCTCTATCAATGAAATTGTTGGTAGCTCCTGAGTCTATCATGGCGTGGATCATGACGGGTCCCTTTTTTGCTGACCATAAGGTGACCACTAGAAGGAACAGGACCCCGGTTGGCGGCTCTTGAATGGGTTTCTTGACCGGGTTGGCGAGCCTCTCTACGCCCGGTCGTTGGCTTCCCCCGCCGGCGGTGTGCCAGCCGCCTCAGACGCCTTCGTCTCCGTGGAGGACGCCGCCGCAAGACGGGCGGCGGGCTTCCCTTTGGCTGGGCACTCTCTGGCGAAGTGGCCCCCATTCCCGCAATACCAACAGAGATTTAGGCGTTGGCGGCGGGCCTTCTCGGCGGCATCTAATCTGGGACGCACATTGCCCAACTGCATCGGCACCTCCTCGCTCCCTCTGGGGTATGGGGATGGTGGTGGGGGTCTCCACACTGGACGTGGCTGAACGCTGGCGGGAGCGGGGGGTTTTGCCCCAGCTCTACCGCTCTGGCCTCGTACCCACTGTTTCCTGTTGGCAATCATGACTTCAGCCCGTAAACATTGATCGATGAGTGCTTCAAGCGTTTGGGGAGGATCCACCTTGGAGATTTCCTCCAGCATTTCAATGTTGAGACCCTCCCGAAATTGTCCTCTGAGGGCAACATCGTTCCAGCCGGTGTTGTGGGCCAGCACTCGGAACTCGGCTATGTACTGAGACATGGGTCTGTCTCCTTGGAAGAGGCGGCGGAGTTTGTGCCCGGCTGCCTCCAAATTGTCCTCGATTCCCCAGGTCGCCTTAAGGTGGTCCAAGAAATGTTGCGCTGACCTTAGATGTGGGGAGGCTTGGTCGAACAGAGCCGTCGTCCAGTTAGCCGCTGGCCCGTCTAGGAGACTGTAAATCCACGCCACCTTGATGTCTTCCTGGGGAAACTCGGCATCACGGGCCTCTAGATAAGCTTGGCATTGGCGACGGAAAACATGAACCTTAGAAGCTTCTCCAGTAAACTTGGTTGGCAACGCCATGGCCGGAAGACGGATTCCGCGTTCCTTCAAACCCTTTATTTCCCCATCCTGTGCATTGAGCTTATCACGGATTCGGTCCACCTCATCCTTGTCGATGGTGTAGGTAAGCGGCTGCCCACCCGGCACGGTTCCGGTAGACATTCTGGCCTTGGTTAATTGGTGCTTATGGGCGGCGGAGTCAAACTGTCACGACCCAGGCTACAGAGCACCAATAACCATACGCAGAGGCCAGATTCTATCTAATATCTTTATTAAGGAAATATATAAAGTTAATAAAAGCAAATGTAAAAGTTAGTCCAGAAGCAGACCTTACAGGAAAGGTCAAAATTAGTCCAAGGAAACAATGTCCAATATGAAATATTAAGGTCCAAAGTTGTAATCCAATAACCGAAACACTCACTTTGCCAGGCAAAGTGAGGGGAGATGACAAGGTCCTTTAGTCCATGAACTTGAGCAAGGCTAGGAAATAACTTGATACTTGAAACAAGGCTTGAATCGTGGAACAAGGTAACGAGGAACAAGAACAAGGTCCGTGGAATAACTTGGTAAAATCCGTGAAACAAGGCAAGGTTTAGTCCTGGGAAACAAGGCAAGGTCCGTAGGTAAACAAAGGCTGGGAAACAGGAGCGAAGGCTGGAAACAAGGACAAGGCTTGAGCAGGAACGAGGCTTGAAACGGAGCGCGCTGTTCAGACACAACTCGCTCCGGAGGCTGACGAATTGACTCCGCAAAGTTACTCCGCGGGTAAAACACCTATATAGAGTCTAACTTTCCCGCCGAGAGCAGTTCTCTGGGAACCAGAAACGAAAGCTAATCTCTGAGACCAGATGTTTGACTCCTTAAAGATTCTCATGGAAAGCAGGCTTAATTGGCTAAATTCTTAGCAATTATTCTAGCACTCCTGCGCGAGGCCGCTTCCAAACCTCTCTGTTGTTTACAAAACTCATGGCGAGAAAACACAGGAGAAGTAGCCTCAGTGTTTGTTTGACATACTTCTGGAACATAACCCTCTTGCAGGTGCAAGGTTCCCAGATCTGGCTGGGAAGAATCTGTCTGGGAAGAATCCAGTTCTGACTGGGAAGGTAAAAAACCCAAGTTTTCTTCTTCATCAGGCATCACAATGTCATGAGCAGGACTACAAGGCCCATGGGTCATCACAACTTTAGACTTAGAGTTACCCTAAATCTGAATGATTTGAATGCACACAACAACAAAAATCATAATTAACCTGACTATCTCATCAATCTAAAGCAGGCCCACACTTGCCATTGAAATACTGGTACGCTTATGTTGGTTAAAATTGTTCTTCATTTTAAATATTGTACTGCTCTTCATGTGTTGTTGCACTACAAATAAGATATGTGCAGTGTGTGTAGGAATATGTTCATGTCTTTTTCAAGCTATAGTCCTGCCCCCCAACAGTCTGAGGGACCATGAACCTGCTCTCTATTTAAAAAGTTTGAGGACCTCTGATTTTAACTGTTAAGAGGACTATATTTATGGACATGGAGGACAGGTTCTCTTGGTATTGAAATGATAGGGAAATATTCTGATCATACCCATTGCCTGGAATGTTTATATTATTCTGTGGCACTTAGCTAAGCAGATAGGAGGATGTAATTTGAGAAGGAAATTAAAAGAATGGATCACATAGCTACTGCAACAAAAACAAGTAGAAAGAGTTTCAGACAATAAGCATTGGTTCTATACAGTGTGAAGCATGACCACAGGGGGTAAGGTATGTTTCCTAATATCCATTTTCCCATCAATAGCAGGTCATGATACCACTTAGATCAATATCTTCTCTTACTGATTAGCCTGAAATGGCTATGTGAGGCTGATAAGAAATGTAAGAAGTCCTGTAACACACACGGCAGCATGTGCTTTCTTAGAAACAGAAACCATTCCTGATGCATTTACTATGGATTAATTTCTGGCAAATGGAACATGTTTACAGTTGGCAATCATTTTTTCACTTGGTACAGCAAGTAAAAGGGAAACTTAAATAACAAATGTTTTTAGAGTGATCCAGAAAATTAGAAGAGTAGTGCATAACAAAAAATCTGGAGTTAGTAGCTGTGTATACAGCCAGTTCCCAAATTACGAACAAGATAAGTTCTGTTGGTTTGTTCTATACAGGCAGTCTCCAAGTTATGAACAAGATACGTTTTGTTGGTTTGTTCTGTATGTAAGATGGAACAGGTACATTTTTAATGTGTAACTCCAGCCACACACACACACACACACACACACACACACATCCTTGTGATGGTTGGATTTTGAAAATGTTGGCTTGTTGTAGAAACAATTATTTGTTTTCCCTCCTAGGGGTAGATTTCTCTCACTTCCTGTTGTCTCACCCCCATTATTAACTATGAGTTGTTTGTAAGGCAAAAATGTTTGTAACTTGGGAATTGCCTGAACTACCTTTTGTGTGGAAAAACTCAAAGAACTGGTTTGTTTCAAGAACATGAAATAATGATGAAATAATAAGCATTCTTAGTTCCTTCTTTTTAGTCAATAACCAGATGTTTGGAATATGAAGTAGATGGAACAATTTCTGATAAAGGATAGGCACTGTTCAGATGCACCAACGTCAGTTTTGGAATCTTTTCTCTGCCTTTTGTTTGCTTTTGTGGCACACATTCTACCTAATATTCAGCCTACTGAACTGTTATATTTGCTCCAGCTGACACAGCCAATAGCACTTTTGTGTTTGTATACAAAACCATATTTTATTCACTTCCAAATAAAATCTTTTCAGAGCGATACAAAACCAATCCCAGATGCTGTACTTGTCAGGGGATAATAAGATTCTCATTGAGCCTCCAGGGTATACGAGCCTCCTAACACTTTTGATGCATGATTAGCCAACCAAAGTTGAGTTATCTTGCTTCTGTTTCCCCCTTTTACTATTCAATTGCAAAGTGTCAAGGATCCAGCTTTTGGAATCTGTTTATGAACTCAAGCAGTTTGCCAAAACCACTGTCTTGAAGAGATGTTGGAAGACTCTCATAGACTTTGGTGTGAAATCTGTAGAACTGTTTGAATGTCAAGTGGGTGCTAATTGTTTTTATAAGCTAGAGTAGTAAATAATTTTCTGCTGCCAAAAGAACATTTTAAAATGAGGTAGGTTTTAATTAAAATAGAGAAAATGTAAGACATGGGTTACTGCCAAGCATAGTGGTCATGTTGCTGAGTTGTGCCTTGGATAAAAGAATGCTGATCTTAAGCAACTTCCTTCCTTATCATTATCTCACTATAGTAATAAAGGCAGTACAGTAACAGTACAGATTAAAGAATAAAAACTAACACTTTAGGAAGCATTTGATAAGCAATTGATAAGGAAATCTAGTCATTAATTTACCTTTTCTGGCTTGGGTCCAGGCTATCTGAACAACTATATGAGCCTGTATTGTCATTGAAATGTTTGGCAGAAGTGATTCTTTTGGTCCTACCACCCTCATAGACATGTTTGATGGGAACACATGTTAGGGCCTTCTTGCTGTCTCTTCCTAGGCTTTGTAATCCTAGAAGGATTAGCATGGCTCTACTTTTCTAATTATTGTTATCTTTTCACCTTTCATTCAATTGCTTTTTTGGTGTTGAAATAAAATATGATTAATATAATTAAGGCTTATCTACAAGAATCACAAAATTAATTTACCTTGAATCTTGCACTGGCAGTTCACACAATGCAAGGTAACTTCTGATAAATATCCCGGGTTATTTGCCCATAATCCTGCAAACTATAGAGTATCCACCCAGCTTTCTGGCCATCTGGACAGCTGGATCCCAGCCAGATGCATGGGAATAGGATGACCCATCTTTATGTCATCATCATTGCTTCCCACAGCACCTTTGTGAATGCATAGATGTGACAATGGCAGACCTGTGGAACCAGCAAAAAGGAGAGGATCACACTAACTCCCTCTTTGTTGATCATATGGATGCCCTATTATGACCTCAACATACATGACAGGCAATGGCTAGATGCTTGCAGAGAGCTCCATGGCCTTAAGGAGCTGTGACAGTGACACAAGGAAAAGGACACAGCCCTATGTGGAATGAGCTGAATGGCTGGACATGTACCCTTGATTCAGTAGGAATATTCTAGATCCAGGACAGCTCTGGGACACAAATACCCTGGATTAACATGTCCCATGTAGATGTGGCCTTAAAACTATTAATTTTATAGATAATTTCATTTTGATATAGCTGTCTCTGTGTGTCATTGTATATGTTTATTTTAATTTTTGTAAACTGACTTGGGAACTAGTTTTGAAAAAGATGTAGAGAATGGGTGAATGAAGATGAAATGGGGGACGGATACTAGATCTTTTGTATTACAACTCTCATTGGTAATGTGGGCACTGCAGTCTAAAAGCCCTAGAGGCCCGTTTGCCATTGTCTAATTTGTGGTCATCTTCAGGGATTCTACTATGGGTTATTTTATCTTCTGAAATAAAGAAGCAAAGTCAGTTTACAAAAATTAAAATAAACATATACAATGACACACAGAGACAGCTATATCAAAATGAAATTATCTCTTTCTTTTGTGTTTTTGTACCATTCAGTCCATTTGGATGGCGCAGAATGGTACAAGCCCCTCCAGAAAGGAAAGAGCAGCAAAATAAAAAAAGGGGGAATGGTTGCTGTTTGGTCAGCTGATTTTCGGTGCGCTGGCTGTAGGCCCTGGCTGGCAGGGCCTACAGCCAAGCACCAGGAGCTCGATGCTCGTAGGCCTGGCAGGCAGGGCCTACAGCTGAGTGCTTGATGCTCATAGATCCAGCTATCAGGGCCTACAGTTGACCATCAAGTACTTGGCTGTAAGCCCTACCTGTCAGGCCCACGAGCATCAAGTGCTCGGTGCTCGACTGTAGGTCCTGCAAGCCAGGCCTATGAGTGTTGAGCACTTGGCTGTAGGCCCTGCCCACCAAGCACTCGATGCTCATAGGCCCAGCTTGCAGGGCCTACAGTCAAGCACCAGGCCTGCTCAGATGTAGGCCCTGGCAGGACCTGACACTTTGCTGTCCAAGGTCCAAAAATCTTTGGGTTTTTTGGACCTTGGGTAGAAATGCTAATTTGTATAGGTGCCCCTTTTCAGAAATGCGGCCATACGAATGGGACAAATAGAAACAGGTAACAATTCCATACAAATGCATGAGATTGCTGCTGACAGTACAATCCCACAATAGTTTTCCTGAACAATACTTTATTGCCTTATTCTTTATTTACTTATTCTTTATTTACTCCTTAAACACTTTTAATCAGTACAAATGATGTTATAATACAGCTCTATGATTGTGCTTTGATTGTGCTTTTCCTACATGGCAGGGGGTTGGAATAGATAACCCATGTGGTCTCTTCCAACTTTATTATTCTATGACTCTATGATTCCATGATTTAAGTATTCACATTTCTGGTGGACAAGCCATCACAGTTTAGGAGTTTATTCAAAGAGAGACTCATGAAGTGATTATGGTAGATAAAATAATCTTGCAATATACATAATGAGAATATTAGCACTTTCCTTATGAATTGCGATAAGAAACCATTATATAAATTACAGTCATTGAGATTACAGGCCATGGAACTGAGAATCATAATGATAATTGAAAAATAACTTAACAATTCTTTTCAGAGAGTGAGGTAGGGTTTTTTTGGCCATGAAAGGTTTCCCATTTAGGTGTCAGAACAGGAAGGTGCAACTGTAGAAGACTCCCATGTTGAACAAGAAAATGTGTGCTAAAAGGGCTAGGTATCTTATTGCCTCTGGGAAACCTTAATGGGCATGAGTTAATTTCCTGATTAAGACATAATTGAAGGGAGAGAGAAGCCACTACTATAACAAGTAGCACAAATGCCTTGGGGTTATCACACAGCCTTCACAAAAACATGTCTGTAGAGCACAACTGCCCTACCATACTCTTTTGGCTATATGAGTCACAATCATTAAATATATACAAAATGAATGTGGCTACAAATGGTTTATGGTAAATATATCCCCAGGGCCTTATTTGGATAACAAAATAAAGCTCTTCCTTGGCAAGAGAGAGGCTAAGTACTGTGAGAAACACTATGTAAATACCAAATCCTGCCTTGCAGCCAAGATGTCTGGAAAAAAGTGGTCTCTTCCCATATGAGCTTCTTCCCAAGGAGCTCTTCCCATATGAGCCTCTTCCCAAGGAGCTCCACTGGCTGCCATTTATTTTCCGAGCCCAATTTAAGGTGCAGGTGTTTACCTACAAAGCCCTGAATGGTTTGGGACCATCCTACCTCCGTGACCGCATCTCTGTCTACAAACCCATGCGTTCACTTCGGTCATCTGGAGAGGCCCTGCTCGTGATCCCGCCTGCGTCGCAAGCGCGGTTGGGGGGGGACACGAGACAGGGCCTTCTCCGTGGTGGCCCCCCGACTCTGGAACACCCTCCCCAAGGATCTCAGACAGGCCCCTACATTGGCAGTCTTCAGAAAGAATTTGAAGACCTGGCTGTTCCAATGTGCCTTCCCAGATTAATAGGAAATCTCCAATACCAAGTCCCATAAGCACTTTATTAGAATTAAGATCGCATATCGTACTTTGCACTTGCCCTATAAGCCTTATATATCACCTGTCACATCAGCACTTTTAATCGTGTACCCATTACTCTGGCCCGGCCCAGTGTTTAGCGTATTGTTATTGTTTGTGGTTTATACTGTTTTAATTTTTTTTTAATTTGCCTCTGTTTGTATTGTTATATTGTGTGTTGAGGCCTTGGCCTTTGTAAGCCGCATCGAGTCCTTCGGGAGATGCTAGTGGGGTACAAATAAAGTTTAATAATAATAATAATAATAATAATAATAATAATAATAATAATAATAATAATATGAGTTTCTCCAAAAGTTAAGAATCTCAGCAAAGTCTGTGTTAAATTTTCCACAGCCCTGATTTAGGAGTACATATGCCACCACTCTCACTGTATAGGATGCTGGCTATGGAGTTCTCTCCCAAAGGAAATCAAGCTGATGCCATCCCTTCTGAGAACCTGGAAGCTAAAATGGTTTCATATAGCCTCCGGTCTTTAAATACAGATGTGGTTGCTTTGATTGTTTGAACTGTATGTGGCTTTTAAACTGTTTTCAAATGTTTTGTCTATTCATATTTAATGTTTTAAAAATGTTTTTATCTGCTGTGCATTGCCTCACGGGCTCTGGCCGATTGAGAAATGATGAATAAATGCTTTATATAAATAAACAACAAATATGCTAATTCTTGCAGGTAACGAAAACATAACTATGGCACAAAGGTGCAGCTGAAAGTTCTTCCTACTGAATTAGATGTTCCCAGGCCAGAATTCCCTTAGACCAAGGCACATCATTCAGAACCTGGAAAGGAAAGGAAATAGAGTGCATTGTTATAAATGTGAGAAAATAATTTGAAAGTATGAAATGGGGGGAGCTGTGCAACTGGTGTGGTCGTCTTGGTCACATACTCAAAAGAAGCTTCCACTTTTTCAATTGATATTTATCAAGATATTTATATGGATATCTTTCATTCTATGTGGTATGAAATAATGTGTCATGGCCAGCAGCTCCCAGCATTCTGTCTGGTCTAGCTCAGGTGAGCCTTCAGCAGAAGCAGACACCCTACCTACATTTGGAGACAGCTAGGGAATGATTGGTAATACCTCCTTCTCTGGGACGAGCAAAGTATCAGAGATCTTAGAGATTAACTATGAAGAGATGAAAGGTAGGTAAAGTTGTATTCCTGTTCTGGACCTTGGCTCTGGTGCTCTTCAGTTTGTGTTTCTTAAGATTGGCTCTGCATCTTGTGGTGCCAAAGCACAGTCTGTTCAGGGCCTTGCAAGTCGCCCAGTCTTCTGTGTACCTAGGAGGGAGTCTCTCATTCGGAATCAGCCATGGATTGAGGTTCTGGGTTTTAGCCTGCCACTGTGAACAAAGTAATAGTGTAAAGAATTACATGTTTTAATTGATGATGAAAAATAAAATCTAATTGTAGCATTACTTCTTTGCAGTCTGAATTGCTCTTCTTGACAACATGGTAAGGCTATCCCTGTCACCAATCCAAACTGTGTTCTGCAGAATCCTCGGGTTCCACAAAAGCATTGTAGGGGTTCTGTATAAGTCTTTAACAACTTTTTAAAAATCTTTTTTAAAAGTCCATTCCAGAATATGAAGATCTTATTAAAATTTGAATCTGTGCCACTGAATGACTGTTGGGACAGATTGATAGACTTATAGCTGGAAAGCCTATCTCAGCAATTCTCCCCTTCATGTCCACCTATCAATGGGAATCAGGCTTTTTAGCTTATACTTACACTAAAAACTAATTAAGGAGTAAGTTGGACATCTTCCCAGATGTACGCATTCAGCTGTTGAACATAAATCACAATTTCAAAACTTTTTTACATTAAAAAATGAAACGATTGCATTCCTCACTTTAGGTGTGAATACAATATTTTCCTTTACCAAAATATATGTTTGTGGTTATATCCAGTATTTTCTTGTACCAAAATAAAGGTTTGTGATTATGTTTAAAATGCTTTCCAATTATTTCCAAGCATACTACATTATACAGAACACTTAGGCAATAGAAGTAGATGAATGAAGGAAGAACCTTGTGGATTCACATGCTTAAGGACAGAGTATGGTTCCATGGGAAATTAGGAATGGAGTTAGGGTCCTGTGGAGGGCATATTCTGGAGGGTCCCATGACCAAAAAGGTTTGGGAACCACTGCTCTAGTGTACAAAAGATTTCTCCCAAACATGTGGTATCTTGTTCATTTCTGTTTGTGACATACTATATTCACCATGCTTTTAGTCTGTCTTTTACCAATGTCGTATGCATGTCTTACCCTTAATTGCAGCCTGAATATCATGATGGTTAATTGTGTTAAGCACATCTATTTCTGTAATGTCTTGCTTTTATTCACAATGCAAAGAAAATACAAAAGCATACATACTTTCTTATTTTCCTTAGGGAAATAAGCTTCTGTCTTTTTCTACCCCCCCCCCCCCCCAAGGCATCTGTGGATTTTCTGAGTGCTGTAGACAATTTACATCCATTGACAATTCAAGGAAACAGGACAAAAACCTCTTCCAACCCTAATTTTCTTTTTATCTCTTACTTCTCTCTTAAATGGTGGTCAAATTATAGAATTTTTACATCAATAATTCTTTAGGATATGTCAGCTGTGGTAATTATCCTTGCTTGCTAATTGCATTTAGGAGAAAGGTCCCTTTCACAAATACAAATTCCTTCCATGTACATATTGGAGAATGACAGAAAGGGGAGGGGAGCAAAAACAAAGCAGGGGGAGACTTCAGTAAGTCTGATGTTTGTTGTAAGTCAGAAACTACCAAGAAGGTAAGGTCCAACTACCAAATAATTTCTTTAACTCACGTTTGAGGATTGTTAGGGTTTATTTGCAAAGCAATGACATTTGAGCTAACAGTAGTCATGCACATTTATATAGCATTGCTATCCATTTCTGTTTGTTTCATCCATAAACTGTCATTTTCATTTTCGCATGCCTCCTGAAAATGGCCACCTTTCCGAATTGACATTTTCATTCCTCATCCGAAAATACAATTTTTTTTGTCCCATTGCTGCCAATACGGGGGCTTCTTCAGGCTCGCCTTCCCCTCAGTTTTAGGGCTAAAGGGGTGAAAATCACCACACGTGGAGGGCACATCTACCACTCTTAGCTCACCAAGTTTTATAACGTTTGGGTCATCCCCCAATTTTTAGGGATTATTTTTATTTCTATAAATAAAATCCACTTAAAAACATCCCCCCTCCCCACTGGCTCCACCCTCTAACTTCTTCAGGAGCAGCAGCAGGACACCATTCCTTCCTGCCAAATGTCAAAGATGCTCCACACACCACACACACAGCCCAGTGCCCAGCCCCACTGTTTCACTACTTATTTAACTGGCGGCAATGGGAGAATTTCCCTCCCCTTCCCTCATTTATAGCAATGGCATGGTTTGTCCTTATATCCTTCATTACGACTTGGATTAAAAGCATCAGAATTACTTAAGATACCACTCCTCCTGTGATGCTTTCCCCTCAGTCTGCAGAGGAGACATGAATTTAAAGACAGGGCTTGAGATACCACTTTTTCTGTGATGCTTTCCCCTCGGACAGTAGAGGAGACGGGCAGTGTCGGATAAGGCGAGGCAGGCAGCAGGCAAGACAGATGGTATTCTTCTCCTCCGATTGGCCCAACAGGCAGGACTCAGAGGGAAATAGCAATTCTCCATGGGCCACGTGGCCCGAAAAGCAGGCAATCCATATTTTAAGTCTGATCCTTCTAAGTTGAATAATCTTTCATTTAAAAAATCAATTATTTTCTCCAAATCCAGGCTGCGACATCATAATATAGTCCCAAATTAGGTAATTCCATCTCTCTTTCTTGAGCCTTGCAAATTTTTCATATTAATTCTATATTTTTTATTTTTATTTTTCCAAATGAATTTTGCCAACTCTTTATTCCAAGCTTTAAAAAGTGATTCTTTAGACACAGTTGGTAATATTTGGAATAAATATAAAACTTTAATTAGTATGTTCAATTTGATTGTCGATATTCTTCCTAATAAAACAACTCTAGTTTGCGCCATCTTTGTAAATCTTTTTGTATCTCTTCCCACATTTTTTCATAATTTTTTAAAATAAGTCCAAGTTCTTATTTGTCAAATAAATTCCCAAATATTTTCTTTTCTTTTCTGTATCTATTTTTAGCTTTTGTGAGAAAGTTTCTTAATTCTTCTTGCTCATGTTATATGTCATAATCTTTGTATTGTATCTGTTTATAAATAAGCCTAGGAGCCCCAGTGGCAAAGTGTGTTAAATCACTGAGCTGCTGAACCAAAAGGTCCCAGGTTCAAATCCAGGGAGCGGAGTGAGCGCCTGCTGTTAGCTCCAGCTTCTGCCAATCTAGCAGTTTGAAAACATGCAAATGTGAGTAAATCAATAGGTAACTCTCCAGCGGGAAGGTAACGGTGCTCCATGCAGTCATGCCAGCCACATGACCTTGGAGGGGTCTACGGACAACGCCGGCTCTTCAGCTTAGAAATGGAAATGAGCACCAACCCCCAAAGTCAGACATGACTGGACTTAACGTCAGGAGAAACCTTTACCTTTTTATAAATAAGCCTATGACTTTTCCAAATTTCTTAATTATTTCTAGAACCTTTGGTATATTCTTTGAAGGATTATGAATCAATATCACGATGTCATCTCCAAACAGTCTAATTTTGTAAATTTCCTTTTTATTGTTATGACTTCTATGTTGTCACAAGTTCTAAGAAACTGCTTTCAAATAATATGCAGAGAAGTAGAAACATTCAGATATTATTTTGGAGGTCTTCCTATGAAGAAGTATTGGCATTTTAGCATTATTTTTACCCTGGTTACTTCTAAAATAAAATCAGTGCAAACATGCCAATGCTTCACTTCCTCATCGAAACAATGTATTTAGGCTAATGTGGGTGAACCCAGGGTAAGCCTTTTTATCCAGCTTATATCCGGGTTTAAAAAAACACATCCAAATATCTTGATCTTCCATGAAGATTCAAATCTTTGTGGGTGCCAAGGTAGTGGAAACTGCCACCTGGGATTGTCAGCCATGTTCCTAGGTGGTGTTTCTGCAGTCATCCCTTTGGAAAGGCTTCCCTTGTAGTTTTACAAGCTCTTTAACCTCCTCTGCCAAATAGTGCTGGTGCCACCAAACTAAAACTCCCAGGATTCAATAGCATTAAGCCACAAAAGTTCAGGTGGTATCAAACAGCATTAATTCTACATATAGCATTAATTCCCATATGGAAGGGAATCTACAAATTAAGGAAGAGAGGTATGACAGAAAGTAAGGACCAAAAAGCATGCTCAACTACCTTGCAAAGAAAAGACAAGTTCAAAAACATTAGCCAAACAATTAGAAAATGAGAGTTGTACAACCTAAAAATATTAGTGTACTACTCAAAATAACATGGTATACTTATTATTTAGAAATATATCTGCAAAATGTACAAAATGACTGTAATTATATGAGCATAAGGAATAGTTAAAAATGGAATAAAATGAAGTGACAAGAAGAATATATTCACCAGTCATCTTTCCTGATAATTGCAGTGCCATTTGCCTGCCAAATTGTCTGCATTATGTACTTGAGAGAGTTCTATCTGGGCTTGGAATATAAGAACAGGTTTTTAATGCATAATCCTATGATATTTGGCAGTTCTAGTTGGGCCGATACTTCACAGAACTTTGCTCCTTCAATTCCCCATATTTTCACCATCTTTGACCTTTGATAGATTTATTTAAGCAATTTAGTACAAGGATTTCCGGCACATGTATGGTTTATCATAGCGTCTTATTTCATATCTTTTACAAAGTGGAACTGGGAAAAGGTGACGAATTGACTCTTGTAATGAAAGGAGCAAATGGCAGAATCAGGTGGATTAAATAATTGCTTGTCAATGTTATCCCATGCATTTCTGTTCAAATGCAAGGCCATTTATCTGCAGGATAACATTAAAACTTGAAACCTTATAATGCTAGAATGAGCTTGGATCACTTCTATCTGCAACCAAAGATAAAAAGATGTTAACTGTTCATGAGATAGGAATCATGTACTTGTATGTTAGCTATTTGATGAAAACACATACATTTGCTGATCCTCCTACGTAAAAGGGAAAAATGGCATACAGTGTTCCCTCACTTATCACTTATGGTTACGTTCCAGGACCACCTGCAATAAGTGAAAATCCATGAAGTAGGGACACTATATTTATTCTATGTGTGGAGGAGAGCAAACCGCAGACCACTTACTACAATTTATTTATTTATTTATTTACATCATTTTTACCTCGCCTTTCTCCCCGGGGGGACTCAAGGCGGCTTACAATAAATAGGCAAAAATTCAATGCCTAAAAACAGTGTACAAAACAACAATTCATATAAAAGCAGATACCATTACAAAATAAAATCACATCATATAAAATTTTAAACATATCCAAGATTAAAATCCATTCATCCGTAATCCCCAACATAAGTCTTGGTACAGGTCATGTAAATGCAGTCTGTACTTTATTTTAGCAGTTACAATATACAATACACTAGCAGAGAAAAAGAATGGAAGCTAAATAACGCTTTTTTATTTCCAAACCTTCCCTACACTCCCCCTCCCTTTATTTCTCCCTTTCCCCCTGCAAAGATGTCAGGCAGGGGGGGATCTTTTTTTAAATCCCACCACTGACACCAATTGCGGAGATGTGGAGGTGGAGGTTGATTTTATTAATTAATTATATTTATATTATTATTATTATATTTTTTATATCTGCTGCCACCAGTTATCAAAGGTGTTTTTATTTAAATGCTGCCACCAGAGGTAAAGAAGTTTATAATGCGGCCACCAGATGTTAAGGGGATTATCAACTCTTGCCACCACTATTGGAAGATATAGCCACTGGCTACTTAGAGAGGAGATTTTTAAAATTTTATTTTTCTTCTTTCTTGTTTGCTTTTGATGGTAATATAGATTTCAGAGACTGAGATGTTAAAAAGAACAATAACATGTTTATTCAGGCACAAGCTTAATGGTTACAGTAACTTCTTTAGAGGCACTTAGATTAATAGTTGCAAAGCTATATTGAGATATTTCAAACTTTAAAATACCACTTCTTCCTTTACTGCTTTAACCTGCAGTCACCCTGTGAATTTCAATCACAGACTCTCTGTTTCTTATCTGTAAACAGACTACCTTAAAATAAGCCACCAAACTTATTTTAAACTGACTCAAAATCAAACATTTGAGCCACCCTGATCCCTTCACTGAGGATCAGTCTTAACTGCACCTCCTCAGGGCAAAGACTAATGGCTCTTTTTCAAACCTGCACTTTTCCACTGAAACGACAGTTGGCTCTGCCCACTTCTCCATGGCAACCAACTTATGAGTGCAGAGTAACTGAAGTATTGACCCTTTTAAAACACAACTAAACATGGCATCTGTAAATAAAAAAAAAATCATACTTCATTACACCCCCGTCCAAAACCCTTTACACACCGCAGAAACCCACTAAACAGTGAAAATACAGCAATAAATTGTTACATTAATATTTATTAAAAACCCATGAAACAGCGAGGGAGTGAAAAGTTGACTGTGAAGTAGCAAGGGAACACTGTATATATTTTTTCACAAAATTAACTTAAGAAGAATAACAGAATGAAGCCCCATTAAGTTCCCTGACCAATCTTTTCAGATAATTGAATACTAATGCCAGAGTGCATTGGCCTCAAAGCATAGACTTGTATTTTCTGAAATCCTTATGTTAAATAATCCAAAGTGAGTTAGAGTCTTCTTCACAACAACCCTTCCAATTTACTTGGTTTTTTTTATTTGCCTCCATTCCTTTGTATCATCTTTGTTAATTGTATTATGATGTGTTAATATGTATGCATTGGGCTTTTATATTGCATGGATTTGATGAATTTGGTGGATTTCTCATTGTTTATTAATGTGTTTCAAACTGTTGCACAATTTCTAGAGGACTAGTTTTATGAGGGTTTTAATTAGTGTAGATTCACTACCTATGTTTTGATTCACAAATCACCAGCTGATTCAATGTGTTCCACCCCAATTGGGGCTAACCAGTAAAATACAGGTCTGTGTCATTTTTACTTTGGAAAATATGACTAGGGTCATTTCTACAGTGCATGGTTTATTCCAGTGGATATCTGGTCTGGAGCGGAATCTGGGACCAGTTTCCAGATGAGTTGACACTTCCATATTGCTGCTGCCATTCCCTGCACGTTATAAAGCTGGCTGTGAGTGGCTGGCCATTGCCTGCTGGTGTCTGAATGGAGCACCCATGTGATTGCAATAAGGAAGGGATAGATAACCCATCTTTCTTGCTGGACCTTCAAGTGCCCCATTCTGATGTCAGCAGATTTAACCAGATGACCAGGCACATGCAGTGATCTCTTTACTGGCAGAGAGCTATGACAGTGACAAGGAGGATGAGTCATTCCCCACCCTTTCACTGATCAGCACAAGGAAAGAGTAGTAGAAGTAGTGCCCACTTGGACAGGGGTATCAGACTAAAAGGAACTCTGTACTTTCCAAAGTATCCCCTGACTTTGCAAAGTCAGAATTAGGCTGCAGTGGAGATTGAAGATAACCCAGGGTGCTTCCATCCATCCCAGAAATCCATGCCAAAGTGAATTTTATAAACCCGCTTTGGTACAGATTTTTTTGTCCCCACTCCCATCAAAAAACCTGGGCTTTTATTTACGTTTTAGGGGTATATTTGGGGTTTGGGTGGAGTGGGTGGGTGCTCTCTCAGTTTTTCAGGCTCCCGGAGCCTGAAAAAACCAAGATAGCTGTGTTGATTGTGCTCAGGGATCTTGTTATGCAATCCCAAGCCCAATCCACACAGAACTCACACTTGGTAAGCCCTGGATCTTATTATAAGGGAAATCCTGCTTTGTTCCTAAAGCATCATTTGGATGCCTCTAGTAAAACAGAGACAGGTCCCAGTTTTTGGGCCTGTCTGGATGGGCCTCTAGTGACCTGATCACGTTACTGACCATAAAGCTTACTTTCTTAGAAGTGGTAATGTGATGAAAGAATTTTCAGTGCTCCATTAGATATAGGATAAGAGTTGGAAAAGTGGTTTTCTGATAGACAGCATTCTTTAGTAACAGAATGGAGTTCTATTCTCTGTTATTCGTTATTGTTTGTTATTTATTTGTTGTATAGATGTTATTACAGATGAACAGAAAAATATTACAGCAAATCCAAAATACAGAACCCTTCAGGTCCCAAGCATTTCAAATAAGGAATATTCAACATCTAAAAAAGCTCCTAACCACAGAGGACACCTAGTTTTCAATGTGACAAAATGAATCCAGCAGTTCCTCAGGCGCTGCATCTACTCTTTAAAAGGGTGCACAGTCCCATTTAGAAAAGGCACCCAACATATATTGTGAACCTGCAAACCACTCCTTCTAGGATCTTGAATCTTGCCAGGCTTCAACATCAGTTCACTCATCTTTTCCAACACCATTGCGCCCAGAGACTGATCCAGATCTTAAATGTTTCAGATGTTAACAGAAAAATCTAGTTCACCAAATATCCCACTCATTGATCATATTTTGAACCCATATTATTGCTCTGTGTTGACTAGATAGCAGTATTTCCTGAGACTATAGCAGAGAACATGTGATCCTCCTTAGGGACATTGCTCCAGACTTATATATGCCTTTCCAACAGCCAAAGGATCTGGCTGAAGGCAAGCAGCTGAAAACCCCCATGAAAGACCCGTAAATATTGTGTTGACTGGTGTTCCTGGGCAGGAGGTTATGCAGGTGACCCCCACCCCCCTCACCAATCCTGTTTCTGTTGTTAATTCAGCAATCTGCCCACGCTCCTAAAGGGGAAGGGTGTTTCTGCCTACCCCATATTGTGTCATTGCAGGAAGGAGTTTGTTTGGGTGGCACTATTAATTAAGTCTCCAGTGGCAGGAACCAGGGGAGATCATTGTTGGTGTTCTTCTTGTCACCCTCAATTTGAGGGTGAAAGGGGATACATGGGATGGCCCTGACAAGTTATAGGGCTTGGGGGTATTTTGAGACTTTTTCCCATTAGGACTGGACCAGGGGGTTCCCCCTTTCTCTTATAGAATTTTGGGGCTCGGGAGTTAGTGCCCCTGGAATAGCCTTCCAGTAATGTCTGTCTGGGTTAGCAAGCCATTAAGTGGACTGCCCCTGGGATCAGGTGTTCGCCCAGAGGTAGATGAGGAGGTAGTCATTGGGTGTTACCTGTTCCTCCATCATTATTTATTTGTTGCTCCCTCCATATTACTTTTTTTCCCCCCTGCTCTTGATTGCAGTTTAAATAGGTCAATAAATGGTCCTTTGTTCCATATATTGTTGTCTGGTCTCTGATTTTACAGTGGTACTTCAATTATACTCCATTCCATGAAATATGTATCTGCGAATTATCTGATACTGCTTAGTAAGAAAATGGCTCCAGAGCACCTCAGGCTGTTCACATTGACACCAGTGAATTTTAAGGACTTGGGAGTACTGAAAGCAAGAATATTCATTCATTGATTTCCTTGCTTCTAGTCCCTTATATCCTTGAAAATCGTATAATGAAGGTGAGCAGTATGCAACAGTGTAGAGGTTGCACAGGTAATTGCAGATGGTAAGGGGAATTGATGAAATTTTACTTTCCCAATCTTTCCCAAATCAAAGCCTCTGCTGCATCAATGCTCCAGATATGAGGAGCTCTTCTGTTTGTGGCAGTGAATGCAGGATCCAACTCAGTGGGATTGACATGCATCCAACTAATCAAATTAAGATTAGTGTAAATAAGAAAGGTAACTACTATTAATCTATAATGAGCCTTAGTTTTTCTGTTCCATAATGTATAATATGTAATGTATAATACTCCCATGGAACAATTGTAGTTATGTCTATTTAGATTCAATGGATTGATCAGATGAATCCTCCCTTTTGTCCCTTCCATCTTTATCCCTTGCACCACACTTGATTTCTGCTTTTTATTGGAACTGACGTGACCTTTCACATAACAAGGCATATGCTTTGGTCAGAAGTTCGAAGAAGCAACCTGTGTAGTGCTGCGTTTTACTCTGCCTAGCTCACAGGACATTTAACAAATTTTCCTGCTTGTGAACATCAAACCAATCCATAAATATGCCTAAGGAAATGTTCTAACAAAAATGGCAAAGCAAATGAGCTTAGACTGTAAAGCCCCTGAGTACTGCTATCACAGGAAGAATGAATCTATTTTCACATCTTAGTGCATTAGAGAGAAATCCTTATTTAATCAAATTTGTAATGATGTCAATGGCTTCACAAGCAAAAGGGCTTGCCTGGAACATCTGCTGTATTAGGAAATCTGTGCTCCCAATTTGCCTGAGATAGGCCAAGAGGTAACAACAATACTTAACATTCTTCAAGGTTTCCTTGGAACACTTTGCTGCTATAATGGAAAGACCAGATGAAGTGAATTAAAATGACCTTGCTGCTTTGAATTAGTAAAAATTGGGGTATTCAGGCACTAAATCAATGGCTGGCAGCAACATGGCTCAGCTGTATGAAAGCCTGCAGTAGGCCTCTCATAATGTGACATGCAAAGTATCTATCTTTGCAGATGCCAGCACTTTCCGTAGCTCTCTCCCAGAACCCACTGTGCTAACACCTGTCTGAACTTGAAGTGTAGATTGAAAGTGACTTAATGGCTTGGCAGTTGTGTTCTACAAAGCCACGTGGTTAGCATGGACTCCCAAGGGACACCATGGTTCTTGTTCCTGAAACTAGCAAAGAAATTTAAAAACAGACGACAACAACATTCATCATTGCTTGGAGTCTCAAGCTGCAGCCGTCTGAAAGTTAGTATAGCATTCTTACATTAACCATGTTTCATTGAAACAAGTTAATGGTTCACTTTTCATTGCAAAGCCTTATTAACATAAATAATTCTCATTACTGTGACTGTTGAAGCTCTACATTTACAAACATTTAGTTGTTGGTATCAGATTAAAAAGTCAGCATGTCTTTCTTTTCACACAATATTTTTTACAAGGACAATGTATTGTTGAAAAAGAAATGGCTTTGAATGTGAATATAACTCCATCCAATATTTTGACACAGATACCTGCACTTATACAATGTTGTTTAGGCCAGGAGAATGAGTATTTTAATACTACTGTCGTTGTTACTATAAAATAGTGCCATACTGGGCATTTATGCAGTTATTTTATAAAACATTTGTACTGGGGGCTGCCTAAACATTATACTAGTAAATATAGTCATGTTGGTGTGCAACTATAATTCATATATTTTATACCACAAAATACATTCCTGGTTTTGACAATGTTACAAAACCATCCTTTTGCAGAGATGAAATTTCTCTCAATATTACATTCATGTTCTCTTTTTCATGTTAAGGATGTTAGCTCTAGCACATTACAGCAAATGCAGTAAATTCAATATTGTTCTCTGTGTCGATAACTTTGATATGTTGGCTCTATTTTGTTCTGCTTGTTATTTTTCCTCAAACTTTCTTATTGGTTTGAAGATTTACTCATGTGCAAATAAGCAGATGTGAAGTAGCATATAGAAATCCAATCCATGCAATGTGAGAATGAGTACATAAGGAAAATGAATTTATCACGGAACATGTTGCTCTGCAAGTTCAATATTGTACAGCAGATATGTCATATCTAAGAGATAAGGGGGCCCTACATATGTTTTAAATTCTACTCTGATGTCTAATTTAAAAAGGGGAGGGGGTAATTCCCAGCAAGTTGGGGTGCAGGCAGTCATGTCTTCTGGAGTGCCTTTGGAAACTAAGTCATATGTACTTGATAATATTATAAAGGACATTGCACCAGAGATAGACAATTAATTGAAATAAATATTTGTGTGTTTAAGGGAAGGAGGTAGATTTTTTTCAAACAGAGGTGATTTCATATTTATTAGCTGCCAACCCTGCTTTGAATTTTTGACTGAACTCAAAAGAACTATCCAGGATGTTGAACCTATTTTGAAGATGGAGTTCAGTACTTTGGACAGCCCTTCTAAAATCTGTTCTAAAATTAGGAATAGATTCAGTACATCTGTGGCATGAAAGCTGCCAGCCATCATGCAATTCACCAAGTCACCTACAAACATCCTCTGGAGGGTTTGTCAGTTCTCCATGGCAGGTGTTCTGACTGCAAAGTGCACTGCAGGGTGGCGATGGGGTCAATTTCTTCATGGTTCCACCTGAAATCATCCACAGTAAAGAGACATAAGTTCTGAAATTTAAAACCCAGGGCATGCTAGTGCAAAATATTTCAGGCTAGTTCTTCCAGAAGCAGCAATGTTAATATGATGCACTGACTTTTAGTAGAATGATTATTAATAGATTGATGGGCCAAAGGAATTCAGTGAACCAATTGCTGTGCTGGATATCTGAAGTCAAGAAATGGAAAAAAATCTATTCATTCCTCCAGTCTGTTATGTTCCAGTCACCATAATCATCATTACAATACCATTGTAATTTTATGGTCATATCTAAAATATACAGCACCCCTAGCTTCTGCCATTTTCAACAGGCCTGATGAAATATTCTTTATTTATCTCATTTGAAATGATGAGTAAAACTTGACATCATGAAAACTTATTAAACCATTTGTTACTTTTTGTGCAATCGTAACATGTTGCCATTATGAAATATATTGCTTCGAAATTGAGTCCATCATTTGGAAACACGCTGTATTAATTTAAAAGCAAAACCTCTTCAGGTAAGATACAGTATTAACTCTTATCAAAGGAGCATTCTCTATTCCCTTGGTGCTTCCTTGAAGAGGAGTGCTAAAGAGCCACTAGCATTTTCCCACTGAGGAATTCAAAAAGGTCAGAAGCGGCACAATGTGGAAGGCAGTGTTTCTCAAACTAGGCTCCTTCGGGTGTTTTGGACTGAAATCCCAAACAGCTTACCAGTTGTTAGGAATTCTGGGAGCTGAAGTCCAAAACATCTGGAGAAGCACAGTTTGAGAAACACTGGTAGAGGGAGTAGAGAGGTCAGTGCTTCTTTTAGGTTCTCCCAGGATGGACTAAACTCACATTTCACCACTCTACTCAGTGAAGGGGGTGGCTTCTTTTTTTTTTGATAACCACGTTTTTTGAAATACTCACACTCACCATTGCATAAGTCAACCCAGGGTTTTTGGCTTGATTTTTTTTTTATTAAAAATTCTAGACTTATACCTGCAAGATTGCCTATTGCTAAAAAGGCATCAGATCTAGTTTCTCTGTCAATCTTGTCACTCTCCCCATTTCCAATAATAGACTAGATCAAACATCTTTTTTTTAAAAAAAACACACACACGCACAACCAGCAGAAATTTATTGAAAGTAAGGCATTATTTTAAAAAGAAGAAAAAGATCAAAAAGGATGTTCCTTATGCTTATTTATGTTTGAAGAAACTTTCACACACTAAACTAGTTTGTTAGAGGACCTTTTTTCAAAAAAAGGCAATGGTATTTAAATGCTTTTTTATTTCTTTTATTTTTTAATACCTGCTACAGTAGCAAGAAAGTTTCTGGATGAATGGTTAGAATATAAATAGTTTATTGCAAACCATAAACATGCAACACATATTTCAAGCGATTCCAGGAAGAGAATCTATATAATTTTAGCATAATGTATCCACCTGAATGTATAATGCATCAAATCACATTGTGCTGAGATGAGATGGAAGGGGCAGAAGTGGGACGAACTTTCCATAATGTCACAAATTAATTGAAACACACACTAAAACATGGCTTATATAAAGATTTATGAGAGGTAGACATAAATGTGTGCTAATAGAATACTTCCTAGACTAAAAAATTCTTGCCGTTTAATTACAACTAATTAATAAATAAAACATGATATTGATATTTCTGGTCTCCAATACTAGCACATATTTTGTATGTTATTTATGTTTTCGGAATATGTATCTGAAACTCTCAATAACAGAGATGTTCTTACATGTTTACACTAGGCAATAACTAAGGCAATCTTCATAGGCCAAATAACCTGAGATGAATGAGAATTGGTTCCACTGTGCCCACATGAGCCATCTAAACCCCATGGGAGGCCATAGTCATTGAACTCAGCTGTACCTCAAATTAGGTAAAGTTGGGAATGCTCCAAAACTTCCCCGAAGCTCCAGAACAATCCCACACTTTGTGGTATAGGCAAACAGTTGGGCTATTTCTGATTCAGAAGCTTCCCTGCTGTTCTCAGGACCATCCAGCTTTCTCCACACTCCAGGGACAGAGTGATGGCACTTCCTTTTGCTGCTGCTTCTCACCATAGTGGTGACTAAAGAGTGACAGTGTGATGTCTAAGAGACCCTCCAATCATGACCCCGCAGCCATTATGGATCAGACTGAAGAGGATATGGGGTTTGTGCCGACTCAGCAAGATTCTGCTCCCTTCCAGATGTCCCCTGTTGACAGTTTTAGCCCACAGTTAATTACGAAAGCCCTTGAAACAGAGCCTGTTTCCCCAGAGAGTGCTCTTTTTGATAGGAAATTGTTTTTGGAAACATTCCGCTCTGAGAAGCAGAATAGGAGGAAAAGCGCGAGATTAGCAGAGAGAGCAAACGCTAATTAAACCGATTCCCTTGAGAGTTTCCAGGGAGGTTTGCATCTGGCAAGTTGTTGTCTTCAGTCTGTTTCCCTTGGGAAAAAGTGTTCAGGCACCTGGTTTGGGGGGAGATTTGAAGTCCCTTAAAAGTTCTGTGCGCCGGCTGGCCATCGCGGTGTCAATGTGTCAGTTGGGAACCCAACATCGTCTCAAGTTTCTGCGGTGCGCTATTCACGAGTAGACGGGGCGTTGCATCTCGTCTCCCTGCCAAGTCTGGACTGCTTTCCAGTTCCACCTCGACCAACTTTGCCTTGCCTTGTTATCCTAGCC
Organism: Anolis carolinensis; assembly: GCF_035594765.1. Taxonomy (NCBI): domain Eukaryota; kingdom Metazoa; phylum Chordata; class Lepidosauria; order Squamata; family Anolidae; genus Anolis; species Anolis carolinensis. The sequence goes on from NC_085842.1 coordinate 237,927,799, forward strand.
TCGGACATTGAACCTGGGACTCTTGAAAGACCTTGCTCTTTTCCCCACTCAAACTGCTTGGAAGTTTGAGTGTGTTTCGGTAACTGAATTTAAAACTTTGAACTCTAATACTGGACATCTAACTACATATTATTGGACTATATTTGACCTTTCCTAAAAGGTCTATTGCTGGACTATATACTCTGCTTGTTTTTGTTTGACTCTTTTATTTCCTTAATAAAGATATTAGATTGTTTATTGGCCTCCGTGTCTGGTTCCCAGTGCTCTCGCAGCTTAGAGTCATCACAGACAGAGAACTCCTAGCTGTCACTAGTCACGTTTACCAACATCAACTAAGACACCACATGATTTAGGAAGGGGAGGGAGAAAATGAGGGATCACCGCCCCCCTCCAAGTTGTATGGCATCTTTTCTAACATCACTAAAAGTGACTCTCAGGATGTCTCTCCAGCTCTGTGGCTGCCACTACAGTGACAAATGACAACAAAGTCAAAGGGGAGGAGGGTTGTCCAGCTAGACCACACCAGATTCACCTTGACTGGACAACATAGACTCCACTCCTGCTGCTGGAGCATGGTTAAAAAGCATGGTCATGAAAACATAGCAGAATCTGGGGCTGATCTGAAACTGAATACCCTATAGTTTCCTGCTTATGTAAATGTGTCCTAGTCCTTTCAAAATGACCCATGGGGGCCTGTTTTGTCTGTTCACCCCATTTTTTTAAAAAAAATCTCAGGAATCTTATCATCAATAAGCTCTCCCATTTTCCTGCCCTGTTCTTAAGTATTTTAGAAGTAGTGCCTTAGCCCTCTCCTGTTTCCCTGCTCGCTTTCTTCATGAATCATAACAATAATGTCTCATAAAGCTCCTGTTTTCCAGCCTTGAAAAACATTTCTCCCATAAATTGATGGCAGGCTTCCCATTTTTACTCCTTTCTTTTTTTGAAAAAATTAAAAGCAGCAAACACAATGAAAGTCATAATCAAAGAACATTTTGTCAAATGCATAGGAATCTAACACAATTTCCTGAAGAGATATGGCAGGCACCCTCTTTTTGGTTGCAGGAAGTTCTCTGTTTGATTTTTTGACTTGAACTCTTCACAGCAACCTACAAATGTGTGGATTTCCATAAATCATAAAGTTAAAGGATTCAATGCAATTTTTCTGATAGCTCAGATTCCTGCACTAAAAAAACTATAAGGATTTTCTTTCTGTAAAAAAACTTGGCATTTTTGCAGAGGAATTGTAAATATTGTGCAAAAATAAAATTTTCTGTCCCCAATAATGTTTTTTGTAGCATTTTTGTGCAAACGAGTTTCCTCAACCAAGTCCATTAGCATGAACACTGCACAAAATTGTGAAGAAAATCTTATATTCTTACAAAGAGAGGATGGGATAATTGTTTTGCACAGAGCAATGAAATAAGCTAAGATTTATATCCATATTTTAACATGGTGGATGGGTAGCTGTTTGCCGATTATGCAATGACACCTATTATGCAATTCAGGCACAACTTTGTGATCAAGTATAACTTCACTAGTGTAGATTTATGCTGTGCTAAAAGCATAAAGCATATTTCTCAACTTAAACCTGATTGACCTTCATATCTCTCAACCATCCTTATGGAACAATGAAGTGCATAAATTCTCTACATGAGAACCTGCAGTTAATACAAATACAAGAAATAAATAATGTGTTTTACAGGGAGAGGGTATGAGGTTAAGTGTCAGAGGTATAAATCCACTCTCTTTGACAGGTTAAAACAGCATCAATGAATTATTGCATAAGATGTTTTTACTTCTTTCCTGATTGTATTTTTTTTAAAAAATATTTTGGATAGAAATGAACACCACTGGACTAGATTGTATATATATACACAGATACCAGATTATCTGCATAAAACTGGAATATATGAGTCCCCACTGTGAGATAACCTGGGATAATTGATAATCTGGGATCAGATCCTGTCATGTAAGAGCAGTGTGGAAGGGCCCTTTGAGGCCCTTCCACACCCTCATACAACCCAGAATATCAAGGCAGATAATCCACAATATCTGCTTTGAACTATGTTATCTGAGTCCACACAGCCATATAATCCAATTCAATGTGGATTTTATACACCTGTGTGGAAGAGGCCTGAGTCTCTTTTGGAATGAGAAAGTGGGGTATTATTATTATTATTAATAATAATAATAATAATAATAATAATAATAACAACAACAACAACAACAACAATAAAAATGACAATAATGCTCACATTGCCCCATGGATAAATCAATCCAGGTTTTTTTGGATTGATATTTTTACATTTTAAATTTTGAGATGTATATCAGTATATAGGGTATGCTGTGTGCTTTCAAGTGATTTCCATTATGACAACACTAGGTTTTCTTGGCAAGATTTGTTCAAAGAGGATTTGTCTTTGTCTTGCTTTGAGTCTGAGAGTGTATGAGTTATCCAGGGTCATCCATTGGTGAGTGGAGATTTGAACCCTGATCTCCAGAGGCATAGTTGAATGCTCAAACTACTATACCAGGCTAGTGCCCAGTCAAAAGATATGCAAGTGTGTAAATGATATATGAATTAAACCATAATTTTAAAGCTAAAAACATGCCTTCTGTTATTAAGTTGAATATCCCACTTCATATCACAAGATCTCAGTGTTACATACACATATTAAAACAGTTTAGAACAACTTAAAAATTAAAACAGCTGACATGCTTTCAGAAGAACCACTCATTTTTGCAGTCTTTTTGTAACCATCTACAAATGATCAGTTATTCACTTACAGTCAGATTCGAAGATCAATGAACTTACATCCCAATTTCAGAGTACCATGGTTGTCCATGCAATTAACTAAGCTGTATATGTCTGTTTAAGTAAATGTTAACAGGACCTACTGAACCTAATTGCTACTCTATCATGCAATGAAATTTTCATGAAAATAAAACCCTGCTGAGCAAAAAGATGCAAAATGTGAATGTCTTCTCTTAAACTATTTAAAATTAAATGTATTTTCCAAAGTGCATGCATTTTCCATTGGAAGCATTGAGTGTATCCACACTGCACAGTTATAGCAATCTGGTACTACTTTAACCATCATGATTTGTAGTTTTAATTAGATTGTCTGGAAATAAAAACCTCTAGTTCTGCAGTGCAGCCACTGAGTGCTCTTCTTCTAAGGCCCCTTCCACACAGCTGAATAAAATCTCACATTTTCTGCTTTGAACTGGAATATATTGCACTGTGGACTCAGATAACCCAGTTTAAAGCAGATATTGTGGGATTTTCTGCCTTGATTTTCTGGGTTATATGGCTGTGTGGAAGGACCCTAAGTTTCTCACTAAACTCCCAGGGCTCCATAGCATGGAACTATAAGCTTTAAAGGAATATCACACTGCTGTTAACTCTGTTGTGTAGACATATTCTGTTCTAAATGTCAGGTTAATGTATGAATGGCATATACACTACACATTACACATCTCAGTAGTAAATCAGCAAATGCATACAGTTCAGGAATCGTGATAAAGTTAGTTTCTTATACGGAAGAAGAAAAATGTGGCCTATTTTTAATCTGCTTATTGCTTCAGATGGCATTTATTTCTCATAATGTAAATTTGTCATATTATGTTCCTCAAAAAGACCTGTAGCCATTTTCTTTTTCTACCAAGTACATGCAAATATGTGTCCCTCTGAAATACAAAAGCTTGGCCGGTTCAAGATGAAGCTATGGGAACCTAGGCAGATGGCAGTCCAGCTTCTGTTTAAAGAATTCCAGTGAAATATTGGCAGGAAGTAATCTGAAATAGAACCATTGAGCTGCTTGCAGGTTCTAGCATGGTTTTCTAACCTTCTTTTCCAAATATCCAGCTGAACAACACCTTTTGCTGCAAAGTCCAATAGGCTTTAGATAAAGCTGGTGGAGCATACACTTCAAATACAAATCACAAGGCAGAATCTGAGCTTCCAGAAAAGAAGATTTGAAATGACTACTTAATGGTTACATGAAGTTTCTTGGTAATTTCAGTGGTCAATCGGTGATCTTTTGTGTCAGGAAGAGGCACTGCATAGCAACAATTAAGGAGATATGGATACCTTTTGTACAATATTGTAAAAAGTAGATCCACTAGCATAAGCTTCCATTACTCTAATGTAATGTCCTCCAGCTCATGTTTCAAAGGCAATACTACTAGTTAGTGATTCACAGGATGTCCCAGAATATTTTAGGAAATAGAGCAAGATAGGGGCTGAGAAAAGGAAAGCAGGATTTTGTATTCTCTTTCAGTTGCTGGGAAGATGTGATCACATATCTGCTTACTTTATTTTCATATGCCATTGCTCCCAGACATTTTAATATTTGGAGGTGGTAGTTAGAGATAAGGGTTTTGTTTTGCTGCTCCACTAGATTTAGCAATTATTTTTCTATTAGCCACTGAACATGATTTTATCAATTCCAAGCTTCAAAGTATGGTCTTTCAAAGTTCTGATATAATTCCATCCATCTTGGTGTTTTAAAGGCTTTCTTGCTTTCTTTAGTTTGTTTCCTGCCCTCTAATTACAATACAGAGAAATGATAAAATGTTGACTCTGTTTCGAGGATTTATGCTTGTCATGAGCCATGAGACAAGCAACATTTAGACAGGACATACTGCTGGAGCAGCTGTCCTTCACTTGTCCTACTTGTCATGTTTAATAAAATTATCAAGCTTCTGAAGAGGTTTAAAACAATCTATTTTTTCTTATTTCTTTCCTCAAAACCAGTTAGATAACGTTGGTCAAAAAGAACAAATATTTTTTGCTTGCTTGTTTGTTTTGAAACATTTCTCAAAAATAACATTCTATTAAATAGCAGATGATAGGGAAGAAATCATAGTGGAGTTGGTATTTGAGGTTTGAGCATTAGACTAGGACACTGTAAGACCAGGGTTCAAATTCCTGCTTAGCCATGGAAATGCATGGGGTGAATCTGGCCAAGTCACACTCTCGCCATCTCAGGCCCCTTCCACACAGCTGAATGAAATCCCACATTGTCTGCTTTGAACTGGAATATATGACAGTGTGGACTCAGATATCTCAGTTCAAAGCAGATATTGTGGGATTTTCTGCCTCGATATTCTGGGTTATATGGCTGTGTGGAAGGGTCCTTAGAAGAAGACAATGCCAAACCCCTCTAAACAAATCTTGCCAAGACAATCCAGAATTAGATTGACCTTAGAATGGCCTTGTCAGGAAAAAAAAAACTTGGAGGAGGAAAGGAGGAGGGGGGCAGGGAGAAGAAGAAAATAATCACTATTTCTTTTTTAAGAAGTTGGGCACTTAAACATTGGTACAAATAAATAGAAATAAACAGTAAGAACCAACCTTTGTTATACTACCTCCCAGAGACAAGCCAGTGCTGATTACAGTGTGTTTGATTTTTACGAAATCAAGTCACTGTGCATTTAATCCTACGAGAAAATAATTTTGCTGCATGAAATAGGCTCTGTACTTGCAGATTCGTCACTAGAAAAGACAGTTTTCAAAGTTGAGTTCTCACTCTCACATACGTTGAGACAACACTGTTATTGTCAATAAGCCTCCCTCATCAACTGGATAGTTCTGGGATTTGTTGTCAAAAAAGTAACATTTCAAAATTCTGTTCTTCAGATGTTTTGGACTAAAACCCGTATTATCCCTAGCTGAGATTAAGAAATAATATATATCTGTCATATCTGGAGGTCAATCACATCTGGTAGTCACCACATGGACATATTGGGTCTACACTGTCAAGCAAAGAACTAAAGTAGTAGTACCTAAGCATATACAGCATACCAATTAGACTTCTGTTCAAGAGAGTCCTTCGGCAACTGGAGTCCTCTCGCTAGCAAAGTTGGTCTTCCTTTCTATATCTGGATTATTTTTTAACAATCATACAGGCATAGAAAGGCGAACCACCTACTGTAACCCAGTGATATATTGGGTGTTTCAAAATGATGAACCCAATTTGAAATCACTATATCTTTGCAAGCACGAACCACCCATGAATGAAATGACTTGAAAGTCTGGGGAATAAAGTTTAAAATGGTTACTGTTAAATGTTTCTACTGATGCACAAATAGTCCTCTCCTCAGTCATTCACAAGATGGCGACCCCGCAACATTAGGCCTAATTAGATATTCTCCGTTTGTGGAGTTATTTTTTAGATTTGTTTCTGGCTTGATAAGTTGATAACTCATTGTGACGTTTTGTGTAATTGTAACATGCTGCTATTGTGAAATATACTGCTTTTAAAATGGGTTCATCGTTTGGAAACAACCTGTAGTCTAAATAATGTCTTTCAAGTAAAAAAGTACAAGAAATGTCAATTAGGAAGGTTATTCTAAGATGAAATTTCCATTTTTCAGCACTAAGGCAGGATAATCCAAATTGAAAAATTGTTTGTTTTGAACCACTTTTGAATCCAGGAAGGATCCAAAGTTTAATTTATACTTCAATATGAAGCTTAAATACAATTGTTATCAGCAACTATAATATATCATTGATAAAAAGTATTTTTTGAAGTCGGCCCTGCTAACATTTTGGCCTAAAATCTGTATCATATACGATCATTGGCCTCACATTTTAAAAAGTCAAGTCAATGCTTCAAATGCTGACTTGGTTACACAGTTTGAAAATGAGTGCTTACATACCTTGGGAATGATGGTACATAATGTTCCTAATGGTATCCTCCTTCCATCCACCCCCCTCAATGGAGAACATGCAGATCAAGAATAGGTCTCTTCAGCCACCTAAGAACCCACCCTCAAGACCCCACAACTGGAAGACCATCATCCTCGAACTACAAGGGATCGCCTAAACAAAACAAACCTCCTTCCACCCTAAATTTTGATGGCTTTTATTACAAACTGAGATTTGTAGTATTTCAGGTTGTTATGTCTTTGGGTTGACTTCAATTTATGGTGACCCCATTACAAGGATGAGGTTTTTATTTTTTGCAAGATTTCTTCAGAGGAGGTTTTTCACTGCATTCCTTTAAGGCTGACAGAATATGACTCATCTAAAGTCACTCTATGTTTCCCTGGCTGAGCAGGAATTTGAGATCTGGTCTTCCAGAATTTTCAGCACTCTAAACATTACAACACACTGACATTTGCAAGCTGAAATGAAAATCATTTAAATAATTATTGTGTACAGTAATGTAGCTATGCATATAATATATAATTAATAGTCTTGACATGGTGTAGCCCATCTGCTATGATTAATCTATGGTACATTGGCAATTTTATTCATCTGTTAGTTGCATTTTGATACAGACCTTCCTCCAGTCACCTCAAGGAATTATACATGGCTCCTTTCCCACATTTTATTCTCACAACAACTCTGTCAGGCAGATCAGAGATAAGATAGACTAGCCTAGAATTTCTACATAAGCTCTATGGTTTGGTGAAGATTTGAGTTTGAACTTCCCACATTGTAATCCACTACTTTATCCACTATCATATTGTCTCTTTCTCTACATTGTTCTACAGCTATCCAGGAATGATCTGGCTATATCATGTGGCCATATTGTAAGAGGATCTGTAGAGCTTCAACTGGTTTCCTGTTACATGTGAATTTCATTCTATCTAGTCAACAATCTCTTCTTGCAATCAATGCGCTAACACAGAAAAATTAGTAAGCAGATATACTCTGCAACACAGAGACAGGAAGATATAGAGGTAAATCACATTCACACGCTTTGGGTTTTTTCCTAACAGCTGGTAAACTGGCTGGGATTTCTGGGAGTTGTAGGCCAAAACACCTGGGGACCCACAGGTTGAGAACCACTTCTTTAGAACCATCACAGTGGTGCTCTATAACTGGCATACATTTCTTGACTATTATTCAGTCTCAAAGCCAAACCAGGTCAGAACATGTGCATTGATACCACCAGAAATTACACCTGTTCTTTCTGTACTGGCATCTGGAATATTTTACTACTGAATAATAATAATAATAATAATAATAATAATAATAATAATAATAATAATAATGATGATGATGATGATGATGATGATGATGATGATGTGGCCCAAATGATTCATTGGAACTTATGCCTTAAGTACCACCTGCCAGCAGCAAAGAACTGATGGGATCACAAACCTGCAAAAGTATTGGAAAATGAGCACGCAAAGATACTGTGGGACTTCCGAATCCAGACTGACAAAGTTCTGGAACACAACACACCAGACATCACAGTTGTGGAAAAGAAAAAGGGTTGGGTCATTGATGTCGCCATCCCAGGTGACAGTCGCATTGACGAAAAACAACAGGAAAAACTCAGCCGCTACCAGGACCTAAAGATTGAACTTCAAAGACTATGGCAGAAACCAGTGCAGGTGGTCCCGGTGGTGATTGGCACATTGGGTGCCGTGCCAAAAGATCTCAGCCGGCATTTGGAAACAATAGACATTGACAAAATCACGATCTGCCAACTGCAAAAGTCCACCCTACTGGGATCTGCACACATCATCCGAAAATACATCACACACTCCTAGACACTTGGGAAGTGTTTGACTTGTGATTTTGTGATACGAAATCCAGCATATCTATCTTGTTTGCTGTGTCATAATAAAATAATAATAATAATTTTATTTCTTACCCATATCTCCTAACAGCTCAAGGCGGGTTACAACATTGCTAAAACACAATAAGAAGCCAGAAAATATTTACATGGTAACTAAAAGAAGAAAAGGGGACAGCTGAGTAAGAGAAATCAAAAGAAAGAAGAAAACCACAATGGAAAAGACTGGAAGTTTAAACTTTCTACTGTATACCCTATCCTTAATCTCCAAACTCCCTTAGCTAAATTGGGATATGTATAGATGTATATTTGTAACAACAGTTTGTTTTTGTCTTCTTCTTCTTCTTTTCCTTTTAATGGCATTAGCCCTTCCCTCATTCTACTCCCAATCCACATATTTCTTATCTTATCATGATGTATATAAAAGATACAATAAAAATCATTTAAAAAAACATTGTGAAAGCACATAATAAAACACATAATCATTTAAAAACACTCCATAGAATACACATATTAAAACATATAGCATATTAAAATACACAAAACAAAGGTTTGACATAGAGTGGAAGTTTAAAATCCATCATTAAACCTATCAGGGTAGGTCTGAAGAAAGAGATAGGTCTTCACTTGTGCCTTAAATTCCGACAGCTGATCTAACTGTCAGAGCTGTACTGGCAGATTGTTCCACACTCAGCTGATGAAAAGGTCCTCTGGGTGATGGTTGCCAGTCAGGTTTGGACCCTAGAGGACCTCAGTGTTCAGGGTAGATTATATTGGAGAAGGCGATCCCATAGGTAACCTGGACCCAAACCATCTAGGGTTTAAAAGGTCAATACCAACTCCTTATACTTTGCCCAAAAACTAATTGGCAGCCAGTGGAGTGTCTTTAGGATAGGTGTAATATGCTGTTCACTCCTATATGTTCCTGTAACCAATCCAGCTGCCCTATTTTGAACCAGCTGGAGTTTCTGAACTTGGTACAAAGTTAGCCCAATGTAAAGTGCATTGCAGAAGTCCAACTCTGAGTTATCAGCACATGCACTAGCATTTTTAGGTCCGCCAAATCTAGGAAGCGATGCAGCTGACATATTAGCCAAAGCTAGTAGTTTCACAGTATCTTCAAAGGCTCATAGTGTACATTTCCTTCAGAGATCTTTTCCCATTGGCTTATCACATAAGGCAGTTTGTAACAAAATAAATGAAAGTAGACAGCAGTTTCTCTTGGCAATAAGGTGTGGCAAATCTTGGAGACCAAAAACTCAACAATAAACTGTATTTGAGAGTATTATGTACAGACACTTTTCAGTTAACCATTGTGGATAGTATTTTATGCTTTCTACCTGAGCGTGTTCTACAGTGTTTATGAAAATGACACCAGATTCTTTGTATCTCATACATCATTATCAACAATACCAAGTTAATAAAAAAGCAGGATCCGATGCTGGAACATTTATTTCCAGAGATGCTAAATTGTGATGTATGAAGGCAAAAGGAATAGAGCTGGAGTGCTGTGAACGAGTTTGACCTCAGAGCATTGAGGAAAAGTAAAATGGAAACTTGCCTACATTAGAAGATTAAGTGAGCATGACATGAAAATCGTAGAGGCAGTAAAGATGAAAACACTGTAGAAGTGTTAAATATTGTGTTAGAGGGAATATTTATATTATATGTGACTGAGGTGGCCTATTTAAATTAAATCAGTTGGTGTAACGCTTATTCCAGAAATATGTAAACACACACAAGAATTTGCATATCATATTATTTGGTTTCTAATGTCTCTCATTTTTTAAATGCAATAATTACTATAATGTCTTATACCTTATTGCAGTTTATTCTTCTGTTTCAAAATATTATTTGGACAGGTCTAATTATTTGCCAGGATGAGCCATACATCATCACATAGCTTTCCCTTTTTAAAAATTACCTTTTTTCATATTTCAGCGACAGGGAAGGCAATAGTGGTTTCATTGGGTCTTTCATTAGACATGCAATCAGAAACCATATTTACTAGAGGACAGAATGAATCTACAAAAATTTACATGTAAAGAGCAACCATTCATTTAAAAAAACCCTTTTTAATAGTGAATTGTTTTGCTGCATTTAATGTAGCTGTGTTCAATCTGGAAGAAAAGTATAGGATCCCCTTTTCTCTGGCACTTCTAAATTGAGTTTTTATTATCTTGAATATATTGAAATTTATTTCTAGTATTATAAAAAATTCCACGTCTATTTGAAAAATGAGAAGTAGGGAAAAAGACTAATGATGAATAAAGATATGTTTTCAATATCAAGGAGCCATTTCTGAAATTTGTGTTCTTGTGGGGTCTTTAAACACCACTCTTTATGTGTGCCAAATGGTGGATGGTATATGAAGCCTCTCTTGAGAACAATTGTGAAAATAGCTATTTCCATTTTATAACATTGATGCAAAACATCATGTTTCCGAAATAGTCCGCTGACAAGATTCCTGGTTGTTCTCTTACCACCTCATCAGATGAAGGTTTTTCCCCATCCTACTACACTGTTATAGTATGCTGGGACGGAGTCTGATGGAAGGCTACTTCTAGCAGGGCTCCATTGGGCACGCTAAGAAAAAGCTCTGAGGAGACAGATGACTGCCTTTTTCCTCACTGAAGAAGCTGAGGACAGCACAGGAGAAAGCTGGGGACAGTGGGGAAATGTCATGAAATGGCAGCCCACAGCCAACCACAGTAAGGGCACAAAGCTGTTCCACACTGTCCCATGGTTTCCCACACTGTCCCACACTGTACCCAGGCTTTTGGACCTCAATGTGATGAGGTCCCTAGATTTAATGCTGGAATCTAAGGAGGAGATGAATCAGCAATTCAGTCTCACAAGCAAGAAGCAACAATTTACCCCTCCCATTGCAGCAATAGGACAACACATGTTTTTCATCTTCCAGTCACTTCCATTCTATTTGGAAAGGGAAGCTAATACAAGGAAGTGATCTCATGAACGAAGGTGAATAGAGGACTTTCAGAAACAAGAGAGAGAGGGGGGAGAGAGGGGGGAGAGGGAGAGAATTAGAATTTGGTGGGTAGAAAGTTGCGAATCCTGAAACCATCTTCTCCAGAAATAGAGATATGACAGACTGGCTTAATATGTCCAAGAAAAAAGTACAATGTTATCATCTAAAATGTGCAATTAAATACAATTCATGAGATTTCCTTGGTTCCAATATGGGGTAAGCTAGGCCTACATATCAGTTTGGGTGAGCTTTTACACTTAGATGTGGCTTGCCAAGCAAGAAATGTTTGCATTTGGCTCTCCCTCAATGGATTGTCACCTTGTTGTGGTGAGGGGGCTTGTGTGTTCCAATGTATCTGCAGGCATAACCACTGGAACCATGTACTCCCAGGGGGGGGCCGAAGGGGAGGATCCAGACAAAAAACAATTTGAAGACTCAAAGACCCCAGTGGCAGAGTAGGTGGAAGATAACATGGTACATGTTACAACGGCTGTGAAAGTGGAAGAATGGTGCAACGGATTGAGAAGCCACCGTTGTCATGTTAGCCACTGGATGTGGCTGTATGTTGATTGGCTGTGCACCAATCTCCACACATATAAAAAATTCAGGCACAGACATCTTCCAAGAAAAATAAAACCAAACCAAAAAGTCCGTTGGTGATCATGACTGTGCATGGGGGCATGACTGTGAAATCTAGAAGCCCCTAGTCACAGACCGGCACATGGCCGGTGGATATGGATTCAGTCTTTCTACCTCAAGGTCCGAGGCAGATGAGTAGTCTGACAGCTGTATCCGGGACTGAGCAGCCCTTTTTAGGATTCACTCTGCTCACCTCACATGGGCAAGGGGTTAGGAAAAGGTGCCCTAAATATAGTCTGCCTCCCTTATCCCTGACTGGACTATTGCATCCAGAGGGGTCACTACCCTGTGTCCAAAAAAGAAAAATGAAATTTGGAACATGGAATGTACGAACGAACACTGTTGGACAACTCAGACAATGAATGCCCTGAACGCAGGACCGCCATTATTGCAAGGGAGCTGGGACACCTTAACATCGACATAGCAGCACTTCAGGAGACCCGGTGAGGGACAGCTGAAGGAAGAAAAAGAAGGATACATCTTCTTCTGGAAGGGACTGCCTGAAGAAGAATGAAGAATAAACAGAGTTGGCTTTGCTATCAGAAATGATCTGGTGAACATCTGTCTGAAGCACCTATTGGCATTACTGAATGATTCTCAACCCTCCAAATGAACCTTGCCAAAAATCAACAGGCAACCATCATAAGTGCCTATGCACCAACACTAGATGCTGATGAATACATCAAGGAAAAAATTTACTGTCAGCTAGACATCATCCTATTGGAGATACTTAAGGAGGACAAAATCGTAATCCTGGGAGATTTTAATGCAAAAGTCGGACGAAACTTCGACCTATGGCCAGGGACCATAGGAAAAGATGGCGTTGGAAACAATAACTCGAATGGCATCCTGCTTCTCACCAAATGTGCGGAACACAACCTTGTCATCACCACCACACTCTTCCACCAGTTCAAGACATCATGGAAGCACCTCTCGTCAAAACATTGGCACCTCTTAGACTATGTAATTACACATGCCAGAGATCGCCGTGATGTGCTTCTCACAAGAGCCATGACAGGTGCTGATGACTGTTGGACAGACCAGAGATTAATCCAATCCACAATTATCATCAAGATTGCCCCCAAATGCAGACACCAAGAAAGAAGACAAGGTGAAAAATGAACACCCAAGTCCTTCAAGAGCCCTCCAAATGAACCAAACAACACTCAAAGATCATCTACCCATAGAACACCCTGAAAAATGTTGAGGAACATTGGAATAACCTGAAGACTTACATAATCACAGCCTGCGAAGAAACCACTGGATACCAAACTAAAAAACATCAAGACTGATTTGACAATAATGACAAAGAGATCCGGCAGTTAATTGATAAGAAAAGGAAAGCCTTCCAAACATGGCAGAGAGACACCAACTGTGCTACTAAGAAAAAGATGTATGCTAGTGCAAAAGCTGAGGTCCAAAGAAGGATAAGAGAACTCAAGAACACCTGATGGACAAAAAAGGCTGAAGAAACCCAACACTTGGCAATTTCCACGATGCTCAGGTATTTTTTTAAAGTCACAAAGGTCATTTACGGACCAAGAAATCATGGCATGCACCCTCTACACTCATCAGATGGAACAAAACTTCTGAAGGATAAAAAAATCAATTACACTATGTTGGAAAGAGCACTATCACAACCTCCTGAATCGCAGCTCCAATGTGGCCAAATAGGTTCTCTCAGAAATCCCACAACAACAAACCAATGTGGCCAAATAGGTTCTCTCAGAAATCCCACAACAACAAACCAGAGATGAGCTTGCAGCACTGCCTAGCTTGGAAAATGTCAGCATCACAATCAGCCAACAACAACAACAAAAACAAAGCCAGCAGACCTGATGGGATCCCTGCTGAAATGTTCAAAGAGGGTGGACCTGAGCTGACACAACAACTCCACCAGCTCATTGAAAAAGTGTGGGTGACTGGGAAAATCCCAGCAGACTTCAAGGATGTTACCATCATCACCCTTTTCAAAAAGGGGATAGAACAGACTGCAGAAACTATCAAGATATCTCCCTTCTAACCTCCACAGGGAAAATCCTTGCAAACTGATTTCTACCTGTCTCAGAAGACACCTCCCAGAATGGCTTCCGCCCCTCCAGAGGAACAGTGGACATGATCTTCACTGTATGACAGCTCCAAGAAAAATGCAGAGAACAAAATCAACCTCTGTACTTGGCATTTATTGCAAAGGCATTTGACACAGTGAATAGCAGAGCTCTCTGGACCATCCTCCAAAAAATTGGATGCCCTAACAAATTTGTGAATATCCTGTGGCTCCTCAATGATGACATGATGACAACAGTCTTGGACAGCAATGGCTCCCAGAGTGATCCATTTAAGGTGGAATCAGGTGTCAAACAGGGATATGTTTGACAAGGTCTGATGGATGATTGGTATATATATTTGGTGTTGCATTGTTTTAAATTTTTATATATTATATTTTACTATGTTATTTAATTATTTTAACTGTTTTATTCTTATTTTATTGTATTATGATGTACTGGTAGTGATCCTACCAGTTGTGTAAGCCGCCCTGAGTCCCCTCGGGGAGAAGGGCGGGGTAGAAATATTGGAAATAAATAAATAAATAAATATGTTCTTTCTTAAACCCTATTCTCCATTTTCATTGCTATGATACTTCATATTGTTGATGGGAAGCTTCCCACCAGAATTGAAATTATCTATCAGACAGATAGAAAGGTATTTAACCTCAGCAGATTGAAAGCTAAAACCAAGGTCACAACAACATCTGTTATAGAACTCCAATATGCCGATGATAATTTTGTCTGTGCACATTCAGAAGATGACCTACAAGCCACTAAACACCTTTGCAGAAGAATACGAGAAGCTCGACCTCTCATTGAACATCGGGAAAACTAAAGTGCTCTTCCAGCAGTCAACAGCCAATCCCCCTGCAATGTCAGAAATACAGCGTAATGGTGTAATGTTAGAAAATGTTGACATTTCCAATACCTTGGCAGCCACTTCTCTACAAAAGTCAACATTGACACTGCAATACAACATTGCCTGAGCTCTGCGAGTGCAGCATTTTTTCTGAATGAATGAGTGTTTGAGAATCGGGACATCCATAGGGATACCAAGGTGCTTGTTTATAAAGCTATTGTCCTCCTTACTCTGTTATATGCCTGTGAAATGTGGTCTATATAATATATGTCACACTCAACTCCTGGAATGATTCCATCAGTATTGCCTCCAAAAAATCCTGCAAATCTCTTAGGAAGACAGGCAGACAAATATCAGCATGCTGGAAGAAGCAAAGATCACCAGCATTGAAGCGATGCTCTTACACCAACAACTCCACTGGACTGGCCACATTGTCTGAATGCCCAATCACTGTCTCCCAAAACAGCTACTATACTCCCAAGAATGGAAAACAGAATGTTGATGGACAGGAAAAGAGATTTAAAAATTGCCTCAAAGCTAACTTTAAAGTGACATAGACACTGAGAACTGGGAAGCCCTGAGCCTTGAGTGCTCTAGCTGGAGGTCATCTGTGACCAGCAGTGCTGTGGAATTTGAAGAGGCACAAATGGAAGGCAAAAGGGAGAAATGTGCTAAGAGGAAGGCACATTAAGCCAACCCTGATCGGGACCACCATCCACCTGGAAACTGATGTCCTCATGGTGGAAGAACATGCGGGTCAAGAATAGGACTCCACAGTCACCTACATATCCACCGCCAGGATACCACACCTGGAAGACAATATCAAAAATTGGGAAATCCCGATGATCAGTATGTGATTGCTGTAAAGCCCCGACAATTTCCACCATGACATTTGTTGATTTGAATAGCAATGAAGCTGTTTCTTTGAAATCCACATGGGAGGAAAAAAAATATGATCTTGAGCTAAATACTATTGAGGGACTGGAATCAGGACTGGAACCTCCAAAATTCATCTTTTCAAAACTACTTTCTACTGTAGTGAGATGGGGAGGATTATTTAAATATTTGGACTGACCTGGTTTACTTAATTTGGCACCACAGGTAAAGATAATGATGATTGCTTTTGGATAAATTGGTGTTCATCTTATGCATAAAGGTGTTCAGAAAGGCAAGTTTCATTGAATGAAGTCAGCCACATCCCATCTATGGGTCTTTGCTATTAGGGTGCCACATGTCTGCCTGTGCCAACACATAATTCCTGGTTTGTGCAATGTCCAAATAGATATCTAACCAGTTTAGTGCTCTGAGATAAAGGATGCAGCTGCCCTTCACAGAACTGATTGAGTGTTGGTTGACTGATTGCCAACTAACACTCTATCTTCCTCTTAAGTGCTCTGGACAGCTGTGCCAAGGAGTAGGAAAGGTAATCCATGTCCTCAACTGAAGAAGCAGGGGTTAACTGTATTCATGTTGCATTTCTGAAAATGGAAACATCTGTGCCAAACTTGGCACCTTCTCAGCATCATTCCCAATTGGGTGGGTGGGGGGTAATCAAACATTCCAGCATCCCTAAATTAGATGTTTTAGGAACCAGTTTCAGACTCCATATCAAATATGAATATTATCAGTTGTTCTTAGTCAGGCCACTATTTTTTAGGTTAATGTATTTTCACGGGGGGGGGGCAAAATGGAGTATTGACAAGTTCTTGAGGACAGAGCAGAAAACAAATCTAAAGATGCTTTCATAAATTAAAATTGTTATTGATTTACAAACATATAAATCTTTAATGTAAATTGTGCACAAATAAGCACCACCACACACTGAATATTCTGCAGTATTTTGCAGAATGAGCAAGCTTTCAATAGAGAAGAGAAAGACTGCCGTTCTTCCAATTATTGCCTAATAAAAAGTGCATAGCTTCTCTGAAATTAAAATGAAGGAAACTTTATGTTCAGTGTTCCTTTTGCTTACAATTTCAGTAACTATGTGCAAACAAATGACACTATGGAGAACAAACCATTTCAGCTTTCTATCTATAGCTTGTTCTTACTTCCACAATTATGGAAGTAGATCAGTGGTTCTCAGCCTGTGGGTCCCCAGATGTTTTGGCCTTCAATTCCCAGAAATCATAACAGCTGGTAAACTGGCTGGGATTTCTGGGAGTTGTAGGCCAAAACACATGAAGACCCACAGATTGAGAACCACTAAAGTAGAGGGAAAGGGTTAGAGAAAAGAATATGAGAGGGGAACTACCCCTATTTTCCCCTCCCTCATCACAACAATGGAACTGAAATACTGGTAGATGGGCCAACCTCAGATTTAGTTTTAATACAGTGTGACCTCTAAAACCACAGTTTTATTTATGCATGATGAAAAAATATGTCCTCTCTATCTCTTCCAGTATGGCTGTATGGTGTTCTTAGGCCAGAAGTCTTTCATTTCAACAGGGTTTCCTCTTATCTGTGGCTTTGCTTATCCATAGGAAGTCCAAGAATGTATCCCTCACAGGATATGGGGGTCGTACTTTAAAGTGGCCCATGTGAAGGAAATATTAAAATAGTAGGAATATGACATTTATGATGAATAACTGCAAGCACAGCCATACAAAAATGTGTGGGTCTCTACATAAAGCTGTACAAATCTCTTCTAGGGGTCTTGCTGGATTTTAAATGTGCCCAATAGTATGAACTGTAATAGAGGTGCCTGCAGAGAATTTTTTAAAAATATGAATGTAAAGCGAGAAGTATGATGATGCCTTTAAAAAATTAACAAGTCCTAGGTATTTAATAATCACACACTTTCCAGTAAATATGATCTATCTTGCTATTTCCAGCCACTGCTTAATCATGGTGATGGAATTACAATTTTGTTTTCACTAACACTGATTTACTTAGTGAGGCTTGATTTATGGCATCAAGGATTTCTTTAGTTAATGGAACATTTTAATTTGCTGTGCGTGACAGAAAGCACTTAAAATTACTTTGAATACGTGTATTATATTACTGTTGACTCCCAGCCACAGCATGAAAGCAGAATAAAATTACTTATGTAAGCATTTTGTTCATGCTATCTTTATATTAAGAGATGGATTTCATACCGCATACGGATGCGAGCTTTGTATTTGTATTACTATTCCTTGCCTTTGATGACAGCACTCAAAGGCCCCAGCTTCAATGATCAGAGTGGAGTATAGTTCTCCCCAGTTTGGAAAGGAATTCCATATCAATTTACATTACAAAACATTGAGCACCCACTTAACTCCATCCTTCCCCTCTCCAGAAAAAGGCCCATTGCTTTTGAGGGTATAATTTGCTATTCATTCCTATGTCTTTAGAAATGAGCCATTAATGATATCTTTTTTGTTCAGGGTAGTTTTTGCACTTGCTTTCTCCCTTAATCTCCCACAATCCATCACACTGAGCATAAAAACAGTTTCAAGGTCATACACTATTTGTGGGAACCTCCTCTGAGGTCTCCCATTGGTTTATCCTACATATTAATCCCGCATTGTAGTGCTGTCTGGAAGCGCCCTTAATTACACTTCATGTGAATTACATCACTTCACTTCACTTCACTTTATTTCTTAATTAGTTGCTCTCCACCAGAGTGCTCCGAGCGACTTACAATTTAAAATATCATTCCACAATATAAAAAACATTCAACATAAAAACATTCAACCTAAAAACATTCAACAGTGACTATTTGGCAAATTAGATCTGATTTACTTAAATGCACATCAGAGTTCACATATAGAGCACTGCAAGACTCCCACAGTTATGGGGGTCATACTGCATATTAAAGCAATCACAGTTCTTGGACAGAGTCTGTGGGTTGCTTACACATGCATATGTTTCTTTTTGAAAATGATGCAGAGGTTTATTCTTTAGGCTTTTTAGGCCCATACAAAACCTCCTTCCTGAATAGCTATCCAGCCCCAGAGGGCACAACGACTGATGGTCACCAATTGTAGGGAACAGAGGCACAATTCGGTTGATGATGTGGTTTTGCTGGACTCCAAAGGGAAGAAAATGAAGCTACCTGTGATTGTACTTTTGTCTGCCCCCCTCTGAGCTATCAGCTACTTCTTCATTACCTGAATAGCTATCCTCCTTCTCAATTCTCTTCTCAACAGTAAGCAGCAACAGTACTACACTGTCCCAAGGCTTTAAAGCTGTTCAAGTGGGAGGAAGACATCAATCTGCATGGACTGATTGTTTCATGTAGGATCTATTATTTTCCCACCCCAAATAGCAAGAATTACCAAAGTTTCTAGACACTAAACCATACAAATCTTTACAATGACCAAAGGAGGTGTGAACCAAGAGAAAATAATACATTGACCAAAGTTATCCTATCATTTTTGCACTCAGTTGAGAGGGACTCTTCCTCCAATTTTGTTCTATGCTGAAATAGTCTAACAAGCAGGACTGGGAAATCCCTTCTGAGACTCAGCCTGCTTCCCTGATGGCAATTGGTATTACAAATTGCTCCCAAGTTTTAATGCATAGTTTGATTAACTTTTAATAGCGTTAAATACTAATATGCTTGAAGGTTAAAACTAATTGTCTGTACTATGCCAAACTATTGCATAATCTTTGTATTAATAATGGCTAAGAGCAATTATCCAACTAGTTGGCAGGAGTGTGTACTACCCATATACTGACATATACTAATAACATCATCAGCGATTTTCAGATCATTAGATACAGATCTTTGAAAACTAAGTTATGCTTCTGTTTCAGAAATTTGAGCAAAAGGTAAGCTTTAGCTTTAGGTAGCAATTTTATAACTGTAATATTTCATTTGCAGCCCTGCTGTGAACAGAAAATGGGAGACAAAAATCAGACTTAACTAGAGTTCAGATTTATGAATCAGCTACAAAAGAGGATCTTAATTTCCAATCAGGTTTTCTAACTCACTTCAGTTCAGTCTACCCATTTAACTATCTCTGGAGGGTAATGGAGCTTCCACACACATCTTCTCATAACCGCTTATGAAAGATTAATGTCAGACTCAGAGTAAGAAATAGGGAGACATTCCTTCAGAAACATGGGTATAAAGAGGTGTTGAGATGTCCCGTCTTTCTTTAACACATTCAGGCCACTGGGGCCCTGGGTGCTGAAACCTGCCTAGATACACAAAATACATGATCGGTGTCACAACAGTTTGAACCAAAAAGTGTCAGTGCAAAGACTTGCCCGTTGAACTACAAGTTATTCCCATAACTACAGCTGTGAAAACACTTAAGATTTTTCCACTCCCTAGGATGAGCAACTGGCTGCCTGTCCAGAATATCTCATAACCTCTAAGGTTTTACAGGTGAAAACCAGTACATATGTTGCTAATCAACATCAAAGTGTGGCCAAAATGGTAACTATATGAGGTAGCAGACAGAAATGGTCCAACGGCGAGGCGAATTAAGTGGTCTCTGGTGGGGCACACCAACAGGGGGCGCACTCGAGGCGCCCCCGTGTAAGCATGGTGCCACTGCGGCGCTGGTACCGGCGCCGCCTGCCGCCGTTGCCCATGTCTTTTTTCTGCCTCAAAAGCCCTATGCGTGTGCGCAAGAGTCCCATCGCCCAAAATGGCCAATGGGAGTCCTGTGCGCACGCACGCGCAGGGCTTCGATTGCTTGCGCGGACACGTATGGCATGCCAGCCTGGCATGCCTTACGTGTCCACACGAGCAATCGAAGCCCTGCACGTGCGTGCACAAAGGACTCCCATTGGCCATTTTAGGTGATGTGACTCCTGTGCGCATGCATGCGCAAGGCTTTGATCGCTCATGCGGACGGGTGGCGCCTGCCCACCCCCCACAAACCAGAGGCTGCGGCTGCGGCTGAGAAGTAAGTTGGATTTAGGGGAGGTTGATCCACCATAGACCAAAGTCTAGTATTACAACATATTATTGAAAAATACTCCTCCCATGACACATCTTTGCCTTCATAGACTTTAAAGCAGCTTTTGATTCTATCTCCAAAGTTAAACTATGGGAAAACTGGATACCTCTTCAATTGACTGATAACTACTATATCTAATTCACTTACTCCATGAAGGGACCTCACTGAAAATAATATGTAAGCCTCAGGGCAACCTCACTAACGCAGGTGAAACTGAGAAAGGGGTCAATCAAGGTAGCATTCTGGCCCCACTACTATTTAACTTCTACATCAATTCCATGATGGATCATCTTCACAACATGGAATTCCACCCCCACCTCCCCCCTCCCAATAAAACTTATGGGAAGACATATTTCCACCTTACTTCATACAGATAATACAGCACTGCTCTCAAGAACACCTATTTACTAGGGTTGTCCAAATATTCGTTATGTTTCTCGTTTCGTAATTATTTCGGATTGTTCTCGTTTTTTGAAACGAGTATTGAAACGTTTTCCCTGGGCGCAACTGGCAATGTAATTCGAACCATCGTTGGCCCATTCTCTAATTGTTTCTTAAAATTTTCGTTAAATTTTTTCCTTCCAAAAGTTTTTTTTAATATTTTTTTTTTGTTTCTGCAACCTAACATGAATGGGAGCCTAGCGCAGCCTAACATGGCTACCACTCCCTGGCCAATCAGAGACTTCCACGATGGCTGAAAAAGGTGGGCTAGCATCCTCCGCATCCACGTGGAGGATCTCTATAAAAATCCCCTCCCCAACTGAGCCAAGTCATTCTGGGTTGGGATACCGAGGAGAGAGGGTGTTTCGCGCGTGCTGGGAAGCTGCTTGCTTACTTGGGGGAGAGAGGGCTATGTGACTGGGGGTAGAGTGTTTCTGTTGTTGCTGGTTCGATATTGTGTTTTTTTGGGGGGGAAATTGGCTGGGGGCTTGGGGCAGAGTCCTTGCTGTGGCTGGCTTTAGGGAACTTTTTTTTTTCCAAAGGACATCTGCGTCCCTGCTAGTGCTGAGCTTGGGGTGCTTTCCATCTACTCCTGAGGGAGACCTTTTGCCTTTCTGTTTTCTTTTTTGGAATTTAGCAATCACCACATCAGCCCTTCTTTGCAATCCTGAAAAGGGGGGGAACTTGAAAATAATAGTTTCCAAAGGACGTCTGCGTTCCTGCAAGTGCATTGCTTCCCTCCCGCTCTGTTTGTAATCCCAAGCCCCCGGGTTGAGTGTTATTGCAGCAATCACAAAGACACACATTGTTTTCAAACCTAAAGGGTACATTGGAAGAAATAGTTTCCAAAGGACATGGGGCACCCGCCAAGGCATTGCTTCCCTCACGCTCCATTTCTATTCCCAAGCCTTGGGCTGAGTTTTATTTCTGCAATCACAAAGTCAGACATTGATTTGATTCAATAGAGGGTCCACAGCAATTAATAGTTTGCAAAGGACGTTGCCAATCCTGTCAAGGCATTGCTTGGAGTGTGCTGCGTTTCTAATCCAAAGTCTACACAAGTAGAAGAGGGACTTTTACAGTGATAAGAACCCAATTGAACAGGAAATAAGACTTTCAAACCAGGAACAGGTTTCTTCAAATATTGAAAAATAGTGTATTATAAAAAGTTATGAAAATTCGCCAAAAATCACAGGAGACAGGAAACATTCTGCAATTTGTTGAGCAAAGAGTGTGGAATGTGTTCTCCCACTGTACCAAATTTGATGAGAATAGCTCAAGAAATGAGGGCGGGAGACCCCCAGAAAAGTCCCCCCGGTTTCCTGTTTTTTGGCGATTGCGCATGCGCATCCGCCATTTTAGAAACATTACAAATTTTCGGAAATATCCAAAAATTTTGGGTGAAAAATTAAGAAATAATTTCTATATCGAAGAGCCGGCACCCCCTACTTTAGAAACGAGAATTGAAACATTTTTTCCATCGATCGGACAAGCCTACTATTTACCTTAAAAGAGAACTGAGAGCACTAACAGAATACTGGAAAGTAGATCAGCTACAATGTAACTACCAAAAAACCAAAATCATGGCATTGGCTAAAAGACCCAAGAGTCACTCCTGAAGTATAGACTGACATAAAATCAGGCAGGTTCCATGTTTCAAATATCTGGGAGCAGTTCTTCACTCTAGCAGTAGCAGAAAAGTCCATGGAGACCATATGCTAAAAGTATTTGAAGCAAAACCAGTAGCATTACTCCTGTATGGATCCTAGTTAGGCCCCTTCTCCAATTTTGTCCCTCTAGAGCTTGTACAATCAAAGTTTCAAAAATCTACCCTGCAAGTACCAAAACATGTCTCCAATGCCATCCTGTGACTAGAGACAGGCTTCATGAACATGGAGGCCAAGTGGTCATACTCAACTATTGATTCTTTCTCCCCTTGGTCTTGCCCCAATAATTATGAAGAATGACTTCCAGTCCACATGGAAACAGACAGAAGCAATTAAAATCCCAACCCTGGGCTTTTCTCCAGGGTTGCTATTCAGTATGGAATACGATCAAGCCAAAGCACTCTTTAAACAGTGTATATCAGATACAGAGTGCCAATTGAATCTAGACAGCACCCCAACCTTCATTGTCAACAAAGCCAATAGTTGCTTTGCCTCCCCTATGGCATACTTAACAAATCTAGAGGTGCCCAATCATTGGAGAGCCTTGACCCTGGCACAATGTCATGCACATCAGCTGTACTCAAGGATCAATATTGGAAATACCTCCCCCCCCCCCCCCGCACACACACACACACACCCAGAGAGAATCTGCCCCTGTGATTCTGGACATGTAGAAATAACTGAACATGTTCTCCTCCAGTGCCTGTTTTACAGAAACAGGCAAACTGGACCCATCTCGCCATTGCTATATAAACACTCAGGTCACTCAAGACAATTTTACACCACCCTGTTGCTTTCTGTGATGTCTCATGGGCCATGTAGTCCCCTTCCTAGTACTATTGTGGCAGACGAAGAGGAAAACTTGGGTTTCCCACCGTTTCAGCCAGAATTGGAGCCCTTGCACCTGCAAGATGTTTGCCCACAAGAAGTCAGCCAAACAAGCCTTGAGCAGAATTCTCCCCCGTTCTCTCGCAAAGATAATTATAATCGAGATAGAGGCGCTAGGGAGGCGAATCGCCGAAGCGCCAGAATCGCTGCCAGACAATTAGCTGATTAAGCCTCTTTCCCTTGGGAAATCGTAAGTAGTCATGCATCTGGACACAGTATGGGTTTCACTTCTTGTTCCCCAGGGAAAGTGTTCCTTGGCGGGAAAACAAGATCCTATATAGGTGTTTACCCGCAAGGAAATCCTTGCGGAGTCAATTCGTCAGCTTCAGGAGTGAGATCGTGTGTGGACTACGCACTCCAGTTCCTTGTTTCCAGGACCTTGCCACGGACCTTGTTCTAGTTCCAAGCCTGCCTTGCACCCCGGACCTCGCCACGGACCCTGTTCTTGCTTATTGCATCTTGTTGCCTCGTATCAAGTCTTGATTGCCAAGAATCTAATTTGTTTTCCAGCCTTGTTGTCAAGCTCCATTGGACTAAAGGACCTTGTCATTTCCCCACACTTTGCTTGGCAAAGTGTGTGTTTCGGTTATTGGATTATAACTTTGGACTCTAATATCTCATATTGGACATTGATTTCCTGGACTATATTTGACCTTTCCTGAAAGGTCTACTTCTGAACTATATTCTTCACTTGTTTTTATTGACTTTATATATTCCTTTAATAAAGATATTAGATAGATTCTGGTCTCTGTGCATGGTTATTGGTGCTCTGCAGCCTGGGTCCTGACACTTTCAGATACCAACTCTGTTATAGCCTACAGTGTTGCCAAGTTTTGTACAGCAGTACTTAAAATTCACCGGGTGATGACTGGTACCACAAGTTAGCACTCTAACTTATCAATAAATTGAAACTATAGATTTAGTGCTCCTACCCCTCCCCCAGTCCTCTAGACCTGTGCCTGACTGTACCCCTGCCTCTTTATGTTCCCTGAATGCTCCTACCCCTCCCTCCAGATTCTCTTCCATTTTCATTTCCTTCTAGCCTTTTTTTTTCTTTCTAAATAGTATTTGATGTTTTAGCCTTTTAATATACTCCTCTATTCTAGCTTTTAGCCTAGACTCTAATGATTTTAATGTATAATGCTTTTATGAGACTGCACCCCACTCTCCCTACGCTGGCCTATAATTATAATCAAGATTTGTTTGCTTGTCAGTGGTGGAAAAAATAAAACAGAGTAACTACACCATCAAAAGGGAGGAAACCCTGTAGTCCCCTCCTAATCTTTAGGGAATCCTCTATCCTTTCTTAGGCTAGGCCCTTCCCCAAAATGGAACAAGGAATTATATACCTCTTGGTGGAAGATTTGGGGGAGGGGGCAATTAGAACAAACATGCAAAGAGAAGCAGGCATGCTTGAGGTCAATTGGTGTATAAAACATAAATCAAAATTGTGCTTGCAGATATTTTAATGTATGTTTGTTTCTCATTTAAAGTACAGTAGAGTCTCACTTATCCAAGCTAAACGGGCCAGCAGAAGCTTGGATAAGCGAATATCTTGGATAATAAGGAGGGATTAAGGAAAAACCTATTAAACATCAAATTAGGTTATGATTTCACAAATTAAGCACCAAAACATCATGTTATACAACAAATTGGACAGAAAAAGTAGTTCAATACGCAGTAATGTTATTTTGTAATTACTGTATTTACGAATTTACCACCAAAATATCATGATATATTGAAACATTGACTACAAAAATGGCTTGGATAATCCAGAAGCTTGGATAAGCGAGGCTTGGATAAGTGAGACTCTACTGTATTAATCTATAAAATAATAGATAGCCCTCCCCATCTCACCCCTAATTCCAGAAAATACAATATGCAGCTCAGAATGAAAAGTCAGCACTAGAACAAAAACCTAACTATTCTTCTTAAAACAACCCCCAAATTATGCCTCACCATGCTTTTTCTAGTGTTATGTTTATTCAACAATGTTTGGAATCATGAACATGAACAAATGCAAATGTCAATCCTCTAGAAATAAATGATCGATAAGGCCCTACATCCATCCTCCACAAATGTTGTAGTGTATGATGGGATTTAATCTGTAATTAGCCTTTGTTTCTTATTTGTTCTAATCATTTTTCTCAAAGACATTGGCTTCAGTTACCTTTTTTCCTATCTATGTAATAACACCATATAACAAAATTTGAATAATTATCTGTTCCTGGTTTGAAAATGTTATTTTCTGTTTAACTGTGTGGTAGTTACTTTAAAAGTAATTGTTATACTTCAGAAGCTTTGTAGTTTGAAAAACTATAGCAAAATATGCTAAAGGTTGTCTCTCAAAAACAAAGCTTTTGCAGTTTAATAAACATTTTCCATGTTTTTTTATGATAGAACAAACTAGGAAATGACATGTATAGCACAGGAACAAAAATCGTGTTACATAGTGTAATTATTGTAGATTACAGTAGCCAACACACATTTTGGTGCCCCAAATATTAGCCCTGTTTCTGGGCTAATATTTGGCCCTGGGCTAATATTATGAGTATAATTGAACCACTGATTCCAAAAATGGCACCAGTGTTCCACTATAACCTCTAGTTTTTGAGATGCATAACATATACCATTTACCAGGCGAAATCTGCTCACTTATAAAAATTGTGACAACCATATCTAAGAATCAAGAGTTGATGTGGTCTATCCAATGTAATTTTCTGAATCAGCACCCAAAATAGCCCCAGGAATAGGCCTAAAATGGCTATGAGAGATGTTTTGCCATTTTTTAAGTCTCTCTTGATCCATTACAGGAGAGACATTTTCTTTCATCCCAAAACTTCTAATTTGGGTGAAAATAGGTCCTAAAACAAATAAGGGGGAACATTGCACAATGTTTAGCCTTGTAAAGCCCTTATGGAAAATAAAGGGTATTTTTAGCTCTAATGAAAAATAAAATAAAATTATGTAAGATGTGAAAATGCTGGTGTGTATATGAGATAAATGAGATAGGTTGTACATTCTGGGCTGACCATTTAGGTCAGTTCAGAACTGATTGGTAGAAACTGGTTTGGCTATTGAAATTATTGGATTAGCAGATTTGAGGTGAGAACAGAAATTTCATTAACAATGGAAGGTGGTCTCAAACTGGTTCTAGAATACACAATATCTATGGCTTGACAGAGAATGTGATTTTCCACCCCTTTTCCAGGCAAGATGTTTACCAAACTTTGGCAACATAAAAGGAGGAAGCAAGAAGAGAAAGTGATAGCAATGAAGGTAATTTAATTACCAGTCCCAGTTGGTCAATTGGCCCTTTGCTGTCCAGATATGCATTGCTCTTGGGACATATTCTACAAAGTACTTTAGCACAGGAGGGTGTCTACAAAGCACTTCACATTCTGCTGAGCCAATTTTGACATGCTATGTCATTTGCATTTGTGAGTTGCTGATGAGCATTCAAGGGTTTAACTTTGACTTTCTCTGACTTTGCTTAATGTGTTTTAAAGGCCTTAACCTTTGATGGCATGCTTTTTTCTAGCTGCTGCACTTTGAAGCTAGTCGGTGTAGATGAGCCCTCTACTTGATGTCGACTTCAGAAGCATCATTCCATCCAATGCTATGATGAACACAAAGTACAGGTTCCCAAGTTACGAACAAGATAGGTTCTGTAGGTTTGCTCTTGGATTTGTATGCAAGTTGAAACAGGTACATTTTCAGGTGTAACTCCAGCCAAAGGTTTGGTTTTTTTAAGCTTTGGATCGCATAGGGAAGAGTTAACATCCCTGTGGTGTTTGTGTTGCTGTCTGTGCCCCTGTTCAGAAGATTTCACCTCACTTTCTGTCCCTGCGATAACTGGATTTTGAAAAAAAAATGGCTTATTATGGAAACAAAGATTGATGGAGCCACCTTTCCCCCATGATAACTCTTCCAGGAATGAGTGTCCCTTCTGAGGGATAGAATTCTCTCACTTCCTGTTGTTTCACCCCCGTTCTTATGAGACATTTGTAAGTCAGATGTTTGCAACTCAGGACTGCCTGTAAAGTGGGATCTTCAACTGGTTTAATTTTAAAAACAATAACTAAGAAAACTGTAAGTTTTCATATTTGTTAATGTTCACTCCACATTTCTCTGGTTTTATTGGAAACAAGCTACCTATAGGATGCTGCATCAATTGTGTCTAACCCCAGTAAATTTAGCAAAAAAGTATAAAGAATATAAAAAATTATGCTGGAAATATAAATACCAAGAAGGTTCATTCTACCATCACAGGTGGATATGTGACCAGTCACAAACCTTTTTGGAGACAAAAACATGAGGTGATTAAAAAATACTGGAATATAAACCGCCACTAACCCTAGAACTTTTATTAGGAATTTTTGACCATCAAATTAGATGTCATGCAAAGAAAAATAGCAGCAAGAATTATATATGTACGCAAGTAGAAAATGAAGAAAACATACAAAATATTTTTTAAAAACGTCAAAATATACAAGATAGGAGAAATGGATAAATTAACTATGATACTGAGGGAGAAAACAATAGATTATTTTCATTCATTACATATTTAAGGGGAGATGATGAACAGATAACAATTGCCAACTGAAAATGTCAAGGACAGAACGCCAGCAAGTAAATCAAAACTCAGTTTATTGAGGTTACAGAACTAAAAACACCCGTAAGGAACAAAGAACAGGGCAAACACTTGACTTCAGTGTGCTAAATAACCAAAAAGCAGCTCAGTTTGAGCTTAAACAGTTCAAAGGGAAAAACCGGGTTAAACAGGAGTATAATCCGGATTAAAGCAAAGAGCTTACTTCAGCTTGGCAAACAATGCAAACAAAAGAGAATCAACAGGAGTTGGAATGTAAACAAAAGACTGGCGGCAGATTCCTCTCTGCTACTCAGGAACAGCAGGGGAGTAAACCGGGCTTGTTTACTCCTTCCTGCAGCAAACGAGAGCGTGGTTGTAGTCAAGATTCAGGTTTAGGGTAACGGCAGTCAGCAGGGTCCCAATCCGGTCCAGAAGATCAAAAGCCAAGCGTAGTCGTCAGGGAATCCAAAGGTCACACCGATAGCCAGCAGAAGGGTTAATCCGGAATCGTAGTCAGTCAGTCCAGCGTCAATCCAGTGAAAGTAGATATTGCCCGTCAAAAAGACGACGGAGGTCCAAGGTATCCAGTAATGAAACACACCCGTCTTCAGGAAATTCCCCAGCAAGAGCCCAAGCGTCCGTCCAGATTACCTTGCCCAACGCAATTAGACATTGGTCCCAAACCCCATTTTATCACAGTTCAAGCTCATCATCGCTGTCAGCTGCCATCCCAATTCCAGACGCCCCAACATCATCATCCTCATCAGAGCTTAAGCACCTTCGACTACGCCCCACAGCATCCCCAGCTGTGGATCCCGCTCCATCCCTCCAACCAGTCCATGGATGTGATCCTGCAACCCGCCAATCACCTCCCATGCTTTCAGTGCCTGTTTCCCCAACACCCAAATCCTCCCTCACACGAGTCCATTCCATATCATCCTCCTCCGAGCTGGCCATCTCTTCCTCCAAACCCTGAGAAAAACCCTCAAATGAGTCCTCATCTGTCGGCTCTGCAAACAAATCCCGGAGCCGTTTCCTTTCACGCTCCTCGAGAGTATCTGACTCTCGAAGAGTCTTACGACCCCTTCTTTCATTACCGGAGCCCGAAGGCTCAACCATAACAGAAAATGTGATTAAACTATATATAATTTTAACTATATATAGTTTAACACTTTCAGTTGGTACTTGGCAAGATATATATATGCATAATTTAACCATTAAATGAAAATACTAAAATATTACTTCTATAAACTGAATAATTAAAGATCTGTTTATTTTGATATGTGACTTATGAAAGCTGCAGTCCTGTGCTTACTTAACAGGGAATAAATCCCATTGCCCACACTGCATTGTTA
This sequence comes from Anolis carolinensis, assembly GCF_035594765.1. Lineage (NCBI taxonomy): Eukaryota > Metazoa > Chordata > Lepidosauria > Squamata > Anolidae > Anolis > Anolis carolinensis. The sequence continues at coordinate 237,957,719 of NC_085842.1, forward strand.
TCTGAGTGGACATGTAGAAATGTCTGTAAAAGATAAATTAGGAGATAAAAGAAATGAAAAGATCTCATGTTCCCTAGCACAAACTGTCACACCTAAAGTTATAAGAAAGCCCTTGACTGTTTCTGACAAGCCCTCTGGCCGCCAGTTACCATATCTATGTAAAGATTTTATGGATGGGTGGGAAAAATTTAAGAAACTAGCAAGACAGAAACACACAATTTACCATCCCCACTCACGCTGCTGGCTCTTCCTATAAAATACCTCACGGCTTTAGAATTCTTGCATTTGTCTGGATCTCAAAAATATTTTGAAAAGTGCTTGATATCTTAGTAGTGAGCTCATTATTAATTAGCTATATTAGAATGTATCTATTCCCTTTAAATGTTCTTCCAATACATAGAACACCAAACTTCTGCTTAATTTTCTCTGTCTAAAATCCCTGATGAAAACTAGTGGGTTTTTTTTCTGGAAAACAATAGTATATTTGAAGTTTGAGTCCTCATGGCATTTTTAAACAGAACTGAGTCCAATTGATATCATTAATTTAGATAAGTGGTGGTCAACTGTGCCAGAGGAGGAAACATATTTTTAATCATTTGCAGTTACACCTTAAGAAACATAAACATATTCTAGGTGATTTGGAAAAGATCTAACATTGCATCCAGTTTCAATTTTTGCCAAATATTTTAGTCACCTTGAGTCTAATTCAGCATATGTGTGTTCACTATTTACTTCCACTTGGATCCTATGATGTGTGTGTGTGTGTGTATAGTTTTTATATATAGTATATACACACACACAATACTGTAGTATTTTCTGACAGACACCAAGTATCTAAGATTCAGATTATAGAATTTGTGAAGCATGCATTTAAGCAATCTACTTGATATCAGCATGCATTTAAGTATTCTACTTTATAATGGAGCTAGAGGATATTGTGATCTTCTCACACACTCACATGGGAATGCCATGATGTTAACCCTAACACCAACCTTTTCATCACATTTGGTCTTACCAACCAGCTGGAGTTAAAAAAACGGAAAGGAATATAGACGTAAATTTCCAGTAATTGTAAAGACACTGAGGACATTCCCCCTCCCTTAGGGACTTAGGGCAATGGAAAAAAATTAAGGAAATACTTACTTTCATATAAAGCCTAGATTTATTTAATTCTTTAGCAACACAACTTTATCACTCATAACGTTAAGTGCAACCAGGGTTTAGAAATAAGTAGGGGCCTCTTCAACTAGATGAAATGACCTAGTGGTTGAATTATCCTTATGCCAGATCAATCCCCTTCTTTCTGCTTTATTTGTGTCAGGAGCAACTTGAGAAACTGCAAGTCGCTTCTGGTGTGAGAGAATTGGCCATCTGCAAGGACGTTGCCCAGAGGACACCCAGATGTTTTGATGGTTTTCTGCTTATCTCAGAGAACAGCCAGCAGAGGGATCTGCTGACATTTTTTTTTGTGCCCACTGAAATCAGCCAGTATAAGAGCTTAATTGAAGTAAGAACCAAATGCAAACCTTCAGACCCTAAAGCAGTGGTTCTCAACCTGTGAGTCCCAGGTGTTTTGGTCTACAACTCCCAGAAATCCCAGCCAGTTTACTAGCTGTTAAGATTTCTGGAAGTTGAAGGCCAAAACATCTGGGGACCCAAACATTGAGAACCATTGTCCTAGAGACATAGCTGCCATGCTTGTCCTATATTATGCCACAGCTAGGGTAGTCCTAGATCATTTACAATAACCCTTGTCTGAGGCCAGATCTACATTGCCATAAAATCCAGTTTCAGAAGGCAGATGATCTGCATTGAACTAGATTATATATCAACTTCAATACAGTCAATCTGCATTCTGAAACTGGATTATATTGCAGTGTAGATCCAGCCTGGGAGGGGTTCAGATTCAGCACAACTTCAGATGGCCTAGTATCTTCAGATGTGGGAATTATATTCATTTGGGGTAAATGTGATTGCACTCTTATTTAGGATGTACTCCTCATGCAGTTAGGGGACCCTGGTGGCACAGTGTGTTAAAGCGCTGAGCTGCTGAACTTGCGGACCAAAAGGTCCCAGGTTCAAATCCTGGGAGCGGAATGAGCGCCCGCTGTTAGCCCTAGCTCCTGCCAACCTAGCAGTTCGAAAACATGCCAATGTGAGTAGATCAATAGGCACCGCTCTGGTGGGAAGGTAACGGCGCTCCATGCAGTCATGCCGGCCACATGACCTTGGAGGTGTCTACGGACAACACCGGCTCTTCGGCTTAGAAATGGAGATGAGCACCAACCCCCAGAGTCGGTCACGACTGGACTTAACGTCAGGGGAAACCTTTACCTTTTACTCATGAAGTTACAAATATAAAGACAAAAATGGAATCATATCTGGCTGAAAAATGTAACATATTTTTAACAGGATGTTATCATCACAGCCCCTCCACCCCCCTATGCTCCTCTTATGAAATTGACAGCATGCACTAAATACACAAACATATCTTGGATTCAAATGTTACTTTATATGTCTACAATATGAAGAGGAATTATCAATCTAGTTTTAGATGTTTTGCATAGAAACCTTCATGACATTTTGAGTGAGTAAAACTTTATCTTTCCAGCAGTAACAATTTATTTGGAAAACTAACCTTAGTAGCTGCCTCATTTTCTGAGTTTATTTTCTTGAAAAAACATTGTCGCCTACTGAAATTTTTCAATAATTTGGATGCTTTAATTTGTTTTTGTTGGTGTCCAAGTCAATGTTTTGATTCCAAATGGCAGCAAAGATTTTATTTCTTAGGAACATTTTTTACTTCTCAGCAAAAACGGCACAATATTTTGTCTCTAGGGTTTGTAAACTAGTATTCATTTGTCCACTCAACGTTCTGATTTAATCTTCTACTTCTTTTTATCGCCTATTTTGTAAAGTTACCCAAAAAACTTTCTTAGAACCAAAAATTATTTTCAGTGGCTGCTCAAATACAAAAAGATACTGAACAGAGTGTCTGACCTTTAAGAGAGACCTTGCCCTCATATTGTTGATGTATCTTGCATAGTGGGTATCAGCTGTGTTGGCATGTGGCTGCATTCAGTTTGTTTCTTTTAAATGCTAGTAACAACAGCAAAAAAACCAAAAAAAAGATTGATGATTGTTGGTTGCTGCAAGTTACAAAACAAACAAGAGAGTGCACTGTGACAACCCACCCACCAAGTTACATAATAGTGACGAGAGGAAGGAAGGTTAAGCAGATCAGCACTGAATGATGTTGGGTACAAGTTATGCATGGACAAAGCACTCATTACATCTGCACTTTCTTTAACATCCTTTATATTTTTTTCAGGCCATCTGAAATGTGTTCAGCTGCAAGTGGCGGGTGGGCAGCATGTTGTGCAAGTCTGCTTTAACCCAATTTTGTTCTGCTTTTTCCATCCCTATGCTTGTTGTGCTTCACTCATTCCCATGCTTGCTCCTTCAACTCCTCTAACTCTCACCATCTCTTCCTGCCCACCAGGACACCCCACACTCAATTGCCCACTATCCAGCTTTAACCTGTATTTAAGTTGTGAGAATGGGATCAGAAGGGAAAGATTTTCAATTCAGAGAGAAACTTGTGATGGGATAATGGGCCATGCAGGGAATGGACAGATTAAGGCAAGTGTTTAAAATTTGGATGAGACTTCAATGGGAAGATGGTGAAAAGAGAAAAGGAGGAAGGAGTTTAAAATCTGAATACTGTAATGGGAAGGTAGGGAAGGGAGTTAAGGGAGCAATCACTATTGGCAAGTGCAGGTTATTACTAACAGTTCAGGTCTTGCTTATCTTCATGACCATATCTCCCCCTACAAACTTGCATAAGCTCTAAGATCTGCCAGGGAGACCCTTCTCTCTCTCCCACCTCCATCACAAACACAGTTGGTCGGGACAAGATGTAGAAAATAGGAAGCCCTTTGAAGTGATAGAATTGGCCATCTGCAAGGATGTTGCCCAGGGGATGCCCGGATATTTGATGCCTTGCCGTTCTGTGGGATGTCACCGCATAGGGAGCAGGAGCTGACAAAGGGATCTCAACCCACTCTCCCTGGATTTGAAATGCCGACCTGTCAGTCAGCAGTCCTGCCAGCACAAGGTTTTAACCCATTGCACCACTAGGGGATCCTAGGTATGAGCTGACTACACACACACACACACACACACACACACACACACACACACACTAGCTTGGGGACCTGGCAGTGCCCGGGTTATTTGAAAAGGGCATTATTTGCCTTTGAATGTTATGTATTCTTAGTGTGGAGTGGGTGGACTACAATTCCCAGAATCGTGGGTCAATTCTCCCCAAACCCTGCCAGTATTCAAAGTTGGCCATTTTAGTTCTGTGTACCAAGTGTGGTCCAAGTCAGTCATTGGCTGGTCATCGCCTGGCTGCAGTGCTCTCTGGATGGGGGTGAAGTACTACAATTCCTGAAAATCTGTCAGTATCCACAGCAGGTTATGTTGAGTCTGTGTGCCAAGTGTGGTCCAGATCTGTCATCGGCTGGGTTCAGTGGTCTTTGGGTACAGGTGAACTGCAACTCCCAAAATCAAGGCGTATTCCCACAAACCCATGTAGTATGTTCAGTTGGTCATGAGGCTTCTCTGTGAGAAGTTTGGTCCTGGTCCATTGTCAGTGGGGGTCACTGTTTTTCTGGATGCAGGTGAACTATAACTCCCTTTTCCCCAAACTTGTCCAATATGTTCTATTGGTTATGGGGGCTCTGTGTGCCAAGTCTGGTCCTGGTCCATCATTGGTGGACCAGGACCATTAGATAAATCCCAGTACCTACTACTCCCAAATGTCTAGACCAATTCCCCTCAAATCCCACCAGTATTTAAATCTGGACATATCGGGTATGCATGGCAAGTTTGGTCCAGATCCATCATTGTTTGGGTTCATAGCATTCTGGGTTTAGGTGAACTACAACTCCTCTACATTCCCCAGTAGGAGTCACAGTGCTCTGACTGGATGTAGGGTGAACTACAACTTCCACCATGCGAGTCAATCCCCCAAACTCCTCCAGTAAGTTTGGGTGGTGGGTCGTAGTGTTTGAGGAGGACAATGGCAGGGGTTGGGCTACATGTTCATGGAGCTCGCTGTAACTGCAATGTCAGTGGAAAGGAGTAACTTGGTGGTTCCACAGCACTGGAATCTATAGCCCGTTTGTGAAGGCCATAGGCTCTCTGTGTGAACGGACACCCATGCCACATACACACATACAGGTTTTTACTTTTATTATGGCTATATATATATTTCAGAGATGTACTTCCTGTTGAGTCCCCAGAGGCTCTAATGGAATTGTAAGTGGCCCATCCTGCTTTCCTGCATCTGTTCAATTCTGGCTTCAGTTCATTCCTTCATGTTAACAGCCTTCTGAAGTAGACATATGTTTCTACATTTTTGAGGTTGACTCCATTTACTGACACTGTAGCACCATCTGCGAAGTTGTTTCAGTGTACTTTCATCTTTCACATCTTAACCTTTAATCCAATTGACCGACTTCTGCTACAAAGCTCGCTAAGCATGTTAGAGGCTTCTGAGGCTGTATGTGTGAATAAAACTACATCTTCTGGGAAGCACAGGTGATTAAGTCTGTGCCCATCAATGAGTATATCTTTGTCTGACCAATTACAGCTTCCTATTACACTTTCCAGAGCAGCAGAAAAAAGTGTAGGTGAGATGGGATCACCTTGGCATACACCTTTTTCTACAGATATAACAACCTCTTGTTCAAAAGGCATTAGTGTTGTTGTACATCTGATATAGCATGCTTGGATGATGTTGATGAACTCTGCCAGTAATACTTGCTCCCTCTGACGATTCCATACACACACTGGTTCCATGCTGTCGAATGCCTTCTTGTAGTCAACGAAAGTAAGGTTGAGTGGCATCTGGTATTCGCAGGCGGCTTCCAATATTCTATTATGGTGGAGGATGAGCAATGGAATCCAGCTTGTTCAACCGTCTGTGCCTCTTCCAATATTCTCCTGATGTGGGCTAGAATGCACCTGGTGAAGACTTTGTAGACAACCAGCAGGAGAGTTATTGGGCAGTAGTTCCTCAGATCTTCTTTGTCTCCTTTCTTAAATAGGAGGGCCATTTTTGAGATGTTCCAAGTCTTCGATACATGGTCAAGCTCAATTGTTCGACTCGACCATGCTAGCTTCCCTATGCTATGGTGCAGAGACATGGACAATGATGAAGGCTCTCTTGGAACAACAGCAATTTGTCCATACCTCCCTCGAAAGACGGTTCCTTGAAATGTCTCTCCAAACGCATAGAGAACGTGGATTGCATAACAAGGAAGTTCAAAATATATCAAAAATTAAAGATCCTCTATGCCACATTGCCCAACTTAAACATTGCTTTGCAGGCTATGTGATGCGCAGAACAGATGGGCGCTGGAGTAATACCAGTGCAACATGGTACCCACGGGGATGGACAAGACCTCTTGGTCATTCTCCCACCCTATGGTCTGATTCATTCCATATGTCATATAATGTGAGAGACTAACATGGCCGTACAATGGTACACTGGTCAACTTGTGCTCAAAATAGATACAAATGGAGGCAATTAGAGAAGATGTTGTGATCTGTGCAAAAGCTGAGAAACAGATTGTCTAAGTGATTAAGTGAAGTTAGATGTGTGTGTGTGTGTGTGTGTATTTAAAAAAATACAATTCTACTTGGTAAACAAGTGCCACGCTCTTGATATATTATTTTTAAATTGAAAGAACCACTTCCAGAAGAATCTAACATTTTCTATTTGGAGATTTAGAAATCTTCATGTATGGTGCCATGTATTCTGCTAACATTTTGATTTTAGACATGTTAAAAGAATCAATAGAAAAAATATCTGCGCTATGAAGGTAAAATAGAGAACACAGAGTATTCTGATTTCAGCTGAAATACACTGCTAAAACTGTCCTCTATATTTTTGATGCATTTTATGATTATGCAATAAATAGTTCCATCTCCTTCTACTCTGGCTATTTTCTATCAGGAAATGCAGTTTCTACCGCTATGTTTTAAAGAGTTTTCCCCTCTTCCTGTCAGTGATCAGGGGATTTAATCAAAGACTTCTTTCATAACCCATACCTTATCATATCATGAAATCAATGTACTTAACAAAAGAATAACCATTGTATCTGTATAACAGAGCGGAAATTAACATGGAAGAAAACTATGCAAGTAGAGCACTAGATCCAAACTGGAAATTGATCATAAATTAAAAAAAGAAGAGACTTCAGTGCTTTGATATCTATTTAAGAGATAATGTCAATGGAATAAAACGTTGTCACAGGATAATGGCTTCCCACTGCTAGATAAATGTCACAGCAATTCAAAAGCACTTTATTTTCAAAGTCAGAAAGCTAGTGTGCTCTTGGGAAGAGCTCTAATACTACTTTAATTTCAGAGGGGTAGCCATCTATAACAGCAAAAACAAGCATCCTTGTAACACCCTGTGTACATCTGTGATAAAAGACAAACTTGCCCCTCAGAAGGTCACAGGATTAGTCCATGGTGTCTTCTATTAAAATTACTGAACCATATAAAGATATTTACCTGAGGCTTGGGAAAGTTGTTGGCAATGGGCCACAGAACTCTAGAGAGCTCTGGCCATCAGCGGCACCTTTGCCAATTTACTGAAATTGGAAGTTAGAGAGGAGATGGGGGAAAGAGGGGAACATGCCCTTCCTTTCTCAAAGTCATACGGGAACTTTTGCTAACATCAGCAAAGGCACCCACTGATGGCCACGAGATTCAAGAGCTTCATGGCCACCATTGCAGCAATGAATGATGACAAAGTTAAGTGCCAACACCTTTCCTTTGCCACAGAGCATGCGGAAAATAGGATGGTGATACTGGCCTTGTGCACAGCTGGATTGGTTCCATCAGTTGTTCACATCAATCCCAAAGTGTGGAGTTGCTTCAGGGAAGCTTTGGCACACTTCCTAATGCAGGGTAAAATCAGGCTAACCAGTTTTAATCCATGTTAGGGATCATAAGTCCCTGGACATCATCTGGACACCTGGGAACAACCTCTGGACAACTTCAGGATATGTGTCCAGTGTAGACAAGCCCTAAAAAAATAAAGCAGCGCTTAGGATGTGATTTATATAAATTAATGGATAGACCTCGGTGTGTTTACAAATGTGTGTGTGTAAGTATCAAGAGGTGGTGGAAGTGTAGAAGCTCTTAGTTGAATTTATTTATTTATTTATTTGTTTATTTCTAACCCATTTTTCTCCTGCATCAAGTCTCAAAACTGAGAACAACATATAAAAAAGCAAAAACATCACTTACGATGACAATAAACAATCCAATCATAAACACATTTCCATCTAATAAAACTGTAAAACCCAAATCAAATATAATTACAATCTAAACAAAAGATGCAATTAAACATGGTTAAAACCTTCAATAGGTTAAAAACTCCATCTAGTAATTAAGTCACTTAGACTGTAGTCAGGTCCATTGCCGAAAGTCCAGTTTTGTTCAAATATTGCACACGATAGGTCTAGCATTCATTCTCCTTCAGGGAAGGCCTGTTTCCGTAGGAAACTTTTTATTTGGTTCCTGAACGATAACAAGAAGGGAGCCATTCTAACCTCTAGGGCAACCACCAAAAAGGCCCTCTCTCTCGTTTCCCATTAATTACACTTGGGATGGTGGTGGGACTGAGAGTACAGCCTCTCCTGATGACCTCAGGGCTAAATGGAATTTGCCTATGTGTTTATGTAGAACTGGTGCTTATTGTGTATTCTGGATTGACTTCTTTCACCTACATTACCTGTTATGATCTCCTGGGTTGGAAAATCTTTAAATGGCTTTCTATTTTATCGAAACTTTGCTCTGTTCTTCCTAGATCTGGTACGTTTTATTGTAGCCTTTGATTGTGGCTTCATCCTGTGTTCTGACTCCTTGCATTCTTGTCCTATCTAGATTCCATACTGGATTGCTTCCCCGGTTCTTTCCTCCCAGAAATTTCTTTCAAAGATCTTCAGTTATGACCTTTTATTTGATGTAGAATATCTGGAAATATCTCCCAGCATGCCTGTAGAGTGCATGGGATTTTACAAAGGCCAACAGTATTTTAGCTAGTTTGTCTTTAGTGAGCAAATCTAACTTAAAGCAATAATATTCAAAGCCATTTGTAATTGGTGTCAGTGACAGATATTTAATATGTGCATTATCTGCAACCTCTCATGAGGTGATGGCTTATTTTTGTTATTTCTAATATGTTCATTTATGTCTATTTGTGTTATTTATCATGCCTATAAGCTGTACCTCTTCCAGGAAGTCAGAACAGTTTAAATATGGTACTCTGATGGTTTTTTAGTAATCTAGGTTGTAGAAAAAGATCAGCTTGTTTAATCTCAACAGTAGTACTGCTTTGTATGCTACAAAAGCATTTGTCGAAGCATTGCAGCAATCTCTGATCTTAAATGAATAGCCCACTTGTGTTCAATTACATTAAAACTGCTTTTATTCCCAAGCATATTAGAATATGTTGAGTGTCTCCCCACCACCACCCAAAAATCCATCTGATATTAGGCTATGCATAATTTAGAAAGGGTTGAATAATGTATTCTTCAAATTATATTTGATCAGCTCTAGATTTAGACACTTGTTTCATTGTCTAACTTAGCCTGCGAGAGTATGCCAGCAAATGACATCAATGTGTTTAAGGGACCGGTTGATTGAAATTGCAAATTGGGTAAGTTCAGTGCATGAACCCAGACAGATATTTATTTTACATTTAGAAACCAACCTTCCCCAGCAGACGGCTATTGAAAAAATATTTATATCATAAATTATCTCCAGGCTCCAAGAGCCCCTCTTGTAATGCTTTTCAAAGCCATTTGTTCAGAAATTTCACTGACACATTCTATTAGCAATAATTTATGTTTACCAATGAAACCTGAAGGGACAGCTTGACACCTTGATATTTAATTCTGTGGTGAGGTGAAATAAATTGGTAGTTTCATACTCCCTGTACTCTTCTACAACAATTTATGTGGAGATGTTTTGCACTTTTTTGAACAACACAATTTGGATTTATAAACAAAAGGGGAGAACATCCATTGGTTTAGAAAAGCTGTGTAAATCTTGTGTGTCTTTGTGAAAGAGTAATTTACAACTATAATAAGGAACTTTGTTTCCAGCTTGCAGTTATGAACTTTATAACATTGATCAGCCTTTTGGAAAACCTGCCATTTGATCTACGTTAGTTGTTATTTAAGCACAGTTTAATGTGGATCTTTCAAAATAATAATAATATGGTATGCTGCGATACTTACAGAAATTATTAAAATTAGGTGAATAAATTGAAGTTTTCTCCACCTTTCATGAGATATATTAAGCTGAGAGATGGGAAGATGTATCTTGGTCTCCCTTGGTGGCAAAGCACAGTAAACATTACAGGAAGCAGGTAAAATGAAACAATTTTACACATGTCACGCCAAGGGATGAAGGAGCATTTTGTTCAGATCACATAAAGGTAAACTGTTCCCTAAGTCATTCTTCTATAATCAATATGAGAACTAGAATTCATTTGAATTTTGGTATTCATTCATCTCTCAATTTTGTGATGAAGCTCTCTGTATAAAACACTTTTATACTAGAGAACTATGGTTCAAAATTCATTTAATAGTGCAAAAAACAAACAAACCCCTATATATAGGGGAAACCACTCCCAAATATACATGGTTGAATCTATACAAATATCCATATGGATTTCAGTATGACTTATTTTAAAAAGTAAAGTGGAAACAAAAAAAAGAGTTGAAGACTGTGCAAGGAACACATGGAAAAAAGCCATGACTTCTGGAAAAAAAACTGCAAGGTTTTTAATGTTGAGAGATTCTTTTGCATCGCAATCAAGATAAAAGATTATTATTATTATTATTATTATTATTATTATTATTATTATTATTATTCTACAATGTATATTCTTACCCCTCCTGGTTTATTTATCTAGATGATCAATGCAAAGTGAGTAATTTCTAAAACATTCTCAAGTGTCTACATGCAGTTCATCGGAGGTACAAGTCGGACCAGAAATAAAGGGAACTTAAGGGCTTATCTACATTGGCCACTTATTGAAGGGCCAGTATACAGAAGAAATGTTCCAGATTGGCCCCAAAGGCCGTCACACCCTCTGTCCCCAATAATAATAATAATAATAATAATAATAATAATAATAATAATAATAATAATAATAATAATAACAATAATAATGAAAACTTTATTTATACCCCGCCACCATCTCCCCAACGGGGACTCGGGGCGGCTTACATGGGGCCATGCCCAGAACAATACAATATAAACAGCATATAAAAGAACAACATATCACAGCACAGTGAACAATACAATAAATAATAATATCCATTACAATACAAATCAAGGAAACAATGAAAACAAGGGCGGACCACATGAACATTAAGTTAAAACTCGGGGTGAGAAAGACATAAGAATAAAAACCAACCTGTTTCTGCCAGAGAAGAGCTCAGCTGGTCTAGCCAGGCTGCAAATGGTTTGATCTAGTTGGACCATCTTTGTCACCATTGCCACTGCCAGACACCTGCAGAACTCCATGAAAGCTCCTGGATGTCACAGGCACCCTGTGTTGACATCTGCAGAGGTGCCTGTGTGACCAGAAAAAAGAAAGGGACTCATCCCTCCTCCTTCCTGGCTGATTGTTACATAGGTCTGATTTTGCTTTTTCTCTCTCTGCACTAATGAGCATTAGGAAAAAAAAGATGGTTATGATGGACTGTGTGGGCAGTGGACTCATCTACATTGGACCGAGTCCTACTGTCCACACTGTGCACAAACTGCTCCAGAATTTCCACGAAGGTCCAAGATATCCCCCAACTTTTCTTAATGCAGAGGTAAACTGGTTAAACTGGTTCAACCTGGTTACCCCCACAATAAAAACCAGAAGTTGATTAACATCATGAAGACAGCCAGGAGTGATAGAGAGTAAGTCAAGGTTAGCAAGCGTGTGTAAAAAAACTCTAACTCCCCTCTGTCTAGACCAGTTTAGTAAATTCTAGTTGAGTTCTGGTATATAATAATCATAGATGGTTCAGGTTGGCTAAATAGAAGAGACTGAATAGAATGGATTCTCATCCATGAGCAGAAAGTGTGTGACGGATAGGGAACCACTTGTATAGTTCACATGTAGGCTATTTAGAAATGATGCTTTCTTAGACTATATTCTGGATTCTAGAATTCCCTAGCTAGCATAATAATCATGACAATTTGGGTAGTACTCCAAACTATATTTTCCAGCCTCTGCATAATGATCTCTTTTGGATTTCTCCTCCTTCTATTCTCTCTTTAATGTGGCTGGAAAAAGAAGCTTGGACATTTTTTCTGTTTTAAATTTATTATGGATGGGGTTGTATATTAAAGACAATGGTTAAGCATAACATCTCATCATATGGGGTAAAATCAGCATCCTAGGATGCTTTCACCCTGTCTGGGGGATGGAGGCCAACAGTGGAAATCACACTACGTCATGTGACTTTTGGCGTAGGTCCCACCCCCAACCAGGGTGAAAACAATGTTGGACACATTCATCCGAATGGAGCCAGCACAATGGAGCCAACATGGGACCTCCCCACGAGGGCAATACTTTTCCCATGTGATGGGAAAAGCATTGTGAGAGGGAGCTGCAGGCAGAGTGACAGATTTGCCCTGCTGCTCCCTCTTTCTTCATCAGAAGGCTGGTGAAGAGGGATGCTTCTCCTATCCTTTCTGTTAAGGTAGTTAGTATGGTTCAGCCTAAGAATGGGTTGGAAGGAGAAAAGTCAATTTTGTAAATCATGATTGAAACCAGATTACTTTCTCTAAAATGTAGAACAAAACATGGTTTATTTGTGTTTGAACATAATGATAAATCAGTTAGTTAAAATACTTCAAATTTCCTCCTTCTGGGTGTGCCATAGAAGGAAATAGGAAATGGAATTATTCAGGATTATGGATAATACTCTCTATGAAGCTGATGGAGCATAAAGGTCCACTCCTGATGCAGAATATGGACTCCCATAGATCGAAGATGGGGTGAACAGCCCAGCACTAGCACAAGAGAGTTTTTTTCAGTGTACCCTATGGCTAATTAGTAACAAGGCCAATCACTTTAACATAGAAGGGGAGGGGTAGAGGGAAAACCAAGAGAGTTAAGTGGATGATAAAAGTTTCTCTTTCTCCATATCCCCCCCCCCCAAAAAAAATTGGCATTTTAAAACGAAACCTTACCCTCATCTTGCTATAATTGCAGTTGAATGTATGAAGTGAGCCAGTAGTATGCATCCCCATTATAATCAGATGTGGCTATCAATTTCAGTGGGGGGAAAGGAAGCTCTGAGAGTGGAACACTGCTAGAGATATGGACTTTTTACTTTTCTGTGACAGTAAATGTATAACATCCTCACTTTGTTACACTCACAATGACTTGTATATGAGACACTGTCATTTTGATTGAAAATGAACTGAAATTCAGAAAATAAGCAATGCTGGCTAAATAGGTAACTATTGGCTTCTAGGAAACTAGTTGTAAAGCTCACAGACTTTTTAAAATCATGTTTTTATGTTTTGAGTAGCACAGAAATGCAGTGAAACTCCATTCATGTTGATCATCCTATCATAAAACTTAAGTATCCCCAACCTGTTCCCATATTTCTTGGGGAATGATAAACATGACATCCATAGAAAACAAGAGAGTTTTAGAATTGAGTCATCAGAAAACTGTTTTCCTTTTCGTTCCACCCTTTTTTTCATTTTAGATGTTGAGCTTGATGTCGGGTTCTGGCTCTCTTTCTCTTTTTAATTGACATGAGCACATATATACACACAGTAAATAAGTAGCAAGAAACATAGGCCATCCCCGTGCGGATGCTGGAAATCCATGCAATGATAACCTTCTACCTTTGCTGAAATTGGAGTGTGAAGGTCCTTCTCCAGATCACCTCCTCCCTCCCCCAAATCTATCGCACGTGACACTTCCAGAAGCCATTTAGGTGTCATTTTTTCTTGACTAGAACTGTTTTAGTCCTGAAAATACTTTTTATGAGACCAAGGTGAAGACCCCGGGACTATACTACATTTCCTGGAAACTCACTAGGAACCAATAGTCAATGGCTCACAAGTACCATTCTCAGGACCACCAAATAGCACTGGCCTAAATGAAACAAAGCACACTAGCTTCTGAAGCATGAAACACTAGAAATAATGCCCTGGCAGTTCTGCAGTGGAATCCAAGTACAGTATAGCATAGTAAAACGCCTCTTTCTGAAAATTTGAACTCATTATTTGGGTTACAATCCAAGAAAACATAAAATAAGCTGTGGGTCTGAAGGGAGATTGAAGCTTTCAAGTGGAGCAGCAAAAGGAACAGGAATTGCATGTATATACTTTCATTTTTTTCTTAATTTTTTTAAAACAAGGTGAAAAGGCATCTTTCCCTTTCTGCTTCTACTTAGCAGGACCAAACTGTTGCTGTAAATCACAACTTAACATGGAGTGCTGCAGTTGCACTACCATTCTTTCTATGCAAATCGGAGCAATGTCCCAAAGGAGCTATACTACATGCATGGTAATGCAGTGTTGTTCCCACCAGGCATGGATCCTATTTGCATGATATGAACAACAACTCAGCTATAGAGACCCAATGCTTCCAGCAAAGGTTGGATTTGTTCCAAAGAGCTGGGGGAAGAAAGAAGTCCTTGCAAATAATGAAAAATATATGAAAAAAATATCATTATCTCAAATATTAGCTGCCGCCACTTCACATACAACTACTTGACCTTTCAGAATATTTCATCCCCCTCAGCAAACTTCCCCTTCAAAATCACTGGATTCCTTGCATTTCCTCTTATAACATGATTTACCCTCTCCTTCTTATCTTGGTTGTCCTTCCCTCGACATGCTTCACCTTGTCAATGTCCTCCTAAAAAAGTGGGGCTTGTAGCTGGACACTATTCCAAACTAAATTCGAACCAAAGCTGAATAAGATGGTGTCATGACTTCCATAATCCAGACATGTTACCTCTACTAATTCAGTCTGAGATTATGATAGCTAAAAGCAACAGAAAAGTAGATAATAATTACTATCATTTATTTGTTGTATTTTTGTGTTGTTCCACTGAAATAGATCTCCTTCATCAGTTACATTTCTATAGGTGTTGACTTGCCATTCGGGACTGGATTCAATGAGTATGCACAGGCTGGAACCAACAATTGTATTTATGCCTTAAAATCTTAAATTGTAATTGTAATTTTCCATTTGCATGATATTCTGTCCTTTATTGTTGTTGTAAAGCAATAGCATATCAATGAGAGGGTTTCTGCTGCTTAAAGGGATTAGTACAAAGCATGGCTCTTGGGGATTTAGAACTAGCTAAGATTTCCTGTCTTCTGTAAAAAATTTGATAGTGAAACTATTATATTTATATTACAGTGTTCCCTCACTACTTCGCGGTTCACTTTTCGTGGATTTGCTATTTCGCGGTTTTTCAATGAGACTAAAAGACTATAATAAATCATAAAAAATTACAATTTACAGCCTAAGGAAGGGAGAAAGGAGAAGCAGAAGAGAGCGAAAAGGAGCCCAAGTGGCAACGGGAGGAGAAGGAGGCGATTTATTAACATGCAATTGGTTGATAAAAACTTAAAATAGTGTATAACTACTAAAATAATGTATAAATATTAAAATAAATATAGTGCCCCTATGCGGATTTTCACTTATTGCAGCTGATCCTGGAACCTAACCCCAGCGATATATACTGTATACTATTATATTTATATCATATTATTAACTATTATGCATCTATATTATTTGTAGTTAGTTACCAGTTGTTCCTAAGTTTCTTTTCTCCAGTTGAATTGGCTATTTTCCTCTCTTTCCTGAGGTGTAGTAGACAATCTCTGTGTGTGTGTGTGTGTGTGTGTATGTGTGTGTGTGTGTGTGTGGAGAGAGAGAGAGAGAGATTGAGAGAGAGAGAGAGAAAAAATTGAAACCTGGGATTCTTATGATATGGGTGTACCTATGAGTTGACATGCACATGTAAGCAAGGAAAGGAAGTAATAGTAGGCTCAAGTGGACATGTGAAAACATAGGTTGTGTGTATTTGGTATGCTTTGACATGCATATATATTTATACATACAAATTTATATGCCCATTTGATCCCAGGCTGTCTTTTAACTTTTGTAAAGAAAAGTTGAGCATCATTGCAAATTCTTATTCATTCGTCTCTTATCTGTAAAACACTCATTTTTCTGTTATGAAACATTATTTTGTTATTTAGTGTCAGGAAGAGCATTTTGGTATTAAGTTTATTTCTTTGTTCTCAGAGATTTCTGAGAGGTAATTCAGTCTGAAGTGCCTGCCCAATGTCACTCAAAATACCTTTCCATAAACCTTATGTTTACGCAGATGAATTTTGTAAAACAGTACTTTCACAGTTTTCAGTCAATAAGAGTTTGATAATGCTCACATTTGGTTGTTTAACAACTAAGACAAGAGGCAGATTTTTGATAATGTTACATCAATATAGTTTATGTTAAAATATCATGAGAAAACATATCTTAGAAATATCTTAGAAAAAATCCTTTGCTTTTGGAAATAAAAATAAAATCATAGATACAAATGGAGGGGCTATCTTTTTAAAAAATGCTTTCTACTAAATTTAAAACACAAAGTTAAAACTGATGCTGACTCTGTTCATGTGTAGTCTTATCAGTTGTGTAAGACAAATCACCTCATGTAGAGCTGTACATTTCCTCATGTGCAGACACTGGAATCATTCAAACTCAGTAAGATCATCATTCATTACAGTGTGGATGGATTTCTTCTAAGTTGCAACTGGCTTCATTTCTCCCTGGAAATCATAAAGAACACCAGTGAATACTGTTCATCTTAGCATCTTTTACCTCTCATATAAGTCTTGCTGGGAACCCATGGATGAGGAAAAACTCTCACCACAGATGGTGAAGTTCATTCATAGCTTGGATTAGGATTGCTACTGTGTTTTGGATATGGCAAACTTCTGAATAAAACAGGACCTTCCCAAGATATTTAACTGCCATAGGCAAATCAGTAAATGATGTTTCTCTTCCATTCACTGAGCAAGATGCCCCATTGCAAAACAGGGATTCTTACTGCACAACAAGGTACTATGAACGCTTTTTCAGCCAGGTGCAAGTCATCTATGACTTTCCACTACTATCCAGTTTGAATCATTTTTGTCCCATGACTCTGTTAGGGATCCTTGTACAACTTGCATTATCGTTGCCAAGAAACAACTTATCCTATAAGATGCAATACTTCTACAGAGTCCATACTGCATGTACAATGGCCTTGATAGTACAACTATGTTAATGCTCCCCTTCTGGGAATGCAACTAATACAAAATGTTGCATTTTTGAACTACACAATCTTGCATTGGTTTCCAACATCATCAGTTCCCTTTGGTATGTCAGCCCATAATTTCTGCATTAAAAATCTGCACAATAATTCCTCTGCAATACATCGAGATGTTCAAATATGGGGAGAATCCTTCATGCTTGTGCTTGGGTGAAACAGTCAAGAGGGTACATCTTGAAGGTATATTGTAACCAAAGTCAGCCATGTTATTTTGATATATGAGATGTAAAATCCACAGGGGCTATTCTCCTCTTTGGCAGAAAAAACCAATTATGCCAAAATAAGTAAGTAAAAAAAATATCTTCCATAACACTTGCAATCTTCTCCCTGAGGCAGCATCACTCTCTCAAGTAGTTGGGGAGGTTTTGCTTGAGAGCAACTTCACATAAAAACAGAGAGAAGTTAAATACATTTCAGTAAGACTTGCAAAATTTCTTGGAAGTGTCTGCACATTTCTATCTTCCTTGTCTGGATGCACATCCCCATCAGTGACATGCATGGATTTCCTTTCCCAGGACAGTGTAATTAACTCCTAGAAATGAAATTAGTTCTGTTTCATTTCATTGAAATGTAGACAATACATCCCATCCAGAACAATCTAAGTATGAAATTGTATAAGGATATCCCATGATAGTTAGTATTTTCACAAAACTGAATTTGTACAGATGCCCAGGGTGTTTCAAGCTTCCATAACAATTTTGACTTGTCAAAATGAAACTGATCCATAGGATTTTGCAAGTAATACTCTAAACTACTTTAGCATCTATCCCCACACCCTACACAAAGCTACACCGATTATGCGGGGATAGAATTTAAAAACATGCTTTTGTTCAAAAATTAAATTACGTTAAAAAGTATTATAATGTGTTGTGAATACTAGGCTTATATTGTGTGAAAATTCCCATGGAGAAATATGTCTTTGGACAAATCATGTCTTTTGACTCTGTGTTTAAAGTTCAGTGTTCAACCTGAAGCCTTTATTATGCTATCTGATGAACTACAGAATGTAAATTCTAACATTATTTGATGAAAAAGTTATAGTGTGACATTTTGAAGTCATGTACCCATTCCCCTTGAAAATAAACCATTTTATTTGACTTCCACTTTTTTTTTAAAAAAAAGATGAAACAAAAATGGAAATTAATGAAAAGCCACAGGAGAAAAGACGACAGAACAAGTGGTAAAGAACAATGGAAACCTGCTACATTGAAAAGTAAGTTTTATATTCGGTTGCACAGTACCTATAGTGTTGATCTAGTCACCTTCCAGATTTTGCTAAACTGCAACTAACATGAGGAATGATGGGAGATGAAGTCCATAAACATGTATGGAAGCTTAATACCTTTGATTTTGGTACTCATTAACTTCTGTCACTATGCTATTATTTTAAGAGAGATATGAATTAGATCAGTTTTCCCAGAAGACAGATGTATTCTTGAAGTGCTTTCTGCAACTAAGAATGTTCATTGGATTTATCCCAAAGTCCAAGCCTAACCTGGTCCATCTGAATGGAATCTAATACTTCCAAAGAGGGAGCAGTGTTTCCTCTGAATTGAAGAGAACATTTGCTAAAGCCTCCTCCAATTCTGTTTAGTGATTTGTGTTTTTGAAAAACAGAATTTGTCTTTAAGAATAGCATCTTTTAAAAGTACCTTTCATATAAAAATTCTGAAGATGACAGTAGAAAGGATAAGGTGCTGATGAAAGGATAAGGTGCTGATATACATGATCAGCTAGAGCAGTGGTTCTCAATTTATGAGTCCCCGGATGTTTTGGCCTACAATTCCCAGAAATCCCAGCCAGTTTACCAGTTTTTAGGATTTCTAGGAGTTGAAGGCCTAGAGACCTACAGGTTGCGAACCACTGAGCTAGAGAGTGAAAAAGCACCAGAATCAGTCTAAAGGGGCCTTGTTTGGTTCAGGCTTCTATGATTTTCAGCCAGTAACTAGGTTTAGCACTGAACTCATGTTGTTGTTATGTATCTCATGCCATTCATGCCAGAACCAAAAGCTATGCTTGTACCAGAACTGGCATCAGCTGAATTTCTTTGCAATTTCCATGATGGCAACTTTATTCTTACAGAAGTACACTATAATTACTTCTTTCCCTGTAGAAACTTGAATGGGCTTTCATAGAGTTGCCAGCAGTAAGCGGCAGTGAATGCTAATGCCAATACACTCCAATATCTTTGTTGCTCTTACTCGTAATTGTATGCTTGTACTGATCAATTTCAATGGCACTATTATTTTATGTTAAACACAATTTAGCAACAGCAGGAACAACCCACCATGGCTCTGAGATTCCCAAGGCAATATTTTTTACAGTACCAGTCTGTGTATGTATATTCATAAGTGATCAGAAACAAATTACTTACACACCCAATGAGGCTTATTCCCAAGTATCTATGGGGTATAATAGCACACACATTACACACAGGCACACACATTACACACTCCTAGCATGTGGAGTATACATCACAACCCAATACAACAGAAATATTTGGCTAGGGATAGGTGAAGATTTTGTTCCCTTGTAGTTTATAAGCATTTTCCAAGATTTTATTTCCCCTGCCTCCCTGCCATATGAAAAAAAAAAATCTGAAGATGAGAGAAAGCAAAATTGTCAGAATTATCCAGCATTCTAAAACTAACCAGTACTGTTGTGTATGATCTTTCATAAGTCTGAAGGAAGAAGAGATGAAATGCTATCTATGGTTATATCCAGACTGATTGAAAAGACCAGAAAGTCTCAAATTCTGTTCCTCTTCTTTCCCATTTTATTTTTGAAATGCTTATATGTTTTGTTTATCTGTCACCTGCTGGTACGATCACAGACTTTTTATACCAACTCCCCTGATTGGTTTATTTTAACCCAGTATAAAATTGGAAACAACAGGAACAAAATCTGGGACTCTTCAATCAGTCTAGGTATGTAGAGTAAATACAACATGCAGCTGAAATAGTATTAAAGAATCTAGGAGCAATGCAGAAAAATTGTCTTTTAAAAACACATTTTTTATAAAACAATCTTTTTATTTTTCTCAGCCTACAACCATCCTTTTCCTCTTCATTTGTGGGTATGCAATATATAGTAGGACTTCTGCACTCTAAGCTGTATATGGCATTTCAAGCAGATCATATATTTATTTCACTGATAAAGCTGAGATGTGGTTACTGTGCAAGTGGGAAATAACATGTTAACTGTTTTTCAGGGAGGCCACGTACCATCATTGACCCAAATGACAGTGAAGGAAATAAAGCATAAAAATAATGGTTGTAATAATGAGAAATTAGTTGTGCAGTCCCTACTTGCTTTTCTGAAAGTACATCTCATACAACTCAAGGGGGCTGACCTTCTAATAGCATTTTATGGGGCTGCATTACTGATCATATAGTAAACATTGGGTCAAGTCTGCTAAAGCAAGCCTAGCTTGTTCTGGGTCTTGGTCAGTATTCAAGTAAATAGGGCAAAAATGTGTAACAGGTGCAGTGACTCCTGATTTTTTTCATTGGCAACGGATGACAGGTGCCATCTACCTTAGTTATTTGAGGTGGCTAAGAGCTATAGGAAGCAACCAGGCACAATTCCTGGAGAGGGTTCACATTAATGCAACATTAGATTGTACTGCAACATTTTAATGTTACTCCAAGACCCTGCTTCCTAAACTCTGGTCCAAATGGGTCCCCTTAGCTCAATGTTGGGGTCATGAAAAATTTTCGGAGTGCCATCCAGTAGCTGTTTTAGACATTTATGCAAATGTCTTGTGCTGTGTTTATAGTGAATGCTGCAGAAAATGCTTCAGCTATACTTCATAAAAAGGAAAATAAGTCTGTTTAGCACGCCTTGCAAATGCTGATTTATTAGTAAATGTTTCATCTTTATACCTGTTTTATATATCTATCTACATTGGGTCATGTAAAAACTTACCTTGTAGAAAGAGGTTGCTTTAAGAAGTTCAGGAAGTATGGAAGCAGCTAGAAGGATCTTGAACTTCTTTGAAGAGTGCAAGATCTTGGTTTGAAATACACACACACACACACACACACTATATATACACACACACACACACACACACACACATATATATACACACACACACACAACATATATGCCTGCAAAATATCCCCAGTGATCATGTATAACAGTGGTAGGTTACTAATTAATATGATCATCATGATGAAATGTGGGTGCTGCAATACAAAAACATCTTGAGGGTCACAGCTGTCATCCACTGGTGTAAAGAAGAAGTAAGTGGAAGTACACATAGATATACTTGAAATATTTTCACAACACACACACACAAATTATAACACAGATCTGTTCTAAACCTCATTGTGAATGACCACATCGGCCTTATTGTACCAATGTATAAAAGAGTAACAAATCCAGCAAGCAAAAATTGCCTATAAACTGGAAAAGAATTAATTCCCCAAACTGAAAGCTAAAGCTATTACAATAAATTTGGGTATTTAGTATGCACAGCATTTTAAGCCATTCACATATTTTTCCATTTTATATCTACAATATGAATTTGTCATCCCTTAGTTTTATTAGTGAGAGCACAAAAATATGAGGCTAGGAGTGCAGGAGAGAATGTTCCCTGGTAGTTAAAAAAAAAACCAAAAAACAACATATGATAATAGCTAAAAACATCACCAATATATTTTAATTACTTGCTTGGACAAAAGAATTCATTCAGTTTCAACCTTTATGTATAATGAAAAAAAGGAAGGCACTCCTATGCCATATTAAGGTATTTGTACTGGTGCAACATCTGTTCTAATTGGCAGTAGTTATCTAGGATATTCAGCAGAATACATTCTTCCACCTGTATCAGGAATGGAACCTGGGTCCTAGGGATGTGCTTTCAGGATAAACCTTGCCTCTTTTCATGTCCTGACTTTAGTTGTAGCCCCCAATCCATTTTGTGGGAGCCTCCCGAAATCGTGAGTGTAGATATTTGTTTTCGGGTTGGGGCTCTGAAAATTGAATCATTATTGGGGGGGGGGCATCCCATTCACTGGCTCCCACTTTAAGGGGGCTACTGTTCTTCTTAAATGGCACCTGTTGTTGCTACTATAGAGTACGAGGTGCTTGGCTGCATGCACTGGCATGCCTCCATGCCACGCCACACATACACTCAGAAATGTAATACCATCAGCAAACCTCTGTGAGGGAATTGCTTGCTGGTGAGTTCACTGGAGGTGTGGAAAGTGGATTGAGCCAGAGCCAGCTATTTACACTCTGAAACCTTTGGATCACTTTAGAGCAGTGGTTCTCAACCTGTGGGTCCCCAGGTGTTTTGGCCTACAACTCCCAGAAATTCCAGCCAGTTTACCTACAACACCCAGAAATTCCAGCCAGTTTAAAGTCAGCTGAACCTTGACTTTCTCTGGACTTTTAAAAATACAGATTTTCCCCTTTTAATGCAGTTTTACCTGGATTATGGGCATGCATCGTCATCGTCATCCTCATCCCCCCTTCAATGTGAATTGTCAGGCCTGTGTAGATAAGGCCGCAGTTTCACATCAAATTCAGCTATGTGTCATGCAGATTCCCTACAGCAGCTGAGCAGTGAGCCGTTTTGTTTTGGCCACGTAGACATTCCACTTCATCACACTAGAGTTTGGATCTACTTAAATCCACTTTAGGGAGAGGCTTTTAAATAGCTCAGCCAGACAGGTCCTGGGCGTCACCAGACTATAAACCCAGAGGAAGAAACCTGATTTAAAATGGATAAATGCTCAAGTGTGATGAGGCACATTGCCTTTTACTAGTTGTTTAATCTTTTTTACATGTAACATATAAGCACATGCAGCATTTTGGAAAAAAGCAGTCATTAGAAAGTTCTACTAATTTCCCACCCCTGCATCTCTGATTGTGATTTATTTTATTCAAATACAGTTCTCACTTTGTTTAGTGGGGCTTAAAGCTTACTAAACTGGTTCACTAAGAAATATTTGGGAAATAGTTCAGTGAAATAACTTTTTCAATTTGATTCATTTTAAATTTGGACACCAATTGTTTTTAAAATGAGCACAATGACTGTGTAGCTGACAATGATGTTTCTTGTTTCTCTGCTGAAGGTCTGTGAGGTTAGCAAAGCATTTCTCTTTATAATCCACCAGGCTTTTTAAAATGACAAAGAATATTATTTACTCTCAACAACTTGGCAACTTGTATAAATAATTTAGAAGGTTCTGAGTATGATGCACTCCACACTTATTGACCCTATGGTTAGATCTTCTTTAGTGAATTTAGAGCTTATTGTCAGACAGGCATGAACAGAAGATATTATCATATATACAAATTATACTTTATGTAGCTATGGAGAAAGCAGCTACTTTTCAAACAGACTTGCAAAGGAAATCTGATGTAATAATTTATAGTCCTCATTCTTGATCTGTAGAGATTTGCTTTACCTTTGCTGATTTTATCATAGATATCAATATTCTGTCACTGTCCTAACATACATATATGAGGCTGAATCCAATATTCGTTCTACCTAGAACAGACCCAATGAAATGAATTGAACATGGTATTGCAAAGCAACTTATTCCCCATTGATTTCAGTGGTTCTACAATACGCAGGACTAACATTGGAAAATGTGTGTGTGTTCACACGCACAAGTCACATACAACTTGGCTTGCAGTCTTGTCAATGCCATATATGGGAGTTAATGCCAGCACACTGGAGGCAAGTTGTATTGACTTCAGTTACTACAGCAGCAGTATAGTAGGTCAGAGGGGATCTTTGGTCACTGCATAATTATTATTATTGTTATTGTTATGGTTGTTGCTGTTGTTGTTGTTGTTGTTGTTGTTGTTGTTTTTATTTTCTTATCCTCCTCTCCTCGTGGCTTGAGACGGGTTACAAAACAATTAAAATACATAGGCACAGCAAAAACACTACAAATACACACATGAAAACATATCTCCATAAATGTTACACACCAAAATGTATCTCTACAAAATACATAATAAAACACATAAAACAGAGATTTAAAAAACACTTAAAATGCATGTTTACAGATGGTCTGGGTAGGCCTGCCAAAAAAGATAGGTCTTTACATGGTTTTAAATTCCGACAGGTGATTTATTTGTTAGAGTTCTTCCAGCAGGTCATTCTACAGTCTTTGACAGCAACGGCTCCCAAAGTGACCCATTTAAGGTGGAATCAGGTGTCAAGCAGGGATGTATTATTGCCCCTACCTTATTTTCCATCTTCATAGCTATGATACTTCACCCTGTGAATGAGAAACTTCCCACCGGAGTGGAAATCATGTATCGGACAGATGGCAAGCTATTTAACCTCAGCAGACTGAAAGCCAAAACCACGGCCACCACAACATCTATTATAGAACTCCAATATGCTGATAACAAAGTAATCTGTGTGCATTCAGAAGAAGACCTACAAGCCACTCTAAATACCTTTGCAGAAGCATACGAGAAGCTTGGCCTCTCATTGAACATTGAGAAAACCAAAGTGCTCTTCCAACAGGCACCAGCTAAACCCTCTGCAATGCCAGGAATACAGCTTAATGGTGTAACATTAGAAAACGTTGACCATTTCCGCTACCTTGGCAGCCATCTCTCCACAAAAGTCAACATCGACACTGAAATACAACACCGCTTGAGCTCTGCAAGTGCAGCATTTTTCTGAATGAAGCAGAGAGTGTTTGATAACCGGGACATCCGTAGAGATACCAAGGTGCTTGTTTATAAAGCCATTGTCCTCCCAACCCTGCTCTATGCCTGCGAAACGTGGATGGTCTACAGACTCACATTCAACTCCTGGAGCATTTCCATCAGTGTTGCCTCAGAAAAATCCTGCAAATCTCTTGGGAAGACAGGCGGAGAAATGTCAGCGTGCTGGAAGAAGCAAAGACCACCAGCATTGAAGCGATGCTTCTACGCCATCAACTCCACTGGACTGGCCACGTTGTCCGAATGCCCGATCACCATCTCCCAAAGCAGTTACTCTACTCTGAACTCAAGAATGGGAAACAGAATGTTGGTGGGCAGGAAAAGAGATTTAAAGATGGACTTAAAGCCAACCTTAAAAACTGTGGCCCTTGAGCGCTCTAATTGGAGGTCAACTGTGAACAGCAGTGCTGCGGAGTTCGAAGAGGCACGAATGGAGAGCTTAGGGGAGAAACGTGCCAAGAGGAAGGAGCGTCAAAGCCAACCCTGACTGGGACCGCCTTCCACCTGGAAACCAATGTCCTCACTGCGGTAGAACATGCTGGTCAAGAATAGGTCTCTTCAGCTACCTACGGACCCAGCCCCAAAACCCCACTACTGGAAGACCATCATCCTCGGCCTACGAGGGATCGTCTAAGTAAAGTAAGTAAGTAGGGGCAATCGATGAAAAGGTCTTCTGGATGGTAGTTGCCAGTCGGGTTTTGGCTGTTTTGAGCAGAGACCTCCCCGAAGACCAAAACGTGTGAGGCGGATTGTATGGGAGAAAGCAATACTTTAGGTAACCTGGTCTCAAACCATGTAGGGCTTCAAAGGTCAAAACCAATACCTTGTACTTTGCCTGGAAACTAACTGGCATCCAGAGGAGTAACTTTAGGATAGGTATGATATGCTCACTCCTAGATATTCCTGTAACCAATCTGCCTGCTGTATTTTAAATCAGCTGTTT
Source organism: Anolis carolinensis (assembly GCF_035594765.1). NCBI lineage: Eukaryota > Metazoa > Chordata > Lepidosauria > Squamata > Anolidae > Anolis > Anolis carolinensis. Next base: position 237,983,828 of record NC_085842.1, read on the forward strand.
AAATCTGGAGTTTCCAAAAGTAAGCCAACAATCGCCACCCAAAAATTGACAGGCTTAGATCTAGACTATCTGAAAGACCATGTCTTATGTGACAATAAACTTGTCAAAGGTCTAAGATCTATAGGGGAAGGCTTTTTCTTGATACTGTTATCATTCACAGGATTTCTAAGTGAAAATACAAGAAAGGGCCTTCTCAATCGATGCTCTCACCCTCTGAAATGCCCTTCCACAGTAGCCTTGTCAGCATGCTCTTAACGTGGAAGTAGAGGAGTTTCTTATTGGGATGTTTTATTTATTAATTAACATTTTATATGTCTTTTAAATGATTTTATACTGTTTTATGCAGTGAATTTAATTGCTTTTATGTTTTATTCTGAATGTTTCCAAATTGGCTCTGTGCCTACAAACCAAAAATCCTAGGTGGCACAGTGTGTTAAAGTGCTGAGCTGCTGAATTTGCGGACCAAAAGGTCCCCGGTTCAAATCCTGGGAGGGGAATGAGTGCTCGCTGTTAGTCCCAGCTCCTGCCAACCTAGCAGTTCGAAAACATGCAAATGTGAGTAGATCAATAGGTACCACTCCGGTGGGAAGGTAACAGCACTCCATGCAGTCATGCCAGCCACATGACCTTGGAGGTGTCTACGGACAACGGCGGCTCTTCGGCTTAGAAATGGAGATGAGCACCAACCCCCAGCGTCGGTCACGACTGGACTTAACGTCAGGGGAAACGTTTAACTTTTTTACCAAAAATCCTAGGATCCCATGGAAGTTAAAGTGGTGTCAAACTGCATTAATTCTACAGTGTAGATATAGCCTATATTTCCAACACAGAAATCTTCCTGATCTAACTATGTTTGAGAAAAGACTTGGCAGACACTGCTACAGACTTGATGCCTTGATGTATCTCTACAGTATATGGTCTTAATTTAGAGGACAATCTCACTCTTGCCTCCAGCACCACCTTCTAAATTTCATGGCTATAGGTTTGGGAATTCAATAATTGCAATGGGATGGTACATATCATTCCTATTACATTAGAAATAACCAAGGACATTGCAACGTTTGATGATTTTTATAAATGCCTATTTTCAATAAATTTACGAATCAACTTCAAATTTTATTAAATCCTTCTGGAATCTTGAATATATGTTGAAATGCTATGGTTAGTTACTTTTTTCAGCGATCATGCACAGTATATAATTACACTCCTCTTGTCATTTGTGTGAGTGAGAAAAATTACATTGGATATCATCAATCACCGAGATGAGAGATTCAATCCGTTACCTTTTTAAAATGTTGCATGCTTCCAAACTTGAGTTCTAGTGATAAAATAAGTGTTCACACATAAACAGTGTACATGTCTATAGAAAGAAGTGGAAAGTTTAGCTATTTCTTTGAGAGATGAATGACAGGTGTGAAGCAGCTCTTAACAAACCAATTGTGAATATAGTTCATATGGAAGATGATTCCGTAACACATGTTATGTATTTTAGATGTACTGTATATTTATTTATGTATTAGCCTATATCCAAGGATTTTGACAAAGTGTACAATGAATCAATCTAACCAATCTGAAATTATTTAAAACAGATGAAATGTCTATGAAAAAACTGAAGAAGTTGAAAACAGTAAAAAAAAGTTTTAAACAATTTAAAACTATGTAAATTGGGGCAAAATCAATTAATCCTTAAAAGATTTAGTAAAAAACCATATTTTTGCTTGAGCCAAAAGGACTCCAGAGTGGGTGCCAACATACCCCCTAAGCAGAAGGGATTCTACAACTGAGGTTTCACAGCAGGAAAGGCTCTTTCCTGTGATCTACCACAATGTACTATGTTTTAATATATGAATAAAAGGGTTTTTTAATGCATTTATATGACAGTGAAGGAAGTTATGGTTGGCTGCAGCTCTTTCCTGGCATAAACACAATGGAAAGCTCATACTTGTAGCAATGTATGATACTATTTAACTGAAATGAAAGTATAAATGCCTATTAATTCATTAATATGCCCGTGTATTTAATGTTATTATCTGAGTTATTCTTTGAGTAGTTTAGTCTAGTTATCCATACACTTTAGCTCTACTACATTTTATTCAAGCAATGAGTTATCTAATAAGGTTAATGTAAGAACTAGTGTGACAAAACCTTAGCATGCAGTTTGCACAGAAGAAACCTAGCTGAAATTAAAAGTGAGAAATTTAATTCTAAATATGGAATGTGAGAGAAGTAATTCATATGGTATTTCATGGAGCTCAGCTTACCACTTCCAAAATTGCCCAGAGGCAATTTCATGACTTATGATAAAATAAACTTCATTATTTTTGTGGGTAAAAATTATGATGGCATCCTAGTATTTACTTTATGTTGGTATGTGTTGCTCTTATTAAAAATGCATTATACAGCTTTGTCTATGCCATATATTTATATAATCTTGGAAAGGGCATTTCTCTAAAAATGTATACCCAAAGATTTTGGTGAGAGATATGATTGATTAGTTAATACCATTTGCTGTTTGAGGCAGTAACCCTGGAGGCAATATATGAAATATACAGTATTACAAACTACACCATATTGTTAATACAGACCCCCTTGTGTCGAAGCTTTCATTGCTGGTGAAATTTTACTAATGGATCTGAATATCAACCATCATTATGATTTCATAGGCAACTGAAAGTCATTTTCTTTACTTAGGTCTTGAGCATAACTGAGTCATATGGACATCTTTAACCTTCTACCAGAGTGAGATGTTTTAACATCAGTATGTCTTTGCTGGCAGGAGTAATGGCAGCACCTTTATATGTGTACATGTATGTGTGCTTTGTGTGAGAGAGATAGGTTTAGAAAAAAATCTTCTAAGGTCAGAGTTGATTTTGTATAACTGGATTGATAAGGAAAGAAAAGCATAGACTTCTGTCACATCCGACCTTGAATGAATGCATTACTGTACAATAAGGGTCAGGTATGTTTGATCTCCTCATGGTGGTGGTGCCTTATTTTAAAATATATGCAGTCCCACTGGTTTCATCCATAACTAGGGAAGACACTAAAAAAATAAACAAACGTAAAAAAAAGAAAGAGGGAAGCATTTATAGATCACACTGAGTATTTTCTTATTGATCTTAATGCTCTAGTTGAGATATTAGATGTGAAGTTAAGCAAAATTATACAATTGCTTCTATGTTTGGGAAAAGAATGTAGTGGGGGGAGGGAGAAATTGAATTTAGCTAAATAACCATGCCCCATGAGGAACAGGTTAGGGTATGTTTAGCCTAGAAAAGACAAGGCTAAGAGATTACATAATAGACGTTCTTAAATATTGGGAAGAATGTCATATTGAGGAGGGAGAAACATTTCCTGCTGCTGTAGAGACTTGGGGCCCATCTACATGAGCCACATGTGCAGCAACAAGCTGACTCAGCAGTTGGAATCAGCAGTGCTGGATCGGCAACCATCCCCCTCTTGTCTTAGTAGCAATTAATGGGGGCAAAACTGGCAGTAGTTGCATCCACTGATACCGGCTGGAACACCAGAGTGATGCAAAAGATAGAAGCGGGGAAAGGAAGATTTGCTCTCTCCATTCCCTTCTCCCTTTTCCGATCACTGGTGCACTGACCAGAGTCAGTGGATGTATGTGTGCATGTGTATGAGAGTGAGAGAGGGGCAGAGCAATGACCACTGGCAGTTTTGTGCTCAGCAGTTGCTACTAAACAAAGACCAAGAGGGGGGTAGCAATGTCCTTGGGATCCCCAAGGAAAGTAGGAAATTCATGTGTGGCTAGTTCAGATTAGAAGCATTCAAACTGTTCTCACTGTTCACACTGCCATTATATGAAGGCAAGCTCTGGAGCTTTGAGGATTTTGTCGCAACTTGTTTTTAATGCAGAATGTGGCAATTTGGGTGAATGCACTCTATCCATCATGAATGAATGAATGAGACTTTATTTCTATCCCTATCTCCCCAGTGGGGCTCAGGGCAGCTTACAACATATAGAGAGGTGAACATTCAATGCCATATAAAATACAAAATAACATAAACCAGAAGATAAATCATGTGGAAGTCACAGAATCCATTTACCTCTACCCTGCCTCATTTGGCCCATGTAGATGGGCCCGGAGACATGGAGCAATGGAATCAAATTACAAGAATAGAGATTCCACCTAAACATTAGGAGGAACTTCCTGACAACAGTGGAAGACACTACTTCAGAGTATGGCAGGGTCTCCTTCTGGAGAGTCTGAATGGCTATTTTCAGGAATGCTTTATTTGTTCTTGCATGGCAGGGTTTGGACTGGATGGCCCTTGTGGTGTCTTCCAGTTCTATGATTCTATAAATAGGAACAGGTGAATTTAATTACATTTCTTTTTAAATAATAAAAAAATCATCTTGATTCATCAGGATGTGAGTTCATGATGAGAATGGCAACAGAATGGCTAATAGTCTGTGACATATTAAGAGATTATCTTAATTCATCCTAATTCAACAGAATAATAATAATAAGAAGAATACACTTTATTTATATTCTGCCCTTCTCCTCTAGGAAACTCAGAGTGGATTACAGCATTTACATATATAGGCAAACATTAAATGCCTTTACAATCACATTACAGAAACAAAGGCAAGGCTTCTTTCATTTCCGGTATCTGAAGGTGGTGCTCATCTCTGGCTCTGGAAGGTGCTATTTTCTCTATTTTCAAGCCAAGGAGCCTGTGTTATCACCTCCTGGTCATGTGGCCAGCAATATTGCTTGGAGCTTCTCTTAGCGGTGATAGTCTACATTCAGACTTCAACCCATCTATTTCCCTTCAAGATATCTTTTTACCTTTGCTTATGGTTTGCAGTCATTTGTCTATGCAATCGTTCTCACAGCTTTGAGTTGGTTTTTGCATGATGCTGGATCCAATTTGAGGCATGTGGTGAATGCGGGCTTATCATACCTGTTGGGCATTGTGACAGATCTCTTTAGTCAGACTAACGCCAAAACTCTAAACTCCCTTGCTTCTCCAATTATTCCCTTGCTAAATTAAACTAATGCTAATGGCTGAAATTTTTACTCCAGTGTGTTTATGAATAATCTATGAAAAATTGCAAATTTCTCAATATTCAAAGACCTTTTTTAAAAAACGGGACTTTTAAACTTAAAGAATATTGGGGTGGGGGGGACCTACCACATTTCTCCATCCCTAGGAAACAGAACTTAAGCCATGATTCTGTATCAGGAGATGTACATGCTTCATGTAGATATCTTTCAATGCTACCCGCTCCCGCAAAAAGCCCCACCTTTTGAATTGCTCCTGCTCTGCCCCTGGATTTTGGGGGAGCAAAGGGATCAGCAGTAATGCATCCAACTATTTTTCTTTAGTTGGACATGTTGCAGAAGATGTTTTGGGAGCTATACAGATCTCAAGGTGGCTTTTATGGGAACTTTTTGTCATTGCATGGTTGGATGAGGATTCTGACCTACAAAATAAATGAAAGATGAATTGTGATGTCAGAGGGCAGATTTCAGACAATTGTTATTTATTACCAGGATGTATCAAGAAATCTCTTGGGGTGGGGTTGCAGAAAACAAGGTATGAGGGAGTGCATGTTGTTTTAAAGTAGACTCACCAGTCCCTGAGTAACGGATCCTCATTTTTACAGCTGATTTCTTTCAACATGATTATGGGTGAGATATTAAGGTTACAAAAATGAAGTGAGGTAGCACATCATTGTCCACTTTGAAGCTATATTAAATCACACTGACAATGGCAGAAGGTATTACAGGCATTTCCAGCATATATTTCACTTTAAAATAATGGACGAAGTTAACAACCTCTTGCTCAGTGCTAATGTAGTTGAGAGGCCCAATTGTGTTTTATTCCTAGAATACCTCATGAAGTAGCCTACTAGCTCCTAGCTCTAAGGACACCACCACCAATAGATGTATTCCTAATTTACATTACTTTATGGGTGTTAACTGAAGGCTCTGGGGAAATTGTGGATTTCATATAGGTAGGAAAGCTGTAATGAGCCATTATGGTAGAATGGTTTCCATGCTGGACTAGGACACTGGGAGATCAAGATTTGAATCCCTTCTTGGCCATGGAAACCTAATAGGTGACCTTGGCCAGACCATACTTTCAGTCTCAAATAATTTATTTTTATATTCCGTCTCCATCTCCCTGAAGGGACTCGGGGCATCTTACATGGGGAACAAAATCTGAACAAAATCTGCCAAGAAAAACTCAATGATAGATTCACCATTGGGTCACAAAATGTCATCAGAAAGTTGGATATGGGGTTAAGATTATTCTGGCAGTTGCTAAATCTTGGTTAGTGCTCAGTTTCTAAGTTTGAGTATGCAAATGCATAGATGAAGCTGCACTTGGTGAAATTCAAGACAATGAAGACAATCATTTATTCAGTTTATTATTTCAATATTGCTATTACAGTTTTAGACAACATTCTGCAATGTGTCTGTTGGCAATTAGTCATACAATTTGAGGGCCTTTCTATCTAACAAGCTTCATATTAAACATTATCTTCAGGCATGTGCCAGCGCTGTAAGCAGCTTGACAGTTCTCTAACCATACTTTTCTGTTAGGGAAAAATAAATACAAGAAACCTCATAAGAAACCTATTATATCAGTTTTATTGAGTTATCAAGGCAAGAAAGAATATAGACATAAAAGGAAGATGACACTCTATATGAAATAGGAATATTATAAGCAATGGAGGGAAACATATGACTTATTGCAAAAAATTAAGTTCCTCAGGTATGAGTATAAGACTCATATAGTTTATCAGCTAAGAAAATAATCCAGATAACAAATACAAGCTTGCCTCCTAAACAAGAAAAGGCAGCATCAATATCACTAATGCATTTAGATCCTGTGGAATGTTCTTTAGTGCACTTGCAACACAATGTAAAGTTTAATGCAATTCTCATCAAAGTTTTCAATGCAGTGGGAGACCTCATTAAGACCGAGCCCAAACTAGTCCCTAGGTTTTATTAACTTCTTTGGCAGTACTGAAGATTTTACCCCTTTCAATTATTTTGTTTATTTTGCTTTCAAAGACGTATCTTCTTATTCCATTTAGATACCTTATTGTTTAAAATATAGTTCACTGTGAAAATCAGCCTAGAAAAAACCGGTTTGATGTGACACTTTTGAAATTGGTTATTATATTTATTTTGAGGCCAAGCCACCCTATATTTTGATACACATTCTTTGTGCCTAGGTGTACATTTTAGAGAGATTGTCTTTAACGCTATAAACACAGAGATAAAATGTTATACTTCTATAGTTTTTGTATACTAGACTTTTATTAGTTACTAATTTAATGCTTTCATGGGATGCTCTTTCAAACTGGGAACCTTTTGTGTAATTTTTCCAAACTGTTTCTTCATCCAACCCCTCCTCCATGTAAATACTCAGGCAAAAAAGAGAGGGGGGTTGTCTTTAATAAGTGTGTTTACTACCTGTAAGCCCCCCTTTCAACATTCTTTATTTTCAAGTCTTTATATATTCTGTCCATCCTTACATGATACGTAACTAAAGATAATCTGGAGATGGGAGAGTGGGAGGGAGGGGCAGAGTAAGCATTGTATCCTAAACTATAGCACGTATTTAGGAAGAAATGTATTCATGATTGCCATTGTTATTGTTAATATTGCAGATAGAATTTATAAGATTATTATCATTGTTATTTTATTTAAAGAATTTGAAATAACATTTATTTCTTCTGGAGCATTGTACTGAATGAAACATAATACCTGAATATCTAAGTACAAAGAATCCAAATAAGACATGTTAGTCTGGAATATCAGTACGCAAAGAGATCTTGTAGCTCCTTAGGGACTAAAGGAACAAAGTTGATTGCATAAGCTTTCATATACAAACTCTGCTTCCTCAGATGCATGGAGTAAAGTACCTAGGAACAGACCTTTACAGACAAACTTGAATAGTCATAGAAATACAAAGACTGTGGGTATGGTGTTCAATAATAAGCAATCATCATTAGGTGACAAAAGCGGGAAGGAAGATATATTTAAAGGATACGTGGCAGAGAGACTTATTGGAATGTAATATGATTCTGGCTGGGAAACAGATAAACTGGCCAAGAGGGCCTCATGAGACAGGGTTGTTAATTAGGTGCAAATAACTCAGTGATTACAATTAATTTCTATCTAGATAATTTTTTCCAGATTTTTATGTTACGCAAAAAGCTTCAATACATAAAAAGGATCCCTTTGTCAAATTGTCTCTGAAAATGTGGAGGGCAATGACAGAGGGGATAAGGCTGTAACACTCCTCTCTTCAAATATTCACTTAGGACTGAATACTATTTTCAGTCTGAACTTGATCAGAACCATTGCATCAATAGGCTTTACCTACATGTTGAATCACCATTGAACAATTCTTTACATGGATATATTCTCTCTTGTACTAACCAATATAATTTGGATTACATCTAGATTACAAAATTCTTGTATACTGTTTCTGTTACATTGGGATTATATTCTAAATGAAGAATGACTTCATTGATTCTGTGTTGAAATAGACACAGACTTAAATGTGTGGGTTTTTTTAATACAAATGATTAGTAGTGATGGGGAAAATATTGAAGAATCATTTTCAATGCATCACGGACTTCTTTACAGCCTTCTAGTATTATACATGTTCCATCTCCCAGGATCTCTTCACACAAAACTGACTGTGGCAACAGCATGATATTTTTTTCTCTTCAGCTACGGAGTCTGATGGCTACTTCTGGGGCATCTCTGCGACTGAAGTGCTGCCACCACCAAAAAATAGTGGCAGCAAACAATGGCAAGCTCTGCCTTTCCATAAACAAGGTGAGCCAGGCTACCAAAAACAGTCTCCTCCCATGTGATGAGGCAAAGGGGAAGCTGTGAAAGAACGGGGGATGAGATGACAGGTCCCCATGCCTCCTGTACAACTGCGATTCACAACAATTTTGGTGGCAAGGTCAACAGTTACTTTATAGAGCTCTTTGGGGAAGTTGGAGAATAGATTAGACCTTTCAGAGGAACTCTTGAAATGTCCCATGATATGATAAATTCTAAAATACAGTTCCATGACATTATCATTTTTGAAGCATATAATAGCTATTTACTTTAAAGAATGTTTGTTAGAACAATCACTATTTTCAAAAGTTCAGTTTTCGTACTTCCTTAATGCTCACAGTGATCAGTGCGCTACAATAGCTTAAGGTACTTTAAGTGACAAATTTGAGCACAAAGTGAGTCAACTAGATAATATCCTAACAGTTTGCTAGTAGCTATTCTCAAGCATCTCAAATCCCTTGTTATCTTTGACTATTCTGTTGAGGGAATTAAGCAAATAATGATTATTTGAGGCCTAACTAGGGGTTAACTAGAAAGAGCTAATGAGAGGAAATATCTAAAACATGCAAGAGACAGAATCTTACTAACCTCAGTTTTTTATGTACAATAATTTCCATTAGATGAAGATTATACCATCAAAGGATGCTCACATTTAAATACTCCTCAGAGCTATACATTTTTGCAATTTAAAAGGAGTTGTCCTTATTATGTGAACCTTTTCAGCACCCTATTAGCAAAGAGATCACATCCCATCATGAGCTTGCAGTTTAGCCTTCTAGCTTGTTCCATGTTCAGACAGCAAAGGTAGATCAGTTTACTCTTCCAGAAGACTGAGAGGTGAAAAGAGAAACAAGGGAGTAAGGTGCCATTAGGAAGAGAAATAAGAAGGATTCAACTGTAGCAGCAGTTCATAAGAATTTCTTCCCTTTACCAAGCTTCTGAACTGTTTTTAAAGGAAGCTATTTGTGTGGGCAACAATACAAGCAGTTGCTTATACCTCAACGCTTGTAACCCAAATGTGCACCCCTCAATGCTTTGTCATGGGGGCATTCTGAACTCTTGTTGACATCAATGCCAAATTTGCTGCCAAATTTGCTTCCAAATCACTGGGTTTTTAAAAAATTCAAAACAAATCACATCTTAAAGCTTTTGGGAAGTACAACTTTGTGTGCGAACAAGGCGAATGGACAGCATCCACTTTTTAGAAAGAAAAAATCACAGAGTTTATTTTTTTCCCTCCTTGCCAACCCAGATTTTGGAGCTATAACTGGTAAGACATTTTTAAAACAAATGAAGAAACAAAGGATTTATTTCATGAAGAAGGCAAATCAGCCTTGAAACAGGAACTCTGGTGATTGTCCCTATCTCACATTCCACTACCAGTCTGCCTCGTCCTCACAATTAACCCCCCATTGACAGGTAAAATTGTCAATACCTGTGAAGCCTACAACATTCACATCACCTACTTTGTATGATAGATCCGATTTGCTTTGGTGCCAACATGTTGTTAGGCAGAAGGATACTTGTCCTCTCCTCTTCATTATACTTACAGTACTTACAGAACTTACAGTAATATTTTAAAAAGTAAATATAGTTAGAACTGCAAAATTGCTTTAAAATATTTTTTTAAATTTCAGATCAGCAGCAGTAAGGAAGGAGGGGTTATGAGAGTATGCAGAAGTACAATCATGGCACCATTGATAGAATTGGTGCTCTTGCATGAATGGGGAGAGGTGTAATAATGAGGATGCTCATTTATTTATTTAATTACAGTATTTATATTCCCCCTTCTCACCCTGAAGGGGACTCAGGGTGGATCACAATGTACATATACATGGCAATCATTAGACATACGACAGACAGAGACAGAGACAAAGACACAGAGGCAATTTTACATTTTCCAGCTTGCAGCTTCATTATCAACTGTGACACAAAGTCCTTGATGGAATACTTTCTCATTCTTCCACATGCTGCTGAACGATTTTTATGGTGTCGTAAATTAGTTACACTAGCCTCCCCGCATAAACAGTAAATTACCTACTTAATAGATGCAACTATCTTTTGGGTTGCTTAGGTCAACAACGAGCTAGGCTATTTTTTAAAATAATTTTTATTAAGGTATATAAAATTATGGTACATTGAAAGAGTGAGAACAATAATTATGAGGAAAGTGAAGAAACGAAAAGAGGGGTGAGAAAGAGTGGGGGAAGGGGAAGGATGGGAGGAAAAAAGAAAGAAATGGAAAAAAGAAAAAAAGAAAAAAGAAAAGTAAAAACAAACAACAATAAATAAATAAATAAATAAATAAATAAAATGACAACTTCCTTCTAGTCCTTTGCGGCTTGGTTCTTTTCTGGTTCTCTGAATTATCCCCTCAATCTGACCCAGGCTGGTTTGAACTCAGTAGTGATTTATTGTAGCTGGCTATTAACCAGCTGCACCACAGCCCGGTCCATGTCAGCATGCATCTATTATCAGTGATCATGTGACTGCTGTAGAATAGCGGCTTCATGTGACAATGTCCCAAACTAGTCCTGTATTTGTTTTTGTTTACAAGAAGAACTAAATTCCAAAATATCTCTCAAAAACATGATTCTACTAGAAAGAAAGTGTGTGACAATGACCATGGAATTTGTTTCTGTGTATGCTTTGTTCTGTAGCTCCTACCACTGCAACAAGTTTGGTGGTGGTAGTGATGGATTAGATGCACTCCCTATGAGGTTTCCAAACCTCCAGAAGTTGCCACTGTTGAACTGGCAACTCAGTAGATCCTAATCATGACCATCTGGGTTCACTTTACCATCATGGAGTCACCTCAAGCATGTCATGGGAACCAGCATCAGGATATTGAAGATGGAACTGTATGTTAAAGTGACAAACCCTGTAGGAGATGCTTGTCCATCACTACTCCTGAAGAAACATTCACCTGCGAGTTCAATCAGCTTTTGTATAAGCAGTGAGATATACGCCTCAAGCATCAACCTTACTGAGATGCACAGCAAGAATGTTTTATTTACATTCTCCATTTTTAAGATGTTATTGACACTGAAGCAAGATAACTAATATGCAATTTTCATTTACACTTACTGCTCTGTTTGATTATAACAATTACTACCTAGTACTTGAGTCCTTCAGTTAATATCTAAATCTGGTGCTTGTATAAGTTGGTGGTCATAATTCTGTAATTATTCATCTTCAACTGCTTTCCCTAGGATCATATTCCTACAAAATTGGTTAAGAAATTGCATGGAAGCAGGCTGCTTGATTATTTACCAAGCTCTGCCTCAGCACCTTTCCTCTGAACAGTGTCAGCCATGGAAATTGCAGTGGTTCTAACTGCAACTCCTCATCCCCATGTAGAATCATGTCTCTGTTTAATATGTAATTAATTCTCCCTGTTCTTTTTTGCAGTGCTCTGTCATTTGCTTTCATAAATCCATAATGTATTTGTGCTTCTCTGAGCACTGAATTTGATGACCTCACCTTGTAGCTTCTTTTAAAGAGATTGCTGCTAACATCTCCAGGGCCATGAGATGTCCACTGTTTCCAAGCAGGATACTCAAATAACTTGTCCAGTCAGCTAGCTTTACTTTTCTCAGCTTTGCTAATGATGCCACTTTACACTAGGGATAATAATGGAAGTGGCCTAAATCACATTCTAGCCAGATTGCAGACTAGACTGAAAATATATAAATAAAGCATTTCTAATGGGACATGGTATGACGTTTTGATCTATCACTGGCCCAGTTACAGTTACTGTAGCAGCATCATTAGATGAAAAGGTTGTGCAAAAAATACCACAGGACAAAGAGCAGATTTTATCCGGTCTTCACAGGAAGAAAATCAACATGACATAAACATTCATAGCTGAGCTTCTATTAAACACTAGAATTGCAAGTTTCTAGTGGCCACCAAGTTTTCATTCTTAAGTGCTCATAATTCAGAGTCATTCTTACCACAATATTGGGAGATCACATCAATATTGCTGGGTTCTACACAAGAACTCTGCCATAATAGATTATCATAATCTACTGCTATGATAGTATAGTCTAATTTCTATCACTCACAATACACATCATGTAAATTATATTATCTCTTACAAAAATACTTCAGTGTGTTTTTAAAAGGTAAAGGACCAAAGATTTCCTTATTCCGTCTTGTACAAGTTCCCAAACAAAAACAAGTACTTCAAACCTCATAAACATTGCAGATATTGCGGAGTCCTTGGGGTTTAGTGGGAGTGATGAAACATTTTCTTCTTTGTAGCTAGTGACATATATGTCTTTTTTAAAAGGAGAAACAGCAGCCAGGGTGGCATATTTTCATCTGCAAGTCACAACACTTACCAAAAACAAGCAACAAGACTCTCAAATTGCATTTCTGAAGAAGTAAGTATAATCTAACTATCAAAAGAATTGTACACTGAAGTGCTCCAACTACTGCAAACTCAGCTTAAGTATAATTTTTCTTGAGTAGATTTAAAGAACAAATGTGCAACTCAGCCATCCTTTCTTTCCCCAAATTTTAATACAGATAACATCTGACAACTGACTCCAAAAAGTTATTGATGAAAAAAAGTCCAAGTTATGGCTTGATGCTTACATATGTGGACCTTCTTGCTCTTGCCTCAAAATAACATTCTTAAATATATTAACTAGGAATCTTCTCAATGTACAAATAGTAATCTACAATGCTATTAGCATGAAATTGCCATCATAATACTCAGATTCTGTTTTAAAATAAGATAAATCTATTGGGTTTTCATGTTTTATCTGGCAGATTAACAGCACCACCCTTCATACGTTTACTCAAGCATCTCATCATATTGAATGGGGATTTCTCCTAGATAAATGTGCATAGATTGTTTTTAAAATCAACTAAAGCTTGGGTTGTTTAATTGTTATAGGTCAAATCTAATTAGTGAAACTGAGAAATATAAGTAATTGTTTATTTTGAAGGTGATGTTGATTTTGATGTCTTACTGCAACAGAGAACAAAGAATAAATGACAAAGGTGGCCTTTCATCCTAACAAAAAATGGCAGCTTTTTGTTTCTTAAACACTTTCTTCATTATTCAAAAGCTGACTGCTGAGATAATATTATTCACTTGTATGCATGGTTATACCTTGAAGGACATACCCTCTTAAATCTAAAGATACAATCATCCGTACATGCAGGAATCAGATCCAACATTCAAGAGAAATAGTAGATCTGAAGTTCAAGAGAGAGGTAGAGAGACAGAAAGAAGCTGCTACATATTCTGCTACAAAAGACAGTGATTCACGACTTCAGAAGTTCATCCATTAACTCAAAGGTTATGGAATACATAGCACTATCAGACTGAAACCAGGGTGGGCATATTGTAATTTTAATGTTTGAAAGTTTTATGATTGGGACAAAGTACCATAAAACTCCATAAGCCAGGTTGATGGTAACTATCCTCCCTCACCTTCCAAGCCTCAACTTTCAGAGGCATCCATCCTTTCCCAACATAACTACTGCTTTGTTGGTATAAAATCTGGAAAGCAGGTGAGAAGGACAGCTCTTTGGAGTCTCCAACTGGTCTTTCCTAACCCTACCTGAAGATCATGTGAATTAGACTTGGGATCTTGAACTGCTGACATGCAAATTTTGTTCTCTGCTAGTAAGCTTCCCTGAGAATCCATGTTTGTAAAGATGTGGGTTATTTAAAAGTATATCTTTTTTAACATACTACCTTAAAACTCCCCATTGTTCAGAGATGTGGGGAAAATAATTTTGCAACAATCCTTTCATCACCACTATTCTAAGGACATATGTTCTAAAGGGAGCCACTTCACTCACAAACATATACACACTACTTTGCCAAGACGGTATAATATGGTGAAACCACATGCACCTTGATGCTGATTTCAGTGCAATTTTCTCAAGTGTCCTTTAAAAGCAGTGATAAAAAAGGTAAAAAAATCATCATCTAAAAAAACCCCAAGAAACTAGGAATAGGCCTAGAAACATGTTTTCCCTGTGCATAGAATTCAAAGCGTAAAATAAAATTCAGATTTTGCATAAAATAACCAGATTGCATGAAGTAAAATGTCCCCTTATGCTCCAGACTACTTGTGCTTTAGCAATTAATGCCATAATGAAGTGTTATTTTTAAAATTATATTAGAAAGCTTTCATTTTCATAGTGCAAACACCTTTACTAAAATTTAAATTCTAGTGGATGACTTAATTAGAAACAACGTCCAGTAAAACATCCAGTAGAGAAGCTAATTACTTGATTGTCAAATGGAATAACAATAATTTTCTTTACAGTGAAAGCTCTACCACTGTAATTAGGTTATGTCATACTTTACCCTGAAGGGAATATTAAAAACACAAGACCAGCCAGTGCCATCCACTGTATAATTTCTATTTATAAACATGAGCTAAATTGCTGCCTCCGTGATACAGCGGGAACATCAATAAACAAAACAACAGCAGCTCTTCTGTTGGTCAATTAAGTTGACTACGTGGATATTAATGTAAATATGGATCTTGTAAAGACTGTTTTTGTTGACTAATCATTTGTCTTGAAATACACTAAATGTATGAACACATAAAATATTCAAGAGGGAAGGCCAAGATAGGATGCAACCTGCAATAGTATTACATTAAAATAGATATATACCTGTGGTAGAGCTGCACTGATACCTATTTATTGTTGCTGCTGGTGGTGGTCACTTCTACTTTGAACCCACCTAATAAAAAGGGTTTTTTTATTAGATATAAAATATTCAAAATAAAATGCAACCCCCTAATAATAAGAATATCCATATGAAGGACCAAAATAAAACCAGGATCAAAACTAAAGGCACCGTGTTATCTAAAAGCTAAGTAAAAGGCAGCAGCAAAGAACTAGAGTGCAATGATCTTAAGAGACTAGAAAGAATTGATAAAATGCTTAGGAAAGTAAAGAAATGTTCTCCTAGTGACAGAAATACCACAGTGTATGTGCCACAGGAACAAGGTATTCTACAGATGGTAGAAAGTATTCTATAAACAGAATGCCACCACTGGAAATACCTTCTTTCTTATATTCCCACCTACAACACATTTGACAGTGGCACTTGAAGGATGGCCTCAGATTGAAATAAGTAGTTAAAATAGGTAAAAATGCGAAGATATTTTTTATCTAACTTGACCCAAGCTAAGAACTTTCACAGTTCAAATCAGTATTTTGAATATAGCCACTGAACGAACTGTCACCCCATGCAGATAGTGTAATACTTGTATAAATGTATTATATTCCAGTGACCAGTCTATCAGTCCTGTTTTGGAATAACTGAACTTTCTGGGACATTTTCAGAGACAACTCTTCATATAACACAGCAATAATCCCAAGAGCATCTTAACTGTTGCAAAGCTATCCCTATACAGACAGGATCATATCTGACATATCACTCTAAGGCCACATCTACACTGCAATATAATGTAGTTTGAACTGCATTATATGGTCAGTGCAGAGTCATATAATGCAGATTAAACTGCATTGAACTGGATTTATGAGTTCACAGTGCCATATAATCCAGTTCAATCTGCATTATAATGGCAGTATAGATGGGGCCAAAGTTGAAAAAGGTACACTGAAATATGAAATCTACTTATACGTCTAATGACATTGTTGGATCTAAAAGCATTACTAAAACATGAACTTGATCCAGAAAAGGCTGGGCATTCCTTTCCTCTTCCAATAAAGAGATGATCCACCAACAACAAGTATTTCTGTCTTGTCCCAACTGAATCTCAATTTGTAAGCCTTCATCTGGCCATTGCCTTGCAGAAGCACAGAGCATCAACCCCTCCATCTATATGAAATGAAAATGAAAGACTGAGATGGATGCTATTAACCCCCATCATTAAATGATCTATCATAGCACTTCCAGGAAAATGCTCAAAAGCATGGTAGATAGTACAGAGCCCTGGAAAGCCCTACAGCGCCCTGTTCAAGAGACAGAGAAATAATGTCCCAGCACCACCATCTGAATTCAACTATTGAGGTAGGTCCAGGAAGCCCACATGATAATGCCCATAGTTCTCAACTTGGGCAGCCTGTCTTAAAAGATACCATGGAATCAAAACTACTGAGAAAGCCAAGACAACCAACAAAGTCCCATTCTCCCTGTGACTTTCCAAAAGCAGGTCATTTCCACAGAGAAGGTTTACTTTCAAATTTAGGTCCACATTTTTTATTTTGGACTGATCTTGCTCCCAGCAATAGCATCAAAAGACTAAGAGACAGACTAATAAGGCAACCAGGATCCTTTTAGTTTGCTACACTGTGTTGTGGCTCAGCCTTTGTGTGAATCTGATGAGGATTCTGGGATGCAGTTTCAAGATGATAGGATTCAGGTTCAGGATGAATTTCAAGATGACTCTGATGGGAATTATGGGATTCAGATGCAGAGTGTTCCTGCTGTGGGAGATGAGGAGCAGGGAGGCTTTCCCACGGGAAGAAATGATGTTGTAACTGATGAAGGTTTTCAGGTGCAAGAAGCAGAAAGGGAGAGCAGCTCCCAGCCTCAGCCTGATAACACTAATGAGCCCTGTGGCCTTGAAAACGATGAGGCCGCGTCTCTAGATCAGGCTAGTCGTTTTGAATTTCGGGGGTTGCGCAAAAGTCTCAGAATAGCAAATAAGAGGGAGGGTAAAGGGCAAAGAAATGCCTTCATGTTATGCTATTAAAACAGTCTGCTGAGAGGGAAATCTTCGTCAAAGCAATTTCCTCGCTTGAATCAAGAACCAAGTCTGCTCTCCTGTATTATCTTGTAGCATGGATGTATTCTCGTTTCTGGAACTTTGGCTTCTTTTGAAAGGACCTTGTTTCATGCCTAATGTTTCTATGGATTTGTTTCTTACAGCCTTGTTTTTGTAACTATCTTTTGAAACCAAACTTTTACCTTTTATGAACTATCTTTTCCTTATTTCATAATAAACTACAAAAGACAACGTTCTGTGTACAGCCTGGTGTCTGTAAGGTGAAGCTAACCTGAGGTGAGACACACTGGTCAGTTAGTTTAGATTATCCATTTGAAAATTGTTTCACCCATACTTTTGTAGACAATTGAATGATACTGGGCCTCACACCCTCACTGCATTTTTGTGCTTTAATAGCATAACTTCCACTGTTTTCTTTTTTGCACCATAAATTCCTCACTACTGATAACACTTGTCACATTGCTCTGTTTGCTTTATGTCTTGCATAATGATTTCTTTCCCTTTATTTTTTTAAAATAGCCATAATAACACATATTGATGAATTTTAAATATTTCTTATTGCTTCCCAGCACACAAAGGCTTCTGAGGTGAAGAACAAATAAAAACATTTTAAAACACATTAAAATACTCTTTAAAATTTCTAAAACCGATTTAATCCTAGACCCAAATTTTTAAACAGTGAAAAAGCATTTTTGAACATTGAATGTCACCTAAAACAACACTGTTGTGGCTGACCACTGGAAGCTTAACAGAAATGAGACCAGTCTACCTACCTTGGGTAGGGAGATTCATAGTTTAAGCGTGACTATAGACAAAGCCCCATTACACATACTCGTCAACCAGAGTTCACACAACAGCTCCTTCTCTGAAGATCTCAAATTTCTGACTGGGTTATATGGGAGGAGGTGGCCTTTCAGATATCTTGGCCCCAAATCTTTTAGAGCGTTGCAAGTTAATATCAGCACCTTGAATTGAACCCAGGGTAGTTCTTGCAGTCCCAATGTAATATGGTGTCTAAAACGCACACCTGTAATTTGAAACCATTGTTCTGAGTATTAGTTTCCAGGGCAGCAGAAAACAATCCTGCTCCCTCTTCCTTATGACACAATTTGGCATATTACATGCACATTCCTCCTCTTCTCTTCTGCAGACTAAACATACCAAGCTCTTTAAGACACTCCTCATAGGGCATGGTCTCCAAATCTTTAATAATTCTAGTTGCCCTCCTGTTGACACCTTCCAAATTGTCAATATATCTTTCAAACTGTGAGGCCCAGAATTGGACACATTATTCCAGGTGAACCAGCCGAATAGAGAGGCACCACAATTTCCCTCGATCTACACACTATACTCCTTTTGATGCAGCCCAAAATCCCATTGGCTTTTTAGCTGTTGCATCATACTGTTGGTTCATGTTCAACTTGATGCCCAAGATCTTTTTCACATGGACTGTTGTCAAGCCAGGCATCACCCATTTTGTATCTTAGCGTTTCATTTTTTTCTGTCTAAGTGGAGCATCTTACATTTGTCCTTACTGAAATTAATTTGTTAGTTTTGGCCCAGCTCTCTAATCTGTTAAAGTCATTTTGAATTCTCATTCTGTCCTTGGGATCAGCTATCCCTCCTAATTTGGTGCCATCTGCAAACTTGATAAGTATACCTTCTAAACCTTCATCTAAGTCATTAATAGTCTTTAAGGGCAGCCCTACATAGAGTGACTAGTTGAGAGGTAACCAAGGCATTAACCATTGTGGCCAGATCTGTCTCCCCCCCCCCCCCCCCCGCAAAAAAGGGGGGGGTTCAGTAGAGGCACCTGCAACCACCACCTGGCTTTCTTGGAGCAGTGCTGGCTTCAACAGCACACCCAACCTATGAATCTGAACTTTCAGAGGGAGAGCAACCTAATCCAGAATAGTCTATGATCACAATCCCAGGATGGGTTTCCTAGTGACCAGCAGCACTGCTATCTTGTCTAAATTAAATCTCAGTTTTTTGACCTGCATCTAGTCCTTTTCTGCATCCAGACAATGATTCAGTATCACCTTGGCATCAGTTGTAAAGGAAATAAATGGGATCTGTCCCAAAAGTAATGAGAATGGATTTTTGTGTACAGTGTAGTGCAGTACAGAGGAAGAGAAAGTGTGGATTAAGGCAGATGGAGGAGGAACTGAGGCACACAGTTTGGCCTTCTTCAGTTGAGCCCATATCTTTGTAGCAGTCAGCACACTAGCAAAGTGTGTAGTAATTTTTGTGTCTTGTCTTGAAGTACAGAGGAACATAGAGCAGCCTCCTTCAACTTCAATAACTGAAAGCAATGTGGCTCATTGTGTGAAGATTGTTCCGAATGCTTCCCTACCCATTGTACAGCCCTGATATGACTCCGTGCAGCAGCTTTCCCCAAATTCAAAACCCACCTCAAAGGATATCATTTTGGGACATTTGAAAACATCCAGGCAGCTGCCATCAGGACTTTGAACAACGTCTCATGTAAGACTTCCTCTTTTGCTATGAAGAGTGGCAGCAATGATGGAATCACTTATTCAGTCATAAGGAGCCTGTTTTGAAGGGGATAAATTGTAATTGAATGAATGTTCAATTAAATATTTAATTATTCTCATTACTTTGTGGACAGACATAGAACTGGGTAGGTATCAACATATTGATGACACCCAGCTTCAAACCTTTCAGTGACCTCTTTCATTGGCTTCATGTGGATAAATGTTGAAAAGCATAAGGGACAATCTTGAATGCTATGAAACCCTGCAAGCGAATGACCAAAAGGTTGAACAACAGATCTCTTGAGTTCTGTGGCTGCCTCTGTGGCAATAAACAACAAAGGTATATGTCATCCCCCTTTCCCCTGCATCACGAAGAATGGAGAAAACATGATGGGGCACTGGCCAGTGTGAACAGTGGGACTGGTTCTAAATTAGAACCAGCCCAGCTGTTCACATACACCCCAAAGTGTGGGGCTGTTCTGGGGTTACTGGGAATCTCTGGAGCATTCTATGACTTTTCCTATTATCGGCAGAATTGGATTAACTGGTTTTGTCATATATTGCCCTGGACATAATCTGGAGCCCAGTAGCAACTCCTGGTCAAATGGGGTATGTAGCCAGTGTAGACAGGCTGTTTCTGTCACATAACCAAAAATAAACGAATTAAAGCCTTGTGTTGGCACGACTCACTCTAGCATCTTACCTGGAGTGGGGGCATGCAGTGCTTGAATACTGCCTTCCCAAGGTTAATAATTTAGAATTCCATTATTACTATTATTGCAATTTGCCACCCTTTGGGGCAATTCAGTGGGGCATTGGTGCAATTCTGGTACCCTCATACCCCACTTCACCAGCAACAATGCTTCCCTATCACACATGGGGAAGCATTGCCACACAGCCTCTCCCCACACTGGTCCTGTGGTTCCTTATGGAACATGGCAGGCTTCCAGTATTCTGGTCCAAACATCCTAGAATGCTTGCACCCCAGTTCATTCACAGAGCTTAGCCTACATCATATGATGGGCAGCATGGGGATCCATTGATCAACTGTACTGCAAGCATCTTAGGTCTCTTGCCTCCCATCATGTGATGAGGTTGTTAGATAGCAAACCCCTTAATAGGGGTGTGCAATTTTTCATTAGTTATCATAAGTCGTATCAAATTTACTAAATTTGTATTTATAGTGTGATATCCAATGTGCAGGCATGGCCCATGTTAAAACTTAAAATCAAAACTTACCCAATACTTTTTCATTTGAATTTTGCAAATCTTGGAAGACTCCCAAGGTCAGTTTCATTTTCAGTGCAAGAAAACAAAGCAAGGACAAAAAGGCTGCAATTCCTCTTTAAATTAATGGCCTCTCACTATTAGAAGAATGAAGCAGCAGGGAGAAAGCAGAGTTTGCTGAGAAAGAGCCTGAGAAAGCACAGAATTCTGGGAAATGTAGTTTGGAATGGTGAGGAGCCCCATCCCAGAGAATACAAAAGGCCATGCCCTAAACTATATTTCCCACAATTCTGCTCACCACCAGAAAGTACCATTTAGGATAGGGGAGTGATTTGCCCCTCTGCAGCAGCCAGCCAGAATTCCAATAAATTGTTGAATCTGCAAAGAAGAGGACTGACTGATACTTCTAGTAAGTAACTCTCTGGCTGGGCTGGGAAGAAATCCCATAATGGAAGTTCTATTAGTTAATACGAGAAACATTCAATGTGATAACTGTTGTAGCTTTAAAAAAAAATTGTCAAAAACTTTTTAAAAATCCCTAAAATCAGTAGATGTATGAATATTTTTGACGGTTGAGGGGAATGATCCCCTGTTATCTCGTGTTATTGTATAAAAATTCAAGGAAATGTCGCTTGTAGTTTTTTAAAAATGTTGTTCATAAAAACTTTGAAAAATCCCCAAAATATCCATGAATAAGTGAAACGTTCTGAACCTTGATGGACTAAGGGAGGTAAATGTGTTCTACCTTTGTTGCAAGTTTCACCCCAATAGTGGTAAAAATAAGGGAGAAAAGAGCACTTGAAGTTTCCTGACTTGAGCAATTACTATAACAAAAACTAATGAAATTTCATTACTGTTGTTATAGTAACAAAATTTTCATTAATGATTATTTAGAAATGAAACACGGATGCCACCTAATTTTATAATGAGTTTTGAGACTTTTTTTTTTCATTGATTATACAGCCCTACCCCTTATATATAAACAGAATTCAAAAGACACCCGGAAATAGTTTCAAAAAACAGAGCACAGAAATCTCTGTTTTTTGCACAGCTATTCTCTCCAAAAGCCTTGTCTTTCCCACTCAAGCACTTGGGAAAGCCCAAGTAGAAAATAACCATTCCATTTCCACATCATGCCCACTGTTCAATCATACTCACAGTGGCAAGGGCTTCGCCTCGCAGATGCAATGGAGGCAGCAAAAAAAAAACCCCAAAAAAAAAACCAACAACAAAAAACAACAACAACTTTGCTGCCTACGCTGCCATGGAGCTAGCTCATCTTCATTTATAGATGTCTGCCAATGTCATTCCAATCTCTGCTTTATTAGTTTTAACATCACCAGTCTATAAAAGGGGATGATCAGAAGCAATTGTATCCATGGCCAGTTATATATAAATAAATACATAAATAAATAAGGGCTTCTCCATGAGCTAAACAAATGCAACTCCTCCAGGTGCACAGTCAGTAAACTGTCCAACACCCCCCATCAAATTGTCAACTTCTGAAAACAAGTGTGATATACCCAAACCCTGAGTAAAACTAAATCTCCCCCACACTACTCTCCCAGTATTTGTAGGCTGCAACAGACCATGAAGAAGACATTATATTCCTCTGTTATCCCAGAGGAACATTACCATCATATAATCTTGCAAAGACAGATGGCTGCTAACAATAACAGGAAAGTGTTCTTTTTCCCCCACCTACATTTGGATCCATTATGTGTGGGTGGGACAGTGTACAAAGACTGCACTAACTTCGGAGTATTCATGAGCAACTGCTCAGGTGCTCCTGTTTACACTCTATTTTAAGGACATGCACTACAGATATATTTCTTACACCAGGGATTAGTAAAGAAATGGCTTACTCTGCCGGCTTTCAAAAAAATAACCACATGATACACTTAAGAGCTACTCAGTTAATTTTATTGATCTATGGAATAGACCAAGAAAAACTGCTGGATTCTGTGAAGGGCTGACACAAAGAGCTGACCAAAATAAAATGCTTGACCAGATTTTTGTTTGCTGTCAGGCCAATTTCTAGAAAAGTAAGGGACGATTCTGCAATTACTGGATCAGGAAAGGATTTTTGTGTGGGACAAAAATTGTTCCAGCAAATGTACTTCACCAGCATTGCTTACATGTTTTTAAATTCAAATGGAAGGTTCATGTGAAAATGTGTTTTCTTATTTTGGGTGTTTAGATATTCTGGAAAATCATTGTATATACAATATATAATATGAGTTTTCATTGAGATTACCTCAGTTCAAGCATTCAATCATTTTTTAATTACCTAGATGAGAATTAACATGTAACTAAACTGGGTCCAAACTAAATCTCAGAGTACACGTACTGTTTGTCAGCACTGAATTTTCTCAGTTTCAGTGTCCAATGTGCAATACAGAAGATCAATGTTTTCTGAGTTGTTAAAGTAGTCAAATAATTATTGATAATTCGTATTTTTATGACTTCTGTAGCAGCATTAGCATTTTTCAGTAGTTGCAGTGGTGAAGACAATAATAACAATGGCAACAAAAATAATGATATCTTATTTACTTTAGTTCATTATCACCACCACAAACCTGTTAAATGTATACTATGTTTGAAACCTGTGGTGACATTGCAGTAAATCATAAAGATGTATGTATATTTTCAGCTTCAAGTAACAGTGATTTTAGAGGCTGGAGGGAAAGGTGAATGTGTGTGTGTGTGTGTGTGTGTGTGAACCTGGGTATAAAAACACCAGAGGGAATCTGGGTTTAATGAAAAGCTGCTTCCTAGCTGACACATCAAATGAAGTCAGTGAGTTATGAAAAGAGATTGACAGTGTTAACAAGGGGCCGATATCTAGCAATTCCACTCCTGAGGTTTCCTAGATATATAAAACTAGTAATGCTAAGAAAGGTCAATTCCCCTAGGCAATGAGTTCAGGAACACACCCTGCTCTTGGCTTCAGTTTGATTCCAGCAAGAAGCAAAAGTATTAGTATCATAAGGCTGCATCCATCCATAGCAAACCAACACTTAAACTTCAGAGAACTAAAATATCACTTAATAACACAGAAGATATCGACTGTATTTCCAAACAGAATAACAGCAAGTATCAAGATCCTAACCACCAATGCTTAATAATATATTTAACTCTGAATATTCCCAAATTATCTCATCATGAAATAAGTTGACAACAACAACTAGTCAAAACGTATTCTTGTGAGATGCTTGCAACTAAAGATAGAGATTTAATATCAAGAACTAGTTACATAATAACAGTATTCAGCCTTCTTTGTTGAGCTTTCAAGATACTTGTGGAAATGTTCTGAGGTTCATTGATTATCAATATTTGGATTAATTCTGAACTATGTATTCTTTGCTGCTGCTCCCCATCTCCCCAAACAAAACTATTTCTAGTAAATTAGGAAAATGGTATGATACAAATATTGAACTAGTTTATAATTCCGAAGAATACACTTAAGTACAAAGGCCTGCCTAGTCCAACTATCTGCTCCTACAATGGCCAGTCAGATAACCGATCAAACCACAAATAGGACAGGAAAACTATGGATTGGTTTCCATTCTTGCACCCTTGCTGAAGACCACTCCAAGAATCTAATGGTCATGATGACTGAGGATGATAAAGATTGTGTTGCAAAAATTACCTAGGAATCCGAGGTTGAGTACCAACCAATGCAATTGCCTCATGACTAATAGTCACCGATAGCCTTGCCCTCTGTGTAATTGTGAAAAGTCATATCTATACTTTGAAGGCATATTGAAATATTTTGAATAAATATTTTGCTATGATTTTCCAATTTTTGTTGCCTTATGGTTTTATTTGAACTCAACAGTTAACTCCTGGCTGCATTCTTCTACCTGTCAAATTAAAATCTCTGTATTCTGATCACTGTAATTATTGATTGATACAAAAACAGTGACTCAGGCTGTACTGTCTGCATTTTGGCTGAGACCAAACTTCCAAAGTTCTGATCCATCCTAAGCTGCTCTGCAAATTGTCCTACTCATTTCTTTAATTAAACATTTTCTTTACCCTTATATTACTTGAACCTGTATTTGGAACACCTTTTGCAATTCTATAATTTTACTAAATATTGCCAAATAGCCATTGTCAATGTATTCTTTTATGAGATAAGCTCACATTGCTTCAGTGTGGACTCATAAAATCCCCTAAAATGTAGAGATAATCGCACAGGAAATTAACATTTAGAAAATCATAGAGCTTATCTACATAGTCATTATAACATGGATGCACGCTGAGTGGCTCCTGACTCCCCCCCATGACATTTTCCTATTTCCTGTAAATATTGCGAGGTAAACAGGGTTAACAGGAAGAACTTCCTGACTGTAAGAGTTCTTTAGCAGTGGAACTCTCTGCTTTGGAGTGTGGTGGAAGCTCCTTCCTTAGAAGCTTTTAAACAGAGGCTGGGTGGCCATCTGTCAGAGGTACTTTGATCATGCTTTTCCTGCATGGCAGGGGGTTGGACTAGATGGCCCATGTTGTCTCTTCCAAATCTATGATTCTATAATCTGATCTATCCCCATATTAATAAAAGTAAAGGGATGCTTTGGAATTTGCTTGAAACTCTGGAGTATTCTTGTGGCTTTTTTATTAGTGTGGACAGTTGGATCAGGTTTTGGACTGGTCCGCCATCCATGGGGTTCTGCTGCCATTACCTTTCCTCTGCATTAAACAACACAGGAAAAAAGGGGGACAGATTATGCTTATGTTTCTGTTGGCATATCATCATCTCATCATCCTTTTGCTATTGCTGCTCCCAGCCAGATGGAGAACTGTTTGTTAGCTTATCCCCATTGCAGGCATCTCATATTGGCATCAGCAGAGGTGCCTGTGTGGAGAGATCCATGACAAGGACTCACCCCAAATGTACTGGCCACTCGTGAAGATAGGACTATAAGATTGGTTGTGATACTCACATCCATCTCTAAGACCTCCCAAATCAGTCAGACTCAAGGTAGATTTGAACTCAAAAATCTACCTTGAGATTCCAAATGTTTGGAAGTAAATTTGAACCATATTCCATTGGAATTTCACAGTTTGCAAGCTATATCTTTGTTATCTTCCAACCACAAAATTGTCAGCATGAAGAAGCCCATCAAAGGAAGTATTCCCACTACAGGATCAGCATCATCATCATTAGATTATAGAACTTGTATTCCACTTTAACTGCCATGATTTCATCATATGGAATTATGGGATTTGCAATTTAGAATTCTTAGCCAGTACTTATTACTTCACTAAACTATAAACCCTAGTATTCTATAGAGTAATAGTGCTCTAATTATGTGATGTCCATCAGCCCCTGTTTGCAAGAAAAATAGTTTCCAAGGATAGAACCCTAACTATAAGGTCACCATAGGTCACCCACAAAAAAACTCCATTTTAAAATAATCACAGCAATGTATAATAAAGGGGCTAGCAGATATCAAGTTTGTGTTTGTGGTGTGCCTTCAGGTTGCCTGTCAAGATTTTCTTAGCTCAGCTCCCAGAGATGGTTTTTTTTCTAGTTTATTCCTTTGAAATCTACACTTACCCTCTCATAGTGTATGCCAGCCTCAAGTACTTCACATCTGTCCCATGACAGCTTTCACTGTTAGGGCTTAAAACAGTAACTTCCCAGTAGGAAGTGTGGAGCTAATCTAGTGAGCTATCAGATGTCCTATGGGCTCATCATGACTCAGTATCGCTTTTCTAGGTAAAAAGAATGGGAGAGTATAGGGACCATGGCTTGAACAGATCCATTGGCCAGATTTGTATTAATATTAATTCCCTAATCTCCAGGTAATTATTAATTAACTAACCTCTAGGTCCTCATGAATAACTCAGTTGGTTAGCACATTTTCTGTCAATTACTATAGCTCAATATTCACTTTTTGCACTCAGCCAGGACTGCAATATTGTGAACCCAATCAGATAGAGAGGTTGTTTTTGTTTGTTTTTTTCTTTTTGCCATTCTAGCAACAGAAACAAAAGCAGAGGCTGAGACAATCCTTGGTGAGCTGTGGAGATCTGAAGACAAACATACATGCCAGTACCCAGCGGGTCTCAGTTTCTGATGCCAGTTGTCAGCAGGTGACTGCTGAGTTTCAGGTCTTTGAAAAGTGGAAAGATTTGGTGGAGCTTCACATGAACTTTAGCATCTAGGTGAATTAGTAGGGTCTGAAATTATAGTTCCTTTGGTTGTGGTGTGCTCTCTGGCAGCCTGAGTTTTCAGAACTATGACAGCAGGGATAATCAATTAATGCATTGAAGGAAAGTTCTGGAAGTGGGCACTTTCAGACACACAAGGCAGCCTACATATTTAGATGTGTTAAAGAGTTTCCTCAGAATAAGGCATCCCATATACAGAAGGGCCCACTTCATGCTGAGATACTTCTCATTTTCTTTGGGTGCCCAAAGTCAGTAGCATTGCTTCCACATCGAACCTGAAGAGGCTCTGAGGGATTTGGAGAATATATTTTGCAGAATCCTTATTATGCTGTGTAGGGTCAAGATGATCTATAACATGAAAGGAATGATTCTGGTAGCTAGTGTAAGTCCAGAAGTATGCCCATGAAGATTGTGTGCTGGATACCTAATTTTTTTACATCAACATTTGTTACATTTACTACTGAGACTTTAGTTTGAGACTGTAAGAAAGGGAATATTTAATAGCTGGGCCTCCATACACAATTTTTATTACTGTTCTTGAGTATTACATCAGGTTCTAGAGCCATGTTGCTGATTTACTGAAGAGCACACCTTAATACTAGGAAGATGTTCTACAACCTTCAAATGCAGCATTACTGAAGGAAGGAAACATGCAGGTGAGTAACATTTCAAATCTGCTATCTTATCTATGTCATGTGTTGAATATGTATGGATGCTTATTTGAAGTTGCAGTATTATCTTTTGAGCTAATGACAGGACCCACAGTTAGCTTTAGGTGCTAGCTATTCCTCTTAGTAAATATGCCATAGTGTAAGGGCTTGGAAGTTCAAGTATGCTCATACATTGATCCAAGTATATGTACAGTGATATATAGAATCATAGAGGTGGAAGAGACCACATTGGCCATCATTTTCTGCCATGCAGGAAAAGCACATTCAAAGTACCCCCAACATATGGCCATCCAGCCTCTGCATAAAAGCTTCTAAAGGAGGAGCTCTTGCAGTCAGGAAGCTTTTCCTAATGTTCAAGTAGAATCTCCTTTCCTGTAATCTGAGCCATTCCTTCATGTCCATAACATTTTCTGCATTTATCAAGCTTGTAACTCTATCAAAAAAATTAGATTAGTTTGGTATGACTTGTTTTTGAGAAGCCTATGTCGACTCTTAGTGCTCACAACATTATTTTCTAAGTGATTATAGACTGCCTCCTTAATGATATGGACTACAGTTGGGAGGGAGAGTGGGATTTATGGAGTCATACTAGCACAAAGTTGAATTCCATCCATTGTACAATGAACCATCAGAAAGGCATGTATGGAATTCCATGCGAATATAGGTGTTTATTTCTTTTACTTTTCCATGCCAACGTGTTGTGCCATTTTAAGGAGTTTGCTGCTCAGGAAGTATAGATACAGAGGCTATTTTTGCTTTCCTAAGTTTGGAAAACTCATACAAAATTCTGTATGCATAGCAAAGACTCTGTATGTGTGCAGGAGATGTTAGATCAGGGAGCCTGTGTTTTTCCCATTGAAGTTGTCACTTCTGCCATGTAATTACACTATCTGAGAACACCCTGCCATTGTCTTGTAGGCAGATACTACTTTGACCAGAATGTATATATTTTGTGAAAGAGAAACAGAAAACACAGTCCCAATCAAACTGCCAAAAGCTGAAGGACAAATTGCATGAGAGAAGTCACTACATCTACTTTTCAATAAGCCAGAACTAAACAGTTAAATCTTTCCAGCCTGCAGGAAATTAATGAAATTGCTAATTTTGCAATTAATGATATTCTATGGAAATGGTATCATGAGATGTCTAAAAAACAGAACATATATTTAGAGAGAAAGAGAGAGAGTATAAGAGGGAGGAAGCGAGCGAGAGAGAAAGAACATGATGTTTCACATTTTATAAATGTATTCCTGTGCATTCTAAATGTTAATTGGGATTATAAATCTCTATGAGCTTGTTTGATGCGGACCTTGGTTTTGCAAACAGTAACCTGATGCTATATCTTTAAGGCGATGCAATTAAAATGACTAATATCATCACGAAACAGAGCAGTAAAATTGCATGTTAATTGTAAAATCATTAGAACCGACACTTGGCCTATCACGTGACTGCACAAACACCGTGGTGGTAAAGTGCTAGCAGCACTTTTTTTTGGGTACTGCATATATAATGAGAAAAAGGCAACTACCTCCTGTCATGGCTTTCTAGCTATCTCTGGAAAAGATTGCTCATTTTATCGCACATAAAATATGGTGTGGTTAAGGTGTTTCCCCCCCCCCCAAGAACTGCTCACATAAAATAGTATTAGCGAATGAATGAACAACAGAGTCACACATGATTCTACCCCCATGTGAGCTGAGCACAGACAATGAAACAGGGACTATCTACATTTGAAGCTATAGTCTTAAAATAAATGGTCAAAGGGCAAATCTTATGTTTTAAATTTGATGTTTTAATTCTGTGTTGTGTTTTTTCACCTATTGTGTATATATTATTATTGGTTTTTGTTTTTGCTGTAAGCCGCCCCGAGTCCCCTTTGGGGGAGATGGAGGCGGGATATAAATAAACTTCTTCCTCTTCTTCTTCTTCTTCTTCTTCTTCTTCTTCTTCTTCTTCTTATGTGGGGTCGGGGGACTCCAGGCACTTACAGCAATTATATCCCTTTTTTGAGAAGTTGTAGGAGCTGCTGTTAATGGGACGGCACCCTTCTTCTCCTCTAAAAGGAGCAGCACCTGAAGAATGTCAGATAATATATTTTTTACAGATTAAACTAGGCAAATGGATAGGCAGCCATTGTTTAATTCTAAGTAGATTATAATAGCTGTCAGGGAAGAGAGTATCGTTTTAGGTTATGCTTAGGGAAAAAGGCATGTTGACAGTATGACTAATCATTGCCAGTGTGTGCTTGAATTGCAGGAGAAGAATTTGAGCTCATGATTCATTGCCAAATTTTCCAATTAAAATAAGTGCTCCAATTAAGAGATGTGTTTTGTATTTAGGTGGATATGGAAGCAGGAAATGTTTTTCATCATCCAAAAAGTTTGTTCTGCAAAATAAGAAGTGAGAATGTAAGAGTAGGTTGTGAAAATACTTTGTGGCGAGAAGATAAACCATATGAGAAGGCAAATACAGAGTGCTTCCAGAGCAATAAATGCTAGCTTTATCAGTAAAGGGACAGCATATTTATTTCAGAATTTTTTTCTTAGCAGTTATTTTGGGGAGAATGGAAGATGATGGCTTGTATTTTTTTAACAGTCCCAAATAGAACATTCCCATTACATCATTATTATTCAAATAAGTGTTAATTGCCCATTCAAACTTTGGCTCAAATGGTTTACATTAATAAGTATGTGTGTGTGTGTGTCGGGGGGGGGGGGCAGCATAACAAATGTGTCATCTAGAAGTACCCATATGCCTTTTAATGGTAGGGGCAGTTTAGAGATTTGCTTTTGCTTTTGAGCAATGTTACCCTCTAGTAAGGAATCCTCAGTGGCATAGCGGGTTAAACCGCTGAGCTGCTGAACTTATTGACTGAAAGGTAGCTGGTTCAAATCCGGGGAGCAGGGTGAGTTCTCGTGATTAGCCCCAGCTTCTGTTAACCTAGCAGTTCGAAAACTTGCAAATTTGAGTAGATCGATAGGTACTGCTCTGGTGGGAAGGTAACGGTGCTCCACGCAGTCATGCCAGCCACATGACCTTGGAGGTGTCTATGGACAATGCTGGCTCTCTGGCTTAGAAATGGAGATGAGAACCAACCCCCAGAGTCGGACATGACTGGACTTAATGCCAGGGGAAAACCTTTACCTTTACCTACCATCTAGTAAAAGTCATTTGATTTTACTGTTTCTGACAGAGTTGGAATCAAGACTGAGGCTTTTGCTATTGCTATTGTTTTAACAAAACATTTGTAAGCAAGTCTGGTTACACATGGATCATTGAATGATAAGATTTGTATCTCAAACTCACAATGTCTGAATATGCAAGCCACTGGGCATAATTATTTGCCAGCCCTTTGGGCAATTTATCTTTGCAAGAAAGTAATGAGCTCAATAAAAACACTGGATTGAAGATTTGCTTAGATCAGTATAATTTCCAGTGGTTCAAGAATACATTTTTATAAAAGGACAATACATGCCAATGCTTCCTTATTTTGCTAGTTAAACTACAAGCAAGACTTTTATATTTATGGTGATCAAATCCAGTGGAAAGATATTTGCACTTTTGTGACATAGAATTACATAACAGAGTTGTCTTGTCAGTTCTTTATTCATCTGATGTGTTACATAGAAATTGCTTCTGCAATTAGAACTACACCTCAAGATAGTTTCTGTGATATTATTTTTCTAAATTATTCTGGATAATTTGATATATCTTCTCATTATTGGCTCACAGGTATGGCCCTGTGTTAAGGCTGGATATAATGAATTGCTTCACACTTTTCAAACTACAAGAATTATATTTGAGGCAAATACTAAAGTATACCATATGTTCTGAAAATGGTTCAGATGAATGAATCACCAATCATCTTGTTACAAATTCTGTCTTCCCATCACATGTGTTTGCTTCTTTGGTTTTCTCCCCATGTTGCCTGGGTTCCAAATCATCAGACAAGAAGCTCTTTATCTGTCCTCTCCATCTTACTATTTTAAGGGAAAATCTTCTCTTTAAAGAAGATGGAGAATTTACTTACTACTATCACACAGGATCACCTTCTCCAGCCTCTAGCTCCATCCTCTAGCTCAACCATCTACTTAGAGGAGACACAAGACATCATTCTTAAGACACCATTCCTATGGGCTGCTATCCTTCCCAAGCCCCATTCTTAAGACCCACCCCTCAAAATACTGCCCATCGAAATGCCCCTCAAAACACCACTGCACAACGACAATACTAGATGGGCAAGTTAGACATCTGTCATCTCATGTGTTTTCCAGCTGGAACAGACATCATGGAAGCACCCCCGTTCAAAGCATTGGCACCTTTTAGACTATGTCATTATACATACCAGAGAATGCCATGATGTGCTCCTCACAAAAGCCATGACAGATGCTGATGACTGCTGGACAGACTATAGATTAATTTGATCCACAATGGCCATCAAGATCACTGCCAAATGCAGACTCCAAGTAAGAAAGATAAGATGCAAAATGAAAACCCAAGCCATTCAAGAGCCCTCTAAATTAGCCCTTCTCCAAAAAACACTCAAGTATCACCTACCTATAGAACACCCTGAAAATGCTGAGGAACATTGGAATAAACTGAAGACCTCCATCATCACAGCCTGTAAAGAAACTATTGCATACCGAACAAAGAAACATCAAGACTGGTTTGATGAAAATGATAACGAGATCCAACAGTCAATTGATAAGAAAAGGAAAGCCTTCCAAATATGGCAGAGGGACACCAACTGCACTGCTAAGAAAAAGATCTACACCGGTGCAAAAGCTGAGGTCCAAAGAAGGACCAGAGAACTCAAGAACATCTGGTGGACAAAAAAGGCTCAAGAAATCAACACTTGGAAGGCAATCATACTCTGACACGAGTGATCACTCCTGATGATGGAACTATGGATCTGATATGCACTAGGAGCTCTGAACATAACTGTTCACCCATATTCAGAGCTCCCTCCTTGTAGGGCACTTCAACTACATTTCAAGGATGGGGGGGCTATGCCTGACAGGTGGAAATGCTTAAACATCATGCTTGAAGAGGCTGAAGTGTCCTACAATGGGAAATTTCTCCATTCAATGAGGTTCCTAGTCAACTCTCCACCTCCCACATTTTGCAGCTAATGAAATATTTTCCAAGTAGGCTCCCAAGGCTATGAAGAGTGCATCCTAGTGCAGTGTGTCCTTGATATCAAGTAGGGTTTGGCTGCAGGATCCTTCATGGATATCCAAATCCATGGGGGCTCATATGCTGTTGAAACTGCTTTTGAGGGGGCAAGGAGTGCAACACCATCTAGATCCCCAGTCAAATGAACAACCACAGTCAGATAAATGAGGAGAAAGAAATGAAACTTTCATATTTTCTGAATTGAGTTTCATTTCTTTCTCTCCCTCATCTGATTGCTGACCTTTGCCATCCATTCAAGAATTTTGAAACATTTTACCTTACTCTACCTGGAACTTCTTCATGTACACATTCCCAGATGAGCAAGGGCTGACTGATGGCACAATTTATTACTGGATCAGCAGACAATCTGATGGCCCAAGACCATGTTGTGCCAATTTGCATGTTAACTTATACATATACATTCAATATTCCATTTTAGTAGTGTGTTATTATTTGTGATGTTTAAGAACACATTCCCAGAGGAACTTTTACTAATGGTTTTGAACTTTAGCAAGAAAACATATTGCTGGAGGAAGTTTCTGAAAAGGTAGGTGCAATGTGGCCTAAGAGAACTCATGCTGATTTGGCTCCAGACTGCTTCCTCTGCTGGCACTGAGATTTCCCTCCTCCCATCTTAAGCCTATACCAGTGGGGGACTGGACCAGGCTGACAGGTGCCATATGGATTGCCCATCCTCAGTCTAAACTGATGACAGCCAGAGTGGCTCAGCACAAATGAGTCTTTCAGGAGATATGTCAGGAAGACATTATCCCTTGAGTGACAGAAGTAGACGTATTTGCTATTCACTCTTGATGTTATTTCTTCTAAAATTATAGCATACTGAACAGCAATCATTCTGTGGAATAGCAAGCTAGAAATATATGTGGTAAATTGATGGTTAAAATGGAACCATGCACCCTTTGCATTTATTTGCCAGAATTTGATTGCCTCTCAAATTATATAAATTAATTACCATGCAAGTATCTATAGTGGAAGTGATCTCACTAGTTCTTTCAACTTTGACAGTCTGCACAGATGTCCTGAGTTTAAATATCCCAGTGGCAGCCTGAAAAGGACATCAAGATTTGTCCTGTTCATGTCAGGCAAGGATAATTCATGTGAAGTTGAACCAAGTATTCTGCTGCATGGATAATGAATTATTTTATGACTCCTTTTTGTTTAATTAAAATGTAGTTTCCAAATCATTTTGACATTCTGCAGATTTATGAACAAACACTTTAATCAAACTCCATATTAGTATTTCTTTTCTTACTTTAAAGAACTTTTACAGTTTTGCTGGTGAAATTTGATGACACGTTTTTGGAGGATCTGAACTCAGGGTGCAAACAAATTACAAGCTACATGCCTCCCACCCCATTCTTAAGTGTCAGGTTGCACCCTCAGTCCACACAGCCCTAGGTCTGAGTGGCAAAAAGAGAACAGTTTTGGCTGTTCTTTCCTTGCTCAGCACCATCATACAACTACATGAAACATTTCTGCCAATGCCCAGGGGACAACAGAGCTGTTTCAGTACCTTTGCCTTGAAGCAGGTATAGGAAAGAAGATGAGAGCTCAGTAACTTGGGAAAGGGGGAACATGGTAAAATCTTGCTGGATATAGACACAGGGGCTTTCAGGCTTTGGGAGCAGGGAGTTCAGTTTTGGTCACTCCACCTAAACTACTGGAATGGTACATTGCAGCAAGAGGGATGGGAAAATAGTGCATCTTCACCTTCCCAAAAGCCCCCTGCGTGGTGGGAAACTTTCCCGCTGCCTGGCTCATGGACCAATAGGTGGCAGGCTTGGCCCCGCCACCTGATTGGCTAGACCTGCCGTAGGCTAGCCCAGGAGCCCCCTCTTAGGCCTCATGGCAGGCCGGAGCAGGCATCAGGCCTGCTTTTTCCTTGTGCCATCCCTCCCACCCTGCATATTTGTTATATTGTTGTTTCAGTTACTTGTTCGTAACAGCTCCTGGTTGGCGTGTGGCATGGGCCCTGGATCTGGCTTGCTTACTCCCCTCCCTCATTGGTAGGAGGGGGGAAGTATCCGGTGGTCTCCTGGGGTTCAGAGGTACCGCTGGCCCGGTTGGGGTCCAGTAGCACCCAGCTTGGATAGAGGCATTGGTCAGCGGCGGGCTGACCAATCTTTGATCCAGGACCCATGCATGGTAGCCAACCCTCATTCTGTAACCAATATAATAGTTGTGGCCTATTGTATACCCAAAAATCTTGTGTTGGTTTTGTTCTTGGTTCCCCTTCCCCTACGGAGATGTGTCGCCCTTACACACACAAAGCTTTCTGGCTTCTTGAAATAACTGATGGCAAGGTTGACAGAAGGAGACAGCTTTAAAGGTTGACAGTAGGAGAAAAATATTTCCTGCTCTCAACTCAAAACTTATGTCAGTACCGAAAGGGCATTGGCTCATTAGATAAGGTTATCACATTTTATATTCTGGTTTTGTTAAATAAGATTCTCATTTGCATCTTAAATTATTTAATTCCATCATTGAGCATGGGAGGCACACATTTTTATTTCACTAATATTAAATAACCACAAAAGTGTAGAAGGCATAAGAACCAAACATTTGTTTCATTCAACAAGTTAATATTATAAAACATATAAACTGGGTTTAGAGTTATGTCCTATTCAAAATCACTCCTCATGACCAGGCATGTCCAAAATATCCCATCCTACTCATAGATGACAAAATTGCATATGGAGTACTTGGGGAAACTTTTTTTCATAGTTCCAATGGGAGAGCAACAAGAAATTGTGAAGACCTTTTCCTTTGAGAAACACTGTCCCGGCTTGTTTTTCCAAGAGAAATGTTAAAGCAAGGGAATACACTAAATAAAAAACAGCTAACTATCAAATACATAATGGAGCAGTTGTTGATTGTTCTCAAGGGCCAAAAGTAATACACCATGCAGCATCAGGTCTAGAATTAACTGTTTGTGGCCCTCAACCAACAGCTAATCCTTTTTGATAGCTCTGCCTGCATAAGTGTATTTTCAAACATTTGTTTTTTACATTCATATATTTAATTTGTTGGTATAACTAATCCCCACCACAACAAATCTCTACCACAACCCAATTTACACTGCAATTTTGAACATGCTTATTAGGCAGTAAACTCCATTGAATTTTGTTGAACATTTCCTGTTGTTGGTGCGGCTGCTGTTACATGTCTTCAAGTTGTGTTTGACTTCTGGTAACCATGTTATATGGTTGTTGGCAACATTTATTCAGGAGTGTTTTGCCACTTCCTTTCTCTAAGGCTGAGAGATTTCCCCAAGGTCACTCGTGGTTAAATAGGAACTCAGACCCTGGACTCCTAATATCCTAGACCATCACTGAAATCACTACACCACTGATGTCAAAGGCATATACACTATATGAACTGGCCACTTGAGTAATCACAATCATTGAAATTATAAATACAGTAGAGTCTCACTTATCCAAAATTCGCTTATCCAACATTCTGGATTATCCAACACATTTTTGTAGTCAATGTTTTCAATACATCGTGATATTTTGGTGCTAAATTCATAAATACAGTAATTACTACATACCGTGTTTCCCCAAAAATAAGACAGTGTCTTATATTATTTTTTACTCTCAAAGATGTGCTAGGTCTTATTTTCAGGGGATGTCTTATTTTTCCATGAAGAAGAATTCATATTCATTGCTGAACAAAAAAAAATGAACATTTATTCTATACTGTACAGTAGTTGTCATCACAAACTAACATAACTAAACCAGACAAACTGTGACTCCTGTCAAAAATTTCTTGTTACTACCATTATTTCCACATACAACTGGTATGTAAGCCGCCCCAAGTCCCTCTGGGGAGATGGAGGCGGGGTATAAAAATAAAATAATAATAATAATAATAATAATAATAATAATAATAATAATAATAATAATATACATTTACCAATCCTGCATGCTATGGTGTTTTGTTTGGTGAGCACCGGGCATTGCTAGGTCTTACTTTTGGGGGAGGCCTTATATTTAGCAATTCAGCAAAACTTCTACTAGGTCTTATTTTTTGGCGATGTCTTATTTTCAGGGAAACAGGGTAGCATGACTGCATATTGAACTACTTTTCTGTCAAATTTGTTGTATAACATGATGTTTTGGTGCTTAATTTGTAAAATCATAACCTAATTTGATGTTTAATAGGCTTCTCCTTAATCTCTCCTTATTATCCAACATATTCGCTCATCCAACGTTCTGCCGGCCCATTTATGTTGGATAAGTGAGACTCTACTGTAGCTCTTACTTATGCAAATATTTGTCCTCTCCAATGTGTTTCCTTGAAAATATTCTAAGGTTTGTATTTTCTATGACTTTGAAAATATTCGTGAAAAATGACTTTTTTTAATCAGCCATTTGAAGGCTTGTGCACGGATTCTGTTTGGTCAGTTCCCTTCAGCCAATCTGGCTTGTTCAGCTGGCTGTAATGGTAAGAGCTCAGCTGCCTTGTTTTTTCAGTCGAAACGGCCCATGTGGCTGCCAGGTGCGGCCTCTTCCCTTCTGTTTGGAAGTTCGTGGTGCATGCTTCCTTAATCCCATTCCTCAAACCCAGGCTCCCTTGAAATGAAGAAAGAAAAGGGCCCCAGAAAGGGTGCTTCTTCAACCCCGTTGCTCCAACCCAGACTTCCTTTAAAGGAAGAAAAGAAAGGATCCCAGGAATGGAAAGGGGATCCTTGTGAGTTCCCTGTTGCCACCAATTGGCCAGATCTTCCCAGATCATTCAGCTGCCTAGCCGAAAACAGATTTTTCTATTCGCTGATTTTTGGGAGGCTTCCGAAAATGAATCTGCGTACCCAACGAAATTTGGATACCAAAAACAGATGTCCCTACAGCTGAATTGCACAAGCCTAGCTGTTTGTGTTATACTAGTTATATGATAGCCATCTTAAACACATCTATAAATTGGAACAGGCATCAATTTACAGTGTGTGACATACCAATTTGTTTTCTGAGTGGGGGACACATTTTTTCTGCCTTTTTGGAGCTAACCAGTGATTAACATTTATATGTTGTAGTGTGCCTTCAAGTCATTCCCAACATATGTGAAAACCAAGGCAAATCTATCATGGCATTCTCTTGGCAAGATTTGCTCATGGGAAAAGGTGGGGCTATTGCCTTCACCCGAGATTGAGAATATGTGACTTGTTCAAGGCCAAGCAGAGATTCAAATGCTGGTTTTTCAGAGTCATAGTCCAACATCACACTGGCTCTCTCTCATATGGAGGTCCTTAAGCTGGGAGACAGAGGAGGGCTCCATCAGGCAGTGGGGTGAATCCATGAGGCAGCGGAGGAAACCATTGGGCAGTGCCCCACATCACCCCCCTACTATCAATGGGTGTTTCCCATCTGTTCCCAGCTTGGTCCTGTGTTGTCCCCAGCTTAGTCCATGAGAACACAGGTAACCACCCATATTCTCAGGGCTATCTGTTAGCACACTGCCAAGATGCAGCATGCATGAAGCCAGGACAGAGCTCCGCTGGAAGTAGCCCAGGATCATGTGGTGGACTCCAGCGGACTCTGTCTTGACTGTGTCTCAGTAGCATCTTAGGACAGGCAAAAAGGCCCATGTGATGAGGTCCTATAGACCTGAAAGAGAAAAGTATGCTGAGGAGCTTATTTTGCAACTTATTTCAGAAATGTGAAACAAGTATAAACTCATTGTTCTTCTTGAGCTCATTATAATTCATTTTTCATTTGTTGTTTCTCATCAGGTAGTATGTGTGTGATTGATCTGTATTTGTTTTATAATCAGAATTTCTTATTGCTACTACTTTAGACTATATTACTATCTGTAGGACAGTTACTGAAAAATATCTGTTGCCATTGGAAAATAACTTACAGAAATTATACTCATTTTGTAACTAAGACTGTTGTTGCATTCATGATCAATGACCTTAGGTAGAAATAATATGAGTAGATTGCAGTCTGAGTTTAACTTAGCACCCCTGTACTACAAAACAGATATTTGGCCCCGATGATAATACCAATGCCATTTATTCCAAAAGTTGTTAAACAAATACATCTGTTACATTTTTTTTTTGGTTTTTTTGGTGGCCTAACTGTAGTGGATCAGCCACAGTTGCCTTGTTTCCAAATTTAGAAACTACAGGGTTGCCAGGCCCATTCCAGAACAAGACACTAACCTTCTCTCATAGACAACAGGTCTCATGAAAGTGACTTAACTTCCTGGAGTGATCCAAGGTGTTGGAATAGTCCCAGGCTTCATGAAGGGAACTTGACTGATTTGAGTTTCCTAAGTTCCTGCAACTGCTGCTCAAAACTTTGACCTACCTTATTATTATTCTTGGTCAAAGTTATACTGACTGACAATGTGTGATCAATGATAACATTTTCTCTTACAGAATTATTTTTTAATCTTTCATAGAAATGGTGTATATGTCTACCATCTAAAACTGAGTAGTAAAGCTTCTAGTTTACATGTATGCACCCACGCACACATATCACATAGCATCTGCCAATTGCAGAAATACAAAAACAGTTGTTTTATTATTAATTTAGCACAAACATTACGTGTGTGTGTGTGTGCATGTGTGTGTGTGTGTATAGGTGACTGAGAAGATAATACAATGGAGATATTATCATATAGGACGAAAAAATGCATCAGATGCCAAGGCTGCCACAACCCTTTCGAATTCAAGATTTGTTTTACACTCTGAAAAGGTAAGGATAAATTTTGGACGCCCAGTATGCTGCATGGCTAATTTCGCAATATCTTCCATCTGTGAGTATAAACACAAACACTAGCTTTCTCAGATATTATCTTTGCGGTTGGTATTATTTTTAGAAACACATCCACTGCATTTATAATCTTCAAAATGAGAGCCTAACGAAGAAAGAGGGATATTGTTTGAAATGCATAAGCAAATGAACTCATTAAATTTGGCATCCTGAATATGAAGACACCTAAATGTTTTCGTACTGGCTGTGAAGAATTTAAACAGTAAGTTTATATGACATTGATATGAATTAGAAAGGAGATAATTAGAAAATATCTCATCAAATAATCTTTCTTTCTTGGTACTACGGCTTTCTTTCCTGATGCTAAGGCTGCAATTTTATATCTGCCTACCTGGGAGTAAGTTCACACAATGGGTCAATTCTGAGTTGTATATATATAGGATTGCACTGTTATTTTTGCATGTAAAATAATGTCAAAATAATGAATAAAAATGCAGGAGGATGCTTACATCTCAAATCAAACAGTAAGTGTCATTTCCTTTAAAAATGTTTATTTCAAATGCTCATAACTGACATTCTACAATATGCAATAGATCTCCTTTGGCCTTTCAGGAAAGCAGTGTTCTTTACTTTGGTGTAAATTTCCAGCACTTTTCTTCATAAGAAAAATGAACCTGTTATATTTCTTAGATCTATCCTGCTCATAGTCTTCTCTCCTTGCATTTATTGAATAGGACAGTAGTTGTAGGGAAATACTTGTTGATCTTAAGCCTAGGTACCATTGTTATAGGATGTCAGTGTAAAGGGCTAATCAGATTTCTTGATACCAAAAGTATTTCAGAATTTTTATCACAAATTCAAACCAGTCTCCAATGATCCTTTATATTCCTAACTGCAACTCCCAAGAAGTGATATCATATTTTGCCTTGTAATACACTACCATCTTCACCTTTTTATTCACATTTCAGTGGGCACTGCCTTGTTAGTGGCAAGTGTGCACCAAGTGCAACTTTTTGAAATGTTTACTTTTGGATGAAACATAAAGGAGTACTCTAGCACACTGAACCCTGACCAATTGAAACACCATTGTGGCTACCTACTAATCCAGAAATGGGAAAGTAATTCAAACAATTAAGATGTGTTTGCACTGGGAAACGGAGGGTGCACTTCATGTGTGACTGAATGCCCCCATTTATTTTCCTTTTGTACTGAGACCAGCTTTTCAACAATCATCTTAACTGCTCCCCTCCATTCTGGCCCCACTGGTAAGTTGCAGTAGGAAAGGAAGGGAGCTTGGAGCTTGCCAGCTACCAGTATTTGCCAGAGGACACTGAACTGGGTAAATGAAACATTACACTGCACATACCTGATGTTGTTTTATCTACTTTTTATTTATGCCACAAACACCTCCTATTCATTTCTCTATCTCCATCATTTTTCATTGTAAAGAATACTTCATTGCAAGGAAGGAGGGAATCTTTCCTTGCAATGGGGGTGGGGCAGTGTTAAGAATTAAAATCTTGGTAGATCACATAAATTTTTGTGGATGTAGTATAACTTGCTTTGAGTAGGCTCATACCAAAAGGTAACCTAAGGAACTGTGCACTAGACAGTATTACTATTAACTGTATATCAAATTGATTGACAGAACAAACCCAAAGAGTGTTCTTGAATATTTGTTTTTCATCCTGAGGTAAAATGACTGTTCCTCGGGATTTTCTTCTGGGTCTCGGGTTGTTCAATATAATTTTTAGAAATTATTTACATGATTGAATACAAGGCATGTTTATCCAATTTTAGAGGACATCGAGGAGGAGGTGGCGGTGTCAATGAATCCCAAAGAG
Organism: Anolis carolinensis; assembly: GCF_035594765.1. Taxonomy (NCBI): domain Eukaryota; kingdom Metazoa; phylum Chordata; class Lepidosauria; order Squamata; family Anolidae; genus Anolis; species Anolis carolinensis. The sequence goes on from NC_085842.1 coordinate 238,025,750, forward strand.
GGTTGAATCAGCATTCAAAATGAAGAGCTAAAACAGCATTAACAAAATGAATTTTGAAAGGAATGAATGTAGGGTGCTACATTTATGCAGATTAATGGTACAAATACAAAATAAGTACATCTGGGTGGGTTTTCCAGGCTGTATGGCCATGTTCTAGAAGCATTATCTCCTGATGTTTTGCCCACATCTATGGCAGGCATCCTCAGAGGTATATTGTTTTGAGGTATATTGGAAACTAAGCAAGAGAGGTATATATATCTGTGGAAGGTCCAGGGTGGGAGAAAGAACAGCAACCCAGTGACTCCGGCCATGAAAGTCTTTGACAACACATAGGTACATCTGGCTTGAATTCATTCCATATAAAAAGAATATAGAGGTTTCAGTAAGCCAAAAGTTAAATGTGAATCAGTAATGTGATGCAGTGGCCAAAAATCTATTGCAATTATAGGCTGTATCAATAGGGCTATAGTATCCAGATCTAAGCTATGTAATTCTGCTTTGGCCAGACCTCACAGGAATACTATTTCCAGTTCTGCACACTAAAGTTCAAGAAAGATATTGATAAGGTGAAAAGTGACCATAGAAGGGTGACCAAGATGATCAAACGTCTGGAAGCCAAGTCCGATGAGAAATTACTTAGGGATGTTGGTATGTTTATAGAAGAGAAGACAGAGCAAGCTTATTTTCTGCAGCTCTAGAGATTAGAACACAAATCAATGGATCTAACAATGGATCCATCTAAACATTAGGGAGAATGTCTTTATAGTGGAATAGATGGCATCATAGGATGATGGCCCTTGTCATCCCTTCCAACTCTAAAATTCCATGTCATGATTATATAGCATATATATAATAATTGCAACATGTTGGTAAAGTATAAATAGTATACATATTTGTTGTTATATCTAAATTCTCTTGACTAGTGTAGATGTTCTATAGATGTGTTATATTTGTTCTCCAGTCAAAAATTCAAAGTATATCTTTTTTTTTTCCTCCTATACACACATAGATTTATCTATAATTTCAGATATGTTTGACTCATGGTTAGACATTAAATGCTTTTGTTAGGATTATATTACAAGACAGCCAGTGACATTATACATTCAAATTTAAATAGAACTCAGGGCAAAGCCCATTACTTTCTCAGTAATAATTAGCATATGATTATTGAACATGCCACCATTATTATCGGACTGTGGCGCAGGCTGGAGAGCAGCTGCAATGAATCACTGCAATGAATCACTCTAACCAGGAGGTCATGAGTTCGAGGCCCGCTCGGAGCCTATGTTTGTCTGTCTTTGGTCTATGTTAAAAGGCATTGAATGTTTGCCTATATGTGTAATGTCTGCCCTGAGTTCCCTTCGGTGTGAGAAGGGTGGAATATAAATGCTGTAAATAAATAAATAAATAAATAAATAAATATTACTTCCACTAATTATGTGTTCTTTACATTACGGTAATGCTAGCAACTAATGTTCAGTAAGTGTTGGTATAATATGGTCATAATAGTACTGTGAGAACATGTTACCTTGTGCTATTTTAGCCCTGATACAATAAATATATAACAAGGGAAAGGGACTTTCGAAGTTCAAAAGAAGCATATTCCAATTAGTAATTGAACTTCTTTATTTTCCTCTCTAAAAAAGTAATTTTTTGCCCTTGAGCATATTATATTCATCCCTTTTATCATAAAATAAAAACCCATATTCCAGAATAATAGAAGAAGTACAAAAGTACAAACGTTCACAGAGAGCTTAGCTCTTATGAAATGGGGTCACTGAATGGTCCTATATCCGCCAGTTTGACTGAGGAATACAGTGGATTCACTGTGATCCCTGGTAAAAAAACAAGTCTGAGAGAAAGACAGAGACAGCTTGAGGAGAGAGAGCAAGAATATCCCTCTGAATTTTTACTTACATCTTTGTCATCTCCTTTAGCAAAGTCCTCCTGCTCTGTTAAGACAAAAATATTAGCAAACTTCCCACACAAGATATTGTTAGCTACTGACATCAGTCAGTGTTTTCACAGTAGAGCAGCTACATTTTCAAAAGAGGAAAGGCTCTTAAGACTCATTTCCTTGTGTCTTCAAATCACTTCATTGGATTCAGTTTCTGTGTGAATCAGATTAATTCCATGGAGATTCATCTTAAGATGAGTGCTCTCTGTTCTTCCTTTTCCTTACAATTTGTTCACCCTGGAAGGATCCTATAACTTGAGTGTTATTCTTCCAAGCAGAGATAGCAAGAACTAGAATAACCTGGACAGCATGCAAACATATACTGCAGTTCCTTTTTTATCTCATGATACAAGATAGCCCAGTGGCCAAACACCATCATTTAGGCCCCTTCTTTACAACTGTATAAAATCCACATTTAACTGGTCTACATGGCAGTGTGGACTCAAATAACCCAGTTTAAAGCAGATATTGTGGGATATCAGCCTTGATATTCTGGGTTATATGGCTGTGTGGAAGGGCCCTTAGATTACACGGAATATTTTCCTCCATTGATTTAACAGAGCTTTGAAGTAATGTTTTTATTTCGTCTTCCTGAATCCCACAGCCAACCTGTCCAGAGGCCATGTAGATTTTGGGATTTGGGGATATCATGTATTCCATGCACTGGGTTTAGCATAACATCCACTTTAGCTTGTATCTGTGCATGTATGCTTCTCTCTAGGATACTCAATTTATTTAAAAATACAGAGAAGGGTTATTTTGGAGGTGGGGGACAGGTCCCGAACACTGCCAGCACTCTTTTACTACTGAGACTGTTTAGTCTTCACTGAATTCTTTTGGAGTGCACCCTTTAGGTATCTTTTTGGTATGCCTTTCAATTAGCCATATACCTGCTGGCTTTCTTATAGTTGATTGGTGTGGTTTTGGTTGCTTCAGGAAGAGCACTCAGAGAAAGAGTTTACCATTATATATAGATTGCTGAAAAGTGTCACAGTGACCCAACTGATTTTTGGGGATCTTCTAAATTTAGACATGTATTGCCTTATTGTCTTTTCATAATAAAAAACAAAAAGTGGGTCTTTGAAATTCCAGTCTGAGTAATAGTTGATTGAAGGGCTGATACTTAGAACATGAGGATCCATTGAGAGTCTTCATTGCAAAAATAGAGCCCCCGGTGGCACATTGGGTTAAACCCTTGTGTTTAAGCAATCGGTTCCTATTAATAGAAACAGGGGTGGAGAAATGAGCAACTTGGTACACCTTGCTGTAGACATTCTTGCATTTCATGTCCTGAAGTCTGGAATTACAATCATATGGTAGTACTTCAGCAGAAGTACAGGTCAAGGGTAATGGCAGTTAACCCACTGTGGTGGCACAGTGGGTTAACCCTTGTGCTGGCAGGACTGCTGACCTGAAGGTTGGGTTGCTGACCTGAAGGTTGTCGGTTGGAATCCAACCCAGGGAGAGTGTGGATGAACTCCCTCTATCAGCTCCAACTTCATGAGAGAAATATCCCACAAGGATGGTAAAAACATCAAAGACATCTGGGTATCCCCTGGGCAACGTTCTTGCAGACAGCCAATTCTCCCACACCAGAAGTGACTTGCAGTTTCTCAAGTCACACCTGACATGAATATTTTTTTCAAAAATTGGAGAAATGATGGTTACAATATAACAAAACTGTTGAAGAATTGGACTATATTGTAACCATTCAACAAGTTGGCTGAACCATTAAGACGTATGTGAGCATCATGCATGATATAGAGTTTTTATAGAGACAACTAGTTGTACTTCACTTTTGAATTGCCCCATTTTTTACTTATCGAAAAGATAAGCCTTTGAGTATCCAAGTCTGATACTGGAGAGAACAAAATGGGCTTGCAAATAAACTTTAAAGGTACAGCATGATATAGGTGAGTCTGGTCCATTTGTTGCAGGGCTAACTTGTTCTAATATCAAATGTGAGTAGACAAGAGCCTTGGTTACTCAAGTAAAAACCAGACCATGCACACACACTAAAGTGCTATTTTATATAAACTGTATGCTAATTCAGGGATTATCTATGAGTTTGAACTATAAACATATATAAAATAGAAGAAAAGAAACCCAGTGTCTGCAAGATCTTGAAGGCACAGAGACATTAAAATAGAGGGTGATTCATCTAATTGTCTAGAAGGAGTCATGCCAAATGTCAAAGAAAGGAACTGCTGTCCTTCCTGCAACTTTCTGTTCGCTGGCAAGCGTTTTGCTGCCTAGTCACATCTATGGATTTATCTCTTGTTTTCTATAGGCAGTTCTTATTTCGGGGCAAAGAAATACAAGTGCATAAAGGAACTTTAAGCTGGGCAGATTGTGTGAATCTAGGTACAAAGTTTCTGGTTATGGAGAAAATTGGTCTGCTTGAACCTTAAGGCTTTAGAAAGGTGGGAGAATGCATCCCAGAGGGTAAATAAACTTTTTCTAATCTACCTCCACAACATAGAAAAAAAATCCTCAGGCTCATAACAGCCCATCAGTCACAACCCTAAGCCTTTTAGTATTTTCTATTACAGTAAGGGACTGATAGGAGAGAAACATGCTTTCCTTTGTGAGCTCCACACAATGCTTCCAAGGCTTCTATGGCTAGCTGGTGATTTCCTTCACATCACCACTTCTTTTATGGCAAGGAGATACACTGCGGGCACTGCCAGGCTTCACTTGTACAAGGCTATAATGCTTGGGAATTTTCAGTGACTGACAAATGTTGAGGTGAGGGGAATGACTTATGAGTGAAACTCAATCTGATTTAGTTGTGTGATTTCACCCCCAGTCTCTACTCAATAAATATTCTTTTCTTTGACAGAATTCTGTTGTGACCTAATAAAATTCTTCTGAAGGTTTGTTCAGAATTGTGTAGACCTTGCACTAGAAGACCTATTCATGTTTAAATAGTAGCTTTGATCTACTCCTTTGGTTCTTGCAAAGGAAGAACCTTGCCTTTATCACTAAAAGAGTATCCTGTCTATAAATAATCACATCTTTTGTAGTGGATGTTGAAACAGAGGGCAGATGATAATAAACAATTTTGCTGCCAATTATGCTTTCAGAATGCAACAGGGCACAGCAGAAAGAAGGGTAATCTTCTTTTAAATAGCCCATTTATGCATAATTAGATCCCAATGGGGAGGGGAATGAAGATTTCAGAATGGATTGTCTTTTCCACATGGATTGAATTATGGAAAACTTGCATTTCTAAATTTCATTGAATAGGCCAAATGGTTTTGTCAAAATAAATAGTGGTAATTTTAAAATAATATATAATAACAACAGAATGCAGTATGACTCCCATATCTATGAACGATATATTAAACCACAAATAATAGCAAGTCCTATTATATTCTTGGAGCCCCTTGTGGCGAAGCAGGTTAAACTGCTGAGTTGAAGAACTTGCAGACTGAAAGGTTGGTGGTTCGAATCCGTGGAGTGGAGTGAGCTCCCACTATTAGCCCCAGCTTCTGCCAACCTAGCAGTTCAAAAACATGCAAATGTGAGTAGATCAATAGGTACTGCTCCAGTGGGAAGGTAACTGTGCTCTATGCAGTCATGCTGGCCACATGACCTTAGAGGTGTCTACGGACAACGCTGAAATGGAGATGAGCACTGACTCCCAGAGTCGGACACGACTAGACTTAATGTCAGGGGAAAACCTTTACCTTTACCTTATTATTTTCAATGGGAAGAATGATGGTGGTACTGAGATTTTTTTTTTCCAGGGGGTCTAAATAAATAGATGTATTTCATATTGAGACAAGTTATTTCAATTGTTCAATTATGAAAAAGTCAAAAATCACAATTTAACTTTGGATCTTAAAGTGACCAACAGTTCAAACCTGTGTATGACCAGTCAAATATAAGCCTTAAAAGAGCTATGTACAGAATCACATCTTTGCAGGGCAGTTCTGTATATGTCTAATAAAAAGTAAGCCAGGTATGTCTGTGTAGTGTACAACAGCACATTAGAAGCCTTGAAAAGGCAACGCTTATTTGGAAGATTTCATACAGCTCACAAAGCAGTGACATGATATTTATAAATATGGCAAGATTTCACTGTGACTTTTGCTTCCTCATGTTTTAAAAATAGAAAAAGTGTCATAACCAAACAATTTACATACCAGAATGTTCTTAATAGTCTAACTTTGCATATTGTTGCAGGAAGAGAAGAAAGGTGGGAAATGAGATAATCTGACCTTGTAATTTTGCAGAAGAATCAAATAGTGTATACTCTTTGAGTTTGCAATTGTTATTTAATTTGTATTTAAATTGCCCTAACAAGAAATGTGCATGGCAGCTAATTTTTAAATGATGACAGGCTGCAAGAGAGGGAACCGTGTCCCCAAAGCTTCCACATAAATTGTTGGTAGAATTCACTTTTTAAATCCAAAATCACTGTGATGTATCTAAAGGCCATAGGGAAGTCTCTCTTCAGTCTACTGTTCTGAGTCCAAAAGCCTCTGAATACTATCACAAGTTTGTTTGCTCTTCATCACACACTCTCTGCACTCTCACCATCTTTTTACCAATCATCTCACAAACTGCTTACTAACAGATTTTTACAACTGAGGGCAGATCTACGCAGACTCAGTATACCAGGACCGATCTGGTATGGCGCTTGCTGGATTGGTTCCAATATGGGTTAGATATGAATTCACCAGGTCACTGTGGAAGGGAGTGCTATACTAGATGGCCATCCTTGATGTCCCCTCCCATCAAGCATGTAGCCGGGGGGGGGGGGGCTTGAGGGGCTTCAGCCCCCCCCCCCACAAAATTCTAAGGGTCGTCCGCAAGAAGGCTTTAATGGTACTGTTATGTTTATTCATATCATGATCTGATCACCATGCTCAATATATCCCACATGCATGGGGGTATTGGGATAACAATACAAAAGGTTTGCTAGGGTAGATCCTCTCTCACTCAGACTAAGCCCCCCCCCCCCCCCGGAATCAAAATCCTGACTACTGGCCTGCCTTTCATCTTTTAGGTTATGGTGGTTCCCTGCTACCACATGGGTCCTACCTGCAGTAACATCAGCTGGGGTGATGGGGGAGGAGGGAGGGGGAGGAGGAATCCCACTTCCTCTCCCCTTCCCTTACCCGATGACCCTGTCACCCTCACTCACGTTACTGCAGGTGACAGCAGAAAGGTAGGACCCATGCTGCAACATGGCAGAACTGATCTAGGCCCCATCTGACCTTAGTGATTAGTGTAGATGTGCCATGAGATTAATTTCAGCAGGTCCAATATGCTGTGACTAGACTGCTGACCATGACTGGCTATAGGAAGCATATTAACTTTCTTGTTTAAAGAGTTCCACTGACTACTAGTTTATTTCTATTTCACTGGCTACCAGCTTATTTCCATATACTATGTGCAGTTATATGATCTATAAATCCACATATAGCTTAGATTCATACTTCCTGAAAATTCCTAACTCCCTAATCAAAGGAGAAAAAATATATGTGAATTAAATAACCAAACAGGTTCACTCACCTTTACATTCTGGTCTCAGCTGTCAATCATTTTTTATTCAATCTTCTATTATAGTCTATAGAAGCCTCTTTGGGATAACTGATGAAAAACTAGCTGCAGGTGTAGCTGGAGGGAAAAAAAAAACATAACTGAGGTCCAGTTTTATTTTATAGCCACTGTTTACCAGAACAAGATACTTTTTGGAATTATTCCTTACTATTGTTGTGACTCAGCTGGAACCTCGGATGGACTCTGATGAGGATGATGGGATTCAGGTTCACAATCAGGTTCAAAATGTCCCTGTTGTAGCAGATGAGGAACAAGGAGTGCAAGTTCATGTTCCCACAGCAAGGAATGAGGTTGTTGATACTGAAGCTAGCCAGGTGCAAATGGACTTGGTAAAGGAGGACAGTTCTCAGTCTGATAATGAGGCTCAGCAGACTAACGAGCAGGCTGATCTTGACGAAACAGGTTCCTTAGATTGAGCTGACCGTTTGGAATTCATGGTTTGGAAGAGTGTGAGAATTGCAAACAAGAGGGAGGCTAGAGGCCAGAGAAATGCTTTCATGCTTTGCAAAGGGTATTAAAGCAATGTGTTTGGAGACAAACCTTTGTCAAAGCAACCTTTGTTTAACCAAGAAGCAAGCTCTCGTTTTCCAGGATTACCTTGCAGGTTCTGTGTTCATATTCTTGGGACTTTGTCATGCTCTATTGGGACCTTGTTTATTCCTCATGATTTCTGGATTTGTTCTCTATGACTTTGTTTTGTAACCATTTTTTGGAACTTTACTTTTGGTTTTAAAGAACCTTTTACCTTCTATTTTCTAATAAACTAAAAAGACTTCAACCTGTGTGCAGTTTGGTGTATATAGCAAGGTGAAGCTACCCTGAGGTGCGACAAATATTAAGTGAAAGTGAAATTGGCTATGTTCACTTTTCTCTTTCAAAATATCAGTTTAAAAGAAACTTGCAGGACTTCCGGTGTGGGAATATGGCGATGAGACGGATCCTCTGAAGCTCTGCTAGAGGATCAGCCTTCCCATTGGTTGGGTAGAGCGGACGCTCCCTCTCCCCTGGCGGACTGAAGCGGGGAGACTGCGCAACCCACGGGGAACCCGATGGCCCATAAAGGAACCCCTCCATCAAGGGGGGGATCCTAAAAGGGTCCGGGACAATCCCCATAGGGTACGGCAAACCTCGGGAGGAGGCGAACCGACTGCCGGACAGGCAGACGGAACACTCATCGCCACCACATCACCACAAGAAGAGAAATTTTTAAAAAAAGAAAAAAGGAAGAGGTATAAAAGGAAGAAAGAAAGAAGGTCGCTTCGGTAGGAGGGTAAGAGTACTTCATTCATTCATACTACTATCAATTGAACTAATTGAATAATATAAGAATTCAGATGGAGAGAGACAACAGGGGACCTAATGACCTGGAAGAATAAAATAAAATAAAAGGAATAAAACACTTGCTTGCCAAAGAACCCAGGCGCAAGAGAACTGATGTAACATATAATTAGAGCAAAATCTGTTTTAATAGAATTGTACTAAAGTTGCATTGGATTCTTAAGACTGAAGATGGCGACTATAAAGGACTGACCTTGGAAACGCTGGCGAGATTAAGACAATAGTGAATCGGCAGGATCGAACAGAGGGAGAGGCGTGAACGAGCTCCAGAGGAGGAGAGACCTTGGAGGGGGAGAGGAAGAACTCTCGCGAGAGAGGGCACTGACGCGCCAACACGCAGTCAAGGGGAAAAAAAAACAAACAGAGAGGAGAAGAGGAAGGGGGGGAAACGTGAGAGGACACAGGAAAAAAAAAGAAGGAAGGCAACACGCGAGAAGAGAAGGGAAGCCGGAAAACATCTCCATATAGGTGAGCTCCGGAAATTGGAGGGTAAAACAAAAAAAAAGAGAAAAAGTAAAGACAAAAGAAGGAAGAAGTGAAACTGTAAACAGTACATAAAAACTGCAAATAGTTCATTCATTCTGCAAACCTGGAACAGAATGTCCCTTAGCTCTGCTGCTAGAACTCGAGTAGATTGCAGCATATTATAATCTCTTCAATTGTTCACCAGCATTTATTGTTTAAGTAAATAGTTTATAAAGCAGAATCTGTGAGACTTCATACAGAGGTATATTATATTATATAGATATACGGGAAAAAAATAAAAATAAAATCCCGTATCCGGGGAATACCACAACGTTATAATATACCAAATATCAAATATTAGTCACCTTACACTGTTTCCTTACGCCTTAGATACGCGCAGACCTTAGTGGAACTAAAATAATTCTAAGAGTACACACTGTGGATATTATAAGGAAAATGGCTTATAAATTAAGAAGCGAGAAGGAAATAAAGGACCTGAGGGTCACGCAGAAAAGAGCATCATTCTCGGAAGAATCGCAAGTTAAAGAGATGACTGAGATGATTCTCAAAGAACTTCATAGGATGCAAGAGAAGCAAGATGCCTACCAAAAACTGGCTCAAGAGCAGATGTTAGACTTTAAGAAAGAAATCAAAAATGAATTGAAAGGAATGAAACAAGAAATAGGAAGTATAAGTCAAGAACTAAAAGAATTAAAAAGCGATAAAGCAGAACTCAGAAAATCACACGAAAAACTGCAAAGAGAGGTACATATATTAGAAGAAAAACTAATAAAATCGAAACAAAACAAGAACTGATGGAAATGAAAGAAATGGAATACCAACTGAGACTACGAAACATCTACGAAGAATCAAGAGAAAATATAAGAAGTGTGGTAGTAGAGATTATGGCCAACCTTACCCAATGCCCAATAGAGGAGATGGAAAACAGAATAGACAGAGTTTACCGAATCAACACAAACTACACAAAAAGAAACAAGACACCACGAGATGTAATAGTGAACTTCACAAAAAAAATCTATAGAGATGAAATATTGAAACTGAATAATGAAAATTACGTCAAATTTAAAGAGAAAAAGGTGGTAATACTGAGAGAATTCCCCCTGGACACCATAAATAGAAGAAGAAAATACTTCTTCCTAGTAGAGGAATTGAAAAGACATAATATTAGATTTCGGTGGGAAAAAACAGAGGGTTTGATGACTACATACAAAGGAGAGAAATATTGGATTACAACAGAGGAGAAGGCACAACATTTTTACAAACGGATTAAAAAGGAGATGGAGGAAGAGGAGGAGACAGATCAGGATGACAGAACGATGAGAGGAAAACCCGGACGGAAAAATTACAACAAAAAAAGACAGGAAATAGACGGAAAAAAACAACTAAGAAACGAACAGCCAATAGGAGAAGACAAATCAGAAGAAGAGGGAGAGGTAGAAGAAGTTACTGACGAGAACTCAATCAACCCCTCAGAGGAGGAAGGGAAGGATCTAAATGAAAAAGAAGAAGAATGAGTATGAGTAGAAAGTTAAAATTGTATAGCAACAACGTAAACGGACTGAACGCACCCCAGAAGTGGAATAAAATATTTAGTAGGCTCAATAAATTGGATTATGATATAATCTCTTTACAGGAAGTACATATAAAACAATCCCATGCTAAATTTTTATTACAACAAAAATTAGGACAAGAATTCTACTCCCTGGATGCGCAAAAAAAAGAGAGGTGGTCACATACATTAAATCTAAAATTCCCGCTGAATTAAGTTTTAAGGATAACGAGGGTAGAATATTAGGGGTCGCAATAAAGTTAGAAAATTTAAAAATATTAGTGTGTAATATTTACGCACCAAATGAGTCAAAAACAACATTTGTGAAAAAACTTAAAGAATTATTAACAGATAAGGAATTTGATGGGATAATACTAATGGGAGACTTCAACGGAGTCTTAAATAATGAAATAGACAAAAACCCAGGAACAGATAAGGAAAAAAAGGAAAAATAAGGGAACATTATCTAAAGAATTTAAGAAATTTAAGGAGGAATATAATCTGGTAGATATATGGAGGTTACAACACGAAAAGGAGAGGGATTATACTTTTTTTTCAGCAAGACATAAAAGTTGGTCCCGAATCGACATGTTTTGGATATCAAGATCACTAAGCCCTAAAGTAACGAAAACAAAGATTTTACCTATGATAGATACAGACCACAGCCTGATAGAATTGATATTAAACCAAAAAAGGGGGAAATGGAAATGGAGATTAGACGGAAATCTCCTAAAAAAGAAAGAGGATATCGAGAAAAAATAAGAAGTTAATAGCAGAATATTTTACGATTAATAACAATCAGGAAACATCACCAATGATAGTATGGGAAGCGAGTAAGGCCACTATGAGGGGTTATTTTATACAACAAAGTGCCCAAAAAAGAGAGAAAAACAGGAACAATTAAAGCAGATATTGGAAGAAATAACGGAAATTGAGAACAAATTAAAAAAGAACCCTAAGAATAATAAACTTCTTCAAGAATTAATAATAAGACAAAAAATAGAGAACACTTAGAATTAGAACAGAGAGCAAAACAACTAAAGTATATAAAACAGGATTTCTTTGAAAATGCAAATAAGCCGGGCCGGTGGCTTTCAAGGAAACTGAGGAAAAAAAGGGAATCAACATATATAAATAGAATAAAAATTGGAGAGAAGTATTATTTTACAGAGAAAGAAATTGCAAATCAATTCTTTAAATTCTATAGTAAATTATACGAGAAGGATAAGATCCCAGAAGAAAACATTACAAGCTACTTGGGGAAACTAAAACTAGAAAGAATAACAACCGAGGAAAGGGAAGTATTAAATAAAGAAATTTCAAGAAAAGAAATAAAAGATGCGATTAAAAAATTAGATGGATCCAAAGCCCCAGGACCGGATGGTCTATCGGCAATATACTATAAGACATTTGAAAATGAATTAATACCACATCTCCAAATCATAATGAATATAATAAGAAATGAAAGAAAAATGCCAGATTCTTGGAAGGAAGCCTCAATTACGGTAATACACAAAGAAAATACGGATCCAGAAGAGATCAAGAATTATAGGCCCATTTCCTTGCTAAACATAGATTATAAAATTTTCTCTAATATATTGGCTGAGAGATTAAAAAATTTCCTAGTTAACTGGATAAAAGAGGATCAAGTAGGATTTCTTCCTAACAGACACATTAAGGACAACATCCGCATAGTTTTAGACTTAATAGAATATTACGAAATAAATAGCCAAAGAGAAGTATTATTTCTAGCTATAGACGCTGAGAAGGCATTCGACAGGGTGAATTGGAATTTTTTCAAATTTCTAGCTCAAGAATTAGACATGGGGTATTATTTTCAAAATTTATTAGAAGCAATTTATCAAAATCAGACAGCAAAAATTATAGTAAATGGAATAGAAACAGAACCAATCAAAATTCAAAAAGGGACAAGACAGGGCTGCCCGTTGTCACCATTAATATTCATTTAATGGTGACAACGGGCAGCCCTGTCTTGTCCCTTTTTGAATTTTGATTGGTTCTGTTTCTATTCCATTTACTATAATTTTTGCTGTCTGATTTTGATAAATTGCTTCTAATAAATTTTGAAAATAATACCATTAAAACTACACAAAGGACATTAAATCACAAACATAAAACATTTAAACGTTGCACCAGTCCTATCATTGTCAATTAGCTGCTTTAGTAAGACTATCGCTCTTCAAATGCCTGTTCACAAAACCAGGTTTTGAGTATGGTTTGATTTCCAGGTTTGGAAATCCCATTGTGGATTCAGTTGAAGTAAAATTATCCTGTTAGTGCCTGGATTTTTCTATGACAAATGCTTTGAAACCAAACCCATTGGTTTCCTAGTGCTGTGAAACTGTTAGGCTCAATTCCACCGAATTTTCAGAATTTCACCATTATGATTCTCCTCCCTGGTTTCTGTATTAGGTTAGAAAGCTTTGTTTCCCTCCATTGAAATTGAAGAAGAGGGATGTATAATATTTTTTGTAAACATCAGTTTTATACATGTATATATACACTTGTGACATGCTTTACACACATTTATGCACATTTTAGGCATGCACATTTTTGAAATACATGTATAGTTTACTTTATTCACTTTTTCCCCACCATAGCTTCAGAAATGTATATCATTTGAAGGCAAGATGTGCTTCAACCAACTGCAAGTTTCTTTTAAAATATAAATCTTTATTAGAAGTTTCCATATATATGATAAAATAGCATTGGGGAAATAAAGAATAAAAAGAGAAAAATAGGGGTAAAAGTGAGGGGGCAGATAGAGGGAAGACAGGGATGGAGGAAAAGAAAAAGAAGAAAAAAAAAGATAAAAAAAGAAAAAAATAATTAAAATAGGACTTCCAGGTCATCCGGTGGGATTGGTCTTCTGCTCGTACTTCTTTCTCCTCCTTCATCCAATCTTTTTCCTTTTGTGTGTGTGTATATCTGAATGTGTGACCTCTTTTTTATTCGTTTATCCTTTCTCCTTCTTATTTATGTAGTTCTCCACTTGTTGCCAATTTGTTTCTTTTCTTGGCTTTCCCTGTTGTTTAGACATTAAAAAGGTTAATCTGTCCATATTTTTTATTTCTAAAATTTTAGTTAGCCAATCTGTTTTATTAGGAATTTCTTTTTGTCTCCAAAATCTCCCATATATAATTCTAGCTGCCGTTGTTAAGTATGTTATTATCTTTTCTTCATTTGAACCTGGGGGGAAGTTTGAAATGCCTAATAGGTATATTTCAGGTGTTTTGTTAAACTTTTTATCCAAAATTATTTGTGTACTCTCATGGATTTTTGTCCAGAATTCTTTTGCTCTTTTACATGTCCACCAAATGTGGAAGTATGAACCCTCTTCCTCTCTACATTTCCAGCATTTTGAGCTCATACTTTTGTTTATTAGTCCTAATCTTTTGGGTGTTATATGCCATCTGTAGAACATCTTCATCCAGTTTTCCTTTAAGTCATATGAATATGTAAGTTTTAATTTCCTACCCCAGCATGCCTCCCATTCTTCCAATTGTATCGATCTCCCAATATTTCTCGCCCATTTAATCATGCAATCTTTAATTATTTCAGTTTCCGTATCCCATTCCAGTAGTATTTTATATATTTTCGATATTGTTTTTCTTTCTGTATTAAAGATTCTATCCCATCTATTATTGTTTTCCATAAAACCCATAGTTTTGTCTTTTTTAAAGAGATCCTTAAGTTGGCCATACTGTAGCCATGATATGTTTGGATACTTTATTTTTATCTCTTGTTGTGTTTTTAATATATGCTCTGAATCCTGTTTCTTTATTAGTTCCTCATATTTTGGCCACCTTGACCATCCCAATAGCCTCCTTTGTGATGCTTCTAAGGGTGATAACCATCCTGGGGTTTTATTATACATTCTGGTTTTGTATTTTTGCCAGGTTTTTATTAATGCTGATCTAATTATATGATTACAAAAGTTTTTCTCTAATTTGGTTCTGTCATACCATAGGTATGCATGCCACCCAATCCTCAGGTCAAAACCTTCTAGATTCAATATTTTTCTATTTTTTATTTGTATCCAATCTCTAATCCATAACAAGTTGGTTGCTTCATAATAGAGTTTCAGGTTGGGTAGTGCCAGGCCTCCTCTACTCTTCTCATCTGTCAAATTTTTTATTTTAATGCGGGGCTTCTTCCCATTCCATATAAATTTACTTATGTCTCTGTTCCAATTGATAAAATTTTTCTGATTCCTTAAGATTGGGAGACACTGAAACAAGAATATCATCTTTGGAAGTATATTCATTTTGACAGTTGAAATTCTTCCCAATAGTGAAATTTTTAGGTTTCTCCAAGTTTCTAATTCTTTTTTTATCCCCTTCCATATTTTCTCATAATTATTTTTCAGTAGTTGGATATTTTTTGGTGTGATGTCTATCCCCAGGTATTTGATTTTAGAAGTTATCTGTATACCTAATTGCTCTATTATGCTGTCTTGTTTTTTCTTTTGTATATTTTTCGCTAAAGCTTTAGTTTTGTTTATGTTCATTTTGAAGCCAGCCACTTCCCCATATTCTTTAATGGTCTCAATCCATTTCCCTCCTTTCTTTAACGGTTCCTCTATAAAACAAATCAGATCATCTGCATAGGCTCTTATTTTATAATTGACACCTTGTATCTCTGCACCCTGTAATTCTTTATTTTCTCTAATTTTATTAAGTAATTACTATGTGCTGTGCTGTGGAGGGATGGGTGTGTTGTTTTGTGGTGTGTGCTGGGGAAGGCATTTATTTTGTTGTTCAGTAGCACAATTGCAATAAAGCTATTCTATTCTATTCTATTTATTCGTATCACTGGGGGCTGGGAATACATAAATAATGTCCCTGGGTATCCTTATGATGGGCTTTCTGTATATGTTCTCACTAGGTTTGTCTATCCCTACCATTCATCATATCAAATGTCTCTCTACTAGGCTTGCTCAAATAATTCGATTTTCCCGTTACCCGTTATTAATTCGTTATTTTCGTTTGTTTTGAAGCAATATAGAACCTTGGTTGTCCACACGTCTGGATATCGCGGTTTCGAATCGCGAGAGGCCGTTTTTTCTTATTTCTTCGTTTTTTTCGTTAAGAAAAAAAAGCTTTTGCAAATCACCCAAACTCCTTTCCTTTTGCCCCTCAGCCAATGGGAGGCTCAGCCAATGGGAGGGGGCGAGGGGGAAGGAGGCCGAGGAGGAGGAGGAAGACGGAGGGGGGAAATGGCCGCCGCCGCCGCCTCGCCTCAGCTCAGGCCTGGAGAGACCGAGAGGGGCCCGGCGGTGAGGAGGAAGAGGCCCGGGATGCGAGGGGGTGTGGGCCAGGCCCGTCCTCGGCTGCTCCCAGGGGCCCAGATTCGCACCCTCCCTCCCCCCAATACAGGTCTCCAGTCCATACCACGCTACATGAACTTGAATGGATACTGTGGTTTTGTTGTCGAAAGCTTTCATGGCCGGGATCACACTGTTGTGGTATGTATTCCGGGCTCTATGGCCATGTGCCAGAAGCATTCTCTCCTGACGTTTCACCCACATCTGTGGCAGACATAGAGGTTTTGACGTCTGTGCGAAGCTAGGCAAGTGGGGTTTATATATCTGTGGAAGGTCCAGGGTGGGAGAAAGAACTCTTGTCTGTGGGAGGCAAGTGTGAATGTTGCAATTGGTCACCTTGATTAGCATTGAATAGCCTTGCAGCTTCAAAGCCTGGCTGCTTCCTACCTGGGGGAATCCTTTGTTGGGAGGTATTAGCTGGCCCTGATTGTTTCCTGTCTGGAATTCCCATTTTCTGGGTGTTTCTGGGAAGGTAATGGCACTCCATGTAGTCATGCCGGCCACATGACCTTGGAGGTGTCTATGGACAACACTGGCTCTTGGGCTTAGAAATGGAGATGAGCACCAACCCCCAGAGTCAGACATGACTGAACTTAACGTCAAGGGATACCTTTACCTTTACCTATATATACACACACACACACACACACATTATGCAGGGACTATATATATATACACAGTATATATCACACACACACCAATTTAACAAAGTTTCAGCCACAAAAACAAAGTTTCTGAAGTAGAACAATGACTTTCACAGTAAAGACAACCCAATTTAACAGGAAATAAGACTTTCAAACCAGGAACAGATTTCTGCAATTATTAAAAAATGGTTTATTATAAAAGCTATGAAAATTTGCCAAAAATCAGAGGATAAGGGAAACGTGAGCTATCAGTGTTAAATGTGTTCTACCACTGTACCAAGTTTGAAGAATATCACTCAAAAAATGAGGGCGGGAGAGCCCCCTAAGTCCCCCCCCTTCGGGCTGTTTTTGGGCCACCGCGCATGCGCGTCCGCCATTAACGAATTAATTTAGAAAATAACGAATTTTCGTTAATTTCAAAAAATTTTGGGGGCCAAATTTGTTATTAGCAACAAAAACGAAAAACTGCCCCCTCTAGTTTTGAAACGAGTTTAGAATCAAATTTTTCATGGATCGATCAAGCCTACTCTCTACCTCATAGTCCCTTGGTAGGATCAGGTAAGTGTACACTTGCTGCCACTCATTAGGTCTTGCGTTTCCATGACCCTGAGATCCAAGTCATTTTATTTATAAATGGTGCATTTCCAGACATTGCTCCTCATCTGTGCTTGTTTTCAATTCATCTTCATACTTTGAGATGCTTATTGAATTATGTCTTCAGGTTTTAAGAAGTTTATAAAAGATAATAACAAGTATTTCTCCTCAAAGTTGCAGTAAGTATCCTCAAAGTAATTCTAAAACAGCCAGTCCAGAGCTTTCTCTTTTTTCGTGTCAGGTGTGACTTGAGAAACTGAAAGTCACTTCTGGTGTGAGAGAATTGGCCATTTGCAAGGATGTTGCTCAGGGGAGGCCCGGATGTTTTTGATGTTTTTACTATCCTTGTGGGAGGCTTCTCTCATGTCCTTGCATGGAGCTGGAGCTGATAGAGGGAGCTCATCAACGCTCTCCCCAGGTTGGATTCGAACTGGCAACCTTCAGGTCAGCAACCCAACTTTCAAGTCAGCAGTCCTACTGGCACAAGGATTAACCAACTGTGCCACCACAGTGAGTTAACTGCCATTACTCTTGGTCTGTACTTCCTCTGAAGTACTACCATATGATTGTAATTCCAGACTGCAGGACATGAAATGCAAGAATGACTATAGCCAGGTGTACTGAGTTGCTCATTTCTCCATCCCTATTTCTATGAATAGGAACCGATTGCTTAAGCACATACACAATATGAAATTACTTTAAAATGAGATCATAATTTTCACCCTCACCCACTGAACAGTGAAATTATTTGGTAATCTGTACACTTACTATTGATGGATCAGCCATAGATTTATTCTCAAGTTTTGTTTTGTTTTGCTTTCCCAGAATCCTTAATGCAAAAGTTTGCCCTGAGTACATACCACCTTGCTTGCTTTTGCAGGAAAGATTAGGTTTTTATGCAGGTACTGGGGCTGTGGGCTACTATGATTTTCAATATGCTCTCTTTTTGTATGGGGAAAGAGTTTGTTTTTCCCCATGCAAGTTTATCTGAAACATATTTTGAGTCCACACAGAATCTTAGAGTTGGAGGAGATTGTACTCAATTTCAATTACCTGCTATGCAGGAATACACAACTAAAGAATGTCTGAAAGATGATCACCCAATCTCTCTTTAAAGACCTCTAAAGAAGAATAATCCACTACCCTCTATGGGAGTCTATTTCATTACTGAAATGTTCTTACAGTAAAGAAGTTATTCATAATCTTTAGATGGGATCTCTCTTATTGTAATTTGAATCAATCAGTTCATGTTCTAGCCTCTGAAGTAGCAAAAAAAAAAAAAACCCCAAAAACAACAACAACCTAACTCCATCTTATACATCAGCAATTCCCTCTCTCCTCATATGCCAAGGTTTGGCACCACATTTGTGCTTGTTGGTTATAGTTATTTATTTATTTCCTGAAAACTGCTCATGGATTGACAGCCAATGACTTGGGGACCAATGGCTTAGAGAAGAGATAACTGAAAGGTTATTTTTAAATAGCAGAACAGATGTCATGTGGAACATGGCAACTCAAAGCAGTAATTCTTGGATCCTTAGCTATTCTTCATCAGGCTTGGTTTCCAGACCATTTACCATCATAGTTTCTCCACGTTGGAAATGTTCCAGCTTGTCAATATCCTTCTTGAACTGTGGCAGCCAGAACTGGGCATAACATTACATCTGAGGTCTGATCAAAGTAGAATAGAGTGGCTTTACCATTACTTTTTATCTGTACTGCTGTTGATGCAGCCAAGAATTACACTGGTTTTGTTTGGGTACCACGTCACACTGTTGACTCGTTTTCATTTATTATCTGCTAAAATCCTCATCCTTGCCACATGTATTGCTGTCAAGCCAGGTGTTACCAAAATGTGATGGGAGATTTTATATGTATGTATGTGTACACATGTGTATTTCCTGACACATTATAATTGCTGTAAACAAAATAAAAGGATTGATTGGGACTATCTTTTTAAACTCCAACTGTTTTTGTTTTGCTTTGCTTATAGAACAAATTAACATGGCAAATGACTGAATTTTGGGGTCAACTGTTTACAATTGCTCAGGTCACAATGTCCCAGAATATTTACATTGTTCATCTAGCTGTGTGTAGATGAAATGTACCTCTGACGGAAATACAAGTGTTTGTACCACTATCACAGATAAACAACAATAATGTAATGAACTTTTGAAAAGATTTGACTTTGGCATTACCTGTTACAATGTTACTCAAAAATTCTAGTTCTCTAGAATAAATAGAATTTATTTTCCACACTCCCCCCTCCCACACAATTTAATACTATCATGAACATCCATAAATCAGGAATAATTAATGAAAATACAATTTTAAAGTAATAGAATGTTTTTGAAGTATATTACTCAAACATGTACACTCTAAAGTCTTGATTAACATACTTCTAAAACTGTTCTTAATCACAAAGACATATAGCTGTAAAATACTTTTGATTATATTTCCTTCACAAATTCTTTTAACAAAATAATTGCCAATTAAAAGTTACAATATTATCTGAAGATTAGACCAACACTATTTAGGGCCATAATAATGAAGGAAATCTACCGGTTGTATTATGACATTATTTTGTATCACTAATAGAGTTAAAGATCAGAGTTATCTTTTAACATATATTTCAAGGTTTTATTGTTGTCTAAATTCACAATGCCCACATCTCCCTTCTCAGAACTGCTAGTTATGTAGGTCTCCATGGGTGCACCTGACTGTAGAATTCATGCAGTTTGATACCACTTTAACTGCAGTCGTTCAAGGCTATGGAATCTTGGGATTTGTAAGCTCTTGCACTCTTTGGTAGATAAATCTAAAGACTTGTCAAACTACAACTCCAATGGTTCCATAGCATTGGAACATGGCAGTTAAAGTGGTGTCAACATGTATTAATTCTACAGTCTAGATGCAACCTATGTGTCTAGAGTTCAATGCGGCCTTATTCTCAGGCAACAAGAAGAAGCAGGCAAATAGAAACATTATAGAAGTATTATAAGTATGAAAGCTCCAATGGACACCTGGTTAATAAACTATTCAGCCCACCTGATTATAAAGATAGGGGTCTACAGGATGGAGTCATGGCAGTTAATAATACTGTTAAAGCCTCCAACTCACACATATGTTATGAATGGACTGGGCTGTCTCAGAGTTTACGTATAAAAATAAAATGTGTTAACCCAATACCTGTCATTCTGAGTTGAAGTCCAAAACACCTGGAGGGCCCACGTTTGCCCATGCCTGCTTTAAAGTAATGCATATTTGTAGAACACTGGCCTGTTTCAGGCAGGTTTAGTTTCATTTAAACAAAAAATAATTGAAGTCTTTGTCTTTCTTTGGTTTTCTCTTGGATCTGAATCAGAAAAGATCTGAATTAAGTAGTACCTAATGCAGACCAAGCAAACAGCTTACTGCCCAGAGAAGCATTGCTTACTTCCCTTCCACTTTTCCTTACCTTGTCAGCAGAAGCTGAATATCCATTATTTATTAAATGTAATATCTCATTTTGGACATACTTTTTCAAATGTGCACCCTCCCCCCCCCCCCAAAAAAAAGGCAGAAGCCCCCAAAGAAATGCTGCTGGTAACTAAGTCAGGAAATTCATTTCTGTGAGTCATTTGCAAAGATGTGAGTGCACAAATGACTTTGCTTTGGAAGGTGCACACTTTGCAGTTACCTTAGGAAGAAGGGATTAATTCCAACCAGTTGCAGAATTAGTATGTTTTCAATTTAATTTAAGCCTCCTCTTATTGCGTAAACCTAACATGAAATTCTGAATTAATTTCTCAAGACCAACAAGGCAAAAAAGACATTAACTTTTAGGATTAGAGAGAGAGAGAGGGAGGGAGAGGGAGAGAAGAGAATCTCGGTGATACAATGCACTTGTTATTTATCTTTTATGAAATTATGTAATCCAATTGGATGAACCTCAGATGCCAACTGCACACCAGATCTGAATTTGGCAAATATCTTTCCTGTACAATATGTGCCTTCACATTGTCTCTATCAGGTGTCTCCTGTGTTGTTAGAGCCAGATAGCTTGGCAATGAATCTGTAGTGAAGGCTAAATTTGTAAAAAGAGTTAGGGCATAGTTTGTTGTTGTTGACCTTGTTGTTGACGTTGTTGTTGTTAATATTAATTTACATAGCCTGAATAATGAGAACATGCCTTTAAATTGGATTTGGGAATAATTCTTATCTCAATAAGAAAAAAACCCTGCATCTGTTAATTGTGTGCCACTCCAAACCAATTCCCTTTTTAGACTTATAACTGTATTACAGTGCCACTGCAATGACTCAGGATATTTGTGTCTGAATATTGAGCAGAGCAGAGTGGGTTTAGGAATACAACATATTTGAAATTTCGGTATTAACTTTCCTAGTTTTAAAGAAATAAATAAGAAAAATAACTCATCATTCATAAAAAAAAAAACCCAAGCTGACATACACTATTTGGGTTTATATAGGACTGATTGAAATTCAGGTAGTTTGGGAAATCATGCATTTCCATCCTTGCCCTTTTCATTCCGCACATTGAACAGGATTGGTATTGGATTTCTGATAAGTGCTGAGAGATCCTTTAAATGCAACATCTCCAACACTAAACAAATTTACGTGAATGTGAATTCAAGTCTTCATTAGAGAGTATAAAGTTATCCCCACTCTGTTTTTTAAAAAGCAAACCTTCAGTAGTAACCAGGCTTATATATACACAAATATAAATCAATCTCATGTATAAATTGAAGGCAGGTTTTCAGGCCAAAATTAAGGATTTTGCTTTAACCCGTAGATACATTTTTAGTTGCTTGAGTTCCAGTTAACCGAGAGTCTACTGTTTTTACTTCTTAGATATTGCATGTTACAAGGAATATATTACTTTTGAAGGTAAGAAGATCAGGGTGATCAGGCAAGTGTGAATGTTGAAACTGATCACCTTGATTAGCATTGAATAGCCTTGCAGCCAAGCTTTGAAGCAGAAAGGAAGAAAACAATTAAAATGAACAAAATCTGGCTACCAGTATTAAAAAAAACTATAAAATCAGGACAGTAAATAAAGGACAACACTGAAAGTCAGGGGAATTCCAGACAAGAAACAATCAGGGCCAGCTAATCACCTCCCAGCAATGGATTCCCCCAGGCAGGAAGCAGTCAAGCTTTGTTGTTGTATGTCTTTCGGGCTGTGTGGCCATGTTCCAGAAGTATTCTCTCCTGACGTTTCACCCACATCTATGGCAGGCATCCTCAGAGGTTGTGAGGCATGCCTGCCATAGATGTGGGTGAAACGTCAGGAGAGAATACTTCTGGAACATGGCCACACAGCCCGAAAGACATACAACAACCCTGTGATCCCAGCCATGAAAGCCTTCAACAACACAGTCAAGCTTTGAAGCTACAAGGCTTTTCAATGCTAATCAGGATGATTAATTGCAACATTCACACTTGCCTCAGACAGACAAGAGTTCTTTCTCCCACCCTGGACTTTCTATTGATATATAACGCCCCCCCCCCCCCTTAGTTTCCAATAGACCTCACAATCTCTGAGGATGCCTGCCATAGATGTGGGTGGAACGTCTGGAGAGAATGCTTCTGGAACATGGCCATACAGTCCAGAAAACTCAGCTACTTAGTGATTCCAGTCATTAAAGCCATTGACAACACAATTATTATTATTATTATTATTATTATTATTATTATTATTATTATTATATTGTTGAAACAAGGATTGGTGATAAAGATTCAATGGAGACCCCCTTTCCATGTGGTATCTTCCTCTCTAAGGAGTAGATTTCTAATCTAATCTACCACTTCTGATCAGTATCACTTCCTGTTGTCTTGCCTAGGTAAAGGTAAAAGGTTTCCCCTTGACCTTAAGTCTAGTTGTGTCTGACTCTGGGGGTTGGTGCTCATCTCCATTTCTAAACTGAAGAGCCAGCATTGTCTGTAGACACCTCCAAGGTCATGTGGCCACTGGCATGACTGCATGAAGTGTCGTTACCTTCCTGCTGGAGCGGTACCTATTGATCTACTCACATTTGCATGATTTCGAACTGCTAGGTTGGCAGAAGTTGGAGCTAACAGATTCGAACCCCACACTTGCTACCCTTACCGTCAGCAAGTTCAGCAGTTCAGTGGTTTAACCTGCTGCACCATGGGGGGCTCCTATTGTTGTCTGGCCTAGGTCCTTTGTAAATCAAATATTTGTAACTTGGAGACTGCCTGTATCAGGGCTGTAGGAGGTGGAGGGGGGATTAGGTGTTCAAAACTCCCCCTCAATTTTTTTTCATTTTTTTAAAAAACTGGTTTATTTATGAATTTTAACTGATTAACCAAATCCCATGAGTGTATACTGAAGTTTATCTGTCTTGAGTGTCCCTTGAAGTTTATCTATGAAGCCTGATTTCTAAATTATTTTGTGTTATGGAACTACTCTTCATGATTCGCAAAAAAAAAAAAAAAAACCTTTCAACACCCCCTCCCCAATTTGTTTTTCTGGCTATGGTATTGGCCTGTATATACAAATTTTCCAAAATTCGGGTTGGGTGGACGCAGGCCCGTAGCCAGGATGTTGATTCGGAGGCGGGGGGGGGGGGGCTGAGTCTGAGTGAGAGAGGATCTACCCTAGCAAACCTTTTGTATCGTTATCCCAATACCCCCATGCATATGGGATATATTGAGCATGGTGATCAGATCATGATATGAATAAACATAACAGTTCAAATAATAAATGTAAGGCCTTCTAGTGGACCACCCTGAGAATGTGGGGGGGGGGGGGGCTGAAGCCCCTCAAGCCCCCCACATTCTCAGGGTGGTCCGCTACATGCCTGGGGGGGAAGGGAGAGAGAGAAACCCACAAACACTTCTGGTCCCAAGCATTTGGGATAAGGCAGGCTGAGGCTCTCTTCCCCCGAGCCAGCCCTTGGCGAGGGAGAAGGAGAGTGAAAGAGCGAGAGCCGTCCTTGATCTCTGGCATTCTTGACAAACTTGAAATGCATCTTCGGTGGCGCTGCCAATTTGTCGGAGCCTGGGCGAGGAAAGAGGGAGAGGAAGACAGTCGTGTAACCCCTTCCTTCCTTCCCTCCCTCCCTCCTTTCCCTCGCAGGATAGTGGGGGAGGCGACTCCCGGCAGTTCCCTATTTTGATGTCCACCCCCCTCCGGCAAAGCCCCTTGCCTTCAATAGGAGCGAGATGCTAGCTGGCTTAAAGAAGAGCTAGCCAGACACCCTCCTTCCCCTCTTCTCTCCCCCGCTTCGCCCCTCGGCGCGCACACAAGGCGCCCGGGTGGCAGTAAAACAACAAAATTAAAAAGAGACATAGATGGGTATGATATCGACGCGCTCAGCTGCCTCTTCTTAAAAGCTTCCTGCGGGTTGGCGGAATGAAATCTTTATTTAAAATACACAAAGTATCATCGGGGGAGGAAGAGGCGGAAAGAGAACGCGGAGCGCTGGAAGGAAGGAAGGAAAGAGGGAGGACCGCCTCTCTACATTGGAGAAGGAATCCCGCTTGACACCCCTTGGACCCTGGGAGCTGTAGTTTGGCAAGCTCTTTTAGCCTTCTACAGGAGTCCATAGAATTTAAAGCAGGGGTCCCCAAACTAAGGCCCTGGGGCCGGATGCGGCCCATCAAAGCCATTTATCTGGCCCCCACGGTACAAGGGCAGAAGGGGGTTGGGCTAAATGAGCCAAGGAGCCTCTTCTTCTCTTACAACCCTTATTAGTATTATTATTATTATTATCATCATCATCATCAACATTGAGGCTGGGTGGCCATCTGTCAGGGGTGCTTTGCTTGTGCGTTTGGTGCACAAAGGCAGAAGGGGGTTGGACTAAATAGCCCACTGGGTTTCTTCCAACCCTCTTTATGATGATGATGTTGATTATTATTATTACTATTATTATTAACATTGAGGCTGGGTGGCCATCTGTCAGGGGTGTTTTGCTCGTGCTTTCGGTGCACAAAGGCAGAAGGGGATTGGACTCAATGGCCAAAGGGTCTCTTCCAACCCTCTTTTTTATTATTGTTGTTGTTTTTATTTTATTATTTATTTATTTATTTATTATTGCTCGGTGGCCAACTATAGTCCGGCCCTCCAACGGTCCGAAGGATCGGGAACTGGCCCCCTGTTTAAAAAGTTTGGGGACCCCTGATTTAAAGTGATGCCAAACTACATTATTTATCCAATGCTGATGTACTCTGAACGGGGGGAAAGGGTCAGGAAGGGGAACCACTCTTGTTCTGGGTGGTCGAGGTTCATACATTACAGATATATAAACCTCCCTGGCTTAGTTTTCCAACCTCTGAAGATGCCTGCCATAGATGTGGGCAAAACGTCAGGAGAGAATGCTTCTGGAACATCGCCCTACAGCGCGTAAAATGCACAACAACCCAATGATTCCTGCCATGAAAGGCTTCAACAACACATTGACCCATCTTCCTTGATACTGGTGTCCACGCTTTGTTATCTGGGGCCCTTTCCACACCGCTGAATAAAATCCCACATTATCTGCTTTGAACTGTGGACTTATTTTTTATTTACTGTATTTCTATACCTCTTTTCTCACCCCAGAGGGGGGACTCAAAGCGGTTTACAACATAATAGTGGCAAAATTCTATGCCTAACATACATAGAAAACCAAATCATAAAATCTAAACAAGAAACATACAGCTTCTGTATGCATTAAAATCAATAAGATGATTAAACATAAGATAAAATAACATTTAGACATAATAATAATAATAATAATAATAATAATAATAATAATAATAATACAGTAGGGTCTCGCGTATCCAACATAAATGGGCCAGCAGAATGTTGGATAAGCAAATATGTTGGATAATAAGGAGGGATTAAGGAAAAGCCTATTAAACATCAAATTAGGTTATGATTTTACAAATTAAGCATCAAAACATCATGTTATACAACAATTTGACAGAAAAAGTAGTTCAATACGCAGTAATGCTATGTAGTAAATACTGTATTTACGAATTTAGCACCAAAATATCACGATGTATTGAAAACATTGACTACAAAAATGTATTGAATAATACAGAACATTGGATAAGCAAGTGTTGAATAAGTGAGACTCTACTGTAATAATAATAATAATAATAATAATAATAATAATAATAATAATAATAATAACTTTATTTCAATTTCACCCTATCTCCCAGAAGAGACGCAGGGCAGATTCCAACAAACAACTGCATGCCTTCAAAAAACAGACAAATATTGGCATAAGATCCCAACAAGACCTTGCTGACATGAAGACATAGAATTGAAACCATCTAATATAAACATTGGAGCCCCTGGCGGCACAGCGGGTTAAACCACTGAGCTGCTGACCAAAAGGTCAGTGGTTTGAATCCAGGGAGCGAGATGAGTTCCTGCTGTCAGCCCCAGCTTGTGGAAACCTAGCAGTTCAAAAACATGCAAATGTGAGTAGATCAATAGGTACCGCTCCAGTGGGAAGGTAACAGCCCTCCATGCTGGCCACATAACCTTGGAGGTGTCTATGGACAATGCCGGCTCATTGATTTGGAAATGGAGATAAGCACTAACCCCCAGAGTCGGACATGACTAGACTTAATGTCAGGGGGGAAACTTTTACCTAATATAAACATTAAAATCACATAATACAAAATCGTAGACCGGAGCCATTTGCACAAATTCCATATTTATTTCTTGCACTGCATTATTTAACTGGCCAAAAGCTTGGACGCATAACCACGTCTTTGTTTCCTTTCTGAAGTCCAGGAGGGAGGACACTGATTAATCTTACTAAAAAGAGTGTTCCATAGTTGAGAAGGCCCTGTCTCTCATCCTCACTAGCCGCACTTGCGAAGCAGATGGGACCGAGAGTAGGGCCTACCCAGGAGATCTTAATCTCCATGATTATTCATAAAGGGAGATATGTTTGGACAGGTAAGCTGGGCCGTAACCGTTTAGGGCTTTATAGGCTAAAGCTAGCAATTGTGCTCGGTAGCAGACTGGCAGCCAGTGGAGTGGACACAACAGAGGAGTTGTGTGCTCCCTGTATACCACTCTGGTGAGGAATCTGGCTGCAGCCCACTGGATCATTTGAAATTTTTGAATAGTCTTCAAAGGCAAACCCATGTGGAGCACATTGCAGTAATCTATTTGAGATGTAACAAGTGTGTGGACTACTGTAGCCAAGTCTGGCTTCTCAAGGTATGAGTGCAACTGGTGCACAAGCTTTAATTGTGTAGTTGTGAACTACAAAAGATCTCAGCTGGCATTTGGAAACAATAGATATTGACAAAATTATGATCTGTCAACTGCAAAAGGCCACCTTACTGGAATCTGCACGCATCATCCGAAAATACATCACACAGTCCTAGACACTTGGGAAGTGTTCGACTTGTGATTTTGTGATATGAAATCCAGCATATCTATCTTGTCTTTGTGTCAATAATAATAATAATAATAATAATAATAATAATAATAATGTGTTTTCAAAGGCTTCCATGGCCAAAATCACTGGAATGATGTGAGTTTTCCAGGCTGTATGGCCATGTTCCAGACGCATTCTCTCTTGATGTTTTGCCTACCAACCCCCAGAGTTGGACAGGACTAGACTTAATGTCAGAAGAAAACCTTGACCTTTACTTGTTCACACTGTGTTTGAAAATAGAGCGCCTCTCCCAGCCCCTCATTTGCAGCAAGACGGTCGCCCTGCGCAGGGCTGTAGCTGGAAAATTTTTGGAGGGGTGGGGAGGAGTTGAAACATTTTTTTAGCGAATCATGAATAGTTCCATAACGCAAAATAATTTAGATATTAGGCTCCATTGATAAACTTCAATGGACACTCAAGACAGATAAGCTTCAGTTGACACTTATGGGGATTTAGTTAATCAGTTAAAATCCATGAGTACAGTGTTCCCTCAATATTTCGCAGTTCACTTTTTGCGGATTCGCTGTTTTACGGTTTTTCAATAAACTCTATAAATATATATCATAAAAAATACAATTTACAGCCTAAGGAAGGGAGGAAAGAGAAGCCGAAGGGAGAGAAAAGGAGCCCAAACGGAAACAGGAGGAGAAGGAAGCGATTTATCAACACAGGATTGGCTGATAAAGACTTAAAATAGTGTATAACTACTAAAATAAGATATAGGTAAAGGTAAAGGTTTTCCCCTGATATTAAGTCCAGTCGTGACCGACTCTGGGGGTTGGTGCTCATCTCCATTTCTAAGCCGAAGAGCCGACATTGTCCATAGACATCTCCAAGGTCATGTGGCCGGCATGACTGCATGGAGCCCCATTACCTTCCCGTCAGAGCGGTACCTATTGATCTATTCACATTTGCATGTTTTCGAACTGCTAGGTTGGCAGGAGCTGGGGCTAACAGCGGGTGCTCATTCCGCTCCCGGGATTTGAACCTGGCACCTTCCGGTCCGCAAGTTCAGCAGCTCAGCACTTTAACACACTGTGCCACCAGAGGCCCCCTAAAATAGTGTATTTTAGTAGTTAAAATAGTGTATAACTACTAAAATAATGTATACATATTAAAATTAATATAGTGTCCCTACTTCATGGATTTTCACTTATTGTGGGTGGTCCTGGAACTGAGCCCCGGTGGCAAAGTGCGTTAAAGCACTGAGCTGCAGACCGAAAGGTCCCAGGTTCAAGCGCCGGGAGCGGAGTGAGCGGCCACTGATAGCTCCAACTCCTTCCAACCTAGCAGTTCGAAAACATGCCAATGTGAGTAGATCAATAGGTACCGCTCCGGCGGGAAGGTAACGGCACTCCATGCAGTCATGCCGGCCACATGACCTTGGAGGTGTCTATGGACAACGCCGGCTCTTTGGCTTAGAAATGGAGATGAGCACCAACCCCTAGAGTCAGACATGACTGGACTTAATGTCAGGGGAAACCTTTACCTTTACCTACCTGGAACCGAACCCCAGTGAAAAATGAGGGAACACTGTAAACCAGGTTTCTTTAAAACCTGAAAATTAGGGGAGGGGGTGTTGAACCCCTAACCTCCCCCCCCCCCTCCTTGGCTACAGCCCTGGCTTTGCGTGGCAGGAAAGCTGAGCACCGCCTGGGGCCCCATCCAGAGGCGCCTTGGTTTGCCAGGCACCTGTCACCGTCTCCAAATCAAGCAAAACACCAAGGGAGTGGGGACCTTGGAGAGCTCCCAGGCGGGACGGGGAGGGAGGCGGAGGAGAGAGCGGGAGCTCTCCAATCCATTTCCTCACGAGAGCCCCGCGCGCGCCTCTCTTCCTCTCTTCTGAGGAAAGTTCACGAGACACAGAGCCCTGCCTTTTCCTTTGACGTAGGGAAGGAAGGGAGAGAAACCTCCTTGGAATGGCCAACATTGGGAGTGTGTGTTCTAAAGAGGAACCGCTGCCCCTCAGCTGGACCCGAAGGCTGGCTTGAGGTGGGAATTGGACACTTTCCCCCCTTTTTTCCCCGAAAGTGCCGCCGTTGAGCCCTGGACGCTGTGGGGTTCTCCTCTGGCCTCCCTGGGCGCGCGCTCTCTTGCCCCGCTCTCCTCGTCGACCACTCCTCTCCCCTTTTCCCTGAAAAACCAGGGGCGTCAAGGGACCCTAAAAAGCGCCTCGCTCCGCGGCCGGCCATCAAGTGGCTCGTTGGGGAAATGCAGGTGAGTGCGGCGGCGGCGGCGGGAGGGGAAAAAAAAAAAGCGCGGCTCCAGCTGCTGTAACAGGGGTAGAAAGCGGCGACGAGGAGATCTCAATGAGAGAGATTGAGAGAGAGAGGAAAAGAGAGAGAGAGCGCGCGCGAACGGTTGAGCTTTGTGTTGGCGCGCGGGCAGGCAGGCAAGCAAGCAAGCAAGTAAGGGAGGAAGGAGGACGCTCCGCCGCTTCTCTTCTCAATCTCCTCAGTATCTCCTCCCTTCGCATCCTTCTTCCTTTGCTTCTCCTGGAGGGTGGCTTTAGATAGACAGCGCTGGCGGCTCCCTTGCCTCAAGTCTCCAGACTCCCTCTTCCTTCTGAGGAGGCACTTGCTCTTTCTTTCTTTCTTTCTTTCTTGGCTCTCCCACGAAACCTTCTTCCTCTCTTGGCTGGGAGAGAGTTGCAGGTACTGCCTCCCCCCCCCCCCCTTAATAGACGCGCCCTGATATGTGTTGTGAGAGAGTGTTGTGAGGGGAAAGAGAGCAATTGGGAGGGGAAGGAAGGGGTGGGAAGAGGGGGAGCACTGAGTGGGAGAGAGAGAGAGAGAGAGAGAGAGAGAGAGAGAGAGAGAGAGAGAGAGAGAGAGAGAGAGCACCGCTCTGCCAGCCCTCCCTCCCTTGTCCCCTCCTTTCCCTCCCTCCTTCCTTCCTTTCTTCCTTCCTTCCTTCTCGTCTTCCTTCAGCCCCCAAACAAATCTTTCCTTGGATGGGTGTGACATGTGGCTGTCTCTCTTCGCAGTCCCTTCGTGGCCTTTGTGGAATAGGAGCACTGTTCTTCTTCTTCTTCTTGTGACCGGGGGAAAGAAGACTCCTTAAGATTTCCGGAGAGGTCCGAGCTGGCTGCTTCAGTAAGTCGATTTTGTTTGGTTTGCTGCTTTATTGTGGACCCTTGCTGCTTGTGGTTGGCTGCTTTCCTGCCTTTTTCTATCAACACACACACAACAAAAAGATTCATCCATCGGTCTAATAGTGTTGTTACCTGGAAAAGGGTTTGACAATGGGCAGCGGAGCGTCGCCTTTTGCAAAACATCCGCTTGGAAGAGTTGCGGAGAGGAGTGTTGTTCAATGTCTTGTCGAAGGCTCTCATGGCCGGAATCACTGGGTTTTCTGTGAGTTTTCCGGGGCTGTATGGCCATGCTCCAGTAGCATTCTCTCCTGACGTTTCGCTCACATCAGAGGTTGTGAGGTCTGTTGGAAACTAGGAAAAGTGGGGTTTATATATCCGTGGAAAATCCAGGTTGGGAGAAGGAGCTCTTGTCTGTCCAAGGCAGGTGTGAATGTTGCAATTGTTCACCTTGATTAGCCTTGTAGATCCAAATCCTGGCTGCTTTCTGCCTGAGGGAATCCATTGTTGGGAGGTGTTAGCTGGTCCTGATTGTTTCCTGTCTGGAATTCCCCTGTTTTCAGAGTGTTGTTATTTATTTCTTTATTTCTAAATCAGGACAGTAAATAAAGAACAACACTCTGAAAACAGGGGAATTCCAGACAGGAAACCTCAGGGGCTGCTAACACCTCCCAACAAAGGATCCCCCAGGCAGGAAGCAGCCAGGCTTTGAGGCTGCAAGGCCATTCAGTGCTAATCAAGGTGGCCAATTGCAACATTCACACTTGCCTCAGACAGACAAGAGTTCTTTCTCCCAAACTGGATTTTCCAAAGATATATAAACCCCACTTTTCCTAATTTCCAATAGACGTCACAATCTCTGAGGATGCCTGCCATAGATGTGGGTGAAATGTCAGGAGAGAATGCTTCTGGAACATGGCCATACAGCCCAGAAAACTCACAGCAACCCAGTAGTATTGTTGCTGTACATTGTGCCTTCAGAACTGGGGGTGTCAAAAGCCTCATCTCACCTCTCCCCACAGAAAGCTGCTCCTCAGTAGACACCTAGAGGATTTTAAGTGAAAAGGTAATGCTAGGTGTCAGTTCAATCTTCTCCCTTTTTAAAAAAAGATGTGGTGGTAATATAATGAAGATTCACAGTTTGGACTTAGTTACTTCCATTTTAGTTCCACTCCCTGATGTCTTTGCCCGAAGTGCTTGGTTTGATTGTTTTCTCTATTTGAACAAGAGTCTACACAGGACAAGACTGGTGTTCCTGTGTATGAAAGAGAGAGGGAGAACGTACACATGTGACAGGACTGAATTTGGATAAGGCCATAAGGACTGTCAACTGGATTAGTTAAAATCAAGAAAGCCACAAAACAAAGGATATGGCCATCCTGGAGTCTTTGAAAGGTCATTGCATCACAAAGTTTGGAGAGCATTCTTCCTCTTGGGACAAACTGTCATTGGCATATTTATTTATTTCGGTGAACTGATTCCAAAGGAGGCCAGATGAATGAGCAATAAGCACAGCCCATTCAGAAAGGGCAACAATGATCATTAGTCAATGTTTTCAAAAGGCGAATGAAACTGTTGTATCAGTTGAAACAACCAAATCTGTTCACTCTAAATATTTAATGCTAAATCTGTAACATTTCAGCATCATTTCTTATGGCTATATTGGTCTTAATTTTAATATTATTTTGGGGGGAAACTGGTATACACTGAGAAACTCAAAATGTCACAAGGCAATCCATAATACCCAGCCCAGAGTTAAAATGATTTACTATAACATGACTCATTAGCAAGGATTATTTCATTTGAATAATGCTTTCATTGCACTGAGCTTTCCAAGCTCTTTAGGATTCAGAGTTCTAATAAAGTAGAGCATCTGTATTTGAAAGTGCATTGCTTGCCCCAACTGCCAAGTGCAAATGTGACTATATAACAGTTTATTGGGAAAGTTTTCTCTGAAAGTACATCTCATAATGGCACTGAGAGATGGAAGTTGATTCCTTGCAAAATTAGTTTTACACTGAATCCAAACTGGTTTAAGATGTTAATATCAGGAAGCATTGTGTGAAATGCACAAGTCACAATTGCATACAACTGTACAGTGGGAGGATACGAACTGCAAGTTCAAAGGAGTATGAAGCGACTTTATAGTGACCAAGTCGCAATGGCATTTGTGATAGGGCAAAGGTTTCTTAATGATGTTTGAAATGCAGCAGAGTGCTTCTTCCAAAAGTGTCTTTCTAGTCTGTGTTTAGACCTGTATGTGGCTGTTAGGTTGTCAGTGGCTCCCAAGTAGGTAACATGAAATCTGCATGACCAGGTGACTCGCTTCCCAGTTCTGTATTGTATTTGGCAAGAATGTTTGTTATTTAGCTTTTGCTCTTTGAGATTGAGGATACATTAAGACTATTCTGAAGTAGTTGCTCAAAATTTCTGTGTTCTTGGAATAAACAGACATCTGGTCGAAAAATGCCATATTCCTGTCTTTGAAGATAGTGTTTGGCACTATGGGGATGAGCTGATGTAATTTTCCTAAAATATATGTTTGGACTAATTGTGCTTGATAGCATCCTATGCATTTTAAGAATTCAGTGTAATATAAAACACTGGTGAATACAGAACCATAGTGGTTTAGGGTATAGGAAATATAGGATTTTGGAGGTGTAAGGGGTGGCTTTTCACTATTGTGTTTCAGAGATACTTGCTTTTTTTTGAAGCAAATAGGATAAAGTTGCTGGTGTCAGCAGTAATGCATTTCATTATGCAATTGTTCTTGTTATTCAGATCAGATAATGGCCTGATGAAATATATAAGCAGTCTGCAGGGAATGAATGATTAATTTCTCCAATGTGTGCTTACTATAGGACTTCTTACTAACAAAGTACTGTCTACCAGTTCTTGCTTACAGTTGCAGTTAGTAGGGAAAAATGTATTCTATATTTATTGCTGTGTAGCACTCAAGTATTCTGTTAAACATAAAAGGTATTCCTAAACTCTGTAATTTTCTCTTAATTCATTGAAAGGGATCAGATTCACCAGCTCATGTGGATAATTTCAAATTTTCTGAAAAGCAAATAAATATGATGTTCGATTGTGGAAAAGGCATATCATATGCAGTATGTCCAGTAAGATTAGATGTATGTTTGTATAGCTAAATTTATCTAGTTGTGTTCTTGCTATATATGTATGAAGAAGAAGAAAAATGTACAAACTGCATTACAAACTAGACAAGGAAAGCATGTTTCAAGTTATAGGAACTTTCTTGAACACTATTGAAAGTAATATGTTTGTTGCATTTGGTGCAGATCCCTTAATTCTTAAGGTGAGCTCAGGATAAACTGTTTATACTCTATATGAAACAAAGTAATTTGGTCGGCTAAATCAACTCAGTGAAAAGCATACCATAAGCTCATGTGGGGTTATGAGTATCAACTGTTAGAACTACTTAATAATATAAGGCCTGGCTGAGTTTATTCCCAGTGATCTCCCCTCCTAATCAACAATGTAATAATTGTTAGAGAAAGAAAAGTGCACGAGAAAATAATGACCTTCAAGAATTAACAGAGAAATGTAAGACTGAAACCTTTCTAAATCATTTAATATGTCTTTGCTTGGTTATTTAATAATAAACAAAAGAATTTTGATTTTAAAAAGTTTATTCTACCAGCTTTTGGTCAATTTTTTGGGAGGAGGTGGAGTAGCTTATCTGACAAAACCATTGAAGTTAACAACTTTATAGTTGAAAAGAGACCCAAATTAAATCATTTCCATCGGTAGAATTCTAAAAGTGCCTATATTTTTAACAAATATATTGCAGGATTTTATTTTATTTTTCAGCAGAAATTAATGATGACTAAAGAGGCAGAAAATAGCCTTCATCATAATTAGTTATCTCAATAATACATCTTATATAAATGTATAACAAGGACAGTGGCCAATACTAAGAATCACATCTATTCACCTGAATTTATTTACCATGACATCTCTATTCAATGAGATTTGATCTCAGGTAATTGTGCATAGGTTTGTACACCTGATTTATGAGTTAGATTTTATATTCTCAAATATTATATAATAAATGTCTTGAAATGGTAATAGCATACTTATTAAGTTACCACATAGTGAATGTTATATGCTGCATCAGCAAAGTGCTATATAGCTCAGTACTAATCACTTTAACTATCATTATCTTGTTATCAAGGATGAAATTGCAAACCTCATGCTTACTTCAAAGCAATTCCCATATACTTCAACAGGAGTTACTTCTGACTAGAGAGAAAGTTGCATTAAAGTGTATTTTTAATATTTCAGCCAACTAAATGTTATTTTGTAGACAAAACAAGAAATCAAAACATCACACTTATCACTTAATCTATTTGTTCTGTTAAGCTAAAATGGCCTGTTAAGCATTTAAAAAAGTATTTCTATTCATATAATTTATCAAATTACATTTTCAGGCAGCATGGCAAAATGTAAAAAAATAACATGGTTATTAAATAAATTTAACATATTGTTACAAGTTTATATGATAATATTTGAAAGTAGAAGATTTATGATATTGATAAATAATACAAAAATAGCATAATCACATGATGAATATTGATCAAAATAGTTCATTGTACATACAGTGTATATGACATTTTGTCCCTTATTTTTCTTTTAAAAAACAAACAAAAATGCCTATTTCAAAAGCCTCGCTATTCAAATGGGGACATCATTTGTGATAACATCAATAATGTTGAATTAATAAAAATATTAAGTACAGGTAAACCATGATTAACAAAGGAGATGTTTCCCTGGGTGTTGCTACTTTAACAGAAAATGTGGTGTCAAATCAGAAATAACATGTCAAGAATTGGGAAGGATTCCTACAATACAAAAGGATGAGGACTTCAACAATTCTCATCAAATTTTTTAACCCAAACTAATAGTTTGCACATGTGAAATGAGGCAAACATGTAAAACAAACCTTGCATAAGTAAAAACAAAACATGTTGATCCATCTAGAGGACACTTGAAAAGTTCTTCCAAAAGGCAGGGATGCTTTATAAAAAATGTCACCAACCTCTTCTTTTTATGATTTCAACCTTGTTGGCCAAACTTACATATATATGTGGTCTTTGAGGGTGTTTTTAAATAATAACTAGGCAAGAAGAACTGCTTACCTCTTTCTTCTTTCTCCATCTCTTTCCTTCATGCATGATCAGTAAGGGATTCTAGAGGGAGCTGCTGTTTAACTTTCCTTTTGCAGGGAGGCATACTTTGCTGCAGTAGAATCACCTTAAATGGGATCCCATTTTTCCCCAGCCCAACCTTTATTATGACACTTTATTGCAGAAAATCTGTGAAGCCTGACACAGAACATCTATGTTTCTCCAGCCCTGAAGAATAATTCTCTTAATTATTGTTTTTTTAAAAAAACTTCAAGGTAAAATGAGGATGAGGAGGTGAAGAGGGATAAGGTGGACATAAAAAGACTGTAAAGGAGTTTCTTTGTCAGAGGCATTATTAACAAAAGTATTGCTGCACATATTCCATCTGGTGTGAAAAATTTTTGAGGGGTGAGATGTTATGTGAGAAGAAATTTTGCTTCAGAACTTGTATAGTTTTGATAGTGGTTTTGTCATAGATAAAACTGACAATAGTTTTAATACAGTGGCGATAAATGTATGGTGTTCCAAATGTTGTTGGAATGTAAGTCATGGCAGCCTTAGCTAGGAAAGCCAGTGGCAAGGAATTCTGGGAATTGGAGATCCAGAATATCTGGAGGACTGAATGATCTATTGGCTCAAATGACTTTATATGTTGGAGTTCTATACTAAACAATACATCTATTGAACGTGCTCCTTTGGCCTATAAACAGAAAACTGTAATGCAGTTCAGAAGCTAGTACAAGTTGAATATCCAAAATGTTTGGGACCAGAAGTGTTTGGGATTTTGGATCTCTCCCCCTCCCCCCACCCCCGGATTTTGGAATACCTGCATTTGGATTACACAGATAATGAGATATCTTGGAGGTGGGACTCAAGCCTGAGCACAACATTCATTTATGATTTATATACAGTTTGTACACTTACATGAAGACAAGTTTGTATTATATTTTTAATGTCCATGACACAAAGTTTTTGTATATTGAACTATCAGAAACCAAATGTGTCACTATTTCAGCCACTCATACAGACTATTTTGAAATATCAGATACAAGAAGCTTAAGCTGTAATATATGTAAATTGGCTGGATATCACAACTTTGTGTTTCTTATTACAGTAGAGTCTCACTTATCCAACATAAACGGGCCAGCAGAACATTGGATAAGTGAATATGTTGGATAATAAGGAGAGATTAAGGAAAAGCCTATTAAACACCAAATTAGGTTATGATTTTACAAATGAAGCACCAAAACATCATGTTATACAACAAATTTGACAGAAAAAGTAGTTCAATATGCAGTAATGCTATGTAGTAATTACTGTATTTACGAATTTAGCACCAAAATATCATGATGTATTGAAAACATTGACTACAAAAATGCGTTGGATAATCCAGAACGTTGGATAAGTGAGTGTTGGATAACTGAGACTCTACTGTACTTAAGTTTTGCAAAAAAATCTTGTTCCATACTTTGGGTGATAACTGCATAGAAAATACAAATTTGGCATCATTCTACAATTCCTCACCACATAAAATGAATGAAAAGAAGAGTGTCCCCTGGCTTGCCTCTTCAAAAGTAAGTCTTATTCTGATTGATTCACCAAGGTTAAGGGTTCACAGTCTTGTGTGCTTTTGGATATTCTTATATACTTGGGATAAGTCTCCACTTCCTATTGTGGGTATTTATTATTCTCTGTATACATGCTTTCCTGTGTCTTTCTAACCATTTCCTGGTATAATATATTGGGAAAAATGAACAAGGCTTCTGGTATTCTCAAGAAGATATAATCAGTTGGGTGAGGGATATCTTTTACTATGTGTGTCTAAGTCTTAAAAATGACATCTCAGAAGCAATTGATCAAGTCTGCTTCAGGAGATTAATGACCACATCTACCTGTGCTTATATCACTTCACTGAATGACTAAAAAGGACTTTACTCTTTTTACATAGCATAAAATACCTATTTTATTTTTATGGAAAAAACAAATTTCATGAAGTATCTGTTTAGATAGAGACTACTTGTATTGTCGTATTAGTTTTGTGCATATATTATACTAAAATAAATTTCTTTAAAAATGAAAAAGTCTCACTTGCACTCACTTTTTGCACTGTGTATGTAATAATGTGCTGACTAAATGAGGTATCATGTGGCTTCTCTGTGCAGATATCTATAAACTCCTGCCAAGAAATTTTTAGTAGTATTACATTTTAAGGTGCTTAAGAATTTCTCCTTGAATCTTCCTTTAGGTGAAATTACTATTTATGCTTTAGTCATGATAGTATCAAACTCCATGGACAATTGGGTGTTAACTATGGAAAAGCTATACGCTAAGCAACTGTATCACTAGGATGGTGCAAACCACACCAGTTGACATAATCAGTGGGGTGACCCAAAAATATATCTTTAAATGTTTATTCAGTGTTTTAACAGAAATTTATTGGAATTTTTTTTAAAAAAAACTGTTAGCTCTAATTGCGTAAACATTTTTCGTAAGTCTAGTTTACATGTACTGTTATCAATATATTCACAAGGCTAAAACCTCTATGCTAATCTACTTTTGGAACTTTCTAATGTGCATGTGCTCCAGACTATCACAATGACACTTTGAATGTTGTGCTTTCACATAATGCAATGCTGTTTTTGCTGCTGCTACTTTTAAAAATAGTTACCATTTTTTGTCAAACTTTCTGGTATTTTAGGTACAATATTATGGTATGGCCTAGTGTACTTGATTTTCACAATTTAAATTATGTTTTGGAGGAAAGTGAGGTTTCAGGGTGGGGTATTGAAGTATAGGTGGCATATTCAGACATTTTATAGAGTATTTTCTCCCTGATTGCTGGTCTTGAAAAATGTGGGTGGAGTTTGGAGTCTGCTGCATAATGTGATTGGAAGTATAATTCCACACACTGGAGATTGGAGATTATATGACACTAAATGTTGCTATGCTCAATTTACATTTAGTAATTGTTTTGCAAATGGTGTCCAAATGGCTAATGGCTATTAATACTAGACTTCCAAAGTAGATTGTATGTACATGAATTCCCTGTGTGTGTGTTAGAGAGAGAGAATCCTTGTTCCTTTCTACCTTCCCTACCCTTCCCATTACTGCATTATGTGGTAATGTGGATGGGGCTTCAGTGTGTCTGTAGACTTGTGTGAAAGGCCTCTTCACATAAGCCCTTGTACTCTGAAGAACATCTGCCACTACTGCTATCATCTCTGTATTGTAGTTGAGCTGCTGTTTCATGCCACAATTCTCAGTTTTCTTGGGACATTTTTTTCCTAGCTTGAAACAAGTAAGAATCTTTCTCCATTTTACTGATTGACACAGTGGACTGTGGTATAGTGCAAACTCATTCTATCTGATGTACGAACTAGCTAATATAAGAAGACACCTTTGTCATCTTCTTCTATAGCAAAAAGCTACCAATTCTTTTTCCATTATAAGTAATCCTTCAAAGTACCTTTTAAGTAGAGACTAAATGGTGTGCATGTTAGCAAATGCTGTTGTGTCATTGATAAATAATGCACATTGTTGGGTGGACAGTTAAAGGGAAAACGTTTGCATATAGCCATAAATACATTAATAGAACTACCAAACATATTAATTATGCCAGATATTCTCCTTTTAATGTTTATGCCTGTGAATGCTTGTTAATCTTTGCACTGCATTGTGACATATACTTCTGTGATAGTCTATTTCCTTGCTGAATCTCTTGGGAAAGCAAATTTTGTTTGCATTTATTTAATTTCAGATATAGTTTCATTCATGGTCTAACTATCGCAAAGACAGCCAATTAGGTATAACCTTGGAAGCTGAGCAAGGTCAGATTTGTTCAGTACTTGGATGGAAAACCATTAACAAACATCAGGTGTTATAGACTATATTTCAGAGTTAGGAAATGGCAGAACTATTTATAGAGTATTTCTTATCTCTATGAAAATCATGACACCCAAACACACACATATAGTTTCGCTCAGTTAAAACTATTCTATCTTAATAGTTAAAAGATTCATTACCGGAATACTGTTGTAACTATTTATATTGAGCATAGTGGTGATTTTATTTAAGCAAAGGCACATAGAACAAAGCTTAATGTCCCAATCTGTTGGCATGATCTTTCCAGATTGTTTAATATAACCAAACATTGTTAAAGAAAGATTCCCTGTGGATTGCTTGCCCTTCTCATTGATTCAAACCTCGCAGAAGGTTAGCCAATGAATGTTGATTAACTGCTGGATAGGAAACTTGATATTAGAGGGCACTTTTATAGTTCTTACTTTTAGAAGTTTTACTTACTCATTATCATCTACTAGTCTTGCACCTAGACAGAGATTTGTGTTTTGCACTTATAGTTTTGCAAAAAATGTAATAAAAAATAACTAACAAAAATAGAAATATCATGGGAAAAAAAAGGGGGGGGGGTTAGAGAGATTATAATAGTTTTGTCATTCCTAAGGTGGTTTGTTTTATTTAGTACTAGCTTGGGGACCTGGCGGTGCCCGGGTCATTTGAGAATGGTATTATGTGTCTTTCAATGTTATGTATTCTGTTTGGAGTGGGTGAACTACAATTCCCAGAATCGTGGGTCAATTCTCCCCAAACCCAGCCTGTATGAAAAGTTGGCCATTTTGGGGCCTGTATACCAAGTGTGGTCTAGATCTGTGGTTGGCTGGTCATCGCCTGGGTGAAGTACTCTCTGGATGGGGGTGAATGACTACAACTCCTAGAGTCCTGGGATAATTGCCCCAAAACATCTGTCAGTATCCACAGCAGGCAATGTTCAGTCTGTGTGCCAAGTTTGGTCCAGATCCGTCATTGGCTGGGTTCAGTGGTCTTTGGGTGCAGGTGAACTACAACTTCCAAAATAAAGGCCCATTCCCAAAAACTCCTGCAGTATGTTCAGTTGGTCATGAAGATTCTCTGTGCGAAGTCTGGTCCTGCTCCATTGTCGGTGGGGGTCACTGTTTCTCTGGA
This sequence comes from Anolis carolinensis, assembly GCF_035594765.1. Taxonomy (NCBI): domain Eukaryota; kingdom Metazoa; phylum Chordata; class Lepidosauria; order Squamata; family Anolidae; genus Anolis; species Anolis carolinensis. Next base: position 238,066,875 of record NC_085842.1, read on the forward strand.
TGTAGGTGAACTATAACTCCCTTTTCCCCAAACTTCTCCAATATGTTCTATTGGTTATGGGGGCTCTGTGTGCCAAGTTTGTTCCTGGTATATCATCGGTGGGGTTCGGAATGCTCATTCATTGCAGGTGAACTATAAATCGCAGTAGCTACGACTTCCAAATGTGCAGGGTAATTCCCCTCCAAACCCCCCAGTATTGAAATCTGGGCATATCAGGTATGCATGGCAAGTTTGGTCCAGACCCATCATTGTTTGGGTTCATAGTGTTCTGGGTGTAGGTGAACTATAACTCCTCTACATTCCCAGTTGGGGTCACAGTGCTCTGACTTGGTGCGGGGTGAACTACAACTTCCGCCATATGGTGTCAATCCCCCAAACTCTTCCAGTAAATGTAGTTGCAGCTCAGTTCTGCTCTGTTTGTTATGCAGACAGATTTGAAAGAAAAGCAGTAGGCGGGGCCATGCAAATTCCACAGAAATGGAGAACCCTGGGATGCCTGCCTGTGGTGGAAGAAAAAGCAAAATGTAGGATGAAATGGTCCCCAAATGAAAGCATTCATTGGGTGGTGGGCTGCAGTGTTTGGGAAGGACATTGGCAGGGGCTGGGTTGCATGTTCATGGTGCTCGCTGTAACCGTAATGTTAGTGCAAAGGAGTGACTTGCTGGTTTCTCCAAAGTGGGAAGTGTAGCCTGTTGGTGGAGGACGGAGGCTGTCTGTGTGAGCGGACACCTGTGCCACATACACACATACGGGTTTTCACTTTTATTATGGATTTAGGTGATTAGGTGCCAGACTGTAATATGGATGGTTAACTGGATCACTAATAGCTTATGTGGTTTATGGGGGAGTATATGTATGTTGAAAACAAATGGGTGGCTAAACTGCAAATCCAGATATATTTCCTACTTTCTGCTCCACTTCTTTTTCTTGTCTGCTGGTTTCTACTGCATCCTTGTGGTCAGTTAGATTGTATGAAATTATAGGGAATCTGTATTAGTTCTGTTTAGCAATGCTTCTGAGGGCCCTTCTACACAGGCCCAAAATGCGGAAGAAACTGGGATAAAAGGGGGGTGGCAAGATGATGTTTGCCAAAAATGCAAGCTGGATCTCATTAATGGCTGAAAAACACATGTTAAAGGAGTGCTCCTAAAATGCGATTTTGGTTGAAAATGCACATATTAACATCACTGTATATCCCTGCAGTCAGGAAAAACATATTACTTCATTGCTATAAGCTGGTGTGGACTGCTCCAGCACATGTGCATATTTTAAAATCCCAAAACAGCTGATGAGGGTTGTAAACAAATGGAGCCATGGACACACAGATGGCAAAATGGAAGCACAATTGGAAAGCAATTGCCACGAGAATTCTCTGCAAGCATTCCTTTGTTCTCATGTTTATGAAATTAAAAAGAGCTTGAATTTACACAGTGAGCACCAGCATGGCAGGCAAATGACCCCAAAGAGAAACAGGGTTCAAGAGGGAAGAAGGAAAGGTAGCATGAGGGTGAGGAGAGATAATTACAAGAAATCTGTCTGTGTACACATTCATATATCCACATCAGCACTTATGACATCCAGCATATCTCAGAGACTTAATAAAAATAATTAAAAGAAAACTTCCAGTGGATGTCCCATGTCTATCTTGCAGATTTCTAAAATCTGCTACAATTGAACCTGTCAGGATGCTGGGGAATCATTTACCAGGACTGGCAACTCTGTGTCTGGACTCTCATTAAGGTCCCATGATTTTTTGTCCCACTTATTTGTCCCAGGTTATGAGGTTGTCTGGAAGGTAGCTGACTGATGACTTCTGTCTGAACATTAGAATACATGATCATATACAGTAACATCCTTTTCTGTAGTGTAGCATTATTGTTGAAGGTAAAGAAGTCTAATATTACAAAGGAGACTACTGTGATTTCTTTTATTTCAGATACAGGTCGAGAATCTTTTGTCAAAATCGTTGGAATTGGAAGTGCAGGGGTTTTTGGTTTTTTCCCTCCAGATTTTAGAATATTTGTCTATTCATCATCAGATAGTTTGGAGATGGGATCTAAGCTTAGACATGAAATTTGTTTTCTGTTTTATATACATCTTATAGACGTAACCTAAAAGTAATTTTTACACCCATGCTCTTGGGGTGTTTTTTGGCAGCCCCGTTTTGGATTCTTTATTACACTTCAGCAGGGGAAGTGTCCATGTGCTTTGGATTTTGCAGAGCGGATTTCACCCTGGATCCGGGATACACTGGCATCTGCTACAGTGCATTTTTTTTTTTTTTACAGAATGTGAACTTCCTTGGGCCTTTTCAAAATGTGTAGTACACCCTTAGACGCCTACTGCAGCAAACATTGTTGGCATGCATTTTGTGGCCACCATAGTCTTGAATAAGCTTCAAATAGCATTATATGGTCAGTGTAGAAGGGCCCTTTTTAGCTTTGACTACAGTGACAAAAGAGTTCAAATGCCGAATGTATACAGCAATGCAAAAACATGAGGCACTCTTGTAGAAGATCTAAGCCCTTGATTTTTTAAAGCCTACTTTCAGAAAAACATTGTTTTGATCCATTTGTTGCTGCTGTTCAGATAACACTGGTGAATAAATGTGAGGAAGAACCTTTGAGTTTTGGAAAACTAAGGATGTGAGTGTCCAGACTATGCAGAGTTAGTTGCTTCCCCTCCCTCATAATGAGGGAGAGGAGGGTGTTTTGCTCCCTTTCACCAAAGGGAGAGCTTAGAAAATAGTCCCAACTGGGATTTTTTAGGGGTGGGGCCAGCATAAGGATATGCACCTGCCCTGTTCTCCATTCCAGTTTTGGTGTTGACCCACCCTCCCATCCTTTAACAGGGTACTTTAAGGGTCATTAGTGGGGTCGAGTAGGAATTTCCCCTCCCTCTATGTTCTAGGACGGGTTTCGTCTACCCAACACTTTTCAGTCAGGGCTAATTGGGTGAATGGGCTTTAAATAGGCCATCATGCAGGAAAGCAGGGATAGGTTTTCATATCGGTGTGGACATGCCACCCCTTTGTGGTGTAGGCCATGAACGGGAACCCTCACCTGCGGTTAAAAGAAACAAGGTGAGGGTGAACAGTAATGGTCTTGCATAGTGAGATTTCCGGTCTCAATAATATCCTCTGGAATTGGGATGGAATTCTCCATCCATTTCCCTGAGCGGTCGTTCTGAAAGCAACAGTTGGTTGCAGCTGGGGACCCTGGTATCTCGCCCTTGATAAATGAGGAGTAGGTCTTGGATGGCCACTGTCTCAGTATATTTACACACCAAGTTCATGCTCTTAAAATTGGTTGGCAGGTCACATAGAGATTAATTGGTAACATTTAATAAAAGTTGCCCATAGTTTAACCCGCACTTATGTATTGTCTCTTTATTTTGGTTGTTTGGGAGCAATTCTCTTGTGAGTTTTATGTAGAAACAGAAGTTACAGTGCCACTAAGATGTGAGCATAATCTACAATTGTTGCTTTTCTCACAAGAGCATTTCTAAAGACTAGGATTTAATATGAATACACAGTGATGGAACTACCCTTGAGGGAAATGTGAGAAATGTCTTATTCAATGGTAACAAATTTTAGCATTAAAAGGCATGTATGCTTGCACTAGTTTGATGGTTCTGATCAGTAAATTTAATATGAGGTTGTTGCTGGAATTCAATATTTCAAATGAAAAAGGCAGGGTATTGAGTATCTGACTGAAGACAGAAAAAATGAATTAATCGAGACCTTTGACCAGAGCTGATTTCAAGAAGAAAGGATTTTTGCTTCATTCAAAATAATTACTTATTGTGATCAGTTGTACATGGCTTCAAACCATATATCTATTATTTGCAGTTTATTTCATATCCTTGGTTTGTATCTAGTGACTGGGCTTCCTGCCAATCCATGATCAAATGCATACTTCTTTTTCATCATGTAACTGAAATCATAGTGCTGCTCAAAAAAAGCGTATGAACTTCAAATAATATTAAGCAACAGAATTGTCTAATCCAACACCATGCACCCTTTTTATGAGTAATGCCAATAGTACATCCACAATTGTTCTTAAAGATCTTCAGTGATGTCATTGCAAAGCTAAATGGTGATTTTCTTTGTTAAGTCAACTCTGAATTGGAGGAGGAGGAGGAGGAGGAGGAGGAGAATAGAATAACAATTATAATTATTCACCTTATAATTATTCACCAGTTCACAACATTAAAACTTACATTGTTAAAATTCACAAAATTCAAAATTAAAATGAAACCAAGCTAAAACATACACACACACCAGTGCAATGATTAGCAAGATTCAGCACAGTATTTAGGTGAGATGGTTACTCAACTTACCAAATGTCTATGTAAACAGAAAAGTCTTTACTTGTTTGTGAAAAGAATGCAAGGAAATTTTTCTAACACAGGAGACTTAGACCTTGGAGGCAGTCGCCGAGAAGACCCTCTCCATGGTCCTACCAGATGTACCTATGAGGAGAGCTTTTGTATGACTAAGAAATTGCTTTCAATGGAAAATTCAAGCTGTTGCAGCCAAAATTACAGAAACAATGGGGAAGACATACCCACAGAACTACAACTACTACATTTTTTTGATCGACCAGTTAAATTGAAGAGTATCATCTCATAGAAGATAATGTATACGGGTTTTCAGTTCTATAGATTGGAATGGAAAGCACATTCAATGCTCCCCTCATTTTTTTTTTAAAAAAGCAAAACAGCAGGTGAATTTTAAAATGCAATTGCTACAATGAAATCTCCAGAATGTAGCATGAAATATGTCCTATTTCTGTATTATTGATGTACTGGCCATTACAAGCACAGGTTTTAAAGATTTTCTAGCAGTTGTGCTCTTATTCTGAGGTCATTCTATTGATTTATACATATAATATACCAAGAGTATTTCTACTTTAGTTTTGCATTTAGCAGAATATATGAAAGGCAGTGCTGTGTGTAGTGGTATGAGTGGACTATAACCATAGAGCTGGAAGAGACCACATGGACCATCTAGTCCAACCTCCTGCCATGCAAAAAAAAAAAAAAAAGCAAATTCAAAGTACCCCTAACAAATAGCCATCCAGCCTCTGTTTAAAAGCCTCCAAAGAACGAGCCCCCTCTACGTGAGAACCCTGGGAGACAAAGGCTCGAATTCCAGCTGAGCCATTTCTACCAATTGGTCAACCTTGAAAAAGATTGCACTCTTTCTGGAGGAAGGTAAGGGCAAGCCCCTAATGAATACATTCGATCAAGAAAATCATATGTTAGGTTTATTTTAGGGTTTCCATGAGTCAGAAATGACATGAAGGCATATCACAACAACAACAATAACAAAGTTTATTAAATATATAACTATTTAATATATAATTATACTAAATTTGCTGCTCAATTAAATGTAAATCTATTTAGTATATAATTAGGTGTATATGTGGAATGTCTACATGTGCATAATATGTTTTAACTAAATTCATCCATCCAATTAGTTGTATTCCCCCCCCCCCCCCATACACATACAACCCAGTGTGAAAATGTTACTGTATATTCATCAGATAACCAGTACTATGGACTATTTTTTGCTCTTGAAATGGAAGGGACTTGCGATATCACTTTCTTACCGCTATTTAAATGAATAAAAATACATTTGAAATCTATCCTGGATTTCTTCAACTGACTCTATACCTTGTTATAGAGAACACTACTTCTTAAACTGTGGGTTCTGACCCCTTAGTTCAGTGTTTGGGTCAATAAAGGTTTCCTGAATGGCACCTTGTGGCTGTTTTAGGCACTTGCAGAAATTTGTCATGCAGCATTTACATGGGCTCTGCAGAAGATGTTTCAGCTGTACTTCATAACATGAAAAATCTGCCTGTTTAGCAAACCTTACAAATACTGATTTGTAATCGATAAATGTTTCTGATATTTATACCTGCTTCACATATCTATATTCCACTAGCCACATAAAATTTTATTGAGCTAAAAGGGTTGCAAGTGGAAAGGTTTGAGAAGCACTTATATAGAATATTGTTTCCATAGTTTGGCCTCCTAGTTGATTCCAAAGTTGAACCCTAACTTTTGAAAATGATAGATGGTGTAAGATTGTGAGAGAATGGATGTAACTGAATAGTACAGGATTACTTTGCATGCTGCAGGTCAGAGTCTCTAATCCAGGTACAGCTAGTAAACACTCTTGCGTGAAATCCTGGAAAATGGATGCTAATCAGTGTAGTGTAGTGCTGTATTGAATATTTTTTCCATATTTTTTCTCCCAACCATTTTCATTCAATTCATTTCAATCAGTACTTCATAAACAGTTTCAAATGAGGAGAAATTCAGAAAAAGTCTCATGGATAAGAATCAGGATTCTTGCTCTTATTTTTCTTTTGTGGTAACTGTGTGTTTATGAAATCCTTTCTTTCAAAATGCAATAATTTCTGCAGCAGCTAGGATCTCCTCACACTTCTTCTGAATCCTAGAGGAAGAATGTCATAAGTTAACTCCTTCCACAGGGCTTCTCATATCAGAAAGGATGGGCAGCCAGGAAAGCTGGAAAATAATTATTGTAAGAAATATGTAGTAGGAAAAAATACAGCATCCTTAGTTGCCTAGTAGTGTTACAGTGAGTTGGAAAATGATTTGATGTTAAACTTCTTAGACTGCTGTAGAAAATTGGCAGTTTTTTAAAGGAGAAAATAAACTTCTGGAAAATTGGACAAATTTTGGCAGAGCTGTGGACACCATATTGACCTCCTTCTTACCTGCTTCAGTGTATACAATAGATTTTAAGTATTGCAATGACTCATTGAAAATGTAATATTTGGGAGATCCTGGGAAAAGTGCTGCACACTGAAGAATGCCAATAGCTGAATCAAAATTAGAAGTCATATATCTGAGAAATATTCTGACACTCCAGCTCTAAAAGAGCACTTTACAGAATATTTTCCATTCCCCACTTTTTAAAGATGTTTTCCATTCCCTACCATCACAGTGCTGCACTAGAATGGCATAAGGCTTTGTAGAGGATGCACAGTGGTAGCCAAAATGTCAGCATAGTTGTTGCGGTACTTATTTGTTTTTTAAATAGAAAAGATCATTAAGAAAAAAATGAAGCTGTCCTATAACCACTGTTTATCGTGATTCTTACTACTGGGTAATTACGAAAGACATTATACTTTCCTTCACAGAAATTTACTGAAACAGCCTTCAAAATACTTCTTTCTGCAAATAGGATGGAAAATTTCCAGAAAACAGTGGTGCAATTCTATTATGTAAAGGACACTGAAGTCAAGGAACTGGAAGCTTGGCTAAGATTGTAAAGAATATCGACACATGTTCTCCTATTGCATTAAAAGGATATCTTATTAAAAATACCACATTGAAAAACATTGTACAACATCACAACACTTTTCATATTTTGAAACTACTTTGTGAACATTTCATGAAATATTTTTTTACATAAAAAATATTGGGTTTGGACAAAATATTGCTAGTATTTTATGCATGCAAAAATTCCCTTTGAGACATTGTAATACCTTCTTGTCCAATGTTTATATTCAGGTCAAGGTTGCAGAAGCTGTGTATTACTTTGTCTCTACAAAGTGCACAAACAGATTTGGGTGTATATCCAGTTGATTAATATTTCAATTCAACATAAAGGTACATAGCACTCCATATGTGGAGATTTACATACATGGAAATTCACATCATGCAACTCTTAGGAAATATGTGTCACAAAATGCAATGGCTTGAATCAGTGACATTTACACAAGTTTATTAGTTTCCCATTGATTCAGTGGCTATATTGTAGCTGAGAATATTTATTGCCATTAGGGTAACATCCTTGTACAAAAACCCCTTCAGTTTTAGAAATTGTCAAATGTGAAAAATCATCAACAAATCCACAAAAGCTCTTGACCAGCAGGGAGAAAATGTTTGAATCTTTTAGTTGGTGGAGGCTCTTTCTTTGGAGGCTTTTAAGCAGAGGCTGGATGGCCATCTGTCAGGGGTGCTTTGAATGTGATTTCCTGCTTCTTGGCACTGGATGGCCCATGAGGTCTCTTCCAACTCTATGATTCTATGAAATGAAATATCTTGGCTCCATTACTGTAGCTACTGAGAGCAACTTCTTGCTGACACAGTGTCAGGGATAGTAGGGAATGACTGAAGATAGATAGAAGAATCCTTTTTCTTTGCAATGCTATCTTGCAATAAATCTATATATAAAAGGGTTTTGGCGTTGCGGCGACGCACAAAGCAACTAAACCCCAACCCCCCCCAACTTGCAAATTAACCACAGAAATCATCATCCCCGCCTCCAGTATGATACCACACCATTATATTAAAAACACAATCACATGGCTGAAAAAAGGCAAAAAGCGGCAACAGGTGAACTGCGCCTGCGCCAGCACAGAACCCACCGCCAGTCCCCTTAGGCGGAAGGTGAAACCAACCCCAGACAAAGCGAGGAGGCAGACACAGACCGACCCTCCCCAAGCCGCCTGAGAGCCCCAACTCTTCCCTGCCACCACCGATTCTTCCAACACCTCCCCTTCCCCTCCGGAGGAGGAAAGAGTGCCACCGCCACTCCCACTGCCGGGAAACATGCTGCTGCTCCTACCCGCCACCCCCCTCCTCTTCCTCCTCCTTCGTCCTGAGGCACCACCAGGCCTCCTTGGGCCCACGGAATGCTTCCACCAAGAAATAAGGAAGGGCAAGCCGCACCCCCACCTCACAGCCTGGACCTCGGCTCCAAAACAACTCCCTAGCCCCCCTTCTTCTCTTTCGAACTCTCCATTTGTTCCCTTGCACTCCTCTTATTCCTCCTCCTCCACTCATAAAACCAAGGCCCATCCCACACACTCCACTACCCAACCCCTCCCACTCTTCTTCCTCTATTTATCTAAACAAAACCCACCCAATACAACCCACAACCACCCATTTCCTCCCACCCACCCCTCCCCTTCCTCCTCCATTCCTACAAACAAGGGCCATCCACTACAACCCATACCCCCCATCTCTACCCTTTCAAAGCAAGACCACAACCATCCACTTCCTCCCTCCCACTCTCTCCTTCCTCCTCCATTCATACAAACAACACCCACCCACTCCAACCCACAACCACCCAGATCCACAATATCATATTTCAACTGGATTATCTTCACTTAGAATCAACTTCTACCCTCCATCTACACTGAGACACCAACCCAAACAACACCATATCCCGTTTCACACCCATGCCCCAGGGAAACTCACTCTAACAACACACCACATTCAAAAACACACCTACAACATCTCTTATACAACTCTAATATACCGATAATAATGTCATCTCTACCCATTCACAACACCTACAACATCTCTTATACAACTCTAATATACTGATGATAACGTACTCTATACCCATTCAGAAAACCTACAACATCTCTTACACAACTACAATATCCCGATAATAAAGTACTCTATCCCCATTCAAAACACCTACAACATCTCTTACACAACTACAATATCCCGATAATAATGTCATCTCTACCCATTCACAACACCTACAACATCTCTTATACAACTCTAATATACCGATAACAATGTCATCTCTACCCATTCACAACACCTACAACATCTCTTACACAACTGCAATATCCCGATAATAACGTACTCTATCCCCATTCAGAAAACCTACATCTCTTATACAACTCTAATATACCGATGATAACGTACTCTATCCCCATTCAAAACACCAACAACATCTCTTATACAACTCTAATATGCCGATAATAAGTCATCTCTACCCATTCACAACACCTACAACATCTCTTATACACCATTCATACTTACCTCCAACAGACAAAAACCCCAATAATCACAAATATTGTATATTCACAACCTTTAGGAAATAATCTCCCCTAATGACGCAGCGTCTTCAACCACTAACCTACTCAACTTCTCCAATGAAACGTCGCAGGTTTGAATTCGAAAAACAGAGTCAACCCCCACTATTACCCCACCTTCTCCCAACCCAACACTTCCAAAACATCCAAAGATCAGTACATCAATACCTACTCCTCCGACGCAAAACTAACGGCGCTCCATAGTCATACCACCCACATGACCTCCAAGGACTCTCTGAACAATGCCACCTCTTCAACTTACAAATACACATGATCACCAACCCACACACACACAACTGGACTTCATGTCAGGAGAAAACCTTTACCCTTTACCTTAACTACCACCAATTCCTCAATACTTGATTTCCCATACCGCCATACTTTGCCACAGCAACGCGTGGCGGGCACAGCTAGTATATAAATAAAGCATTTGTCATCCACTTTGCCTGTGGCAACATCATTAAAACAAAAGAGAAAACACTATTAAAACACAGACAGAAAGATACACAGAGTAAAAATACAAGTTAATATCATGGTTGAAATGCAAATGATTCACAACTTAAAATTGACCCAGTAGGCCTGACAGAAGAGATGGATTTTCAATTGTCTTAAATTGCTGTCAAATCTCTTTTGCCTCAGTCTTGGGGCAGCTGAAAAGGTCCTCTAGGTGACAGTTGGGTTCAACTCTAATTTCCTAGATTGTAATGATAAGAAAGTGATATCTGCAGAGATATTACTCTTACCTACCTCCATTAACTTCTTTCAGTTCCTCAAGCCATTTTTTTCACTATTCCATCCTTTGGAGAAATCTGCGCTATGTTGCTCTTTCTGCTAAATTCACTGATCCATAAAAGTCATGTTATATTTAATATCCAGATCATTGAAAGACCTCTATGAAATATGTTATAATTTCTGCTGTACCTTGGATCTCACTCTTATAGAGTGAAATTTACCATATATTTTTGAAACATTCCTTCTTGATGCCAAACTAGGCTTTCTAGGGTTTTCTGTTATTCTTTTTAATTATTTTTAATACTGCCTTCTTTTAAACGTTTGTATGTATTTAGTGATTAACACTTTTCTCCATAATTCTTATAGCCGATCATTTAATAATAGAACATTTTATAGAATGTTGTTACTACATGTTGGAATTGTAAAATGTGGAAGTGTGACTAAGGGCCCTTCTACACATGCATTATAACCCAGGTTAAATCAGGTTTGGGGGGGGGGGTGGCTAAATGATGTTTAGCCAAAATGTACGGAAAATCAGGAGGAATCCAATTAAGGGCTGGAAAATACATGTTTAAAAGGTGTCCTTCAAACCCGATTCTTCCTGGAAAAAAACCCCACACTTTTCCATGTCTTTGTGTCCCTGCATTCACGGGAAACATGTGTTTTCCTTCCTTCCCACCTGTAGACCCACTCAGGGCCCCCCATTTCCCTCTCAACTTACTGGGGCTTTCTCCGATGCAGGCCTGGTTTCTTTTCCTCTCTTCCTCCTCCCTGGAAGAACCAACAGGGGGGCATTGGAGGAGAAATCCCCCCTTCTCTACCCAAAGCCCTTTTTCGGTTGTTCCAAGGGAGGGGGAGTGAAGGGAAAACCTGCAGTCCTCAAATGGGCTTTGTTCTGGTAAGTGCAGGGGGAAAAGGGAGGGCAGGGAGGTGGGAGGCTGGCAATGTCCATCTCAGATTAGCCCAGGTGAGGAGATAACCCGTAGATAACCTAACCATCAGTTTGGAATGTATACAAAAATGAAAAATGAAGTCTACCACAATTTGTTTGCAATGAGGTGTATTTCCAGAATGGGATGTTACAGGGATGTTTCAAAGTTATCTATACACAGTCTTTAATCTACTTCATTGCTGTTATTTGCCATCAAATCAACTTCAATGTATTGTGATCATATAAAGAAGAGATCTCTAAGAGCCCCAGATCTCCACCTGTATTTATTCATTGCCTTTCAGGTTATAAAGCATTATTATCTTTTTCAGTGACTCAGATTGTCTCATGATATGTCTGAAATATGAAAGTTTTCCTGTGGGCATATTGCTTTCTTGGGAGGGTTCAGACCTAATTTAATTTAAGACCCATTCATACCATTCTATGATACCTGTAGAACTTTCCTTCAGCACCACATTGCTGACAGATCTTTTCCTCATCCAACTTTCACAACCATATCTGTGTAACAACACCCTGTTGGAGGAAACTGAGACATACCAATAAAAAATATCACATAGTAGAAGATGCCTTTTGCTAAAGTAGTCTTTCTCTTAATAAGGATAGACAGGGACACAAAATGTGTCATCAAGGCTGGTGATGGAGACAAACTACCTGACATCTGCAGTATTTCTAATGAGCAAGAACTTAAACATAGATGTGCCCATAGAGAGCATAAAAACCTGTAAAATTCAAGATATACTCAAGAGCTTTTTATGTCCAGAATGAAAGGGGGGAAATTCACAGAGGGGGATAGTTAAAGGTAAGAGGCATGAACAGATGCCTTATTCTGTCACAAATCATGTCCTTTTTCATTATCGTGCTCTTCTAGATGCAAGTTCATGTTACACCCATACTTAGTATTTTTGACCCATGGATTCTTTGTTTAGTTTGGATAGTAAGATGATGGCATGTTTCATTTTAATGAATGAAAGAAGTGTCAAAGGCCAAGCAAACAGGAAATCCACGTAAAAAGAGCAAAAGGCAAAAGCAAATAAGTTGATATACTTGTTGTCATTGATTACCAATGTAGTTCCCCATTTATCACAAGTATCACAAGCTTTCCCCATTTATCACAAATAGTCTATTTTTTAACCAACACAAACCTAACAGTACTATTTTCACTGGAAGACCTCAGGGGCTATTCAGTCCAACTCCCTTCTGTCAGGAAGGAAAAGCACAGGAGGGGAGGGGAGGAGGAGGCACAAGGTGGTAAGCAGAATTCTGGGAAATGTAGTTTGGGACGGGGAGCATCCTTGTGGCAGAGAATTCAAAAGGCCCCTTCCTAAACAACATTTTCCTGAATTCTGCTTGCTCTATAATACTGGGGCTGCCCTCAATAAAGTTTCAATGTGATGGTCTTTGCCTATCTTTCTCTGGACTAGTCCTGTGCTGGAGGGGCTTTTTCCTTGCCCGGCCATCCAACCAGGCATCCCATTCCCAGGCCCCCCTCTGCCTCCTTTGGGGAAAGAGAATCATGGCCCTTTGGGGGTACCAAATCCACCCTTTTGGGGGAGAGGCGGTGCCTGCAATGGAGACTTGAAGCCTCTTAAATGACTTACATAATTCTTCTGAAAAGGCATTTCTTAATCATGTTGTATGCATGAATCTTATAAAATACATCTGAGCATACAAGGTACGGAGCCTCCAGTGGCTCAGTGTGTTAAAGCGCTGAGCTGCTGAGCTTGCAGACCGAAAGATCCCAGGTTCAAATCCGGGGAGCAGAGTGAGCGCCCGCTGTTAGCTCCAGCTTCTGCCAACCTAGCAGCTCGAAAACATGCAAATGTGAGTAGATCAATAGGTACCGCTCCGGCGGGAAGGTAACGGTGTTCCATGCAGTCATGCTGGCCACATGACCTTGAAGGTGTCTACGGACAACTCCGGCTCTTCAGCTTAGAAATGGAGATGAGCACCCACCAACCCCTAGAGTTGGACACGACTGGACGTAACGTCAGGGGAAACCTTTACCTTTACCTTTATACAAGGTACAAATGACTTCTTGCACAGCCCTAATAGGGAGGAGAAACAGGAAATAAAAGACACATATTCTGCAACATTGGCACAAACTAGGTGCATTTTAGGTGAGGCCATGGAAGAGACTTCCACTTGTACAGGTTTCTTCATCCCAGATCTGAAATGGCTTGTTGCAGACTAGATGTACACACAAAAGTAACTTATTGATTGTTGGCGAACACTTTAGTGATGACCAACCATCATTAGACAAATGTGGAATTTGTTTTCAAAAGTTAAAAAAAAAAGTTAATACTCTCAGCTCATTATTTTTATTCCCGTAAAATTTGTTCAGATGGATTTGGTACCTTTTTTGGGAGGAAACTCCACAAACAGTCTTTCATATATCCTGGTCTTGAGGTTCTGAGGGTTAATAAAAACTTGGGCATGACTTGTTAATTAATAGTAAACCAATATGAATGTATGCTCCCACTAAGTCATGAATTTTGAGTGACCTTGAGAATAAGAAAACCTTTTTAGCTGGGTTGGTTTGACTGCAAAATGAATAGACTTGATCATGAGGTCCTATGTGAAAATCATGTGGAAGCATAATAAAAAAAAACTGGAATATGTGATTTGTTAAAATATCATTTCATCATATTGTTTGGATGATTAATACAATTCTCATACCTCTATCTCTTTTGTTTCCCTGTATAGAATTGTCTGTGGTATTCTACATGTCTATGATCTGTTTTCATGAAAACATCCCTTTTACTTATTTTTCTAATGCAAGAAGGGATGACAGTCTAAATAGTGAAAAACAACTAGAGATTTTACAACAGTTCAGTAACCCTGAACAGGCACGGGAATTCATAAATATTAGACACATTTTGATAAGTATCTGATACATGATATATTCCCATTCACACAATTTCAAGTGTGAATGGTGTATATCCAGACATTAGTGAATAGGGCTTTAAGTGTTAATTAGATTATTTTCTCCTAAATCTCTAATGTGTGGATCTTCCTCCCAAAGGTCTTTTGGTTGCCTGCTGAGTAACTTCAGTGTGTATTGAGTTGTAAATGAGAAACCTGAACTTGTAGAAAGTGCCAGACAGAATGGACCACTAGGGACCATTGTAGGCTGCTCAGATGCTTGTTACAAGAATAGCTTTACTCTTTATGATCCTGGAAATTTTGAAGAATAACTAGTAGTCTGGAAGTGAATATCAAATATTAAGCAAACAGAATGGAAGGCCATTTCAACAGTTTAGGACTGAGGAAGACTTCAAAGGCTGGGTCAATACTTACCTTGCGAACTCTCTATGTTCTCGCGTGATCTCTTCTGATTTCTAGACTTCTAGTCTCTGGACCTTGTCCACTTTTGGGCAGACCATAGTTACAATTCATCCTATGATCATGTTTTAGGTGATCTCTCTACTCTTCCGTCCATCTGTGTGACTAGGCCCTGATCCAGGAATGTCTATATTGTAATAAACTTCTAGTTCCTTCAACAAGAATTGAGATACACACGTGAAACCTTATGTCATTGTATCTGCACATCTTTAACCAAGACATAAAAAAGTTGGCAGTCACTTTCCAACTTGACTTTGTCTAGCTGTTGTGAACATGTATCACCTGGTCCTCAATGAGAGAGCTAATGTCACAAATCTGACCTGTGCCATTTTTGAGTGGATGCTTTTAAGCGACAGTGAAGCTAGCTCCTTTATTCTTGGATAATCATCTCACATAGGCATTAATTTAGGCACAAATCCAGGCATAGATTTCTAAAGGAAGTGGTAAGAGAGAAGAAATATCACAAAACTAATGGTTGTTTGAAAATATTTTAGTTGCTTTTCATTTGCAGTCACATGTTTGGTGCTTTTCCTCACATAGCTGGCAATTTTATAATTTACACATGGTTATTTTATTGTTAACACACTACACATCATTAATTTGCTAATTAGCTGCTTAAAGGTCAGGAGGCTTTCAGTTTAACACCACATATAAAAAATTCAGTGAATTTTATTTATGGAGTCTAAGGTGTTAATTAAGAGTTTGATTTGACCTCAAGCTCTCATAGTTCTGCAAAGGTATCTCTTTCCAAAATTTCAGTGAAAGAAGTATTTAGCATAAGAATATTAAAAACATTTAATGCTGATGTTAACATATGGTCTAATTAAAAATTATAAAAATAGTTTAGAATTGAAATAATTAAATCAAACTGTCATATGGACATTTGAAATATTTGCATTTCTGGGTATTTTTTTTTCTCCTTGACAACAACACGTCTGTTCCTTTAAAGTGAAAATTATTCAGCAAGCAACTGGCATATTTCATTTAATAGGAATCCCTGAAAACCTTTTCAGAATCATGCCTATCCTGACTTCAGTGTAAGGCCACCAAACCATTGTACCCTCAGGCAACCCTTACTATGGAGGTTTGAAAGATCAGGGATTCTATGGCATGTCAGTCTTTTTAAAAATGTGAAAATGAAAACATGTTTTTCTTCCAGGTTCCAAGCATTGGGTACAGTACAAAGTTAAGCACCTTTAAGTCCCATTGATTTTAGGAGAAAAGATGGAAGTTTGTGCTTCTATTTGCCTCTCCCTCTCCTATTGAAATCAATGAGGTATAAAAATGCAATATTGCTCTTAATGTAAGCGACTTCTATTGTATTTTAAATACTCTAGTATGCTATCACTAAAATGAATTCTATAGAATTCTATGTAGTCCAGAAAGAACTATACTTCATAGGGTCTTGAATAAAGAACAAAACATACACACTGAAAAGTGGAATTAGAGAACAATTCGGGTTTTTTTTTAATTGTGTTTTTTTAAAAAATGTACTACAGTTTTGAACTTTTCTTTTTACATATCTGGTAAGTTTTAAGGATAACTGATTAATAAGCACTGTTTTTTTCCCTTATCTGATCTGGTGGTGTAGTTGGCTTAGCTCTTTAATATGTGTGTGTGTGTGTGTGTGTGTGTGTGTTTGGATATGAAGTGTGACATCCTTTTTTAAAGCTAACTAGTGAAAAGTCAGAACTAAGAATTTTGATTTCTTTCCCAGATAAAGATTCTCTTGTGGCTTTTCTATACTAGCTTCTATACCCAAAGTGGGCCAGAATTCAAACTTGATTGTCCTGAAAACATCCAGGGACTTCCAAACACAGAAAAACTGGCCTGATTTGTTTTACCTCCATGTAAAGCAAAATCAGAGGATGCTCTAGAGAGTTTCACTGAAACTCTGGACTAGGCCCGTACGTCTGGTTGAGTGTGGAAGGTATATCAGCTCAAAAATGAAGTGGCCCATTTTGTAGCACAGGGCAAAGAGGATGGATTAGGCCATGTTGGTACTGTTGCTAAGGTAGCAGCAGGCCAGGGAGCTCCAGAGAACTCGCTTCATTCTCCCTGGTTGTGCTGCTTTCAGCAAAGGCAAACATTGATGGCCAGGAGCTCTCTGGATCTCTCTGGCTGGCTGTAGCAACAGCAGTGACAAGACAGATAAGGGTAATAGTCCAGCCAGAACAAATTACGTTCAGCCTGACTTGACTGTCTGCTCTATACTGGCCCCAAATTTTTGGATCAGTGTAGATGAGCTCCTACCCTGTTTCCCCTAAAATAAGACATCCCCAGAAAATAAGACCTAGTAGAGGTTTTGCTGAATTGCTAAATATAAGGCCTCCCCCGAAAGTAAGACCTAGCAAATTTTTTGTTTGGAAGCATGCCCAACAAACAAAACACCAGAGCATGCAGGATTGGTAAATGTACGTACCATAGAGTGTTGTACATGGAAATAATGGTAGTAACAAGAAATTCTTGATAGGATTCACAGTTTGTCTGGTTATGCTGGTTTGTGATGACAACTACTGTACAGTATATAATAAATGTGAATTTTTCTTCATGGAAAAATAAGACAGCCCCTGAAAATAAGACCTAGCTCATCTTTGGGAGCAAAAATTAATATAAGACACTGTCTTATTTTCGGGGAAACACGGTAGTAGCTTTACCCTTAGACTAGATTTCCCTAAGCATGGCTTAGCCAGTCTAGTTAGAAAAAAAATGTATACAACCAGCTTCCCTTTGACTTCTTACCTGATTTTCTGTTTTAAGGATTCCTTGGTAACTCATCCACTGGACAGAGCTTTGCCTGAAGACTTCTGGTGTTGAATTTTGCTCTCTGCTTGAAACGACACCACAATCTCAGCACATGGATTTCTTTCCTTACAGTATCCTGTTCTCCCTCCTCTTTTCATAGGTTTTTGGGTTTTGCTCAGGCAGAGGTTTTTCAAACAAGATTTTATCCTTTCCCAGTTTTGAGTCTTTAGTCCTCAACACTATCTCTTAGGGCCCTTTTACACATGCATTATAATCTGAGTTGCATTGGGTTAAAAGGGGTGTGTGTGTCTAAACGATGTTAAGCCAAAATGCCAGAGGAATCAGGAGGAATCGGGGTTAAAGGCTGGAAAACACATGTTGAAAAGCAGCCCTTTAATCTTGGTTCCTCCTGAGAAACACATACCTATCCATGCCTGTGTAAACCTGCAGGCATGGAAGACATGTTTTCCTTTCCTCCCCCATGTCTAGACTCCCTCCTACCCCCATTTCCCTATCAACTTACTGGAGGAAGCCTTCCATGCAGGCCTGAAGTCTTTGCCTCTCATTCTCCTCCTTGGAAGATCCAACAGGGGGCCTTGGAGGAGAAATCCTCCTGCCCTACCCAAAGCCCTGCTTCAGCTCTTACAGGCGAGGGAGGGAGGGAGGAGGAAGAGAGGCTTCAGGCTTTGTTGGGGTCTTCTCTTGGTAAGTGCAG
Organism: Anolis carolinensis; assembly: GCF_035594765.1. Lineage (NCBI taxonomy): Eukaryota > Metazoa > Chordata > Lepidosauria > Squamata > Anolidae > Anolis > Anolis carolinensis. The sequence goes on from NC_085842.1 coordinate 238,085,239, forward strand.
GGAGAAATGGAGAGAAGGGAGGGGGAGGCTGGCAGTGCCAATCTCAGATTAGCAGGGATGAGTATCTGGGCAACACCCCTGCAAAACCATGGGGGTTAGGCCAGTTATGTGGCCTCTATCCCAAGAGGAAGTGGGATTTAAAATCCCAATTTATCTTGGATTTTTTTATTGCCTGGGCCCTTCAAGCCTTATCTTGTGTGTGTGCAGGGATAGCATCATGTAATCGTGATGTTTAGTTCTATAGCATTGCAAATTACTATGTTGCATTCTTCATTACTTATCACATGACATCTGTATTTGCAGGTTTCTCAATCACTAACTGTTTTCATCCCTATCCCAGGAGCAAGTGAATTCTCCTCACTCTGGGAATAAGGTCCTTAGTCATCAACCAATAATCACTATACTTAAATATCCCATATTGTAACAGACTTTTGAACTTTCTTTCAGATCTCTGGCTAGAACCCCAGATGGGAGATTGGACTGGATGGCCCTGTGGCTTCTTCAGCTCTATGATTCTATAAAATATTATTCTTATTGAACATTTATATGATGGTCACTGCCTTTTTGAACATTGCTAACAAATGTAGGTTCTCTCCCCCCCCCCAAAAAAAATAAAATAATAATTTGATGGTTCACAGTCTTGTTTCCCAGGTATTTCGGGCTCCTTCAGCTCCTTCCTGTTGACTAGGGGCAGAATTCCAAAACATGGAGAACAGAAAATTGAGAATCACTCCTCTTCTCCATTGCAAACACAGCTTCCATGCAACTTTTTTTTTTGTATCAGGAGTGACTTGAGAAACTGCAAATTGCTTCTGGGGTGAGAAATTTGGCCATCTGAAAGGACGTTGTCCAGGGGATGCCCGGATGTTTTGATGTTTTTATCATCCTTGTGGGATGCTTCTCTTATATTCTGGCATGGAACTGGAGCTGATAGAGGGAGCTCATCCGCGCTCTCCCTGGGTTGGATTTGAACCAGAAACCTTCAGGTCAGCAACCCAATCTTCAGTCCTGCCGGAACAAGGGTTTAACCCACTGGGCCACCAGGGGCTCCATGCAACTGTGTAGCCATAACATTTTCACAGTTTCAGGACCAACTATAAGGTATGAAAACTAGGCTTCTGTGCTCTTAGATTTAGGGGTCATTAGAAATAAAAAGGCATTATCAAACAATTCAATACTTTGAAAATATGTGACATATAAACACTGCAAAACATCAACAACGTATTTTCACACATCCAAATTTACTTTCAAATTAGAACAGATTGTTTCTCAAATGAAATGTAGAAATCTGTCATCTTTTAACCTTTCTTCTACAGGTTTCCATGTTTTAATTTAAATTTGTTCCTGCTGTGCTTTAGCATATTATTCTTGTATTCTATTTCTATTATATCACATTTGTCAACATTAAGTTTTGGTTTCTACCTGTCAACCTCATTAAACAATAGAACAGGATTCATTTACATTTGACTTACTGCTTGCAATGTGTGCAGTATTCTTCCCAATTTCATGTCATCAGCAACTTTAACAATCTAGGTCAGTTATAAAAAGTAAGTAACAGCAGAAACTCCAGTAAAGATGACCCTAATAAGACCCCTACTATTTCTCTTTCTCTTGCTTTGAAAGATACTTTGACTAAACATTTTCATCTTTTTTTGGCTAAAGTAATAAATGGAAGTGTTGGGAATGTGGCTTTTGTTCTTGAAAAATAATTCACTTCATGCCAGTCTTTTAGAATAAAAATGAACACTACCTTACTTGGAAAAGAAATAAAACCTCTTGGGAGGAAGGAGAAAGTAAGTACCCATATAAAGGTAAAGGTAAAGGTTTCCCCTGACCTGAGGGTTGGTGCTCATCTCCATTTCTAAGTCAAAGAGCCGGCGTCGTCCGTAGACACCTCCAAGGTCATGTGGCCAGCATGACTGCATGGAGCGCCGTTACCTTCCCACCGGAGCGGTACCTATTGATCTACTCATATTTGCATGCTTTCAAACTGCTGGGTTGGCAGAAGCTGGGGCTAACAGCGGGTGCTCATTCTGCTCCCAGGATTCGAACCTGTGACCTTTTGGTCTGCAAGTTCAGCAGCTCATCGCTTTAACACACTATGCCACCAGGGGCCCTAAGTACCCATATAAGGATGCTAAATATCAGATTTACATATTTGTATTGAAATTGTAGAGTTGCCACATATTCCTGGCTTTTTCACTTTCACCTGGGCCTCATTTGCTTCTATTCACCATTGGAACACTATTCTGTCCCCTCTTATCAGTCCCCTTCAACTCAGTTTTGTATTAGTGGTCCCTTTTAGCTACTAGTAAACACAGCCCCATGAAATAAGGCAGTGTATATACTGTTTTCTTTGTCCTTCATCTAATCCTGCAGGTGGTTCATTAGGATAACAGGAAAATAATTTTTTTGTTTTTTTTCTTAGCAACTTCAGAATGGATATCCAACCCCACTAGATATATGTGTTGGTGCAGCACAACAACAAACTCTCCCTTCTGAATAGTTGGCAAAATATGTGTCCCCCAAAACAAGTTGAGTCTAGTCATGTAAACATTTACACCACCTGACTTTATTTTGAGTTTCTTCCTTTAGATTAGAAATTATACACCCATTGCTTTATCAGTGAATGTATAATATAGTTACCAGTACCTATGTTTGATGACCAGACACATAAATTTGGTTAAATAAGGGTCACATTCTTTGACCTTTATCTTATTTAAGTTAATTGGACCTGAAAGGAGCAAAGATGGTGCAAAGAGAGGGGGACAGATGTGTGTCCAGTTGAGGTCAATTGGTAATCCTAGACTGCTTCCTCAACCATCCCTTGGGTGAAACAGCTGGGCTCAAAGGGCAATCCACTTCCACTTACTGGAAGATAAACTCAGGGCACTCCCACCTCAGTAATAGAGCATTATAAGTGAGAGCAAAACCACAGATTAGACTTCTTTGTCTCTACCACTTTGGGTGACAGATCCTGCAGAAGCCATTCCAGAGCTGTACATTTCACCAAAAGGGTGACAAGAGAGTGTATTACATTCTTACCCTGCTACCTGCCATGAACAAGGCACAAGCACCTTCTTAGTCACAAACACAAACACAGACAGCCTCACCAGGAAGGTGTGTCTTTGATACAAATGCACTGCAATAATGCAAAGAGGCACACAAAGGGCTGGCCAGGCATGAGCAAACGTCATCCCTCCAAGTATTTTGGACTTCAAACTCCCACAATTCTTAACAGCCAGTAAGCTAGCTGGGATTTCTGGGAGTTGAAGTCCAAAACACCTGGAGGGTTGAAGTTTGTTTATGACTGCCTTAGCTAGTCTATCGAACCACCCTCATCACATGCCATGTTTTGGCACCCTGTGCTGCCTGCAAAAGCCTGGAGGCCATCAAAAACATGGCATCTTTCCCTGCATTGTTTTCAGGCACATATTCCTCTTTGTGTGGGCTGTGCAACATTTTTACATGAAATGATTTTGATAAACAAATGTGATGTTTTTGATTAGTGTAAGACTTGAAGGCACATAAACACAGAAGGATTTGTATGCATAGTGACCTACACTTCATGTTCCTGGTCTTTGAAAAGAGATTTGGTTGGGGGGGGGGGGGGGAGAGAGAGAGAGAGAGAGAGAGGGAGAGAGAGGGAGAGGAAAATAATATAGATTTCATTGGTTAGATGTGGCTATCTTTTATATCCTGATCTTTATTTTGCAACCAGGCACAAAATATTATTATGGTATTAAACCTTCTTTTAGCATTTAGTTTTCCACACATTTGTTTCAATATATGTGCCTTCTTATTTTGATTTAGGTGAAGGTAGGACTCCCAAATAGCATATTGACACTATTAAGCTTTAGTTATGAGCCAATTTTAATTGTAGTTAAACTTGGGGAATGTCTAAAATGAGGACAAAGATATGTACCATACATATGAGCTTAGTGTACTCCAGCAGAGTCTAACAAGCGGTAAACACAAATAAAGTTTTTACTGCTTTCTTGGAATGTGTTAGCATAAAGTGTTCTGATCCATATCTCTCATGCCTGCCCATCTGTGGTACAGCAAAATATTTTTGCATTTTATGCTAAGAAGAGGGGGTTAAAATAATCCCCTTTATCAGATAGCCAATTCATGATCTCTGCTTTAAAGTTGAAGAATCAGATGAAATTCCTGTAGCCGTTTTTTGAACTTCACTACCACTGTTGAAGGATTAACTAGCTAACAAGTCAGTGATAAATACCTATTCTCTCTTTCACTGTATTTGGACTGAATACTGAATTACTGAAGGAACAGCTGTGTTGGATCACTGCTGGAGCTAATAAACATGCTAGTGGTACATCTAATATGGATTTAGTTGCATCTTCAAACAGGTCTTTTGAACTTGGTTCTGATCAGCATCTGGAAGCAGACATGGAATTCTCCTACACAGAATCTTAAATGAAGTCTTATTTTGCTAAATGCATAAAGGAAAAAAATAAAAATAGTGCAAACGTGTGTGTGTGTGTATGCAAATATAGGAGAATAAATAGGTTTTTTTAAGCCAATTAATGTATCAACTGCACACATTTTCTGATGCACTCCCTTTACCCAGGTTGTTATCAAATGCAACTCATCTATTGATTTGTGGGTGAGAGAAAGACAAATCCATTGACAGGTTGGCTAGGTCCCACAGATAAGAGGATCACTAGCTGTTGGCCTTTGTTCTAGAAACAGAAGTTCAGTTGCTTTGTTGATGTCTTGCTATAGAAGATACAACCGTTTGCTTGCTTTTAATAAGCTGATGTCTAGGGTTTTATATAAGTCTCAAGTGGGGGCAAAAGATCAGAAATTACCATAAGAATGCCTAAACAAAAGAGAAAGATGGATTACATGATGAAATATTGAGTATTCTTGTTTTCTTTTCTCAAAACCACCCCTTTCCATTTCTTTGCTAAGAATATTTTTTACTTCTTGGAGGAAAATAAATATATCCTTTGTTTTCTCACAATGATAGAATCAACTGAGGCAAGATGACTTTGCCTGATGTTTGCTTTTGTTTGTCTAGTCTGCATTTTGCTAATGATGACCTCCTTAGTGTCCTGCAAAGATTGTATCCTAGCACCACAACATTATTAAAAAAAATACCACAGTATTTCAGAGAAAAGAATGAACTGCAATGGCTTTTGAAAGGCCACCCAATAATCCTATAGCTGACATGAGGTTTTACCAGGAACTTTCAGTTCATCTTAACTACTATGCATCATATATCCTGTAGAGTTAATGCTAAAGGTTTCGCTCTTACATCATAATAATCACTGATTCTTCGGTATATTGATTACAGAATAATTGAGATAACAATTTCAAAGTCTAGCCATACTATTTATTTCCCAAAGGATTTCATATGTTTTAGAAATTATGTGGGAGAAGGGATCAATTTCTTCCTATTTTTTCACAGCCTTTTCCCAACAAATAGGAAAAACCACATTATATTTTATAAGTGACTCAAAACTGTAGTTCAGATGCCCCCGTTGTAATGCATATTGGGAGTGGGAGGTAACAATCTGTGGAAAAGGAAATGGAAAAAGTTGTACTTATGCATCTCTTGGAAGTTGGCATTCAGTGTACAAGACTCAGTCATTTGATCTATATCCAGACAAATCCATATGATTTTATAGATTTTGGCAAGTCTAAATCTGCTGGCTTCATTTCTATATGATTATGATGTCAGTGCTTTCCATTGTTATAATAGAAAAAGAAGCCCAGCTTGTAAAAATACATATAATTAGTATTTTGTGTGCTGATTCATACACCATATAGTGGTGTTGCAATTACCTGATATAAAGTATCTTTGTAATTTCTAATGACCATGAGCAGGTTCATTTTTCTTGGAAGCACAACTTCTGAAGTCACATGTCCAAATGCTACTTATATACCTGTAGCAAGTTATTCTAATAAAGAATAAAAATGAACAGAGTGCACTGACTTGAGTTAGGAAAAAAGTAGAAACATAGCTACATACACAAAAGATCACAGCACTTGATTGTGAAAATAATTATATTTTTGGCATTAAAATGAAATTAATTTCCCAGCACATTGTCTATGGAGCTTTAGTTATCTTTATTTCTCAAGAGAAGAGAAAGGCATGGACTAGACTTGGTGCACCCTCCTAGCCAATCAAAATCCAAAGCTGTGCAGTTATGTAGTGTATGCATATGCATAGTGAGAAACCAATTCAAAATCTTTCTTCAAGTTACTTTTCCTTAGATGAGAAGTGATGAACAATGAATTTTTATTATTGTTGTGCCCTGCTCTTGTAATCCCCCTCAATGAATTGTCAGCTTGACATGGGGAGGGGGCTTGCATGTTCCAATGAACCTGAGGGCATAACCACTGGAGTCATGCACTCCCAGGAGTGGCCACAAGGGAGGATCCAGACCAAGAACAATCCGAAGACCCAAAGACCTCAACAGCGGAGCAGGCGGAAGATAACATGGTACATGTTACAACGGCTGTGAAGGCGGAAGAAGGCTGCAACAGACTGAGAAGCCACTCTCATTGTGTTAATCATAGAATGATAGAATAGTAGAGTTGGAAGAGACCTCATGGGCCATCTAGTCCAACCCCCTGCCAAGAAGCAGGAAATCGCATTCAAAGCACCCTCCGACAGATGGCCATCCAGCCTCTGCTTAAAAGCCTCCAAGGAAGGAGCCTCCACCACAGTCTGGGGCAGAGAGTTCCACTGCCAAATCACACCACTGCTGGGACCTCAATCTGTGAAGACTGTGTGTTGACCGACCGTGCACCGACCTCCACACATTAAAAAAAAAATCACGCACAGGCATCTTCCAAGAAATGGAGGACCATCATCCTTGAACTATGAGGGATCGCCTAAAGGAAAGGAAAGGTTCTTGTAATGTTTGGTGTGAGGAAAGAACTTTGTATTTCCTCAAGTCTTATGTTTGTTATTTTTTAATCTAAACTGTTCTATGATCCAGTAAGTCCTATATACTTCAGGAATTCTTATTTCTAAATTATATTTTAATTTAGTTAACCAAATTTCACATTATTCATTTAATAGCATTAACCACATAGAATATTTGTTTTAGGCATGTGACATCAAATCAGCTTTAGCTTTTCACAGTCCTATACATGAAAGATCCACAGAGATGCTGTTACTAACAGCTCTATCCACCTGTTGGAAAACCAAGTTCATGGCCTTATTGATTGGAACAATCCACCTGTAAACCAGGTTGCCATCCTACTAGTGAAATATGTGGTACAGGTGCAATTAATTTCTCCTCCCTCCATTCTTTTCCTCCTTTGGTTATTATGGGAGGTTTGGAATTTTCTACCTCACTTACCTTACATGTAAAACAACCAAGGATTACCATGTTGTGTGGCAGGCTCCACAGGAGAAAAGGGGGACCCGTAAGACAGTAGAGCATGTTTATCATTATTATATGTCTCTTGAACTTCACTGGCTTTGGTGTATTTCTTTTCTTCCTGCCATAAACCTTTTCTACCTTTATCATTTTTTCTCTTGAGTCCTGTAATCTTATGAAATGGTCAAAGTACAATAGCCTTGATTTAGTCATTGACTACCTCATCTGATGGGGTGACTTTGGCATCCTAAGGTGCTTTCACCCTATCTGGGGATGGAGACTATCAGCGGACATCACATAATGTCATGTGACTTCCAGTGTACACTCCACTCCCAACTAGGGTGAAAGTGTCGCCGGATGCTTCCACCCCAACATAGGAGGCTTCTTGTGTTGTGCTGGCTCCAATGGATATGGCCACCATCCTGCCATATGACATTTGCAATAATGCATACCTGAACTGGTATGCATTATAATTACCTTTTACCTTGTGATCTGGCCAAAAATCTGAATGAGTTCTGAACGTTTTTTTATGTAATCATCCTTCACGTTGGAGCTGAGAGAGGAGTTATGGTGACTTAAAGTGGTTGGTAGAGCAGAATGTTAAGTGATTATTCACACTACAAAGTAGGCTTGTTCACAGCTGAACTTTTACTTTTAAATTCAACACCAATATTATTTAAAGGCACTTATAGTAGTTAATCACAGATCAGTGTTTTAATATATCAGTATTTGTGCACCTCCACATTACAAGATAGCTAAAGACAGCATGAATAGGGGAAGGGTTTTTTTTGCAAGTAAGCTCACATTAAGGTAAGTTCATCCAGGGGAAACATGTGACCCCTGAAGATGAATTCGCCACAGTGGGGTTGTTGCATGTGGTGCTAATGTGGCAAACATGGAGTCCATGTGGATCCAGAAAATATGGAGGCAAATACGTTTTTTCCCCAGGTGTGGAAAGGTCCTTAAGCCATCTTCTGAGTCCTTGATTAAAGTCTCCATTTTTATTCATGACTAGCCCAATTTTAATATCTTCACCAACCACTTAAAAGCTATGTAAATCTTCTATGGTCGTTATCTTTCTTTTTTCAATATTGATCTATAATTGTTCAACGTGACATTTATTTGGTAGTTTTGGCCCTGTTATCTTGCCTGTTATAATTAACTGGCAATTTAGGACTGTGTTCAAGTGTACACATATGGTACATTATAGTTTAATAATGATATAGATATCTTTGTCTACATGTATTGTTACAGGGGTGAAAAGGCACAAGTCAAAACTGGTGAAATGTGTTTTTCAGTGTTAGTCAAATGTTTGACAGTAAGTAAAAATTACATAGCAGGACTTGTTTGCAAACATCTCCTTTTAATACTCTTTCCTGCTTAAAACAGTTTATAGCATTTCTTGAGAGGCAGGGAACAAAGGAAGATTTTTGTAATGCTCTCAATTATAGGAGAAAATAAAAAAATAACTGTCCAAAATGTATTAATCTAATCAGTATGATGAATATACAAATTAACATATTTGGCTTAGTAACTTTTTGGCAGCAAACATACATTATTTATTTATGCCCACCTGTGTTACAATTGCTAGAGAGATAAATGATTAAGATGTTTCCCTGCAGCTACAGAACATATGGTAACTTCCAGTATTCTGTTGTACATACCTAACATTGTTTTCATGTTAATTGTTTTGCGTAACCATTGTAATACATGTTTCCTGCCTAAAGATTTATTTATTTTAATGGAAAGACAAAGTGCTTTGTTAATCATGTCTCTACTCCTTTAAAATTATAGATTTTGAAGCTATCTTCTAAAGAAAAAAAATCTAGATAGCTATGATAGAATAGAAATGGTCTATATAGTCATGATAATAGAGGGGGAAAAAGTAAAATTGCTCTCAGTAAAATTGTTTATTGTGGAGGGAAGCAATTGTCAGTTCCATAATTAATTATGTATTCTCATGAGTAAAACAGTGATGTCATGGGATAACCAAAGTTGAGCTCTTTATTGTCCTAATTGTTTAAATCCCTCTGCCATTGAGATATATGCTTAGCTTTTCATTGAAATTCCCAAACCTATTTTAATTTCAAATTGTGGCTATAGATTCTTCTCTAGATACAATATGCTACAAAAATATACATAAATATATAAACAAGATTAAAATTAGTAATGGTGTTACAGTTACTTCTAAATCATTTTGTGGGAGAGGGTTGGGCTTCTATCCTAAAATTCTTATGAGATATCATTAGACTGGTACAATTTATAATGGAGAAATCAATGCACTAAGAAAATTAAATTTTACTGAGAGCCTTTAGGCAAAGTGCAATGTAAAAATGCATCTTAGTTTCCCTTGTGATTCAGAGGTAAGGAAAGAAATGGAATCTGGGTTAGCTGTCAGCACACAACAGCTTTTTTAGAAACTGGCTAGACAGCTTGTGAACATAGCTCTTTCTTAATGGTTTCTTCCTTGATTACTTAATAATGTGAAAATAACCACTCTAATTTGATCATTTGAAAGGTCAGAAGCTTCCTAACTCAATTTTCTTAAAATGGATCAAAATCAATGAGTAGATTATTCTTCTCAGGAACACGATTTTGCTGAAGGAAAACTGATTTATGTTAACGTATACATCAATGACATCTGGTACTGTAGAGAGTGAAAATGAGAATGACAGAAGCCTTAAACAGTGTTTTTGGTCTAAAATGAAGACAGCAAACAAGCAAACTATCGGTTGCCACTACCCTAAGATCTCTACAGGATAGACAATATGTTATTTGTGCAAATTTTAAATATTTTGCAAGCAAATCTAAGCATTAGGAATAAATATATAGAAAAGTGTGAAAATTATAGTATTAGAATCTACAAATGAGGTGACTCTCTTCTGATTGTAATAAAAATCATATATGGTATTTTAAAAATGAATAAACTTCGAAGTGGTTATTCACACAAAATATTAATTTTGAACACAATACAATTTAAAGGAAAATGAAAGTAGGCATGAGCAACAGATCCAGGTCTTCATCTTGCTCTTCCTTTATAAGATACTCGCTGTGCTCGACCACGTGTTGCTGTGGCAAAGTGGTGGTGGTATTGGTTAAAAATTGTTGTAGAATTTTTATTTGACGTTATTTGTATTTTTAAATTAATATTATAGTAACTTATCTTTTTTATTTATTATATTTTATTATTTTCTTCTATTATTTTTAGTTATTTTGTGTTATTATAGTATTTTATTGTATTATTTTTAGTGTTTTTAATTATTTTTAGTGTTTTTTATTATTTTATTATATTATTTGTATGTATTTTATTTTTATTGTTTTATTATTATTTGTTTTTTATTATTTGTATGTATTATATTTTATTATTTTATTATATTATTTTTATTTATTTTTTAATTGCATTATTGTATTTTATTTTTTATGTATTTTTTGTATTTATTTTATTATTTTTGTTTGTCTTTGTATTGGGTTGCTCTGAGTTCTGTGGTCTGCCTGGTCATGTTCGAAATGCATTCTCTCCTGATGTTTCGCCTGCATATATGGCAGGCATCCTCAGAGGTTGTGAAATGTGTTGTAACGAAAGCAAGTGGGGTTTATATATCTGTGGAATGACCAGGGTGGAAGAAAGAACTGTTGTCTTCTTTAGGCAAGTGTAAATGTTGGAATTAGCACTGAATAGCCTTGTAGCTTCAAAGCCTGGATGGTTCCTGCCTGCCTGGAATGAACAAAATGTGGCTCCCAGTATTTTAAAAACTCTGTGAAATCAGGACAGTTAACTAAAGAACAGCACTGAGCAATCAGGGAATTTCAGACATGATGTACTGAGGGCCAGCTAACATCTCCTGACAAAGGATTCCTCTCCGAAGCAGGAAGTAGGTAGGCCTTGAAGGTGCAAGGGCATTCAATGGCAATCAAGGTGGCCAGTCGCCTGAGACAGATAAGAGTTGTCCCATCCTGGATATCATTGCTGAGACAGAAATAAACATCCCACCTGTCTGTTTTCAAACAGATCTCATAATCTCTGATGATGCCTGGCATAGACATGGATGGCTGTTTGGCAGCAGATAGGATCATGAGGGAATGTGATGTTTAATAGGCTTTTCCTGAATCCCTTCTTATTATCCAACATATTCACTTATTCAACGTTCTGCAGACTTGTTTATGTTGGATAAGCGAGACTCTACTGTATATTTATAATCTTATATTATCTTCTTAGAACTGGATTATATGAGGCCCTTTCTACGCAGCTATATAAAATGCACACTGAAGTGGATTATATGGCAGTGTGGACTCAAGATAATCCAGTTCAAAGTAGATAATATAAGATTATAAATGGGTTATATAGCTGTGTGGAAGGGCCTTGAGTCTACACTGCCATATAATCCAGTTCAAATCAGATAATCTGTGGAAGAGACCTAAGTGAGGCCTAACTCTGCCTGTCCCCTGGGCTGAGTGGGTTGCTAGGAGAACAAGTGGGTGGAGCTTAGCCTTCTAACTGGCAGCAATTGGATAAAAACAATTATTCCTCTCCCTCTAATTAGGACTTTATTTTTCTTTTCTTTTTGTTGTCGGCACCTAGGAGCAAGGATTTTGGGTCATGTTGCCAAGTTTTGTGTGTTTGGGTTATGCAGTTGCATTGTTGTGCATCTTTGCCATTTTTTTCGGTTTTGTGGCTCTGGATTGTGTTTTTGTGGTGTGATTGTGTTGTAACAACTGTGAGGCAAGGCTTTTGCATTGTGTTGGCAAGTTTTGTATTTCTGGGGCATTTAGTTGTGTTGTTATAGTCACGGCACAAACAACTTTACCCTTTTATATATATAGATATAGTGATAGCAGATGTATCACCTGGTGCTACAGATTTCTTTACTCTTACTAATAGCAGCCTAGAAAATAGAAAAGGAAGCCTACGGTGTAATAGCATGTTGTCAGTTTGATAATACAAAATCTGCCTTCTCTCATGTTCTCCATATATTTCAGACTACAACAGCAATCTTACGTCACCCTAGCCATGGGAGGCTGGGAATGGTAAGAATTCAATCTAAAACAAGTGAAGGATGCTAAGTTAGTTGAAGGCTACACTAAATGCTTTGAAGAAAGGAGGGAGTATTAGTTCCATGAGCAGAATTCTATCCGTAGAAAGTATTCCTTTGTCTCATTTTTGTAGAATCCTACACATGCCTCTTCCAAATTTGGCCTGAAGTGTTGAGATAGAGGCTCTGGAATAGTGCAGAAAATAGAAGGCAACCAGCAATGACTGGTTAAGATGAGTTGGGTGTTTGGATACTTCTGTCCAGTTACAGAGAAAGAGTCACCATTAAATGTGAGCTAGTGAAACCTTATTTCTACCTCCTGAAAAACATTACATATCCACCTACTCATTAAGCTCACTGCTTCCTTCCCCAAAACCTAAAAATGTCCATAAAATTCACAATACCAAGCTAAAAATAATCTATAAAACTGTAAGTACTGGAAAGAAAAATGAGCTCCTCCACCATCTTGCTTTTTGCCATTTGGAATGCCACTCACTCTTCTCTAAGTAAAAAGGCTAGTAATACCTACAAATACTGGAAAATCAATTTTCCACTATATGCAGGACTTATTCCATCCAGGGCCCTTCATAACCACTGCATGCTTTCTAGGATTCTTTTTAATGACAGCTCATTCTGGCTCTAGAATTAACAAATTCTGTCTTTTACATAATATGGTATATGTTGTGTACTGAAGATCCATATAAACAAAATACTTCCTTTGATAAACTCTGTATATAGAAATACTTATCTGATGTAATGTATACCCTAGCTATGGGCCATAAATTACTACATTTCTGATTTTGGGATTATAATTCCAGACCCTAGACTGCAATATAGTCCCAATCCTTCTTTTCTGATGATGGTGAATGGAAGAATAAGCATGTCATCAAACTGTGGTGAGAACTTTTTTTATAAAATTGTGGAAGCATTACTTTTGCTATCTCTCAAAATGGTACAGCCCATAGAAAGAAGGTTATGTTGTACTGGTATTTTAAAAGTTTGATAAATTCATCAAAAGAAAACTCAACTAAACCCTCCCTATATCTATGAAATTTTGTACCAACCCTGACAGTAACCCAAGTGGCAAATATTATAGATATAAGAAGGGATCCATACTAGTCTAGAAGGAATAATTGTCCTGTATTTTGCTACTCCAAATGTCATCTGTTTCTAGTAAGATCCCTATATTAGCAAGGATATGTTCCTGGCCAGATTATGCCTACCTGACACCGCAGATTTATCTAAATACCTTTCAGTTATCCAGCTTCCAAACTCAGCATACCTTAAAATATAAAATTCCTAGGAAAGTAACCTCTTTAGGAATATGCTATGTACTCCAGAGCTGATTTATGGTAATTTCCAGGGAAGCATACTATGGAATTGCCTGGAGGACCAAATTGCTGGAAAGACGATTTTTCACTAGGCTTGGTAAAGTCTAACCATTTTGAAATAGCCTTTTGGTGTGCTGGGTGTGGGCCTTTCTACACTGCCAGAAATCTCCAGAGGAATTAGGTTATTTTAATCCAGTTCCTTCCAAGATTTTGACCCACCTCCAATCCCAAAGGCCAACCTTGGAGGGCATACAGCCACCCTCCAGCCCCCCATTTTCCCCGCAAAAACTTACCTAAGGGGCCTGCAGGAAACACAGGTCCCTCTGGAGAGTTCTCATGACATGTGAAAGTGACACCTCAGGAGGTGTGAGGGGAGGGAATCCCCCATACACACACACCTCATGATGCATCATTTTCACATGTCAGGAGAACTCTCCAAAGTTCTCCTGACTCCTTGCTCCAAGAGTCCGAAGAACCAGGATAGCTGTGGGGTTTGACCCCTGGGACTGCAGAAGAATTCTCGGGAGTCAATCCCCACAGGCCCAGCACCTGCAAACATCTGGACCTTAGCAGGTGTCAAATTAATTTGGAGAGAACTGGGATATCCCAGTTTTCTTCAGATTAATCCAGGTTTACCTGAGGCATCATTTGGACAGTGTAGAAGGTTTTAGGACAGTGTAGAAGGACCTTTTTGAGATGGGGCATTTTATATTTGCAGTATGCAGTGCTCAGATACCTTTTTTATAATCTTTATTGTTTTCCTGAATATATATATATATATTGCATTTCTCTTAGCTCTGTTAAAAATAGACTTATGGTACCACTAAACCTTTTACAGTTTTCTTTTATCATGATATTTCACAGGCTACAAACCACTTCTTCAAATGCTTCAAATATATACACTCCCACCCCTATAACTACCTTTATTCCACTTATAGTATACATCACTGTGGGTGTAATCAGAACAAAAGACAGATGTAGAAAGTGACAATTAGAAGCTACTACCATAAAATCCTGAGAAAATGTCCTGGAAAGAGGAGTAAGCAGATAATAATAATTTGTTAGTTGATATATGTGTGTGCATATTTTACCTAAGTAGTACTATGTTGACACAGTATGTTTTGTTCTGTTGTGCAAAGACCAGAGGGTCCCACTGCATCTTTCACTCTGCCTCTTTTAAGTACTGTATGTGGAAAATTTACCACACATAATATAATTTCAGTTTTTAAATACACACACTTTGCAAAGAAACTATTATCTTGATTCAAACCTTTGGTAATGGAATTGAAATTGTATCACGTTTCAGATGTCTACTGCTTTGGCTTCCCTTGAAATTCCTGTTTCAAAATAGCTACTTTGAAACCAGTGGTAGTGTGCCCTGGGAAAGTGAAGTGGTCTGGCACTGTTATGGATGTCAGTTTTGCATCCGCTTTTTTTTTTTTTAATGTAGAAGCTATGCTTCTGGTTCTGTGTAGAAAGTACTGCTGTCTGCAAATGTCATGTATCAGTGCTTTCCAAACTGTCTGGGACCAATTGTTGGTGTTTTTTTCTCAATATGCTAGAGACCAGTTCCATATTTGTGCCAATTGGCAGTTGCTATAATTGTTTCTTTCCCCCCTTGGAATGTTTCTCTGATGCCTTGTAGATCTAATATTATCATTGACATCTTTAGTATTGTTAGAGTAGATGTAGTGACAATGTTGACATCTGCATTTGTAGCAAAATCTTATCCCTTTTTTCATATCCATGAGCCCTTGTTATTTAAACTGTTGTATGCTTTCAAGTCATTATTGACTTTCGGCAACCCTAAGGTGAACCTATCTTTTGTCAAGATTAGTTCAAGGGAGGTTTGCCTTTGCCTTTTATGTACCCATGTCATTTGGTTTACCCATTTTGACACCCTCTACAAACAGAAGAATATAATTGAAAATCAAGTGTTCAGATGTTAAAATACTGGCTTTTAAAGGGTTGCCAAAATACAGACCAGAAGAGTGTGCTATAAGTGTAGCAAATGATCTTAGCCCTCCACACTGGTTCTTAACAGGTTGCAGTTTATGGAAGACGTAAAGGAAAGATAAAGACAAAAGGGCATATTTGAGGATGTAAAAACTCTCCTTTTCTATCACTACAGTCACTGCCATTTTCACACCTGTGTACTTACATTTTAAAAGTAGACTTCCCACATCCCTTCTGTGTAAAAAAACAGAGGGTTTTTTCCCCCTCAAAATTAGTATTTCTTACAATCCCCCCAATATTTCCTCAAACATTCTTTTTTGTGAATAATTCTTATCTCTCCACACACAAAATCCCAATATTAAACAAAAAACTGGATTGCTAAAAACAGCAAGAGTATTCAAAATTATTATTACAAAAACAATTCCATTTCAATTTCCATAAACATAAGTGCTGCTTGTTGTGTGGGACCAACTGTGTATTAAAGAAATGTGGGGCTTTAGTATGAATGCAAACATCAGTTTCTTGAGACACACATTTTGTGTAAAAACTGGAAATTTTGCAAAAGTTCCCCCTCCCTCCAAAGCCCATATATGTATTTCTGGAAATAGTAGTTTATGTGCAAAACTTTTGCATTTTCTTCACACATGAACAGTGTGGGTTTCTGGAAACTGATTTTTTTTAATGAAACATTACTTCTCCCACAGTGGTGAAAAAAATTCAGAAATGATTCATCTTTGCATGTGTGGATGAATATTACATCTCAATTTTACTCTGACTGATGCATCTGTATGCAATTCTTTGAAATTTTATACATAGTTTTGGGCACATTTTATGTTTTCAAAATGCATCATAAGCCATTCTTATGGCAAAATATGTTTCACTACCCTGGTAGTCTTAGCAAGTGTGAAGTGGATACTTTGGTATCAAAATGTGAATAAAATTAATGCTAATCCTTAAAGTAAGATAAATTGATATTCTAGATCAAGATTAAATTCTAGATTTGTTTGAGCCATAAAGCCTTATTTGAAATGACACTTCTTCTGTCTGTTGCTGTAATAAGGGAACTCTACTTGTTGAATTTCTGCCCCTTATGTGGATAAAAGAGTAACTAGGTCCCATTAATTGAGAGTTTAAAGGAAGTTGGCAACCATGTCAGCCCATCCTGCTACATCTGTCTCTTTTTTTAAAATTAAAACTATCCAGAAAGCACACTTCCCTAAGGCATGCTGCTAATAATAATAAGTATGAACCATTTAGGTGTTAGATGCACTCAGCCAAAATCTGTTCATGCAAGATAAATTTGCCTTTATCACAGGATGAGTGAGTTTTTCATTGGCTCATGCCTTTGAGACAAATCCAAAGGGTATCAATAAAACTAAATTTGTCAATTATGCTCACATTTAGGAGATGAGAAAGCCATATAAATGGAGGTGATTTTTCAGCCTCTCCCAACCAAAACAAATATATAAAAAGAAAAGAAAAGGGAAAAATCAAAGAAAACACCTAGATCTGTGTTATTCAAAGTGATTATATATGGAAAAGTGGTAGTCTGCAAGCCTTTAGTTTCTAAACCATGGCGAGTTTCCAGGAAAGAAAGAAAGAAAGAATAGTCAATAGGTACAGATAGTATGATATCCTGAAAGATTGGGTGGGGGGATCATTTTTTCTGAAATAATATAACCTGAGAAACACTAATCTAGATCATCCTTAGTTTGTTTACAAAGCTCCTAGGTTTGATCTCTTTTGACAAGGGAATGCTTTTGGCTGATAGCCCAGAAAGCTGCTGGCAGTTATTATAGACAATCCTGCATTGAATAAATTAATATTATAGCACAGCTTTCTGTGCATCCTCTTCTTTTGTACCCAAAACTTTGAATTCCTTTGTATCCGTCACAATGTAGTTAGGTGAAAATGGGAGCGAGAAGACAAAATAGGTAAATAGAAGGCACCAGGTAAAAAGAGGTACACAAGAGTGACATTTCTGACTGTCAGAAGAAGACAAGGTAGTAGGGCTGTGCAAAAAAATCTTATCAGTCATGTATGTCGGATATATTTTATTAGGTTCATGCATACAACACAATATTAAGAAATGTGGGCAGTGCCCACGCAAAAAAATTAAGAATTCAAACTTTCACCCAGTACTTTTGTGTAAGTTGCGTAAGCATCGTAACTCTCCCCGTGGTGCAGTTTTAATTTCCAGAGTAAGTGAACTGTACTGAGAGGCAAAGCCAACCTCTCAACCTATCAGGGCTGGGGGGGGGGAGGCGGAGGGAGAGCTGCGGCCATTCTCCTTTAAATTAAGGAGCACCACGAGGCTTCTTCCATTGCAGGGTGGAAGAGGAAAGAGAGAGGGGGGGGCAAGAGAGCAGAGCAAAGCAGCAAGCTAGGCTAAGGCAATTCAGGCATGCAGTAGGCTAGGCTACATTGAGAGAGGCTAGGAGGACTGCGTGGCTGACTGCTATGAGGAAGAATACAGACTGCTGGGAGTCTTTTATATTTATTTTATTTTACTTCTATAATTTAATTTATTATTGATTCTGCTAAGAAGTGACTGATGGGAACAGAAGTGGATTTTTTTTTCATTTTTTCCAAAACTATTCTGTGGGTGGGAAACTCTTCTCATTATAACATCTGTTACTATTATGTACTGGGGTGACTGGGCCAACAGTCCCAATGCATTGGTTTTCTGAAATCATTATGTGTTTGGGAAACCTAGTTCAATTAAAATATACCAGTTTAAAGAAAATAAATCTTTTCTCAGTTATTGCATCAGATACTATCAATGTGTGAATGACTGGCACAACAGCCAACCACCCCACTCCACCACACAGCCATAGCAGCTAAGCTACATTACAGACAAATTTAAAAAAAGATAACAATTAAACATTTCCCCAAAAATCAGTAGATGTGTGAATCTTTCTGAATCTTAGGAAAATTATGCCCTGGTTATGCTGTGTCATTGTAGAGAATTTCAAGGAGATAGCTCTTGTAGTTTTGTAGTTTCTTTTAAAAATATTTTTGTAAAAACTTTAAAAATTCTCCCAAAAAATCAGTGGATGAATGAAACATGTGTTCTACAATTGTAGCAAGTTTCCAAGTTTCATCCCGATAGCTCCAAAAATAAAGGAGAAAGGAGCCCTCGAAGCTTCTCCACTTGCATTATTACATAATGAAAAAATAATAAAAATTCCATTACATTGCAATACTTACAATACAGACCCCTTACAATATTTTAGAAACACTTTAGAAACTATTCACCCCTCATTTAGTAATGAGTATTGAAACATTTTTTTCGTTGATTGCATTCCCCTACAAGGTAATATTCCTATTCCATTCCATGAAGACAGCCTGAATAGGATGCACTTTCAATCTTTCTTCTTATTATTGATACCCAGTGTGCACAACTATGACAAAAGACAGCATACTAGACCAAGGGGAACAAGTAATCTGTGCGATGTAGCTTACTGGTGACAAGATATTTTTCACAGCTGCACCAGCAGGCAGCATACTAGACTAAGGAGATCAAATTATCTCCATGCCTCACAGAGACATAGCTCTTTTCCCCAATGCATTCCCACCAAATGTCCATTGCTCTAGCAGTGAAGATTTTGGGAATGTACCATCGGGTGGGGAGTGGAGGAGCAGTTAACAGAAAAACCCTGTTGTGTTTAGTGTTCTTCTAAAGCAGTATTTCTCAAACTGTGCTCCTCCAGATGTTTTGGACTTCAGTTCCCAGAAATCCCAGACAGTTTACCAGCTGTTAGGAATTGTGGGAGCTGAAGTCCAAAACATCTGGAGGAGCACAGTTTGAGAAACTCTGTTCTAAAGTATTAACAAATATTTTTAAACCCAAAGTAAACTATTATTGTGTAGTTAATGTAAGCAAACCTAATTATCAATATTTCAATATTATATCTCTGGGCTGCCAATTTAGAATGGATTATAAGGAAGGCAAAACTGGCATTACAGCACATGATGTCATGCCCATCCTTTTACCAGTTCCCCCCACCCTATCCTGTGAGTCTCCATCCCTAGCTATTGATGAGAAAACCCATCAATAGATCCAAATCCCACTAGATTTCTATCACCTACTTTAGTGTGCTAGGTCACTTCTACTTCTCTGCCCCCTGATGTCATGTCACTGCCAGCAGAAGTAGAAGGGACTCAGAATGCTAAAATAGGTGAGAACAGCCTAGATGTTTCTTCTCCCTTTCTCTTGCTATTCTTAAGCTGGCAATTCATACACACACACACACACACACACACACACATATACATTAATAATAATGGAATGGCAATAGTGCAGTATAGCAGAGTTATGAGTGTGTGCAGGAATATGATCATGAGACTGATAAGATGATGATGATGATGATGATGATGATGATGATGATGATGATGATTATTATTATTATTGTTATTATCCCACTTTTCTCCCATGGTGTCACGACCCAGGCTGCAGAGCACCAATAACCATACACAGAGGCCAGAATCTATCTAATATCTTTATTAAGGAAATATGTAAAGTCAATAAAAATAAGTGCAGAATAAAGTTCAGAAGAAGACCTTTCGGGAAAGGTCAATTATAGTCCAGGAAAACAATGTCCAATATGAAATATTAAGGTCCAAAGTTATAATCCAGTAACCGAAACACTCACTTTGCCAAGCAAAGTGAGGGGAGAAGACAAGGTCCTTTAGTCCATGAAACTTAGGCAAGGCAAGGAAATAACTTGATTCTTGGATACAAGGCTTAATTCAAGGCAACAAGAACAAGGAGCAAAAACAGGATCCGTGGTAATTACGTGGCGAGGTCCGGGAAGCAAGGCAAGGTCCGTGAAGCAAGGCAGGGTCCTGGGAAGCAAGGCAGGGCTGGAAACGAGAGCAAAGGACTTGGATGCGGGAGTAGCGTAGTCCACACACAACCTACTCCCGAAGCTGACGAATTGACTCCGCAAGATTCCTTCGTGGGCAAAACACCTAAGTAGAGTCTCGTTTTCCCGCCAAAGAGCAGTTCTCTGGGGAACCAGAAACGAAAGCTATTCTCTGAGTCCAGATGCATGACTCCTTAAAGTTTCCCATGGGAAGCAGGCTTAATCAGCTGAATGCTTTGCAGCGATCCTAGCGCTCCTGCGAGACGCCTCCTGAGCGCCCCTCTGTTGTTTACAATAATCATGGCGAGAAAATGGGGGAGATTTCGGCTCAGGGCTTGTTTGACAAACTTCTGGAAGGCAAATCTCCTGCAGGTGCAAGGGCTCCAATTCTGGCTGAGAAAGCTCCAATTCTGGCTGAAACGGTGGGAAACCTAAGTTTTCCTCTTCATCTGTCACAACAGCACTAGGAACGGGACTACATGGCCCATGAGTCATCACACTATCCCCCTCCTCAAGCCCCCTCTCAAAAATGGGCTCTCTCCCCGAGGTGCGGGGCCGCGGCTTGGCGGGGTAGGTCTGATGGAAGCGGCGGGCTAAATCGGGGGCATGGACTGTGGAAGCGTCTTCCCAAGAGCGTTCTTCGGGGCCAAAACCCACCCAGTCAATGAGATACTGAAGGCGGCGGCGATGAAAGCGAGAATCCAAAATGTCCTGAACCTCGAATTCCTCCTCCCCATCCACAAAAACAGGAGTGGGGGCCGGCCGGTCTGCATCAGGGCGCACACCATCCGCCGGAAGGAGCAGAGAGCGATGAAACACTGGATGGATGTGCATAGAGCGCGGAAGTTGGAGTTTGAAAGTCACGGGGTTAAGTTGCGCCACCACTGGATAGGGACCAATGAAACGGGCATCTAGCTTCCGGCAGGGACGGTGGGAGGGCAAGAAGCGAGTGGATAGAAAAACCCGGTCTCCTACCTTGATTTCGGGGCCCGGCTGGCGATGATTGTCAGCGTGGCGTTTATAGTCCTCCTTGGCTTGATCTAGTTGCTGGAGCAAAAGTTGTTGCACCGCTGTGAGTTCTTGCAGCCAGTCCTCTGCTGCGGGAACTTCTGAGGTTTCAATGACAGAAGGAAAGAAACGTGGATGGAAGCCGTAGTTTGCAAAGAACGGGGTTTCTTTAGTTGAAGCCTGGACACCATTGTTGTAGGCAAACTCTGACAGCGGCAACAGGGAAGCCCAATTGTCCTGCTGATAGTTTACATAACAGCGAAGGTATTGTTCCAAGGTGGCATTGGTGCGCTCAGTTTGCCCATCCGTTTGGGGATGGTGAGCCGAAGATAAACGAGAGTCTATGCCCAATAGTTTTTGTAGTGCCTTCCAGAAACGGGAGGTGAATTGAGACCCACGGTCTGTGACCAAGCTCTTGGGCAACCCATGTAATCTGAAAACATGTTGAAGGAATAAATCTGCAGTCTCTTTGGCCGTGGGGAGGCCATCGCAGGGAATGAAATGGGCTAACTTGGTGAAAAGGTCCACCACCACTAGGATCGTGGTGAATCCAAGGGAAGGTGGTAGGTCAGTGATAAAATCCGCAGAAATTATTTCCCATGGACGGGATGGGGTAGGAAGGGGATGCAGTAACCCCGAGGGCTTCTCCCTTCTTGTCTTGGAACGCTGGCATACCGGGCAGGTGTTGACATATTTTTCCACATCCTTGCGGATCTTGGGCCACCAGAAATCTCTTAGGATCAAATGCATGGTTTTAAATAGTCCGAAATGCCCTGCTGGCTTGCAGTCATGACACAGACGAAGTGCCTGGAGGGATGTAGACGTGATTTCTATAGCAAAGTAAACCATCCTTAAGCGAGAAGGGAAATTGTAGTCCTTGGCGAAGTTGATCCTGAGCCCAGGCATCTGCCTGTTGACTGGCCCTGATTTCCTGAGCACAAAGGGGCCCTGGAGAAGAGGGAGTTGATTCAATTGGAGTGGATTTGGTGTTCCCCACTGTGAGCGTGGCAAAGTTCTCGGGCTGCAGCAATTGGGATTCAAAGGTCTCTCTGCGCCCTGCAGTATATTCTGGTTTCCGTGATAGAGCATCTGCTTGCTTGGTCTGAGCTGGGGTTACATAATGAATCTGGAAGTCAAAACGCTCAAAGAATAAAGCCCAGCGCTGTTGCCTCTGATTTAACTTGCGGGCAGTTCTTAGATGTTCTAGATTCCGATGATCAGTATGGACCTCAATGGGAAATTTGGCCCCTTCTAACCAATGTCTCCAAGTTTCGAAGGCTGCCTTTATGGCCAAAAGTTCTTTTTCCCAAATAGTGTAATTTCTCTCTGGGGCTGTTAGTTGACGGGAGTAAAAGGCACAAGGGTGAAGATGATCTCCCACTGGTTGCAAGAGTACAGCCCCAATTGCCACATCGGAGGCGTCAGCCTGCACAACAAAAGGGGTTTTAGGATCTGGGTGCTGAAGGATTGGCTGGGACGTGAATAATTTCTTTAGTTGCTGGAACCCTTTCTCTGCTTGCTCCGTCCAGCGAAAAGGCTGTTTCCCACGGATGCAGCTGGTGATTGGATCAGACCAGCGGGCAAAGTCTGAAATGAAGTTGCGGTAATAGTTCGCGAACCCCAAGAAACGTTGCACCTCTTTCTTGTTGGTTGGCGCCCGCCATTCCAATACTGCTGTAACCTTTGCCGGGTCCATGGAGAGCCCTAGTGGTGAGACACGGTATCCCAGAAAATCTACCTCTTGTAGATCAAAAGCGCATTTTTCCAACTTGGCATAAAGTCCATGATCCCGCAATCGTTGTAACACCATTCTGACGTGGTTCTCATGTTCTGATTGTGATCTAGAAAACACCAAAAAATTGTCCAGGTAGATGATCAAGAACCGATCTAGATAGTCCTGAAAGATATCATTGACAAAATGCTGGAACGTTGCGGGAGCTCCACATAAACCATAATTCATGACCAGGGACTCGAATAATCCGAATTTAGTCTGGAAGGCGGTTTTCCACTCGTCCCCCTCCCTGATGCGAACTAGATTATAAGCCCCCCGAAGATCCAGCTTGGTGTAAGCCTTGGCCCCTCGTAGCCGATCTAATAGGTCCGAGATCAAAGGCAGGGGATAGCGGTTCCGCTTAGTGATATTGTTCAATGCTCTATAGTCCACCACCAAGCGTAGGTCCCCTGACTTCTTTTTCACAAACATCACTGGGGAAGCGGCTGGGGATTGAGAGGGTCTGATGAACCCCTTGCGGAGGTTTGACTCTATGAACTCCCTGAGAGCTTCTTGCTCTGGTTCAGTCAAGGAGTAGAGGTGTCCTCGCGGGATCGGGGCCCCCTCCACCAAGTCAATGGCACAGTCATAAGGCCTATGCGGGGGTAGTCTCTCGGCTTCCTTTTCATTGAAAACATCCCAAAAGTCTGAGTATTTCTTGGGCAAGGTGATGATGGATTCAGCGTCTGTGGCGTGACAGACCTTGGCTACAAGACAATGATTTTGGCAATATTTAGAAGCAAACTGCAGTTCTCTGTTGGTCCAAGAGATGCTAGGGTCGTGGAGTGTCAGCCATGGAATTCCCAAAATCACAGGGAAGTGGGGAACCTCAGTAACAAAGAAGGAGATCTCTTCCATGTGTTCCCTTATCCACATTCTGGTGGGCTCAGACCATTGGCTTACTGGACCTGTCTTTAGGGGGCGGCCATCTATGGCTTGCACCACCCGGGCGTTCTTGAAATCGTGATATTGTAATCCCAGAGAGTCGGCATACTCTCTATCAATGAAATTGTTTGTCGCTCCTGAGTCTATCATGGCACGGATCATGATGGGTCCTTTTTTCGCTGACCACAAGGTGACCACTAGGAGAAATAGGACCCCGGTTGGCGGCTCTTGAGTGGGGTTTTTGACCGGGTTGGCGAGCCTCTCTACGCCCGGTCGCTGGCTTCCCCTACCGGCTTTGCGCCAGCCGCCTCAGACGCCTTCGTCTCCACGGAGGACGCCGCCGCCAGACGAGCGGCGGGCTTTCCTTTGGCTGGACACTCTCTGGCAAAGTGGCCCCCGTTTCCGCAGTACCAACAGAGGTTTAAACGTTGGCGGCGGGCCTTTTCGGCAAGATCTAGTCTGGGACGCACATTGCCCAACTGCATCGGCACCTCCTTGCTTCCTCTGGGGTATGGGGCTGGTGGCGGGGGTCTCCACACTGGACGCGGCTGGATGCCGGGCGGAGCGGGAAGTTTTGCTCCAGCTCTTCCACTCTGGCCTCGGATCCACTGTTTTCTGTTGGCAAGCATGACTTCAGCTCGTAAACATTGATCAATGAGTCTTTCAAGAGAGTTTGGAGGGTCCACTTTGGAGATTTCCTCCAACATCTCGATGTCAAGACCCTCCCGAAACTGTCCTCTGAGGGCTATGTCATTCCAGCCGGTGTTTTGGGCCAGCACTCGGAACTCGGCTATGTACTGGGACAAGGGCCTGTCCCCTTGGGAAAGGCGCCGGAGTTTGTGGCCGGCCGCCTCTAAATTGTCCTCGATCCCCCAAGTCGCCTTAAGGTGATCCAAGAAGTTTAGCGCGGAACTTAGATGCAGGGAGGCTTGATCGAACAGTGCCGTCGCCCAATTGGCCGCTGGCCCGTCTAGGAGACTATAAATCCATGCCACCTTGATGTCTTCTTGGGGAAACTCGGCATTTCGGGCCTCTAGGTTTGCCTGGCATTGGCAACGGAAAACATGAACCTTGGAAGCCTCTCCAGAAAACTTGGTGGGCAACGCCAGGGCAGGGAGACGGGCTCCACGTTCCTTCAAGCCCCATATTTCTCCCTCCTGCGCATGGAGCATATCACGGATCCTGTCCACTTCATCCTTGGCGATGGTGTAGCTGAGTGGTTGGTCACCCGGTCCGGCTCCGGTAGACATTCTGGCCTAGATTAAATGGTGCTTAGGGTGGCGGAGTCAAACTGTCACGACCCAGGCTGCAGAGCACCAATAACCATACACAGAGGCCAGAATCTATCTAATATCTTTATTAAGGAAATATGTAAAGTCAATAAAAATAAGTGCAGAATAAAGTTCAGAAGAAGACCTTTCGGGAAAGGTCAATTATAGTCCAGGAAAACAATGTCCAATATGAAATATTAAGGTCCAAAGTTATAATCCAGTAACCGAAACACTCACTTTGCCAAGCAAAGTGAGGGGAGAAGACAAGGTCCTTTAGTCCATGAAACTTAGGCAAGGCAAGGAAATAACTTGATTCTTGGATACAAGGGTTAATTCAAGGCAACAAGAACAAGGAGCAAAAACAGGATCCGTGGTAATTACGTGGCGAGGTCCGGGAAGCAAGGCAAGGTCCGTGAAGCAAGGCAGGGTCCTGGGAAGCAAGGCAGGGCTGGAAACGAGAGCAAAGGACTTGGATGCGGGAGTAGCGTAGTCCACACACAACCTACTCCCGAAGCTGACGAATTGACTCCGCAAGATTCCTTCGTGGGCAAAACACCTAAGTAGAGTCTCATTTTCCCGCCAAAGAGCAGTTCTCTGGGGAACCAGAAACGAAAGCTATTCTCTGAGTCCAGATGCATGACTCCTTAAAGTTTCCCATGGGAAGCAGGCTTAATCAGCTGAATGCTTTGCAGCGATCCTAGCGCTCCTGCGAGACGCCTCCTGAGCGCCCCTCTGTTGTTTACAATAATCATGGCGAGAAAATGGGGGAGATTTCGGCTCAGGGCTTGTTTGACAAACTTCTGGAAGACAAATCTCCTGCAGGTGCAAGGGCTCCAATTCTGGCTGAGAAAGCTCCAATTCTGGCTGAAACGGTGGGAAACCTAAGTTTTCCTCTTCATCTGTCACAACAGCGCTAGGAACGGGACTACATGGCCCATGAGTCATCACACATGGGTGGGATTCAAAGCAGCATACAATAGTTAAAAACAAAAATTACATAACATAAATTCAAGCAAAAAACATCATAAACCAAATACACAAATTGCACACTACATAAACCATATATAAATAAATTATGAGATATACAATTGAAAAATTCCCTGAACCTCCAGCCATTGAGGTTATCCATAAAACAAATTGTACTAAGATCCTAAAACCATCCTACCTGTTGGCCATTGCCTGCAGTGAAGTCAGCCAGGGCAATGGAGCAATCAAGAAAGGGAGGAGGGAGAGGGGGTGATTCCTTCTCTCCCCTCCCTAGTCATCGTGTTACCCCAGCCAATGTCACTGCACATGATTACCAACATGTAGGATCCATGTTACAGGCAGAGACCACTGTGACATTGGGAATGGGACAGGATAGTAAGGGTGGCCGCCCAGTGTCACTGAACTGTGTTCAGTACTGCTGGGTGGTTGAAACTGCCTCTTGCCTCCACAGTATCTGGGGGAATGTTTGTGTGACCCATATTGGGGCTGATTCAAAATATGCCATGCCAGATCAGCACAGGTTAGTGGGTTACTAAAGATCCTGCCCTAGTTTCCTTTACTTGCAGAGATAGATTTTAAATGGAAGCTGTAATTGTTCCTACCCATTCCCTTAGATGGACAGCATTTTGAGAACTTCAAATTTACCAACAAGTGGGCAGCATTCTGAATTCTCAAACTTTCTGCAAACAAGTTAAGGTATCAAATCTTTTAGACCTGAAGAAACAAAGGTCTGGATATCATTTTGTTCTTGCTACATGTTTAACCCTAGCAGCTATTAAGTCAGGATCTAATATAGTCTTGTTGTAGAAAGGCAGGGAACATAGTAATCATCTAATAATCCTGCCAATTATTATTACTTTATGATCTGCCCCAATGTCATTTCATTGTATTCAAAATAATCCACCTTGATACTGCACTAATATTTCCAGTTTTCTTAAGGCAGTATTGTCCTTCAGAGCTTATGAAATACTTCACATGATATATAACTTCTTTAAATTGTTTCTGAGAGCAATACTTTAATTAGACCGTGTGAATGAAGCAGTATTTTCAGAGGTAATAAGTAATGATAAAAGGCAAGGTACAGTATGTGTCCTAGATTTCTCTGATAATTGGTAAATTGCTATACTTTGTGGAATGCCGTGACAACCGAGAGAGCGATTATTGAACTAAAGATGTAAGTTTCTTTGATGAGATGATGACTCCTTGATTAATCAAAGTAGTGGAACAGGTTAGTTTATATGAATTTCAGACTGCTTTTCAATGTCATTTTTCATGTAACGTATACCTCCCATCAGTTTTAGACATCTTTGAAAAGGACCACTAGCAAAATACATATAAAGTCCCAAAATATATATACTGTTACTAGGCTTGAGTTCGGATCTGTTTTGATCCATGTTCTTCAACTTCATTGGGAGGCCATAATGGCAAGCCTCCACTGCCATCTTTTTTTCAACAACCTCATGGCAGCTGATCATGCCTTCTCTTCTGGTTTTCGGTAGCACAGGGTTTCCATTGCAGCCCTGCCTGTTCAACCAATTGGAGAAGAAAGCCATGATGTGTCTCACGCAAGCTGAATCTATTTAACAGGGCAACATCCATTTGTTCAGTTGCGTCCTGCTTAAATCAGATTGCCTGCCTCACCTCCACTGTTGCCGCCACTCACTCTCAAGCTAGCTCAGCTCAGCTTGATTTTTTGGCTTAGTTTGGCTTTGCTTGGCATCTTGAATCTTTTTTATTTCTCTTTTTGATTTTTTTTAATTGGGACTACTGGGAGTTGTAAATGTGCGGGAAGGGTTGGGTGAGTGCAGACACACATTTGGGGGCTTGGGAGAAGAGAGCATCTCTTTGCTCTTTGAGTGCTTTTCTTTTCTTTTCTTTAAAAATATTTGGGTGGCTCTGTTGAAAGCCTTGAGTCATCCTTTAGCTTCTTTTTCTCCTCTCCTCCTCTCCTGCAACATAAACAATAATAATAATTACTCTTAATAATAGTAATTCCAGCAAACAAAAAAACCCTCATTCTCTGAAAAGTATTACTTTTACTCAGTACCTACCTACCAACTAACTCCCTACCCTACAAGCTATAATTTCATTCCTTTGCAACCTATTTTTCTTTCTTAATATTTCTCTCTGTGAGTGCTTTGCCTCCTGCATTTCAAATTATTATTATTATTATTATTATTATTATTATTATTATTATTATTATTATTATTATTATTAAGAAGAAGTATTGATGACTACAAAGAAGTCACAACTACTAAACTGCTTCACTCTAATTATTAATATTCTTAATAATTATAATCTCAGCAAACAAAAAGAGAAATTCTTATTCTTAGAAAACTACTACCTTTACCTACCTACCTGCCTACTAGTATTAACTACCCTACAAACTATAATTTCATTCCTCTGAAAACTATTTCTCTCTTAATATTTCTCTCTGTGGGTGCTCTGCCTCTTGCAATTCAAGTAATTATTATTATTAATAATAATAAATATTGGCTGCCTACAAAGAAGTTGCAACCATTACACTGCTTCACTCTGTGGAGATACTTGGCCACCAGAACCTTTGCAAACTAGCCTCTCTCTTTATCTGTCCTTTGCTCTTGGAGTGCTTTGCTTTTCTTTAAATATGTTTGGGAAGGAAGTTTTATAGTGGGGCTGGAGCACTGGGCTGTGTGATGTGGAAGTGCATCTTTGACATTTGGCAGGAAGGAATAGTGCCCTGCTGCTGCTTCTGGAGAAGTTAGAAGACAGGGCCAGCAGGGGGAAGGATACCTTTTGGGGTAAGGGGAGCCTGGGGAGCCTGTCCCTTGCTGCCAAAGAACCAAAAATAGCTTGTTTTTGGCCACAGAACAAAAACTGCCATTTGACAGCCTGTCTGTTTTTAGGAGACACGCAAAAACAGATATGGGGGGCCTTCTAGTAGCGGGCAAGCAGAAATGGATAGAGGGTGACCTAAAATGCACAAACCTATTGTTTACCTGGTATCTATTAAGGATATACACATTTTTAAAAAATGCAAATATTAAATAAATCCAGAATTATAAACTTTTAACTGTGTATACATTTAGTGACACCTTTTATTTTACAATAGTAGAGTTTATTTTAAGGGTACAAAAAGTGTATATGGCCATTAAGATTTATTATACAAAAATATTGAGAAGTATATTTCAGATGGTCTCAAAACAATACTTAACTTTTGCAATTTTCAACATGTACTGTCTATCCTAAAATAAGCATCTAGCTGTCAAATCTGCAACTACTTTTCAGTATAAATTTGGCAATGAAAAGCCTATGTTTGTTTGTCTTTGTTCTATGTTAAAAGGCATTGAATGTTTGCCTATATGTGTAATGCGATCTGTGATCCGCCCTGAGTCCCCTTTGGGGTGAGAAGGGCGGAATATAAATGCTGTAAATAAATAAATAAATAATAGAAAAGAAGGTGCAGAAATATTTTCACGAAAACTATACAATTCAGCTTTTCTTGGAAACTTAAATTTCACACCATTTTCAATATATTCTCTTGTATCTACTTGTTCTAGGTTGGCAGCAAATTTTAAATGATTGTATTGTCTCCTAATTTGACAAATTGTTGTGTCATTGATGACACTGATACATTCAAAATGAAATACTGCAATTAAATTATGGTTGGATTTATACACCAAAGTCATATAAATATAAATAAATCTCAATCTTCAAAAATCAATGTGTTTAACAATGACTACTATATGGACTGTATGAGTAGTGTATTAAATAATAACTGCACTCACATGTAATATGTAAAATCAGTATAGCCCCAGTAATCTTTTTTAATGGCAGCATTGCCACATTAACATATTTTGTCTAAAGATGATGTAAGATTTACAGTTTTATATTATAAAATCCACAATAATAAACATTGCATGATATGCTGGGGAGTGTCTTAAACTCATTCATGTAATATTGTTCTTTTCTCCCCCCCCCCCCCCACTTTGCTAAACAATATCAATGAATGAGATGAAGTAACCTCGTAGATATATTTCTCTTTGGGGAACTTCCCTCACAAGATAGGAAATAATAGAGAGAATACTGGTAATAATGACACTTTGCAATTCCACAAAAGTTGTTTTGCTAGATATTCTAGAAATCCCTTTTCTTTTATACATGGATTGTTTTTCCAAAAAGGGACTAGAATAAATAACAAAATGAATTAGAGAACAAAAGAATAATGAGTGGCAATAATGAATTATTTCTGGGGTGGGATGGCATGAATTGCATAAAATTACTGTTAAAAAGTAACTTTTCAGTCTGATTTTGATTTTTTTTCAAAAATCTGTCATGGGATAATTTCATATCATAGGTAAAAATAATAAAGTTTAGTTTTGACTTAAGAGAAAGACGAGACAGTGTGATGCAGTAGCTAGCTATGCACTGGACTACAATTCTGGAGACCCTGGAAATCTACTTGGTGGCCACATTTCCTTACTCTCAGAGGGAGGCAAAGGCAACCCCCCACTGAACAAATCTTGCCAAGAAAACACCGAGATAGTTTCTCCCTAGGGATTCCATGTGTGAGAAGTGACTTGAAAGAACACAAGAGGTGTTGGATATAGAAGGCTAACATTTCTGATGCATCATAACATTTTTGTGCTTTTGTATAAATTCATAACTGAGAAGGCTGGTTAAAGACATTTTGCTTCCTCCATTCTATGTCAAGCCTGAGGGCTGCAAACTAACTCAGGATGGCCTCATGCACCACTCTTACCCAGTGATTCCTTTGCCACTGTTGTCTGCCTCCTTGTATCTCCTGGCTGCTGGTCTCACTTTGTCTCGTGACAGGGCCAGTTCTGTCAGATGAAGCTTAATTTTTTACCATCTTCCGCTATAATATCTTGTAAATCACTGGTTATATTCTTGGAAACAGTTCAAGGCTTGACAGGTTCATGTTATTTTTAAACCCACTGTATCCATGTTTGTTACAGAAGCATTTTATATTCTGTGCCAATACCACTCTCCTGCACTCTGTGCCTCATTGATCTAAGTAAAGTGAGTGCAATTACTTATACCACTTCCCCTTCTTTTGGTTAAATCTCTTTCTCATTTGTCCTTTTCCTTTTTAGTAAGACCCAAATTTCAGGTTGTATAGCCCCAAACCCTGTCATATCCTACAATTTGAATCTAAATGACTGCCTAGATTTTCAAAACTTATTAACCTGATGGTGCAGCGGGTTAAACTACTGAGCTGCTAAACTTGCTGACCAAAAGGTCAGTGGTTCAATTCCTAGGAGCAGGGTGAGCTCCTGCTGTTAGCCCCAGCTTCTGCCAACCTAGCAGTTTGAAAACATGCAAATGTGTGTAGATCAATAGGCACCACTCTGGCGGGAAGGTACCGGCACTCCATGCAGTCATGCCGGTCACATGACCTTGGAGGTGTCTACGGACAACGCCGGCTCTTCGGCTTAGAAATGGAGATGGCACCCACTCGCAAAAATCCGACACAACTAGATTTAATGTCAGGGGAAAACCTTTACTTTTACCTTATTAGCCTGGCATGGTTATTTATTTAAGCTAATTTAATAATGGTGAAGTAATGCTAGTTACTTGTTTTTACTATTTACTAATTATGAAGTCATCATACTATTTGCTATTTGCAGTCATTATATACATTTTGAATTGTTTGTATTCAATAAAATCCTTCCTTTATGTGTGAAAATACATTATGTTATAGTCAGCTATTGGTTATTGGATCCCAAATAGCAAGATTAAAACTTTCATCAGGTAATATGAACTCAAACTTGAGGTTTACTTCTTAGATTGTAATCTAGAGCTTCCAATGAGAGAATGGATTTAACAGGGATTGCCATCTTATTTTAATAACTGCTGTTGGCAATATGTAGAACTTGGAAGACACTTTTCTAGTCTTTCAGTTCACTGCTTTTTGCCGTTATGTCTGTGTTTAAAAAGTGAAAAAACAGCAGGTCATTTCTGAAGACCACTAACTGAGAGCTATGTAACATCCCACTGCTCCTTGTTCATCAGATTCTCAACCATTTGGAGTTCTGTGATGTCTTCACAAGCAGATCATGATAGTGTTAATGCTTTCTACCTGACAGCCAACACCACCTGCTGCTAAAAGAGTCCCTCCTGGAAACGTATCAATGCAATGCTGCTGGCTCCAGACAAATATTCACTCAGTGAATGAGAAGGTTGATTTTGCCTTCTCTTATGCCTCCACTCCCACTAGGAAAGTTGGGTGTTCTGGAGAATTTCACAAGCAAGGTTTCAGAAATAAAAACCAACAAATCTCAAAACAGATGTAAAAAATATCGAATCCAATAACAAATTCCCCTCGTCCAAGGGGAGGGATTTCCTTCCTTAGTTTTGTGCTCAGTTTGCTGTCAAACTGTAAATGCCATGGATGAAGACCTCCACCCCCCAATCCCCCCAAAGACAGTGGCTCAAGAAAGTTGACTTTTAGCAGGAAAATAGGCTATGCAGAAAGAAAGAAAGAAAGAAAGAAAGAAAGAAAGAAAGAAAGAAAGAAAGAAAGAAAGAAAGGGAATAACAAGCTAAGTTGGGAATTGGGAATTGGAACATAACATTTTTAATATGCCCCACCAATCAAACAGACCTGTAGTGATATGTCAGAGCCTACCCACACTAGTATATACTTATATCATTTTTAAATTTCCATTAAAAATCCCAACTATTAAAATTCTGCAACAATCTCTTTACATTTTTGCAAGGAATTTTTTTACACAACCTATTCCACAAATAATGTTGATGCAATTTGATCACAAATAATAATAATGATAAGATATTAAAAATTTAGGCTTGATATGTATTAGGAATGCACTTCTGTTTTAAGTTTGGCTGAAGTCACCACTTTGGAAGAGGCCACCATCTCAGCAAAGTCTGGCCAGTTTTGTAATAAAAAAATGTACAGATGTATGTTGATGTTCCCACCGAGCAAAAGGAAATCACAGACTTTGTAATGATTAAACACAGAAAGGCAGTAACTCCAAAAATGATTTGGGGTATCATGAAAAACCGAAACCTGATATATTTTAATGTGTACTTTTAATAGTTTCAGAAAGAGATAATTGTTTGATTCTCTGCCTCAGGTGCCAAATTAACTTTACTAGCCTCAAATATAACGTATCTTGACATGAGAGGTATGATATTTGGTGTTCCATTAAGACTTTGTGAAGTTGCTTTTAAATACTAATTTATTCTGTAACATAACCTGAATCTCCCCAAAATGATTTGTAAATGTTAATGTTTCAAAAGTAACATAATATTAAAGGAAAGGAGAAAATGGTCCCAGGTTTTTTGGGGTTTTTTTTTGGGGGGGGGAACTTACTCCATTAATAGAAATGAAAAAGGTAATGCTGCATGTTGTTACATTATTTCACAAAAGAAATGTCTTTTTTTTTTTTTTTTGCTTATCTCCTCTTCTATAAATAACATGGTTTGGCAATATCAGTATTATCTCTAATGTGTTACCTTAAAGTTCCAATCCTACCTTAACCAGCACTGTCTTTGAGCGCATCTAAACTAAAAAATTAATGTTGTTTGACACCACTTGAACTGCTATTGCTCAATGCTCTGGAATCAAGAGAGCTGTAGTTTAACAGGATCTTTACACTTCTCTGCTGAAGAATTCTGGTGCCTCACTAAACTACAGGTCCTAGGGTTCTGTAGTGTTAAGCCATGGCAGTTAACTGAATTGATTTTATAGTCTACATCAGGCACAGGCAAACTTCATCCTTCTAGGTGTTTTGGACTTCAACTCCCATAATTCCCAATAGCTGGTAAGCTGGTTGGGATTTCTGGGAGCTGTAGTCCAAAACACCTGGAGGGATGAAATTTGCACATGCTTGGTGGAAATGCACTCTTTGTCATCTTCTGAAGGCTATAGTTATCCTAAACCACTGGTTCTCAATCTTTAGGCCTCCAAAGGTTTTAGATTACAATTCCCATTAGTCATGCTAGTTGAGGCTTCTGGGAGTTGAAGTCCAAAACATCTGGAGGACCAAAGACTGAGAGCCAGTGTCCTGAATCAAGGAAACCCATTATCAGAACCAGAAGTCAAAATTCTAAAATGATATTTTGCACATCCCTACAATTCTCTTTAACAGAGGCATGCACTGACTAATGATTAGGATTGGTTCCATTTTTAGTAAACTTTGGTAGCCATGCCAGATTGAAGACTGAGTGTATGAGCCAGGACCAGGCAAGAAACCAAGAACACAGATGTATCAAAGTCCTAAGGAAGTATTCCAGATGGCTATCTAGGTGACTGGAGAGTTTCTTACTGTCTGATTATATTGCCTAGACAGAGTTGTTAGTAAATCAGGTTGATCATTTTGATACTGAAATGAAAGCAACTTGAACTTTCTGGAGAAGCAATGCACTTGTCAGCAATGTCACAGCCTATGATCTTACTAGCTATCAGTTTCAGGATGTGAATGTGTAATTCCACCCTAGAATGAAAGAAGCTGCCTATATTATAGAACTAATCTTGTTATATTTTAATGACATTTTATGGGGTTGCCAGATATCACTGAAGAAGATCAAGTCTTGCAGTGGCCTTATTCATATGTTTTTCCCTTTGGCACAGACTATTATAACTGTAAAAATGAGGCAAATATGCACAGTGTGTGTCTTCGACAAAATACAACTGCAGGCTTTATTTGTGAAAAAGGGCTAATAACTTACTTCATTTAGAACCTACCTTTCCACCACCATGGTACCCAAAGCAGCTTACAGTAAATTAAAACTATATTCAACAATTGTTTTTTGTTTTACAAAAGTTTTTTAAGCCTAAGCAATTATATTTAAAGCACATGGTTAAAACCATTTAAAACACAATTTAAAAGATAAATACAGTATACCATTCTCAAACATTCTCCTATCCTATAATTTAAGGACTACCTAAAGATCTGTTAACAGAGGGCTCTATCGGACTTTTACTGGAAGGCGTCCAAACGACACCTCCGGTAAAAGAGAATTAATTTGATACCCCATTAGACCTGGGCCTTTGTTCATGTTTTTTTTCCCAATTAGTTAATACAAATACTTTCCATCCATCTGCCTCTGGCCTGACCCATCTGTCAAATTTTTAAATGCAATGTGTCCCAATGTGTCCCACGTTTGCCCCATGCCTGATATATAAACATTATATATAATACTAGCTGTGCCTGGCCACGCGTTGCTGTGGCGAAGTATGGTGGTATGGGAAATTAAGTATTGAGGAATTGTTGGTAGTTAAGGTAAGGGGTAAAGGTTTTCCCCTGACATCAAGTCCAGTCGTATCCAACTCTGGGGGTTGGTGCTCATCTCCATTTCTAAGCCAGAGAGCTGGCATTGTCTGTAGACACCTTTAAGGCCATGTGGCCACTGGCATGACTGCATGGAGCGCCATTACCTTCCCACCAGAGCAGTACCTATTAATCTTCTCACATTTGCATGATTTCGAACTTCTGGATTGGCAGAAGCTGGGGCTAACAGTGGGGGCTCACTTCGCTCCCCCAATTCAAACCTGCGACCTTTCAGTCTGCAAGTTCAGCAGTTCAGCGTTTTAACACGCTGCGCCACCAAGGGATATTATTTCCTGAAGCTTGTTAATATACAATATTTTTTATTGTTCCTTTTTTTGTCTGTTGGAGGCAAGTATGAATGCTCAATTAGCCAAAATGATTAGCATGTAATGGCCTTTCAGCTTTAAAGCCTGGCTGCTTCCTCCCTGGCAGAATTTTTTTGTTGGGCGTTGTTAGCTGGCCCTGGTTGTTTCCTGTCTGGAATTCCCTTGTTTTCAGAGTGTTGTTCTTTGCGATATTTTATGTTCTTCTACTGTCTGTGTAGATGAAGAAGTACCCATATGCAGTGCTTGAGCGCACACACTCAACAAAAAAAAAAAGGACTGTGGTCCTCAGAAAACAGAGGATTTGCCAGACTTTGGTGAATACAGTACTTTGTTGGGAGATGTTAGCTGGCTCTGACGGTTCCCTGTCTGGAATTCCCGTTTTCAGTGTTGTTCTTTATTTAGTGTTCTGATTTTAGAGATTGTATTGTTCTGTTTTATTATACCACAATGATTTTTATATATTCTGATTTTAATGTTTTTTAATACTTGGAGCCAGATTGTGTTTATTTTCAAGGTTCTCAGCAACACAATAATAATAATATTAATAATGATAGTAATAATAATGACTTTGGTAATACACACTACTTCTCTCCCTTCTCTCCCTTTCTGGAAGAATCCTTTCTTGGGAGGTGTTAGCTGGCCCTGATTGTTTCCTTTTTGGAATTCTCAATTTCCCTGCTTTCAGAGTGTTGCTCTTTATTTACTGTCCTGGTTTTAGAGATTATATTGTTCTGTATTATTATACCACAGTAATGATTACACATTATATTTATAATATTATATTATCTTCTTAGAACTGGATTATATGAGGCTCCTTCTACACAGCTGTTTAAAATCCACACTGAACTGAATTATATGGCAGTGCAGAAACAAGATAATCCAGTTCTAAACTGATACTGTGGATTATTTGCCTTGGCATTCTGGGTAATATAGCTGTGTGGAAGGGCCTTGAGTCTACACTGCCATATAATCCAGTTCAAATCAGATAATGTGTATTTTATAGGCATTGTGGATCAGGCCTAAGTGCCTGTCCCCTGAATGCCATCTTGGCTGAGGGAGTTGCTAGGATATGAAGGGGGTGGGGCCTAAAGGCAGCAGAGTCTACATTTCTAATTGGCAGTCAGGGGGAGAAAGGCTCTTTCCTATTCTCTGTAATTTGGACTATTTTTCTAGGTTTTTTTTAAAAAAATTGAAAGACATACCTTGGATGACTATGTCTTTTGTGGCCAAATTTGGTGTGATTTGGTCCAGTAGTTTTGTTGTTTAATCTAAGGGAAAAACGCACATTACATTTTTATATATATAGATATATAATATATAAATCTTTAATGGGCTCCATGAAAAAATGTTGCTTCAAAAAGGGCTCCGTGGCTGAAAACATTTGAGAACCCCTGATCTATACAATAGTATAGTAAGTATTGGTTTTATTAACTTTGTTAAATAAAAATATTCGATAATACAAACTGTTTACTGATTTAGCAGATGTCTCTGATATGTTTTAAAATACCCCACAATTCTGAGATGCACTGATGAGTGTTGACAGCCACTTAAAACAATAGTCTGAGTTTAATGGTATATGTCATATTTGAGGGGGAAAGCTCCCCCGCCCCTGTCAATATATAAGGTTCCCTTTTCAACCACATGTAGCCAAGGATGCTTAGACTAAGAACTGAAAACTGATGTTAAAAATTATTAAACCGTAATTTAGGGTGAATGGTTTCTATTTTCCATGCTTTTATACAATTGGTTATAACATACAGTAATGACAATTAGAAGCAAAACAGAACATCTTGTATGTAATTTAAATGAACAATGAACTGTGCATTTTCAGTTTCACGAAATTTTCATATTTGAATGTATGCCAATTGTTCTTGGTTTGTCTGTTTTTTAAGATGATAACAACCAAAAACCAGGCTGACTTGACAGTGAATGGTTTGTTTGGGTTTTTTTTGGTTTTTTTTGGGGGGGGGGGGACCTTTGCTTGTGTGTGCCAGTTAAGAAACTTTTCATTGAAAAATGAATCTTGTTCAATTATGACTTTAATCTGTCTCTTGTGTATAGTGAACTTTTCTTGAATGATTTTAACTGTTTTTGATAGTGGTAGAATTAATTTGGAATTGTCAAACTTCATATGAATGTCAATATTTAATACAGCTTGGATATCCAATATAATGCAACACATTAATATGGAAGAACTGTACAGAACGTGTTGCATTTACAGATGTTCCTCCATATCCATGGATTCTGTGTTCATGGATTCAACCATCCATGACTTGAAAATTATATCTTCCCTCTCCCCTCAACCAAAACATCCAAAAAGTTAGCCTTGATTTTGCCGTTTTCTATAAGAGGCACAAAAGCTGCACATCTAGTACAGTTTTAGTGCTTTACAGTTAAGCAAATTAAAAGTTCTTATGAAGTTCAGGGGCCAAGAGAGTGAGCTAACAATCAAGATCCAAGTTTGAACTCAACTCTACCTTGAACACATTGGATAGTCACAGCAAGCCTCTTTCTCTCTTGAATAGTTTCTCTTTGATATACATGTGTGTGTATATCTTTTCTATAAGGCATAAAGCTCTATTTTTAATAACATCATAGAATTATAGAATACTAGTTGGAAGAGCCTGCATGGGCCATCTAGTCCAACCCCCCCCCCCCCCCGGCTACATGCCTGGAAGGGGGGGGGGGAACTTTAGCATGAAAGTAACTTGAACTGTAGAAATCATGTATGTCTATCCCAGTCATCACAAAATAGGGGGGAAATCACTAGAAAGTAACAGTGGGCTTCCATTGGTAGGACAGTGGATTAATTGGAAACACTATCCAATATTTATGCAGGAGTAACATTGCAATAAATCCAGTGTTGAATTCCAGGAGCGTTTAGATTTGTCGCCCTCTATCCTTCCCTTTACACACCATCTGAATATCACCTCAAGAGGGTTTCCCAGTCCACCTGGTGAAAGTGCACAGGAGGTTGTAGTGGAGGAAGGAATGTTCCCTTCTGATTTCTTCAGGTACTGTTTCCAAATAGGTGAGATCATGTATTTCAGTATTCCTCCGCCACTACCAGAACATCAATGATCACCACCACATCTTTTCCCCTTCAGCCACACCTGAATTTCTTCCTAGCATTTAATCAGAAATTATTTTGAAATTAGTCTGAGGATTGTGGATTTCCCATCATAGTATTATGAGGTCTCTGTATCTCAAAGGTGTTGCCATGTAGACATTGGGAATATTTTAGCTGGAAGCAAGTTGCAATTAAGTATCCTCATGTTTGCCATTGATGTGACAACCATGACACATCTGCGGAAATAATTTATGTCAGTATGGTTATTGATTCTGCAGTGTTCTGTCACTTGCCTTCAAGTCTTAGAGTAAAACAGGATATGATTTTCTATATTATACATTTAGTTCTTTCCTCTTTGTGTTCCATTCAATCACACAGTTCTGAAATTTATTTCTGCTAAATGTTCAACTATTTCATTTTTTCATGTGGGGCAAGGAGCTTAATGTAGCCCTTAAAAAGCAAACACATTTCTTTGTTTTTTGTAAAAAACAAAAAAAACAACAACATATGAGTGTTTTTAAATTATTCCCTGAGCTTTTTACTGTCATTAGTTTTTTTAGGTGCTCCCACAGTCCTATTTCAGCATTTATTTTTTCTTCTTTTTAAAAAATCCCAACCAAACAGAATTGCTTAATAAATGTGTGTGAAATGGCAGAAAACCATTTTGTTTTTGTTTTGAAATTCTGAGGTCCCCATTTCATTTTGGGAAGATTTGGAGGGGGAATTGTTTTGATTTGCAACTTTAATTCCAAAGGTTGTTATTGTTTCAGTAAGATTCTGTCCATTAGCGGCAATGGGAAAAACTTTGAGGCTTGTTTGTTGTTTTTATGGATATCAGGATGAAACCTGCCACGTACCCTCTTATATTTCTTCACAATGACAGAAAATCATTCCTGCCAAATTTCAGAATGTTTCAGTCATCCACTGCAGGAATTTGCAATGTACATACACAAGCCAGAAAAGCTGCAAGGTAGGTAGGCAATGGCTGGGGAGGGATTACCTTGCTATTATTATTACCCCACCTATCTCCCTTTGGTTATTCAAGACAGCTAACAATCCCTATCCTACACTTAGTCAAGTTTAAAAAGCAACAGTTAAAAAATAAAGTACTATGGTGCTAAAATAGTTTAAAATAAAATAAAAACACTTAAAATGCCCTTTAAAGCTCACATTACTCTCATCCTATCCCACACCCACTCACACCTCCCTAGCAGAATTTGGAAAAATAAAATTTGGATGATTTCAACAGAGGAAGATAGATAGACTGGATATCTATTAAAAAAAACAAAAAAAAGAATTCTCAAAAAGCTAAGCTCGCTAGCTAGCTACTAATACTCCTGTAATTTTAAGAAACAGAAACAGGCAGAAACTAAATGAAGGACACATTCTCTCTCCTGCAAACACCACAACAAACACCATAAAATGGAGGCGCTGAGCACCACTTTGCAGAAAATCAAGTGATTGGCTTTCTTCATCTGATTGGCTGCCAAAGAAAAACAGTGTGCAGCTGCCCTTTTCAGTAACTTTAACTAGCCCTCTTCCCTGCCCCATCACACTCTGGGGCAATAAATTAAATTTTTAAATTACATTGAAAAAAAGGTCAGAATAAAAAAATAGCAAATTTCTCCAAAAGTTTTGGAGTCTTGTGTTTTGATTCATAAATGCTTCAGATGGTCTTTTCCACTTCATATTTTGGCGGCTCGTATCTCTGAATCACTGGCATTTTCTGAAATCCAAAATGACATCTAGAATTTCGCACATCCCTATTGCTTAGTGGTTGTCATCACTATGAAAATGTTACATAAATGGTTGGATTTAGCTACATAATAGTATTTCTTGGAGGAGACAAACTTTCTTCAGAATGAATACAAATGCTCTTGTTCTTCTTTGCAACAATTTCTGGAAAATAACTAATGATGGATACATTTTAGTGCTAACAAAAATGTTTAAATGTGCCTTCTTTTCAAGAAGTCCTAATTTAGTCAATAGTTCAAATTTCATACCATTTTAAATTTAAAAAGTGTCACCCAATGCAGTAACTTATGGTGCCACCCTTTCATACCAGATCAGACCACAATATTGTAGCTAAAATGCTAGACTATTCAAGTATTAATAACTCTTACCCCCATGCATCTTGAGATTGTACACATGCAAGCATGCACATGTGCACACATACACACATGTGTTTATTCATCCCTACTTTGGTACATGGTTCCTTGTTCCTGATGCTGCCTGGAGACCACAGCAGCATCAGAGTGTGGTTTTCCCACAAGAAAACAGATAATATATATCCACAAAAAAAAAGCACAACTATACACAGAAGAGGGAAAGCATGTGCTGTAGCATAGATCTGTCACTGCATTTAATTTGGAATTTGTTACCAAATTTGACTCATATAGACACAGACTATATAATTTGAGAATGACTGCCTCAGTAAAGAAAGTATCTATCCATTTTTGGGTACCAATGATCATGATATTTTATTCATCTTCCTTTGCACCAGTGTATCAACACATCACTTTGATGTACTGATGCATTTTACATCACTGCAGCAGAGTGTGGCAATACCTGGAATCATTTATGGCTTTACATAGAACTTTCTATCATTTGGTGTTTTATTGTTACTTGTATTGCTTAGCATTTTAGCCTCATTTTGTCAGATCATTCCCCACACCCATGTTTAACAAACACATAACTTACCTACTGAGTTCAGCATTTTCTATATGTAATTATGTGGGACAGTAGGGCTGTGCACGTATTCATTTTCTAAAACAGGATTAATCTGATTCGGTATTTTTGTTTACCGTGTCAGCTGTAACGACACTGGTGGTGTGAGGTTTTTTCCTTGACCACAAGAAATAATGTGGTTTCACCTGCATTTGGATTTCCAAAGGCAAAGCACCAGCTATTTTGCATACAGGATTTCCTGTTTCCCGTGGCCCCTGCTGTCTAAGCCAATCGCAAGAAGGAACCATCTCATGTGTCTTCTTTCCAAGCTGGGTCTATAAATACCAAGGAGCACTACTCTATTTTCCAGTCGCATCCTGGCTGTGTGTGAGAGAGGTTGCTTGTTCCAATGCTCTGCTGCTCTCTCTGCTTTGCTATTGCTATTTGCTAGGCTTGCACACATTTTCATTGCCTTCACTACTTTGGATCGCTGTTTGCATTAGCTGCTTTGGATTGTTTTTTGCTATCATTTCAGTCCTCCTTTTATTCTCTATTTCACTAGGGAGTTCAAGGTGGGTGCGTTGTTTGGGGGTCTGTTTTAAAAGGACTTTTTGTTTGTTGCTTTAAGGCTTAATATTGTGTTGGGTGGTGGTAAAGGGAAGGGAGGGGTGATAGCCTGATTCCCTTGAGTCTCCATGGAAGAATTTTTTTCAGTCCCTTTTCCATCCCTCTCCAGCCCTATCTATCTTTCTCCTGTAGTCTGCCTTGCACCTTCCTTCTCCCACAAAATATATATTTTAAACGTTACAAAAAAGCCCTTCTTCTTCACCTCCTTGACTCTTTCATTTCTTTCCTTCCCCTGCTCTACCTGTTTGGGCTGTTGTAGCCCTGGTGCCTTAGTTCATCTGGCTTGTGTGTGTGTGTGCGTATGTGCGCATATGTGAGTGTACCCTTGGGTGGCTTCTACCTGCCCCACTGTATCAGTCTAGCAGTAGGAGTCT
The DNA here is from genome assembly GCF_035594765.1 of Anolis carolinensis. Classification (NCBI taxonomy): domain Eukaryota; kingdom Metazoa; phylum Chordata; class Lepidosauria; order Squamata; family Anolidae; genus Anolis; species Anolis carolinensis. The sequence goes on from NC_085842.1 coordinate 238,128,070, forward strand.
TCTTCACCCCAAAGACTTATTTAAAAAACAAAAATAAACTATGCCCTTGGAAGCTGTTTGTAATGTTCACGTCTTTGACTCATTCAAACACTCTTTCTCTGCCCTACCACCACTCCTCTCTGTGGAGACATTCCAAGGGATAAGATTAGGAGCTTTGGGGGTTTTTTTAAAGGACATTTTTTCATGATTTTTTTAAAAAAATCACTAAAAATGGTGAGATGATCCAAACATTATGAAACTTGCAGTGCTAAATGTGTCCTCCTATTGTGGCCACTTTTGTCCTGATAGCCTTAAAATGACAGAAAGGAGAGCCTGTGAACCCTTTTCATTGCATGGCCTCTGGCCAAAACACTCCCAAAAACCCGGCTGCCATCCCAAAAAATGGCGTATTTCCCATTAAAAAAAAAAAACGTTCCTGAAAAAGAGAATGGGGGGTGTTAGAAAATGGCACAGAATTCGGGATTTCCCTCGAAATGGGATAGGGCTATGAAAGCTTCTCAGCATAAAAAAGTCTGTCCCATATTAAGCTTTGTTCTTTTATTGCAATACAATGTTCTTTCTCTAGTTAAAACACAATAATTCTTTTGTAGTACAAAATATGAAGTTAATATTGGTTCTCTTTTCTTTGTACATTAATACCATCTGTCCTCATAACATTATTAGACCACAAGCTCCACATTATTGAATTATATGGATTGTGGTGGACCTTTTCCTGTAAATTCATGTTATTATTTAAAGAAGAAGAAGAAGAAGTAGCAGCAGCACACTTACTATTTTCATCAAGTAATTACAGTTCTTTCTTTTTTAAGTTCTTTATCATTCAGATATATAAAGATTGATAAACAAATAGATTTTCAAGAGGACAACTATTTATCAAAAAGTGATGAGAGACTACAGAGCACTTCAGTATCAAATGCCATTGGGTCTTTATTCTTCTGTTGCTTCCCTTTTCTATGGCATCAAAAACCTGTTTTAGATGGTTTTTCATCTCTACTCCAGGCCACTCCTGAAGCAGATTTTTAAGTTATATGGTATGGGGCATTGCAGGTTCATCAGAAGTAGACCTTTGGATTTTGGCCCCCAAAAATTATTGTATAAGCTTGGCAACTTTGTCTATTTATGCTCAATTTTAGAATTTCTTTTCCAAAGCATTTCTTATAACTTTTATAACAGGATTAGTTCACACCCACATTTATCTGAAATAGTACCAATGAACTTAAACCTTGCATTTTGAGCTTTGTAGTGAGTCAAACAGTAGAGATGAATATTGTTTTTACTTAACTGCAAAAACTTGTTTATATAGGCATTTTCTGTTTTGTAGCAGAACTATAACAGAAATAGCCAAGCATGCATTATTAATTTATACTGTCTGTTTTTGGAAACCACTGACATGATCCTCAGAATGCTAGCAAGTGTAGGATTGGAAATAATCCAAAAATGTTCTTGGTAGGTGCATATTCATGTTTCTGCATTTGCAAAATGTCTGTGATCATAAGAACGGTGTGTGCAATGCTATAGACCCTATTTAGTAGATATCATTATTAGGGATCTGCCTTAGGATTGGAGGCACAGAACAGCAGCCACAGCAACAACAAATATGGGAGCACATTGTGCCATTTTCCCCAGCATATTGTGTTGGTGAAAATGGAAGGAAAATGGGCTGACCAAGGGCAAGATGAATGGATGGTACCTTTGAAGTGATTGGCTTGACCTTGAAGGAGCTGGGAGTGCCGAAGGCTGACAGGAAGCTCTGGTATGGGCTGCTCCATGTGGTTACGAAGAATCGAAAGCTACTGAATGAATAAACAACAACATCAAGCCTCTAAAGAGAATGAACTGAATAACTAAGATTGGGACAATTAATATCACAACACTCAGTGTTATGGAATCAGGTTCAAAGGGAATCACAGAACAAGTGATATGTTTCTGCATTCTTTTTCCTTGAAAGTGTACTGTATGAATGGGTTAAAGATATACCTGCATATTCAACATTTAAGAATGTATTTTTGTACGTTACTAAGCTAGACATCAATAGGGGCTTTTATACATTTCTGAAGACGAATTCATATTTTTCAATCTGGCATGTGGGGCACTGTGTCTGTGTAAAATGTGTGGAAGATTTATGGTTGCCGCTGTTTGTTGCATCCATTAAATTAAGTGGTTGAAATATTGGAAGGTTTGTTGTTTTTTTTAAATCAATACCATCCTTCTGTTCTTGCTTTGTTTGTCTCCTTTGCTTAACAAATGGAAAAGAGACTAGTTTTACATACAAATGTCTTACTCAAATTGAAAAGGAATTGAAATAAAAAATATTTCTCCCACTGTTGAGCAGGAAGAAAAAAATCTTTGGTACACCTGGCAGTTGATATTTCTTGATGAGGCAAAAATATCTGGAGGAAACTCTTTAAATGTCTAGCCTGGAACTGACAGAACTGACAGATTATTAATATCACTTTTGGTTTCTTCTTCACTTGAATATTTTCTGTTTTAAGTTATTTCTTTCAAAACTACAAATTAATAGATTCTGGTAAATTCTTTAAAAATAATGAACTGGAACAAAAATATCATCTATCCTTATGCATATGTTGCAATTTCATGGCCCAAGTAAAAACGCTGATGACAAATGATGGTAAATGCACCCATTAAATTAAAAAGAGGCATTTAAGTATTATTAATAAAGGATTCAAGCCCAATTTGGGACTGAGAGTCCCTTGATAGCCTTTGTGGAAATCCTTTGCTGGGAAGTGACAACTGTATTCTTTTTGCTTCTGCTGAATTTATTGGGCCTCCTTGGGCCTTACTGTATGCTTCATCAATACCGCCTCAAGAAGGATGCCATATCACAGGTCAAGAGGAGAAGCATGAAGGTGAACAGCAGGTGAATAGCATGACTAACAAATGGGATAAAGGAAACAATTGGAGACAGAAGGGGAAGCCCCACCCTTTCCCACCCTTGCACTTTTCCCATGGGAATAGCGGAAAGCTGAGGAGGGGACCTGGCTGAGGAGAGGAGTTTGAATTTGGATCAGCCTGAGGATGGCTATACAACACTTGTGAGTTGATCCAGTTAAACCTGGGGAAAACCTCTCAATGAGGCTGCACTTCACCCTGGGTTAAATCAATCCTGCACCAGGATTCAGGTTCTCCCCAGAGTTTTGGCTTTTGCCAGGCTCCTTTGCCTGTCATATGGCATGGAAGGAGGAAGAGGGATGTGATCAGGTTGCAGGTTGCTCTGTTACCAATGTAACTGGAAGCAAAAGGGAGGGAGAGGGGGCATCAATTGTACCCCTGCCCACCAGTGCCAAGCCAGGTTAATTGGGTAAAACCGCCCCTGGAATGCCTGATATGAATCAGACAGCAAAGGAATGTCTACCTTCTTCCATACTATCCTCTGTCTTCCTGCCATCCATCCCTGAATGTTAAGCTGAATTAAACACTTTTTAAAAGACTAATCATCTTATAAGTGAACTGCTCCATACAAACATCCCCTCTCAGTAATGTGATTTTAAAGTGTTCATTTCACAGAAACAATTTCTTGACAGTGATAAAAGTGTAATAAATATCATATCAGAGCTGTTGCATTCAGACTTTGTTTCTTTTTAACAAGAAAGAAAAAAGAGCAATGCCCAACATAGTGATAACCAAAAGTTTATTGGAATATAGTTAGGATAAGCATCTTTTTAAAAAGAGCTTCTGTCAGTACTTGTGTGCAATTTTGATAATGCGCTCTAGTTAGACAAACAAATTAATTATTCATATTGGTGTAATAAAAGCAGACCATGAGTGCAAATTAAGTGTTTGTGTTGTGAAAACTTTTTTGACAGTCTTAGTCTGAAACCATACGTTACTTATTTTATTTAAATAAAAATAGAAATGTAATGCAACACAGTGTGTGACGCTTTAACTTTAGTAACTTATAGATTAAAAAATGAGGGGAGTTCTGAAAAATTAGCACAGTTTCAATATCTAACTCCTCTCTGGAGTAGTAGATGTGTGGCAGCTCACAACATTTCCCTGAGAGGCTAAAAAGGAGGTTGGGGAGAGCAAATTCTTTATTCCAAGCTGCTCTATCTCTTTGACTTATCTCAGATCTCATGCTTAGGTATCTCATCTGCAGTATGTGTATGTGTGTTATACAGACAAACTGACTTTGGTTTATTTTATTGTTTTGATAAAGATATAATGACATAAAAAATATTTGGAGCCAATGGTGGCAAGCCTGTTTTTAAATGAATCAAATAAACAAAAACATTAATTGTAAATATTCCGTAGACTCAGATATGTATGGATTTTACAACATAATTATGCCCTAATGGGTCCATGTAGATTTGATTTCTGAGTAATTCAAGCACATGTCCATATGTTGTTTAGACTACTCACCATAAAATGTCTGCCACCTTCAAAATTGACTCCAAGCTGCTGTTCCCTGCGTACCTTTCCCTCATATTCAGTCTGTTTTGGCTTGCATGAGCCATAATGGAGAAGAAGGGAAATGTCTGAAACTTGGGACCCATCTACACAAGCCATATAAATTGCGTTTGGGGTGAAGGCACTCACTGGCATCCACATGATGCATGCAATAAGTTTGTGTTAATGTGACTTTATCCAACATTTAAAAAAGTTGTGGGGTGTTCCAGAACTTCAGGGAAGTTTGCCTGATTTTGAGCTACTGTGAACAGTTGGACCACTTCCTATTTGAAAGCAGCTGTGGATGTTCCCACTTCCGTCACACTTTCCATGGACTCAGATAGCTTCAGGGACAGAGAAGGGCACTTAGCTTTCCTTAGGTTTCCCTTAAAATATGTAAAATTAATATTTATCCTCTAAAAGCCCATATTTAAAAGCAGTTATAAGAAATAGTCTTTTCCCTTCCATGGTGCTGAGGAAGCCAACTGTGAGCTCAAAACTTTTTATGCACTTTATAGGATCTTGAAGATCATTTGCATTATTTGAATAAGCTTGTTCTCCCTGACTTCATCCCCCATGGAGATATTCTAATCATACCGGAATCTTTTCTTTCAGACTTTGCCAGATTCCCTGGTGTGTACTGAACATAACTTTGTAACAAATGTTGCACAAAAATAAAAGTTTTGGTTATGAGTACTGTAGGGGCTTCATCTTATATAGCGTAAATTTCACAGGGTAAACAGTGAGAGCCATGGAGAATAAAGACAATACAGTGGTTTCATGGAAGTGGGAATAGCTGCTTGTACACAGACATAACCTAATACAGAAAGTGTAAAGATGTGGTTGTGGATCTTGTACATGTCGAAGAGTGGTCTGTGGAGAGCAAGAATAGATTATCAGAAAAAACAGCAAGCATTTTTTGTGCGTGTGTATGTATGTATGACAGGAGAAAGACTGAAAACAATTAGATTGGAATACTTAAAGTTACGGTGTAACAGTCACTACTATAGTTGGAACGAAGTTTGTCAAAAAGAGAGAGAGAGAGAGAGAGAGAGAGACCTAACCTTGTGCATGCAAGGGAAAATTCTGCTTCATAGTATGGTGAAGGTTGTGAAGGAACTAAGGGACTCCATCACAGCGGTTGTATGGTTAACCGATTATCTTATTTATGGTACCTATATGGGATCATCTTCCTTTCATACCATTGCTGGTGAAGATGAATTGGATGTTTTTTTGGTGGGGGGGGGGGTCTGAATATGGAGCTCCAAAGCAAATGATATGTTAAATTAGAGAGGTGAGCAATATGCAGAAGATATATATATATATATACTGTATATCCAGAAAACAAACTGTTCTACAAAATGCCTCCTTTGTATGCAAAGTATATTGATATAGTTCACATTATCATACTTTCCCCTTTAACGCTTGAAGTATGGTGCCTACATGGCAACATATGACACATTTGCATAAAGGTCTTGCTCTGTTTTATATTGCCAGAAATATAGTGAGAATATTCTGTTAACCATATCCTATGATTTGGTGATGTGAGCAGGATTAATGTAGACTGGATATTTATCACTCTCCCACTGCCACAGAGGTTCCTTCCACACAGATGTATAAAATCCCACACTATCTGCTTTGAACTGGGTTATATGGCAGTGTGGACTCAAATAACCCACTTCAAAGCACATATTGTGGATTCTCTCCCTTGATATTCTGAGTTATATGGTTGTGTGAAAGGGCCCTGAGAGAGCTGTAATTGCTTTAGTGTTGTATTATGACTCTGGAGACCAGGATTCAAATCTCCACTCCACAGCAATTGCGCCATGAAAGGGAAAGCATGTGGGGTGCCTTGTGGTGTCCCGCACACCCTCTCTCCTTCCCTCATCACACAGTGGGGACAGGACATGGTGCATTGGCACCCTTTCCCTTCCCCCATTAGATGGCAGAACGGGCAGCAATGTGCATTGTCCCAACACCCTTTCTGTCATCACATTTCTCCTCCCCGTAGTGGAGGAGAAGTGCATTTTGGCTTTGGGAGGAATGTGGGCAGGGCCTGATGTGCATCGTGTGATGGCAAAAATGCCCTGTGTGAAGAGGTCCTTTGTCCCATTTAAGCTAGTTTGCTGGCATATTGAATGTGTACAGATAGTAGTGTACACATTTTTTAAATGGAGTTATGCTATCTAAGCTCAATAGAAACCCACTCTGAAGTCCAAGGTGTTTGATATAGTCTAATAAATTGTTAGTTTGCCATTCTTCAACAGGTTATTTGAACTAGATTTTTTTTACATTAAATTTCTGGGTTCCTGGATGTAATCAACTGCCTGCTTCAAGTCTAGATTTGGGACAGAGGAAACTTTGGCCAGTGTGATAATGTACACTGAGAACTATAGAGTTTTGCAGTTGGCCATTGTATAATTCTAAATTTCCTGGTATAGATGGGTCTGAGAGGTTCTAGACTTTCCTGAAATGTTGGTTTCAGAAGATAATGTTGCGATTATCTTGTTCAAAATACAATTCAAAGTGCTGATGATGTCCCTCAAAGCCTTAAATGACATAGACCCAGAATATCTTAGGCATCACTTCCTTCGATTTCAGCTTCCCACACTTTAATGCCTGAGAGGAAGCACCCCGCCAGAGGCGGTTCAACCACTAGGCCAACTAGGCAGTTGCCTGTGGCGCCATCTTGTTGGAGGCACCATCGAGGCAACTCCTATCTCCTGTGGCCTGCCTCCACAAGGTATTGAACTGCTTTTTCTGTTGATTTGTTGTAAAACATGATGTTTTAGTGCTTAATTTGTAAAATCTTAGTGTAATTTGATGTTTAATAGGCTTATCCTTAATCCCTCCTTATTATCAAACATTTTTGCTTATCCAACGCTTTTATTTTTCAGTGATTGGTTTGGGGGGGGGGGCGCCAAAATTCTGTTCGCCTACACTTGAAAAATACCTAGGGCCGGCTCTGCACCCCGCTCTTGTGTTCACATTATGCAGATATATGATTAATGAGACAAGAGAAAGCTTTCTAAATGGCAGCACCTAAACCAAACAGTTTGACTCAAGAGATTAAATAGACATTTTTCACCACAAGGCAGATATTTTCCTGCCCAGGTAGACATTTGCAGCAAGTGTTTAACTAATGCTTCATTGTACTCTATGCCTGATTTCCTAATATTGTTGTTATATAATTCTATTTTATTGTCTGCAATTTTATATCTATGTGGAAACAATTCAATTGAATTTTTATTGATTTTTTTGTTTAAGAAGAAGTAAAATAGAAATTAAAAATTGAAATATTCTGGTACATCTGTCATAGCAGCAGGATATTTGGCATTCAGCTACCATAATGGTGCTTCTGATCAATTGCATAACAGCTCAACCAGCAAATCTTCAGTATAACATTAGGAGTGTAATGCCATATTTAAGATTCACTGGCAGAGCTGCAATTGTCCCTCCTTTCCAGGGAAAAAGTACAGAATGTTCACACATGTATCTATATAGGCTGGTGATTTATGCAATGTTAGGATATGTTTCATTTTTCTTCCATTTTGTACCTTCAATTTATGCGATTATTCAAAGGCTACTGATATTTCACTGCCTTTTAAAAAATTATATCATATTTATATTTAGTTTAATCCAAATAATGTAGTAGTTATCTAAACTGCCCTAAAGGAAATTTAGTGCAGTGCATATGAATTCTGATATTCTTTTGTTTTTATAGTTGTGCTGTGAAATAGGCTAACTCATTATTCCCAACACAATTTCTTTCAAATATATGACACCCCCCCCCCCTTCAGATGAGGATGGAGGGAACTATGGTCAAACAGAAATGGATGATTTTGGATAATAGTCTTTATTTTATTTATTTTATATTTTAATCCTACCTTTCTACTTAAACATTCATGTTCAAGGCATCAGGCAAAGCTAATAAACTGCAAACAAATTGAACAGTACAAAACATTAAAATCATCAAATTAACATTAACTACATTGAAATGGCTGAAAAGTATGTTCTGGAAAGGTCTTTTCATCAGTGGAGTAGGAACTGAAACTGCTCTGGTGGATAGGTCGAGGTAAGGTGAGTGGATAAGCTGTCCCAGTAAACCAGGTATCAAAATTGATATAAGTTGAATCCAGAGTCCAACACTGTAGAACTTATGCCACACACATGATTCCTGTAGATGCATTAAAACTGCTATGCATTTTCAGTAAAAGTATAATATCAAATAATATTACAATGGCCCTCTAAAAAGCTTTCATGGTTTATTTATGGATAAAGGTTTATTGAGGTAGAAAAGCTTGTATCTATTCTTTTCATGCTAGCTTCCTCAAGAACAATAGGCAATTTTCCATCTAAATGCATTGCAGATCTTTAAAGGTAGAGTGCTTTTACCTGAGTATTGGGAGAACTTTAGGTCATAGCATCACATCTTGAAATAAATACTTAGATAGGCCTAAAGTACGTTTTATTACAAATGAGAATTTTGTAAATGACACTATAGACATATTTTACAGCATATTATTTCAGTCTATATCAAATATGTTTTTAGAGATACGCAACACATTTGTGACTAATATCAGATGGAAGTTCTCTTGCTTATTGACCAGTGAGAATTCCTCCATAAAGTCAAAACATTTCCCCAGTTTCTCACACTATTAGTTAAATATTACCATCATCATCTTAAAAGATACATTTTAAAAATGTATCAGTCATATATCAGTCAACCTGGAAAAAAGAAGAACTAAACATTGCTAAAACATTGCTGAAGTTTAGTGCCTCAGACAAAGGCAAAGTCAATATCTCTGAATAAATCTTTCAAAGGAAGTCATATGACATGGTTCCCTTATGGTTGCCATAAGTCAGAAATGAATTGAAACCACAACAGCAATAAGAAAGCAAAATGGAAATTGCAGGCAGTCCCCGAGTTACATATATCCGAATTACAAATGACTCATAGTTAAGACAACAGGGAGTGAGAAAAATCTACCCCCTAGAAGGGAAATGCACTCCTGAAAAAGTTATGGGGAAACTCAACTGAAACTTTATTGTCAGTCCTTGTTTCCACAACAAGCCAATGTTTTCAAAATTCAATTCTCACAGGGACAGAAAGTGTGGTGAAATCTTCTGAACATGGGCACAGACAGCAAAACAAAACTTAGAGAGGTATTGAGTTGACCCTTCCCTATGCTGTCCAAAGCTATGATTTTTTTTTTGGCTGGAGTTAAAAAATGTACCTGTTTTGACTTGTATACAAATTCAGCTTAAGAACAACCCTACTGAACCTATTTTGTTCATAACTTGGGGACTGCCTGTATATCCTTAGAAGCAACATAGATATTAATTGATCTTTTTGTGAACCAGTTTTGCTAGAATCAATTTAAAATATTTCATTCCCAGAATTTTTTCATGGGATACAGGCAAACACCAGTGGAGGTTGTTTTCTTTTTGATTGCAGTTGCCATCAACCCTTCTAAGCAAATGCTCAGGGAATTCTGGTGTGTGGGAGTAAAGAAATGGCAGTCAGAAGGAGTAACCACTGATGCATACTTAGTTGTTCCTAGAGACAGGTAAATCTCCAAATTATATGCATAGTAAGTCTAATCTTTTTTCACTCCATTCATTTTTGGGACACATACAAATCCAACAAAATTGGTCCAATTTAGTTTTCTTTTTGCAGCAAAATCTGTTCATTCCTGTAACAAATGCTTGAATTATATGCATGGTTTTCTTCTTCAAACACCTCATTTTCATCAGGTTATAATATAATCATTACATGTGGTGTCCTTTGGTCCAATTTTTGCTTTTATTTGGATTTCTGGGAAAGTGTTTATTGTTAGTGATGTACTTGATTTTAAACAGGCTCTCTGGTATTCTGATATTTAAATGTTGAATTAAAATCTGCTGTGGTGAGGGGTCATTGCCTTGCAAACCACACAGATTTAATATAGAATGCACTTTAACTAAAAAAGTTGAGATTTATGTTGTTTATTTCCCTTCTTGTTACAAAGCAATTAAAGGTAAGGAATGACTGGATTGTAAGTAGTAAAATAGATGTTCTCAGTGATCTAATAAAAAATTTATGTTGTTTTATAATACAGTATAAGATGATACAGAGCTAAAAGAGATTGGCAATAGGAGGTTATTCTTAGTACAAAGCATCTGTGTTTATAAAGCCTTTTTTCATGACACCAGCAACTAAGATTTAACTGGAGTTAATGCAGAAAAATTTGCTATTGGTTCAATATTGAAAATATGACAGCATAATAATTTACTTAAAAGTAGATATGCGAGTACAATGATTCTTACTATAAGACTGAAATCTTGTTATAATAAAAGCTAGCATATTCTTACCATTAATGGAGTTCAATAAGATTGCATTAGCAACAGTCATTTGCTTTGTACAAATACACTTTCCACTCATTCTTGTTTTATTTTAGGCAGATTGCTTAAACTTTCTTGTTCTCTCTGGTTATTTTTAAAAAATTAATTAATGTTTGTTCTTTATTTTTTAATATATTGCCATCTCCTGCTCTTAATCCATTTATATGATATTCTAATTTTTGAAATGTTTTATGTCACCTGGGATCCACTGAAAGGACGGAAGTTTACCCTAAATAATTTATAAATAAGTAATATAGATTTTAAACTAACACTGTGATAAAACTACCTACCCCTTTTCACAAATATGACTGGCAAGACTACAGTTGGCCCTCCACATTTGAAGGCTTGACTTTTGCAGATCTCATTGTTCATGGAGTTGATTACTGTATATTGCTCCTGCTTTCTACTGAATACAATTCTACTGGTGCTGCCAAAGTTAAGTGCTCTTAATTGGGCCCCTGGCTTTCTACCTTCTTGGTTTCCTTTTGTTCCCCAGGATCTTTTTTCTATGTGTTCTCTTCTTCCCTCCCTCCCAGGAATATCCTCACTATATTTCTCCAAAGGCATCATCTTAACTCCCTTTTTAAAATACTGAGCAAAGTTTTGTCATGATGTAGAGTAATTTGTAGTCAATGTGTATAAAACAAGATGTTATGCCAAGCACCATCATTTGTTCCAGAGTTCCTATAGACCAGTGATTCCCAAAGTAGGCACTACCGCTCCCTGGTGGGCACTGCAGCGACAAAGGGGGGTGGTGACCTACTCGGGGGCGGGGCCAGGGGAGGGGCAGGGCCTCTTCCCAAATGTTGGAGACAGGGATGAGCCTCTGAGGCGCCTGTTAGGACACAGGGGTGGAGTTAGAGGAGTGGGCGTGGCTTCTCCCCAAGAGCCCGAAACAGGGCTGAGCCTCTTTACCTCTCCAGAGGGGCCTTTTAAGACTAAAGAGCAGGGCCTCTTCCCAAGAGCGGTGACAGGGCTGAGCCTCTGTATACCCCCCCCCCGAGGCGCTTGTTAGAACACAGAGGGCAGAGCTAGAGGAGTGGGCATGGCTTCTTCCCAAGAGCCCGAGACAGGGTTGAGCCTCTATACCTCTCCTGAGACACCTTTTAGGACTAAAGGGCAGGGCCTCTTCCCAAGAGCGCGCGACAGGGCTGAGCCTCTGTATACTTCCCCTGAGGTGCTTGTTAGAACACAGGGTCAGGGTATAGAGTTCAGCCCCATCAGGCACTTGGGAAGAGGCCCCGCCTCCTTCTCTAGCCCCACTCCCTGTGTCCTGGCAGGTGCTGCAGGACATGGATAGAAGCTCAGCCTTGCCTCAGAGCTCATAACTCTGCCCATCCCAGTCCAGCCCATTTGTGGCCCCGCCCACCTCCCCCTCCCCCTCCCTACCCTGCATCTTGGACTAGGGGAGAGACTCAACCCCACCCCCTTGAGCAGAGTAATATTTTTTCTGGAAAGGGGGTGACAGGCCAAATAAGTTTGGGAACCACTGCTATAGACCCACCTAGTCAACCTAGGTCCCTCAAGAAAAAAATTTAAGGGCACAACTAGTTTTTCTCTGTAGTGTGGCTGATGGCTTCTGAATTGGTTTTTAACTTGGATACTATGTTCAGAGTCCCTTTAAGACAGTGGTTCTTAACCTGTGGGGGCCCCTGGCCTACAACTCCCAGAAATTCCAGCCAGTTTACCAGCTGTTAGGATTTCTGGGAGCTGAAGGCCAAAACATCTGGGGACCCAGAGGTCGAGAACCACTGCTCTAAGCTGTAGTACTGAACACCTGTGCCCAGGACTCCTGTCTTAGCAGTGCCTTGGTCTATTTTTTACAATGTCATACTACCATTGTATATTTCAGAGTAGTAATTCCTTCAAAATATATTGTTGTACTCTTTCTCCACTTTTTACTTAACATGTTTTTAGGCAGAGGCTAATTTTACCAAAGCATTAACACTACTCATCTATACATTATCACTCATTTCCACTACCATCAATAATGGACTTTTAAAAAAATCCTACTTCTATTATCCATCAACCATTGCTTATTGCTTATATTAACTTAAATGTCCACTTACCAATTTAATTATCTGTAGTAGAATGTTACTGCTCTTTTCAGTTCTCCTGTTGGTTACATCTAGATTCTGTCTATACCACTACAGAAAAAGCAAACAGCAGTTAACAATAATAAATCAATTAAAAATGAAGCAAATTTGGCAGACCATTAATCCTTTAGGGGCTGTGAGGATCTAGTGAACCATTGTATTACAAGTTGTAGACTCTTTGTTAAGACTTATTCCAATTGTGTACATTCCTGAATGTTTCATTGCCTATCAGTAACATCCTCTGGATTGTCTTTTGAACATTAGTTCAACCTATTCCTTAGTTCTGGTTTATTATTTATTTGGAATTTGTAGTTTAGTTTAGTTTATGGCACATGGCATGTTGTCCTGATCATGTTATACCTCTGCACAATCTATTCCTGCTGTAGGAAGAGGATATTTCCTAGTCCTGCTTTCTGAAGCCCTAAACCAAAGTTTCACCCAAGCCAGGTGCAAAATAGCCTGCATTCTTCTGTGGCTACTCACAACCATTTTGTTATTTGCCCTACTGTTTTTTACAGAACAGAATGGGAAGAAAGTAAAAAGCCATTTGGTTGCCAAGGAAACATTTATTCCACACAGTTTAGGAAGACAAGGAAGTGTCTCCATGTTGCCTAGGCAACTTTTTGTGATTGTTGAGGATTATGGTTTATAGGACAGCATTGGAAAGAAAAAATGAAATAGCCATGAACAGCTACTATATAGTCAATTAGGAAGTTCTGGATAGCACAATGACAAACATCATTTTTTGTGTGGTATGTTTGCATACAAGCATGTACCTAGAATACTCTGCAGTCAAGACTGCAACATCATAGAGATTAGGGACTGAACTCTGAACTATGATACTTCTATATCTCACACTTAGGACCTCTTCACACGGCCCTTTCCATGCCAAGAAGTGATATTCAGCTTGGAGAAAATCCACTTCCTTTTCCTTGTTTGCCCCATAATAAATTACAGGGCAGGAAAGAGGGTAGAGATAGAAATTGCAAAATCAAGATGATCTTGGGGCAGTGTAAGAAGGTCCCCTTGATTTTGCTGTGAGCAAATACTCTTAAAATGTGTGATATTACTTGTTTTCTAGTATCTATGGGTATAATTTATACTCTTAGATTCTGATTTCAGTGTATAAATATGCATTCAAGTTGCTTTATATAAAATGAAACTGTAATTGGCTTTATCATGAGTTTGTATACAGTTTGAATATAATAAGATATACTTCACAATATCTGTGTTAAGTGCTTTCAAGTCCATGTAAATTAGTGTCTTTGAGGAAACATAATTCTATTTTAGTTACTGGTCAGAGTAATATATTCTTGAAAACTTATCTCAGTTTTGATACATTTGGAGAAAAAGGAGCAAAATTTGTTTCTTTCAAACCCAGCTGTCTCAACTGTGTGTCAGAGAAAAATAATATTGATGGCTTAGAAGTATTTAATTTTACTACATTATAAATCTGTCAACTTTTATTTGGTCACACTTCCTTTTCCATGATAGATTTGCTGGAGCATCTTGGTAGGTTGTGTTCTCTAAGTTTTAAAATCATAACACTAATTACAATAAATGATCTACTTACTGTACAGTACAGACATCAGTGAACAAAATAAATTGGCAGAATCCAAATAGAATAGATCGTTACCCTTGCTTGAGTTTTTCTAATAAATTAGACATAAGTCATAAAACATTTATCAGGCTGTATTGGCTAAAAAGGTTGTTAAAATAGATTTCCTATGTAGAAACCCCAGAATAATCACTGTGAACCAAAGGAGAGTCCACAATAGTACTTTCTTCTCATCTGTCTCTTTTGTTTCCTTGCCATCTCTCCTGCTCTCTGTAGCTGCCACACTGACTGAAATTCAGTATTCAACATTACACCAGCAATCTCCAGCATAGTAGATGAATCTGTGATAAATTGTCTCTTGAGGCTTGTAAAGCATTTGTCCATAAAACAAGTGAAAATATGTTTCTCCACATTACTCAGTTTTGACATTCAGCTTGTTGAAGTTAGTAGGCTAGTACCGGTGTTTGTTGTCCTGAAGCTGTAAACACCTCTTTGTTTTTAACAGTAGGGCTCATACATCCATTTCAAGGTTTTACTGTGACAAAAAATGGACTGCTTGCATACACTGGAGTGGGCTGCAGTGTTGTCATTTTGTTTATTGCTCTTTTACTGCAGTGGTCAAATAGTTCCTTTGAGACCAGACACTGGTACTACTCGGCCATCTGTGCAATCAGTGTTAGACAACTTGTATCAACTGAAGCACTGTGACAAATATTTATAACAAGCATGCTAATTAAATAAAATGCTACTGTTCAAAATTCTGAAGGAAGCAGGATTAATATCAAATTAAATACTTGTCATCTTTGTTCTCGTAGATAATGATGTTGCTATCTAGAGAAACACTGATTGTTTTTCATTAGGGTAGAATTGAAAGGGAGTTTCACAAATTTTTGTCAGTTTTGAAAGGCTTTCTCTTTTAGAGATTACAGCAAAAGAGAACAATAGTTCCTTCTGCAAACACCACTACCAATGACTCCAGTCATTGTTTGCAATCAATGATTGTTTGCAGTTAATGATTAGGCTACAATCAATGGATAGGATAAATCATGTGGTAGCCTCTTGGTTCCAGTCAGTTTCAAAGGGACATAGATTACTTCATATTACAACCTGGTTTTGAAATAGACACTTCCTTGATTTCAGTGGATGACTTTATCTGATGGTGGGAAATTGGAATGCAACTAGTATTCTGGTACTTCTGGACCTCTCAGTAACATTGATATAAATGATCAGTGGATTTTATACTGACAGTGACTGGCATTAGAATATTTAGAAACACTGTGCTTCAGCCATCTCGTGATGGAAGATGATGTTAAGTTCAATGAAGACAGTATACAGGTTGTATTTATGTGTTATGTTTGTGAACTTCTAGGAAATAGTAGGACTGCACTTTCCCCCCAAAGTTCTTTCATGTCCACATAAAGTCGTTATTAGATATTTAGCCACTATAGATTACATGCAGCTCTACCTTTTCCACAAAAGAATCCATAGCAGATAATAGATCCTCATGAGTTAATATCAAATGTGGCACTGTAACAAATGAGGGAAAATATTAACATGAAACTTCATATGTAGTTTAATAGAAAAACCTTAAACATGTTCCCAGAAAGACTTTCTGGGAACATGTTTCTGTGTTTCTGGGAAAGAGTTTCTGTGGGTTGTGTGGGCTAGGAATTTTGCATTATAGAAACTATACTGAATAGAACTTTGGTCCTCTTGATGGACCAAATGCACCGTGGAGATGTTTTGGATGTATCATTTTTGTGAGATCACAGAAAACAGTGCAAAATATACCAACCTGAATTTTAGAAGGAGAGGATGAAAGCAAATTCAATTTCTTGGGGATATTCCCCAGTTGCTTGCTGTTATGTTTCGTCAGGTTAGAATATCCTAAAAGAAAGGAACAATAGTAGGCCTAAAACTCTGGAACTCTATTCATATTTACTTGCATCTTACCCTCTTTATGCAGGTATTTAGGTGGGATTTGAAGTTCTTTGTCTTAAAAGCTCATTTTAATCTGAAATTGTAATACATTTACATGTTGAGAATACTTTGCCAGTGTAGCCTTTGTATTTGCTAATGTTACATTTTATTTTTATTTTATCTGCATTGTACATTCTTTTGTGTGAGGTCATGAATTTAAAATATATTTTAAATAAATATAGATAATATGATCTGTACAAAATGCATTATTTACCTTCTGTATATGCATGTCTTTAGTAATTAACCACTTGTTTAGCAACTAACTGTGTAATGTAAAAGAATTTCAAGATAGCTCCTCTGACATGATTAGCATCTTGGAGGGACTTTGTAAGAGGAATTATCTGAAGAAATAACCCCCACATATTTAAATAATTATATATATTTGTAGTGAAAAAAGTTTATTATAGATGAAGTGACTAAATCTAAAGTATTAACACTTTCATTTTGGTATATTTTAAATATAATAGGTAATATATTTTGCAACTATAACTTTATGAAGAATCATTTTATCATATCTTGTTTCATTTTCAAGAATATATTTAAAAATCAAAATAAGAAACATACCTTAAAATTATTCCTTGTTAGATGGTCATAGAAAGAAAGCAATCTCAGATAAGTTACACAAACCTGCCTTATATCAACACTTAGAAATCAATGCATGAATCACCAAATGCTAATCCATCTTCTTTGTAGAGACAGACACACACATCTTTCTGCATTAGTATTATGTAGCTTATAAAGAGGTTTCACAATGGAAGTATGTCTTGAATTTGAAGAGAGTAAGTACTGTATGTACTCAAAGATAAGCCAAGTTTTTCACCCTTTTTTATCAGCTGGAAAAGCCTCCCTCGGCTTATAATGGGGTCAAGGTCAAGCTGGGCAGCAGAGCCTGGAGGCCATGGCTTGCAATAGATGATATATTTCTCTCCTCCCTTATCAGCATGCATGTTTTTCCAAAGCCTCCCTCAGTCTTAACCAAGGGAATGTTTTGAAAAGGAAAATAAACCCTTGCAAGTCAGGAAGAAGAATATATTTATATATATATCCATTAACCTTATAAAAGCATTTTCCCCTGAAATATTTGTTAATCTCTGCTACAGATATGTAGGCATTTCCCCCTACAAGCCTTTGCAATCCTTATGTACCTATATATTTGTATTTATATATCTACATATATACATTAATTTTATAAATGAATTTCCCCTCATATGTTTGCAAGTCTTTGCAAATTCTATATACATATAGATATCTAAAGATTTCCATGTATCTGTATATCTGTATCTATGTGTATACTTTAATTTTATATATGAATTTTTGCCTCACATATTTGCAAGTCTGCAGATATAATTATCTAAATATAGAGAAATGTCTAGTTAGATATATATGAATATAGATATATGGGGTTGGAAATACTACAGGGGAAATGTCAAGAGTCAGACGCCAGTTAACATACAAAACAAAGTTTATTCCGAAGATAAGCCAAAAAATAACATAAACACAGGAAATATCCTTGAAACACTTCACTTTTCAGTGTTTCGAGAGTAGATTGGACAATAATAACTCAAAAACGAGCCACACTAATTTCCCATGCTGGCATTCAATAAAAAACTAAATAACGCTTCAATTCAGCTTTGGAAAACAAATAGAGTTAATTGCTGGAAAATAAACCAACTAGAAAAGCAATAAAGCTGCTTCCACGGTGCAGATAAGCCGAGAGCCTCAAAGGGATGATGAATAGCCGTCGTCAGAAGAATCCAAGGTCAGGTCAGGAGGCAGCAGAAATTCCGAAAGACAAACCAATAGTCAGAAGCCGGGAGTAGCCGTCAGTCAGAGGGCGTAGACAGAAGCCAGGTCAAATTCAATCCAAAGTCTGAAGAGGGTGCAGTCATCCAAAACAGGTCCACGATAAGACACAGCGAGAGCCAAGCTAGATGATATCAGCAGATTCAAATCATAGTCCAAGTCCAGTCTTCATGGAAACACAGAGATCCCAATGGCGCCTCAGCAACACCTTGTTTGGCCACTGCAAAGTGCAGTGGCCAAACATTCCCATTTTATTCCCCTTCCTCCTGGGTGACCAAACACTCACACCCAAACACCAGGTGTCCCAAATCTACTCAGAGTCTGAACTCCACACAGCTAGAGCTCGTGGATCTGGAGTACCTAGCAATTCGTCGGAGTCCCAATCATCCTGCCCACACTTAGCCCCATGAACACTTAAAGAACCATCCTCCCTTCTCCAAGCATCCCAATTGGGATCAGCTCCTGCAGAAACCCCGGGTTCAGAAGTATCCATAAGCCCCGAATCCCCAGACATCTCCGGTGGCTGTGCCCATTCAGTGCCCGCTTCCCCAGCCACCACCTGTTCCTCAGCATCCATCTCCCCATCTGAATCTTCCTCAGAAGATCCCCCATATAGCTCTCTAAGTCGCTTCCTGCGCAACTCCTCTAGTGAACCCTCATCACGAGGGTTTTTTCTTCCTCTTCGAACTCCATCACCATCAACCATAATCCCCGAAGGCGCAGTCACAACAGGAAATGCAAACACACACACACACACACACACACACACAGAGAGATTTCTAGATAGATGCACATATAGAGTGAGAGGATTTGCAAACATTTCAGGGGGAAATGCATATGTGAAATTAGTAGATATAATTATAAATCTATATCTAGCTCTAGGAGCCCCGGTGGCAAAGTGTGTTAAAGCGCTGAGCTGCTGAACTTGCAGACCGAAAGGTCCCAGGTTCAAACTCCGGGAACGGCGTGAGCGGCCGCTGTTAGCTCCAGCTCCTGCCAACCTAGCAATTCGAAAACATGCAAATGTGAGTAGATAAATAGGCGGGAAGGTAATGGCGCTGCATGCAGTCATGTCGGCCACATTACCTTGGCTTATACTTGAGTCAATAAGTTTTCCCAGTTTTTTATGGTAAAATTATGTGTCTTGGCTTATATTCGGGTCGGCTTATACTCAAGTACATATGGTATTTTCTGTTGTGTTTAGTTTTTGTTTCTGAGAAGCAGAGATTGTGAGATTGTCATGTGTGAGTGAGGGTTGAATATGCCTTGCTGTCAAGAGAATGAATTACTTCATTATGATGACAGTGCCTGACTAAAGAAAGTGAGGTCTAGAGTACAGAAGAGAGAGTTGCTGAGGCTGGAGGATAAGTGCTCCTTGGAACAACTGATTTATCATTGATCACCAATAAATCATTTCAAGGATGAAATATATAAAGGCATGACTTTTGGAGAATCCATACAATTAAATCAGCTGTTGATGAAGTGAGTCATCCTATTGAAATGCACTAGGCAGACTAGTCTCCAAGTTGGGATTGTGTTAGTTTGCCTCCTAAAAGGAGGAAATGTACTCCAAAAATTCCTTATTTTGTACAAATCACCAGGAAAGGTGATCATTCTGCCCTTTACTCCAAAGAGAGGATTTTGTGAATGTTAATGAGATTTCATCAATTATTAATACTGTATTCAACAAACAGGTGTTCGTGACAAAAAAGAGCCATTTAATCAAAAAGTGGATCCTAAATTGGTTCATAGTTTGGGTTTCATTATGGACTGCTTAATATACAGAGGTTCCTTTAAAAATAATTGATAGATTACTTCTTTCTTACAAGGGGATGTTTTTGTTCCATTTGAGATCCATTCAATGTGGCTGTGAAAAGCGTTAGTAATTCATTCTTTTGTTAGGCCTTTGCACTTATTTTTTTAACTGGGTCACTGCATTATATGCTGGCACATTTTTGAATCATTACAGAGGTTGCTTTTTATGAGATGAGAATTGTGGTGGTACCTGATTTTCTAATAACTTGCACCTGCCTGCTACCCCAAAGAGAAACTAGTAGGAAATGTTTCTACAGAGATTCATTAGTGCTGAGAACACTCTTGACTGATACTCGTGTCAAAGACTATACATAGCACAAAGCAAGAAAAAAAAAGAATCAGCTGCAGGTTTACCACTCAAGTTTTTCCTAGAATTAAATTGAATTTAAAGTACTTTTATGTTACTTCTGAATATGATAGATAGGCTACCTGGTTCACTTACCATAGCTGGTAACCTCTTACAATGTTATAAACAACATTAGCCCCTAGTGGTTTTAGGAAAATAGTATTGTTCTCAGCAGCAGCAGCTGTACCTTGACCTCAGAATGATTATTTTTTTGATTACGATGGCACAGAGCTTCCACTATTCATTCAAAATAGAGGTTGCCATATTTTTGTTATTCCCAGTAAACATGGATTTCATGTTTCCACTGCATAGTTAAAGCATTTGTGATTATTTTAAACAAGTGGACAGACAATTAAGATTGTTCTGAAGTCATGTGGGGATCACATATTTCCTCTCAATTTATATCTTTATAACCTTTGCTGTTCAGATGCCAAAAAACTGATTAGATCTTACTAAAATTTGCATTAGTCCTATGTTTGCTAAGAAATTGTCCTGAACAATATCCTACTTTGCAGCAAGGTTGGATATATTAATAGGTTCCAACAGTACTTCATTAAAGTTCATCAATATATTATTGTAATTAATATTATATAAGTTGACAGTTAATTTGGAACATGCTTGCTCCTGTCTCTTATCTTTTCTACATCATAGCTGAGAGTAAGAATATATTGTATTTTTGAATTTCCACAGGAAAATATCCATTTCACACTATGCTAATGGGACAAAGTGCATATTGCCTTGAAATTGTGACAATTTCCAAGGTTTACTATACTATTTGTTGTTTGAAAGGGCACAAATCGTATGTACATTTAAAGATGTGCCCAACTAAAATGGAAAAGCAACAGCATAAGAAAAAAGCCAGGTGGCACATTAACAATTTTTAAAAAATCTGTGGGTGTCTTTATCTGATCATTTCAATACCATTGTAAAAAGGCGAGCATTCAATTTCTCCACAATTCTGCATTAAACTGTCTGGATAAATAAAGGAGAGGAGGACATACGATTTCAAAAGTAATATTGTCTAGATGTTGAAGTTACTGAATGTATAGTTGTTGTTATATTGAAGTCCCAAATACTGCTATGAAGGAGTGTTGGAATTTGTGTGTTCCTTAACAGTCCATTCCCTCCTATATCTCTAGACAAGCATCGGCACCTTCTAAGGACCTTATCAGAAAGGCCCATGGATTTGCCCTGCATCCCAGTGAGGGGTGTGGAGAAGTCGCTGCTCCATGCTTTGCATTGCCCACGTCACATTCCTCCTCATCCCATGGGGGGAAGCATCACTGCCTGGCTTCCTCGCATTGACGGGAAGGCAACAAGGGAAGGCTTTCATGCTTCACCTCCCTTTTTGGCACCCGGCCAGAAGTCCCTTTATGTCATGTGAAGGGCTCTGTCCTTTAAAGCAGGGGTGGGTGGGTATGAAGTTGCCCTAGGTGCTATTTTGAGTGAGGGAATTGACATTACATAGCATTTGGTTTTCTCCTTGGCTTTTAATTTTTTCAGATTCATGCTGGAGATCTCCACATAAAGCTTTTAAAAGTTTTTTCCCCCCTTTCTGTCACACCCAAGGCAACGGAGCACCAAGGACCGGACACGGAGGCCAATATCTATCTAATACCTTTATTAAAGAAATATATAAGAATAATAAAAACAAGTAGAAAATATAGTCCAGAAGCAGACCTATCAAATGAGGTCAAATATAGTCCAGAAATGTTTTGTCCAATAAATGATATTAGAGTTCAAAGTAGAATCCAATAAACCGAAACACACACTATTGCCAAGCAATAGTGTGGGGAAATTGTCCAGAGTCTTTCAAGGTCCAAGGTAAATTCACAACAAGGCTGGAAACAAAGCTTGGTTCTATGAACAAGGTCCGTGGCTAGG
This sequence comes from Anolis carolinensis, assembly GCF_035594765.1. Taxonomy (NCBI): domain Eukaryota; kingdom Metazoa; phylum Chordata; class Lepidosauria; order Squamata; family Anolidae; genus Anolis; species Anolis carolinensis. The sequence continues at coordinate 238,150,343 of NC_085842.1, forward strand.
AACAAGGCAAGGCAATTCTTGATTACTTGGTCAAACAAGGCAAGGACACTGGGGTTGCGGACTTTGTGAAGTCCGCTCAAGGCTGGAAACACGAAATCACTCCTGGAGCTGCTCTGTTGACTCCACACGGAACCAACCGTGCCAGGCACCTATATCTGGGTCTCGTTTTCCCACCAAGCAGGTGTCCAGTGTTCTCCCTAGAGAACAGGAAACGAAACCCAGCTTTCTCCAGATGTGAGACTCCCTAGATTTCCCCAGGGGAAACATGGCTAATCAGTGTCTTGTTTAGCTGCAATTCTTAAACTCCTGCGAACTTGTTCTTTCACTCCCCTGTCTGCAGTATAGGACTGTCTCCTAGCAAAAGGGGGTGAGAGCTGCTCAAGGTCTGTTTTAATGGGTTCTTGGGCAACAACATCAACATCAGGCATCTGGAAAGATTCCAGCTCTTGCTGAGCCGGCGAAAATCCCATGTTTTCGTCTTCATTCGCCACGATGGCACTGGGAGCAGGACTACAAGGCCCATGAGGCATCACACTTTCTATAAAGGTGTCTTCAGTCAACATCCTCCTTTTTAGGCAGATATTTGTTAGGGTTCCAAGGGCTTTAGAAGGGGTCTGTGCAAGTTCCAGGGAACACCCTAATGGGCCTCATGGTGCATATAAGCCACATGATTCTCACTTCTGCTCCAGGTAAAGGGCAGCCAATCAGTCACTGATCTCTTTGATGCCTTTGTTCAACACAGCTTCTATGCTGACTGCAAACACAGCTTAAACTGATACACATAAAAATACACATAACATGCTTTACTCAGTGGAAAAAAATAGGCAAAATGCATATATTAGAAAAAACTATACAAAAAATGCACAATTCTTTGGGGGGAGGGGCGGGCTTCCATTTAAACTGTAATTATAGCCACAGAAGAGGGGCTGCCATTTGCTAGAAGGGAAGCCAGAAAAATCATGGTTCTATGTTTCATGATAGAGGAACGGAGAGGCAGAGCGAGTAACAGAGCTCCAAATTCTCTTCCAATTCTTTTGCACTGCTTGCTGTAACTGGCAGAAAAGTCACTTCTTTGGTAGCTGATGGTACCTTTTAGTGAAAGGATTTCTCTGGACTTTTCCTTTGGATCCTGGGATTCAGAAGTGAGAAAGGGAATACTTTGGGACTGTAATTGACTTGCTCCTGTAAGGTTCAGAAGTTGAAAAAGAAGTCGTTATCGGCACCCTTCTTGAGATTAGGCTAGCCAAGGGGCCCCTAATTAGCTTGTCTCTATGTTGCTTGGCATGCTGAAGAGGAAGTAGATAAACATCTGTTTCAGCATGCAGAACACCAAGTAATCCTAACACAAATGAGAGTTAAAGGGTTAATGCCCTTGATTTACCCATACACTTGTGTGTCTCTTTTTTCTAAGTGGAAGAATAAAAATATGCATGCCTTTTCACGTGGAAAGAAAAAAGTAGGCAATCTAAGGAACAGGAGTTGTTAAGAAAAAGTATAACAATAAAGTCATTATTGACACCACACATGACAAAGCAAATTCATCTTTAAAAATGTATGGCATTCCTGTCCTCCAGTATAAAAACAAATAATCTAAATATGCATAATTTGTTTTGCCTTGTATGTTACATGTTGTTTTAGACAGGGGGCTGAATATTTGCAAAGCTGTTTGTACATCTAAATACACTGAATTAATAATAAAATCTAATTGCTTTTTACTGCATAATATTGTAATGGCTGAAGTTGAGTCAATGAAAGCAGAATTGCACAACTTTTGTTTCTTTTTGCTTTGAGTACAGTACAAAGATTTTTCTAATTTAATGTCTACATTTTAGGAGGTTCTTGCTGTTAATTTTCTGAGATGTTGCTTTCTCTAATATTAATGGCACACATTTGCAGAATTAAATCATGCTGTGGGAAAGAGAAATATCAATTGACTATAGAACATACTTAAAATTGAAGAAACTTTTAGTTTCAGTTGTACATATAATGTATAATGGCTTTACCCTCTCTCCCCCTTTTAGCAGTCACATTCTGTATTGATTCTCATGAAGAAACTCCCACCAAAATACCTTCCCTGTGACTTGATCCATTAGTACCTTACAGTAACAATAGAGCTTGGGGAAAATATTGTTTGCATTCTGGGAATTGCAGTCCAAAACGATAAGTTTTTATAACTCCAAATGGCACATATTTTCTCCCTAAATATAATTTTCATAACTAAGAAATGCACTTTTTGGGATGTATAATTTGGACACATTTGTACTAAAGAATAAATATAAGTAAATGTCCTATTGGTGGCTATCTTTGATGTTTGTGTATATATAATCACATATAAAGGGACAATTAATCTATATGGAGCTAGGTTTAAATAAAAAATTATCTTAACATACTTTGATTAATGCAATGTGAGATTCTCCTCCCTTCAGTAGCCATCTAAAATATATTTCCAAATGTTCCTCAGACCTATGAAACAGATTTTAAGTACTCAAAAAGTGTGGGGAGTCTTCCATCCCAGTTCCTCTGACAAAAAGTCTTTCCTTTTTGAAAAGGACACTCAAACATTCTGGTTTACACATGCACTAGCACATTTGAACTATGTTATCTCCACTGATTGATCTCCTCATTCCGATTATTTCGGGCATTTGTTGACCTTCTATCTAGGGTCTAGTGCCTACTTGGGAAGGAAGAAGAGTGTTTTATGTGGGCATAGAGGCATTTGTTTGGCTTGTGCTGGAAACAGAGTATTGGAACAGAAAGACTTTTAGTCTTCACTTATATATTTGAAGGAGAACCACACCAGAGAAACATACCTGAAGAATTGGAGTACATTACTGAAGTAGTTCAGAGAAAAGTGGATAGATTAATTCCTTTCTACTGTGTGCTTTTTGGTATTTCATCCAATTTGGACCATGGGTTACTGTTGAACAATGTCAGCTATGAACTGAAAAGCCCTCATTCAAATCCTCATCAACCATAGTCTCACTGGGTGGCTTTAGATAATGTCATGTATAAAAAATATTGCTGTTGTTTCCCAGTATCGGAAAGTATAACAAATTTATCAGGCATCTTAACTATGTACCAAATCCCATTTAGAATGTCAGTCCAAGAGTATTAGAAAAAACAATTTTCAGGAAAGAAGCATAAACTGCCCTGCACAGCTGCCAAGAATGAATAATACAGTGTATCAAACTGTTCCAGCATCAGACTAAAAGACTTACTCAAAAGATTATTATGCATTGATACATAAAAAAGTTTCTGTAGTGTGATTCAGCTCCACCTTAGATGAACCTTAAATGAAAAAGAATTCTAAAAGTAAGATCTATCTACTGAGAAAGTACACACTCTAGCTGTCATGAATTGATGTCTGTGTTCTGAAAGGGCATCTATCCAGCAAAGCACTGTGTGTGTAAGGGGAGTTGGAACATAAGCCAATCTGTCATTGATCAGGGTCCTGCCTGTGTAGAGTTTAATACTTCAGGAATAAGACCTTGCATTTAATGTGCCGCAGTAACACTGGCTGCCAGAAAAAAACAACACCCAAAAATAAATTTTAAAGGAACTGGTATACATCTTGCAAGTGCCAAAATCTCCAGCAATGGCGTTCTATACGAACTGCAGTTTTCAAATCCATTTGAAGAAAAGCTTGAAAATAATGCATTTTCCTATTCTGTTCTGTTCTTTCTACTTCAGAATCAGACCTTGAGGAGATTACTTTTTTGACTACTTCTTATAACATTCCCCATAGCACCCGCACCCAAAAATAATGCTTTTAAGCTCTGCTAAGAGTGATATTTCATTTCACATCACAAACACCTTGGACCTGTGCAGCACACAGGAAAGTCATGATACCAGTCTTGAGACTACATATACTCAGGGAACATATCTTCAGAAATAGCTGTAATTTCAAAGTAAGGCTGCATTACACTTAAGTTGGTGTAGATGAGGATCAACCCTGTAGTGTCCAAGCATCACGTAGGAGCTGATCTGCAGTAATGTGCAGAAAGGCTGTATCAACATAGTCTTCTCCCATGTTACCTAAAGTTGGGGGAAAGTCTGAATTCTTTCTCATAATTTGAGCTTTCCACTGACTAAAGCCAGTGAGGACAGCTAGGAAGGATATTAGATGGCAGTCCCTTTCTCCATTGCCCCTCCCCCATGTTGCAGAAGTCTCTAGGTGCAACATGGAACTTACTTCTAGCTGGAGTTTTGGGAAGCACTGGGAAGGAAGGGGGATTTTCTCCTGGGGGGGCAGTTAGAGTGGCTGTAGAACAGTGCCAAACCACATGCTGTGCTGCTTGGCCATGGGAACTTCCTGCCCTCTCTGTGATGGATAGGGTCCCTGTGAAAATACTTATCAGGGCTGATTCATCATACAGCATGTTGGATCAGCCCTGAAATAAGCATCAGTGTAGATATGCCCAGTGGTAGCTTAAAGCACTTTTTTAGTTATCATTATGGTGTGTCCTGATGTTAAGTAGCATAAAACCCTAGCAATTCATGGTCTTCTTGTTCCACTCAGGCATCATTCACATGGTAAAGGGCAACAACATGGCTATTCATCATACCAGCATAATTCTAGACAGATTTGATGTCAGTAGTGGTTGGGCAACTTCTATACAACTTCAGAAACATACACTTTGCAAAAACTGCCATGCCACTTACACTTAGGAAACTTGGAAATTTTCAATATAGTGATGATTTGGCCCTTTTGAAAAACATCAAAACATTATCAAAATGATACAAAGAGCCATTGCCCAGTATCTAAGGTGACACTGTGTGGTGGAGGAAGCACAGTATTCAAGCACCAGAGTATTCAAGTCACCAAGATTGAAAAAAATTATTCCGGGGGAGGGGGAGGGAGGAAGGTAATTGGGCTTCCCCTCTGATTTTCTTTAGATAATTAGCTAAAATAAAAGTTGTTTTATTGTTCACACTTTTTCAACTATGATCTACTCTTTTAAATTATACTATGTAACAAAATTTGAAAGATTTTCTGTTCCTGCTTTGAAAGTGTTTTTTCCTGTTAAAGTGTGTGGTATTTACTTTGAAAGTAGTCGTTATATTTCATCTTTGTGGCAGCCACGAACTATGTTGAATTGGTATTCATTGAAATACAATAGCAAAATGTGCTGTTTTTATGATAGACCAAATAAGGAAATGACATTTATAACTCAGGAACAAAAATCATGTTACATAGTGTTATTAATCCAAGTCTCTTTCAGTGTGTTAACTGTTGGCATTTATCTGTAATAAACTCTGTTTTATTTCAGTTATTCAATTAAATTTTTTGTTTCTTTCATTTTATTTACATTTATTTTGATGCATTGTATTGCCAGGTTTTAGTCTAAGCTGCTTTGGTCTACAACACCCCCCCCCCCCCAAAAAAAACCCCCAAAAACCCAGGGTATAAATATCAAAACAAAATTATCGCCAATGTCTGGAACCCAGAACAGATGTGTGTGTGGGTATGCACACATGTGCATTACATAACAATGTTTATACATTCTTTTTGACATTCAGAATGTTTTATGAAGTGCCTTATCTATACAAATACAGCAAAAGGCCTGTATAAAGCAAGGCTATTAAGGCATTCCATCAAAAACAGTTTAATAATGGGGGAGAGAATACGAGATAGAATGCCTGGTAAAACAGATAGCTTTTAGCTATTCATCTGAAAAATTCCTATCTTATCTAATTTCTTTTGAAAAATAAAAAAATCTTTGTCACAGTGACTTTCTAGTACAGGCAGTCCCCAAGTTACAAACATCCAACTTACACATGACTCATAGTTAAGAACGGGGATGAGACAACAGGAAGTGAGAGAAATTTATCCCTCGGAAGGGGAAAAGGTGTCTCAACCAAAGCTTTATCACCAATCTTTGGTTCCACAACAAGCCATTTTTTTAAAAAATCCAATTATTTCAAGACAGAAAATGAGTGGAAATCTTCTGAACAGGGGTTTTTAATCCTTCTCTATGCCATCCAAAGATTTATTTTATTTATTTATTTACCTTATTTATGTCCCATCTTTCTCTACCCCATATTATATATGTGTGTGTGTGTGTGTGTGTGTATGTGTTGCCTGGAGTTACACCTGTTCTGACTTACATACAAATTGAACTTAAGAACAAACCTACAGAGCCTATCTTGTTTGTAATTTGGGGGAGTGCCTGTATTGGGGAGTTCCAACTTCCTGCAAGCTCAGCACAGATAATGAGATGCCAGATTTCATCACATATCTCCAGCCCTCTCATAAGCCCTTCTTAGTTTTTTCTGGTAGTGTATAAAGTTCAGGAAAGAATTGCATCCACATATTGTGCACAACCTCAATATTCAAAGGAGATGCATTCCAAGACTTATTTGGTGAGACCTGCAAACGCATCTAGGATGGGAAATTATTTCTGGATTATATGGGTAACTGAAACTGGAGATATAGAACTTGTGGATGATGGAATTGTACTGTATATTGCATGCATCTCAATATATACAGTAGAGTCTCACTTATCCAACATAAACGGGCCAGCAGAACGTTGGATAAGCGAATATGTTGGATAATAAGGAGAGATTAAGGAAAAGCCTATTAAACATCAAATTAGGTTATGATTTTACAAATTAAGCACCAAAACATCATGTTGTACAACAAATTTGACAGAAAAAGTAGTTCAATACTCAGTAATGCTATGTAGTAATTACTTTATTTACGAATTTAGCACCAAAATATCACGATGTATTTAAAACATTGACTAGAAAAATGCGTTGGATAATCCAGAACGTTGGATAAGCGAGTGTTGGATAAGTGAGACTCTACTGTATTACATATGTATAATACATATACACATAAAGGGACTGGGGGAAAGCTGCAAATAAGAAGCCATGGCATTTAGATAGTAGAGGTGTCAAGTTCTGGTGCAGTCTATCAAAAAGTTTGTATGGTAAATATAAGAGAAAATAATGTTATTCTTGTGGAGTACTTAACAGGAAATAACTGCTATGTTTATACTGCAATCCTGAATGTAACTTTGTATTAGTATCTAATGTTTCTTTGGAAATGGATGCACTTTTTGCCACATGGATTTCCTAGTACTAGGCAATATCATAATTCAGTTTTCATTAAATTAAGTGGAGCCATATACTCTGGAGATATGGGCATATTTTCAGGGAAGAGCTAACAGAGGTTGTTTAAATCCTATTAAATGTATGTCTGGAAAAGATTGCACTTTGAGACTTTTCTTAAGAGAAGCAGGAATTACTAAACATACCGAAATATTTAGGGTAGATAGGAAATGTACAGAGGAAGAACTTAGTAAAACAGCAACAGCAATAGTAACTTAGACCACGTTAATATAATATTTGGCCTTTATTTTCATGACATTTTTCTTTCTGAGAAAGATGTGGCAACTTTGAGTGTTCTTTCTTTCTTTTTTTTAAACAACTATGTTTTCCACTGCTAGCCGAAGGCAATGTTAGAACACTAAACCACTTCCTTAAAGATGCCTTACAAATTGAAACACTCAAACCAATTTGAAGAAGATGAGGAAGAAGAATGTTCAAAACATACAAAACTGACAACTAATGAGACTTAACATAATTTAAATATTATCCTTCTTGGGGGAAAGGATGTGTTGGCATAAACAACCCACCTCCAGGAAAGTGGGAAATGAGTGTCTGCAGTGTCAGTGAATTAACCCAGTTTTAAAGGGATAAACAAATTGATGGAGCCTATACACAAAATATATTCAATGACTAGAATGGAACTTCTTCAGGATGCATGTTCCTTTGTTTTAAGACCTCATGGCCATTTGTTCATTCACTCCCTTTCATTCCAATCTTTTCAGTCTGTGTCTCTCTCTAGTTGTGTGTGAATGGGAAAATGTAGTCTTTAGAGACTTTTCCATTTGTTTGAACTTAGACGTCATGGAGTTAGAGAAAAAGCTTAGACCCAATGCTTCCTCTTCATCATGGAAAGAAGTAGTGAGTGGAGTGCCGCAGGATTCTGTCCTGGGTCCAGTTCTGTTCAACGCCTTTATGAATGGCTTAGATGAAGGGCTAGAAGGCATGATCATCAAGTTTGCAGACAACACCAAACTGGGAGGGGTAGCCAACACTCCAGAAGACAGGAGCAGAATTCAAAATGAATTTAACAGATTAGAAAGGTGGGCAAAAATTAGCAAAAGGAAGGGTCAACTGCAAATGCAAGATACTCCACTTAGGCAGAAAAAAAATGAAATGCAAAGATACAGAATGGGGGATACCAGACCCAACAGCAGTACATGTGAAAAAAACTTTGGGAGTTCTCGTGGACAACAATTTAAACATGAGCCAACAATGTGATGCAGCGGCAAAAAAAGGCAATGGGATTTTGGCCTGCATAAATAGGAGTATAGTGTCTAGATCTAGGGAAGTCATTATAGCCATGTATAAATATGTGAGGGGAAGTCATAGGGAGGAGGGAGCAAGCTTGTTTTCTGCCGCCCTGGAGACTAGGATGCGGAACAATGGCTTCAAACTACAGGAAAGGAGATTCCACCTGAACATTAGAAAGAACTTCCTCACTGTGAGAGCTGCTCAGCAGTGGAACTCTCTGTCCCGGACTGTGGTGGAGGCTCCTTCTTTGGAGGCTTTTAAGCAGAGGCTGGATGGCCATCTGTTGGGGGTGCTTTAAATGCAATTTTCCTGCTTCTTGGCAGGGGGTTGGACTGGATAGCCCATGAGGTCTCTTCCAACTCTATGATTCTATAATCCTTTTCTATCAAGAAATGTAGTTCTTTTGAAACTTTTCAAATTGAACTCTGCATCTCGCTTCCTTAAGCTCAAGAATTCTTTATAGCTACACTATATTGCTTTCACTTGCTGTGAGCTAAATGCTCTACTAGGTATTCTTTTGTACTTTTAAATACTCTGCTATTTTGAGGAGATTTCCCTAACACAACAGACAGCAAGATACACAAAAGACATACAAATACTGTGTAGGTGTATATGAGGGGGGTATGAAAGAGAGGAAACATACATTCATTGGAATATATAAAGGCAGAAAATTCAAGAGAAAATTTGGACAAGAAGAATATAAATAATGATAGCAGTGGTAGTCACGGTCACAATTATATACTAAATATATATAGGAACAGAAAGAGAATGAAATAAAAACTGGATTCATAACATTTTCCCTAGATTTGTAAATTGGGAAAAGGGGTGCTGGGATTCGACTGCTTATTAAGATAAAGAAAGTAGGACAAAGGCACACAATAAAATGGAGGAATAACATTAGAGAAATTATGCTGATTAAAGCCATGCATGTAAGTACACATACACATGAAGGAGGGTAAGAAATTGAACTCAAATAAAATATCATCTCTGTTATCTAGGGGAAGTAAGATGGGTTTAATTGCTGCCTAACCTAAGATTGATGCTATTCTTCACAATGATGACATGCAGAGAAACAGAAAAGAAAAGAAATTTTTAGCACTGCAGCAAAAGTCTGATAAATGATTGATGTAATTATAAGGGAAGGAAAGCATTTGCAGTAATGAACAAACAGAACTTAAACAACCACCCACATCCCAACATAGAACTACAGCTCTAGACCTGCTATTACTTGCTTGATGCTGGAGAACAAGCTGAGCAAAGGGGGATAAAAAAGAACACTTTCAACTTTTACTTTTTTCTCTGAAGTCCAGTGATTGAAGAGCCTCTAATAAACTGTGCCTGTGATTACAAGTTAGACCTTTCAGGCTCTTAATTCTTCATTACTCCTGTGTTCTTAGATAAACCCTATCTAAACATATGTGCGATTATTGATGACCAAGTATCTGACCATCTGGAGACTAATTTCCCAACAAAATCAAGAGTCCAACCTCAGCAGTGTGGTTGTTCAACAGTGAAACTCTCTGCCTTGGAGTGTAGTAGAGGCTCTTTCTTTGAAGGCTTTTAAACAGAGGCTGGGTGGCCACCTGGCAGGGATACTTCGATTGTGCTTTTCCTGTATGGTAGAGGGTTGGACTGAATGACCTTTGTGGTCTCTGCCAATTATATCATTCTATGATACTATGATTCTGGTCATGTGACTTCCGGCAGAGGCCCAGTCCCCTACTGGGGTGAAAGCTTCCTGAGCCAGTGTGCTTCTGCCCTGCCCTGTTTGGGCGAAACTTCCCCTGTATGATGGGAAAAGCATCACCATGCCAAAGGGCATGTGGGGTGACAGAATCATCTCACATGCCTGCTGTTTCACCACGTCTACTGGTGAAAAGGCATTGGGGAGGTGCTCTCTGTGTGATAAGGCTGTAATTCTACAATAGGGATGCACCCCCATGTCATCATAGCGGTACGTATGATTAAAAAAAAAAATGAGGCGATTGAGGTCTAAAACTACATATTTTTAAAGAATTATGAATATAACACATTAATTATAAAACAAAACTTTTTTGTATTTATGTAGTTTTCTTTTTTAAAAAAAAAACTGCAGTGATCAGAGACTAATTCATTGTGCTTGCTTAGTCAGCCCTCAATGCATTTTGAACAATGCTGAGCAAGGTAACATTTTAACAGATGTGATTTGTAATTCTCAGCATTATAACTGTAATTTGCCACATAAACTAAATTTACGTCAATGTTAATTATTGGGAACATTTCATTCCATAATCTGGGAAATAACTAAATCAACTGCCACAGTCTCTTCTTGCTGCTCCTCTTCTATGTGAGTACTTTTTTGATCTCAGGGGGCTCTAAGGAAGCCCACCTCCCTCTTCTCTTCCCTTTGCCCATCATTCACATTTTCATGTTGAATGTGGCTTATGAAAGACCCACGTCTCACTTTGTGACTTTAGCTGCATCTACACTGTAAAATTAATGCAATTTGACAGCACTAGAACTGCCTTGGCTCAATGTTATGGAATATTTAGCCTTCTCTTCCAAATCATGCTGGGATCTCAACAAACTACAGAACTCATGATTCTATAGCATTGATCCATGGAAGTTAAAGTGATATGGACCTGCATTAATCCTACAGTGTAGATCAGATATGAGAAAACTTTGGCCCTCCAGGTGTTTTGGACTTCAACCCCCACAGTTCCTAACAGCCGATAAGCTAACTGGGATTTCTGGGAGTTGAGGCCCCAAACACTTGCACGGTCAAAGTTTGCCCATGCCTGATGTAGATGCACACTTTGGACCCTTCCAGACAGGCCCTATATCCCAGAATCTGATCCCAGGTTTTCTGCTTTAAACAGGATTATATGAGTCCACACTGCCAGATAATTTGGGATAAACAGAAAAACTGGGATCAGATCCTGGGATATAGGGCCTGTCTGGAAAGGCCCTTTGTTAACCACAGCTGGTACCAGTGACATGAAACATTTTAAAGGGCCTAATGCCAGCTGTGTTGTACCTTCCTACCATCTAGCTGTGAGAAATAGGGAACCTGCCACTTTACAACTCTGTAAATATGTTTTATAACCTGAGGTTTTAATATCACCTTGTACTGCATTTGAAAATATGGGCTTATAGATACAAAAGCTCAAACTAAAGCAAAGGCCTTCGTCTTCTTTTCTCCTTTATATACCGCAAGTTACTAACCTTGCTACTACTTTAAAAAAGTTTAAGTTGTGTAACTTGATAGGGAACCACAATGTTTAGCACACTGCATATGTTAATTGGTACATCAATGCAAAGATATCTGCAAATTCTAACTTTTTTTTGGTAATTACGATTTGCAATTTTCAGCATTTTACTTTCCTTTGTTCTAATCCCAGATATTTATGAACTGAAGATCACACTTCATCCATATGATGATATCCTATGTTTACAAATGCTGATGTCCTTAGGAGCATGTCAATCTTAACAGTGCTGTAAGATTTTAGTCCTTTTGTTATAGAAAAACAAGATGGTGCTTGTAACTAAGGGACTTTGGTTCATCTAGTGGCATCTTTTTTTTTATAACAATCTACTTCAAATTATTCTAGGTGATGGTTTACTTTCTCCAAAGTCAGTCATGAGTTTTGCATCAGTGATCTTGTGTCCATGTAACTTTAACTGGTGTCATGTTGCCAAAATGTGAAATTAACAACCTTCCAATATATTTGTTTTCTCTAAGGGCTCTTTCAGACAGGCCCTATATCCCAGGATCTGATCCCAGTTTTTCTGTTTATCCCAAATTATCTGGCAGTTTTGCATCAGTGATCTTGTGTCCATGTAACTTTAACTGGTGTCATGTTGCCAAAATGTGAAATTAACAACCTTCCAATATATTTGTTTTCTCTAAGGGCTCTTTCAGACAGGCCCTATATCCCAGGATCTGATCCCAGGTTTTCTGCTTTAAACAGGATTATATGAGTCCCCACTGCCAGATAATCTGGGATAAACAAAAAAAATCTGGGATCAGATCCTTTGATATAGGGCCTATCTGGAGGGCCCTAAATATGTTTTGAGAAGAGCTTTCTTTCCCTGAAATTATTCCCCTGGGTTGAAATATAAACGAAGGGTTTTTGGAGCTTTGTCCCAATTTTGCAATTCTGCAGTCAACATTAATTGGTCTGTGAACTCAAACTAGAGGCCACTGTGTAATTAATGCCTTTAACCTCTCACTATTGATGAAACTGTGGCTTAATTCCTTAAACTGATTTGTACTTCTTTGAAATTAGTGTGTAATGTAATATTCAGCACAATGACTTTAAGTGATAAAGATCTGAAATTTTTCAAGTGTGCTATATCTTGGCTCCCAAAGAGTGTTGCCTTCCAGAGTGACCATTGGCCAGACACTTTGGAAATAGATTATAAATTATATCAATTATAATAATCATGACTCCTCATTGATAACAGATCCTCTGAACATATCTTTAGCAGCTACTTGGTCCATTTGTAGAACTACATTTCAGATTGTATATTCTGAGATAAAGAAAAAAATGAATTAATGATTAAACTTCATTGTGTTCAGATGAATCACACCTGCATTTTTGCTGCACCTTTTATTTATATTAGGCTGGAAATCTTTGATATTAATCTGCACTATAGCATTTTTTCACTAATATTTATATCTCCCCATTTCCAATTCAATAAAGTATTTTTATTTTGCATTTTAAAGTGTGCATCTTGTTTTGTGTGAACTTTATTTCTTAAAATGCTTTACAAGTCCTCCAAATGTATGGATTTTTAAAGCGAATGGCATTTAATTTAGCAATGACTTTCAAGAGGTGTAAAATGGTTATTTTCACTAACACTATTGTAGCCAACAAAATATTTTCCATTTTTAACCAACTGTTCTCCAGCCATGCCTTTCTTTAGGAATACAGAAGGACTGTGTTAGCACACTTGAGGAGATGTAAGAAGTACTTCTTATTCCATAGTTTATCATTTAGAATGCATTATGTGGGATTTTAATTTTGATTTATTTCAACTAGTTCATTTACACTACACTCATAAACGAAAAATACATCTTACTCTTTATTTTCTCACCGTTTACTTACTACATGTTCTGAAAATCCTTATGCTTAAACTTTTATGTACATTATCCTTCCTCAATACTTCTTCGACTACCTTTCTCAACAACAAGAAGAAAACTTTATTATAGTCCATTATCAGCACAGAGAGGGGCACAGACGCCCTGGGATGGGGAAACACAGTTCCCTAGAGAGGAAGTCATAAAAGGGATTAGAAAACAGTTTTTAAAAACAGCACTGTTTAAAGAAACAGTTATATCTTTCTCAGATTTTACTTCTTGGGAAGTTTTTAGGAGCACTGGATCCATTAATTGGATCCAAAAATGGCAATATTGAAAACCTTTTGAAAAACACTTCATAGTGTTCAGATCCTGCCACTAAACTGAAGATGGTCTTCTTAGGGGTGGCTCTTAGGAATGAATTACATTGTGGTCCTTTCTTACTCAGAAGATTTAAAAAAAATCCCACGATTTTTAGTTTTAAAAAAGGTTTTAATGATTTTAGATCTTTGAACACTATTGTTAAGTTTATTATGGTGCTGCATAAATTTGTTTTAATCTTTGTGCATTTTTATATTTTTGGTATTTTTATACACAATTTTCATCTCTTATTGCTTTAGATTTTTGGGAACAATCTAAGGAACATGTAGTTAAAAGATAGTGTCAAATTGTGTTAATAAATAAGAAACAGAATGTATTGACTGAAGTGAAAAATAAGCTATAATTTGATGCTCATCCTGAATGTACGTATCTTGACTGTCTGGTAACACCTGAAACATTCCTATGGTTGTACAACTGTCATAAGACTGTGCTAGTGCTTACGAGATAATAGCCTCTTTAAAAAAATGTTTTTATGCTTTATTGAGCTGCCTTCCTGAGATGCTTCAACTCAAACAACCTCATCAATTGGGCTTTATGCCCTTGTCCTAGGACACTGCCAAGGCATGGCTAGGACAGAGTCTGCCGGATCCCATCACATGATGCAGGACTACTTCTGGCAGGGCTCTGTGCTGGTTTCATGCATGCTGCATCTCAGCAATGTGTTAAGCAGCAGCAGCCCTGAGAACCCAGGTGATTACCTGAGTTCTCATAGAGTCAGCTGGGAGCAATGCGAGATCAAGTTGGAGACTGAGGTTTTTCTGTATGGGATGGTAAGGGGGCAATGTGGGGCGCTGTCCAACAGTTTCCGATGTTGCCCCACTGCCCCCCCCCCCCCAGATTAAGGATCTCCATGTGATGAGGTCCAAAGTACATTTCTGCAATCTTTGAGATACGGGCACTGACCATTTTCTTTATCTCTGCTTTTAAGTATCTTTAAATCCTTGTTGCTGCTTCTGCGATGTACTGACTGTATTGATTTGGCTCTGAACTGAGGCAGGAACATTCTCTGAGTGGAATTCTTCTTTGAATGCTCTTGATAGTACAAGGAAGGTGATCTTGTTCAAATCACCCTTTCTTATTTCAGTTCCCAAGGCACCTCTCCCATTGTTTTAGGTTTCTACTGTTCTAGAACAAGTTGGCCAGCAACTGCAGATAGTAAAAAAAACAAAACAAAAAAAACCCCCAGTGACTATACACACACACATTTGTACACAGACCCTACATTAGTCTTATAAGTGGAAAAAGAAATTATATTAGTGGGAAACATGAGGAACAGGGTAGCATACAAACTCTACTAGGGCATACAAATATCTCATGAAAACTCATAAAATCATGTGAAATAATAAAATACCAGATTTCACATCTTCTTTCCCCTAATAGTTGTACTGGGAGCGGGCCTAAGCTTCTGTATTTTTTATTGCTTCACATTTTTAGTATTCTTTTTACTCTTTCTGTCTGTCTTACAAACTTCCTCAAAGCATATGAATAAATGTTTGAATCATGCTTGAAATGTCTGAAAATACAAATAGTGACTGGAGAGAAAGGATTTTCCAACCTGTTCTTCTTAATTTTGGAAAATTCAAAGCTGGAGAAAATAGTGCTGTCTTCAATTAGTTTTTGTTGTGGTTGCCTTTAGTTATTTTAGATTTATTGTATCCTAAAATGAACCTATCATGAGTTTTACCTTTTATTTCCCTTGAGGCTTGAATAGTGTAATATCTCCAAGATCACCCAGTGGGTTTCCATAGCCAAGCAAAGATTTGAACCCTGGTCTTCAGAGTCACCGTGTAACTCTCAAACTGCTTCACCATGCTGGCTCTGTTCTTAATGGAGGTCCTACAATTAAAGAGGAAGAGGAAGCATTTCTTGAGGATGTAGAAGGAACTAAATATTAATTACCCCCCCCCCCCCACACACACACACACACATCATAGGGTTTGCTAGCAGAATATTAAAAATGTGCCATTTTATTTAATGGAATAAAACAAGGAGGTCTGACTAATTGTAATTTAGTATAATTTTGAAGAGACAAATTAAGATTTGTAGCCATGCCAAATGCTCTCTTTATTTTTACTAATCACTTTGTGCATCTGTTTGTAATCACACCGTTAATTTTTATGGACACTAGGCTTTGTAATACTGCTTTGACATTCTGCTTAATGGTCTTTTCAGTGTGAAAGAAAGCTTGAAAACAAATGGCTTTACAGTGTGCCAAAAAAACACACAAGGCAGAGGTCTAATACTTGCCAAATAATGAAGCCTGTTGAGCCTTAGCAATTTACAGATCTTTCCATTTTCTCAACAAATCTGAGAAAGATCAATTCTGTTTTATTTTATATTGGCTACAAGGGAGCTGATTCTGTCTGATGGCCTACCCACCATAAGGTTGCCTTTTCCAACAGCTCTCTGGCAGCAGCTCCCTGAGCCTGAAGACATTGCCAACTTGGTTTCCTGGGAAGGTTTAGCAGATGGATTGAACTTGGGGCATAAATAACCCAGGCAACATATTCAGGGGTAGCTGTGTTGGCCATGCAGCAAAATACAATAAAATACAAAATACCACAAACAGTGATACCTTTATTGGGCCAACAAAAATGCATAAAATACATCATGCAAACTTTTGAAGTTCTAGCACATTCTTAATCAGGCAAAGGCATTAAAATCACACAGGAGATGAACTAATGATGATGATAGAGTCCTACATTTTGTCTTAAGGTGTTGCTTTTGTTGTCTGTTAAAATGGTCTAGAGCAGTGGTTCTCAAATGCTTTACCCTTGTGACAGAACCACCCCTGCTCTATGTAGTATATGAATAAGTTTACCAAGGAAGCTGGTAGAGAAGACAGACACTCATGCCTGACATCATGGCCTAGGGGTGGAAGGAAAGAGTTAAATGGGAGGCTTGCAGCCAGGAGGAGTAGTCACTGGACTTGGTAGAACTAGAAGAAGATGGGAAAAACATTGAAGAAGTGGGAGAACACACTACCACTCTTCTTTCTTTATTTACTCTTTCAGATATATGTAATTCTGAACTTCTCTGAATGGTATCTTATTTCTCAATCTCTTCTCCCTTCCCCCTCCCATTCCAAACAGGAAGGTAGCACACAAATGTTGCACCCTTGAGTAATAACTTAAAAATAATAATTTTATTTGTAGTCCACCCTATGCCCCTGGTGGTGCAGCGGATTAAATCACTGAGCTGCTGAATTTGCTGACAGAAAGGTGGATGGTTTAAATCCAGGGAGCGGGGTGAGCTCCCACTTTTTGCCCAAGCTGAGACATGCAAATGTGAGTAGATCAATAGGTACCACTTCAGGAGGAAGGTAATGGCATTCCATGCAGTCATGCTGGCTACATGACCTTGGAGGTATCTATGGACAACACCGGCTCTTTGGCTTACAAATGGAGATGAGTACCACCCCCCAAAGTTGGACACGACTAGACTTAATGTCAAGGGGAAACCTTTACCTTTACTTTACCTATCTCCCAGAGGGGACTGTATAAATCAAAAGTAAAAATGTAAACAACAATAAAATATACTACACAAGTTAAAACAGTTAATTTAAATAATAACAATTACCAATTAATAGTTAATTGAGTATGGTAGCTTTCCCTGTATCATGGAAAGAGGGGAGATTTGCAAGTGGTAGGTGGTTTAGAAGAAGGAGAAAGGTAATAGGACATGCTTAGAGCTTCTTTTTTTCTAAGCCTGTGAGGTGCCAGGTGAGAAGAAGGAAATTAGGAAAGCCTCCTCATGACTGCAGAGCTGGTGCTGCAAATCTAGAGCAGGTTACAATACTGTAGAGAAGCCTCCCCTTCTTTTCCACACAATAAGTTCCCTCCATCCCATTCCCATGTCCCATCTCCTGCCTGATGACCTCATCACATTGGCAAATTTACCCATTAAAGAACACTTCATTGATGTAGCCAGCACAGAGCCTGCCAGATCTCATCACACGATGCACAGCTAATTCTGGTGGGCCTCCATGCTGGCTGCATTGGTGAAGTGTTCTATGATGGGGAACTCTGAACATGGGAGACTACCCGTGTTCAGATAGAAAATGTTGGGAACAGTACAGGAACAAGCTAGAAAGGTATGATTTCTAGTAGGTGATGAGCAAGTGGGCGATGCAGGGCGCTAGGTGATGGATTGGCCCCTTTGCCCCACTGCCCTATAGATTCCCCACATCAAGGACCTCCATGTGATGATCCCCTCAGTGAGTGAGCTAGGGAATGAATTTGTGGCTGGAGGCTTCTGAAAAACAAAAAAAGGTGCACAATGGGAAGAAGTCAGAGCAAGGTGCCAAAGGAAATCTGTTTGGGTTGTACCTCAACTCACTGGGAAATGTTTAGAAGTGATCCAATGACAAACAAAGAAACTGTACACTTATGTAATCTTGCTTCAAAAATAGTCCTATATTCCCAGTTGAAATCCTGGTCTAGATGTAGCCAAACAGCCACATTCTTTTGCCCCACTCCCTACCCAACAACGATTATGATCTAGAGCCATGGTTTCCAATCTTTGGTTCTCTAGGTTTTTGGACTTCAGCCCCCCAAATTCCTAAAAGCTCATAAGCTGGCTGGGATATCTGGGAATTGAAGTCCAAAACAACTGGAGGACCAAAGGTTGGGAGCCATTTGTCTAGAGGAATATCAATGCAAACAAAGGACACACACTTTTTTGGCCATGTGGGGACTGGAAAACAAAAAGCAGTAAAATCCTGGTACTGTAATCAAATTTCAACTCCAGTGGCAATAAAAAGTAACCTTCACCTCTAAATTGTTGCTTCTGGAAAACTTTTTTGGTGCAGTACTATAACTATGTCTAGAAATTTAATGTTTCTGCCTAAGAGCAATTAACCCAGGAGAGGACAGTGTTTGCCAGCATTTTAGGAGAAGTTGCTGACATCTTGTCATTCACATCCACATCCACATACAGAGATTTTTCACTTTGAAAATTGAGAAGTAAATCTTAGTTAAAGAAACTGCTCCCAGGTCAGGTAATGATTATCTATTTTAAGGAAATACTGAAGGCACAGAATTGGTACACGTGTGTGTGTGTTACTTTATTTTCATCAAATATTCTTCCTTTACCGCTTGGTTATCCCTTTTTTTAAAAAAGAAAATACACTTGGTGGATCATTGCACTATTATATTAAATTACATGCCTTAAAACAGAAACTAAGTGAGTTTGCTATCATCTTTTTATATTAAAAAGAGCATTGTTATAATCATGTGCCTATGATTTTCCCATTTTATTGTATTGTTAAGGATGTGAATTTTTCATCAGTTCCAACTTCCTTTAATAGAAATTTGTCTTCCAAAAGGTATAGACCACTTTGCAAACTAATGTAGAAACCCACCCCACATTTGTTAAATTTAATTAGAGGCATCTGTCGATTTCAATTTTAAAAAGTAAGTAAAAGAAACAAAATATCAGCAGGGAATAGCGAGCAACATAAGTTAACTTACAATATAATTAATTTTGTTTTTTTTAAAAAAAAATCACTTAACACAAAGTATAATGATGAATCCTGGGTTAAATAACTTTTAAACTGTAATCCATAAAATTATAAATAATAGGTTGATATTGGCTACAATAGCTAAAAATCCGGGGGGGGGGGGGAGAGAGAGAGAGAGAGAGAGAGAGAGAGAGAGAGAGAGAGCGCCATGGAAAGGGGAATAAGAACACGGTCTTCAAAATGAAATGTTTGCCACAAAAATGAAAAAAAAAATCATTTGTTCCTCAAATATCTAGCATTTCAGTAACCTAAAACACAGTATAAACATCCAAAGTAAAGAGGCAGACAAAGTTACAAGGGAATGTGAACATGTCAAATATGAGTTTGACAAGTTGATGATTTTCAGTGTTTCACTCTCTGCAATGCTAGAAATTTGGGAATGGAAAGAAAATTTCATGAAGGGAGCAATGCCCTAATTTTGTTCCCCTTGTAAATATTCTCCATGTTCAGACATAATATGTTATATGTAACTTGAATACTGAGTAGAGATGGAAATATTAAAATATTTTAAAGTGGTTGAAAAAACATATTTTTGAGGGTTGAGAATCGGACAAGAAAAATTCTGGAGTAATGAGAATCTTAGCAGTTCAGTCCTTAATTCATTGCTCAATCTGCATGTGAAAAAATGGTTTTTTTGGGCTGAGAGCAGCCTTCTCTGTGCAGAAACTAATATTACTATTTAGAAATATTGTTTCCTATACAGGAAATTTTATTTCCAATGCCAGAAATGCTGCTTTCTGTGCAAAAAAAAATCATGTGTAAATTGTGAATGGGCTTTGGAAACTGTGTGGTTTTCAAATACTTTCCTGAAGGAGGATGAAAAATATTAAAATTACTCATTCCTCCATTCAAAAAGAAGCTTATAAAAAGTTACAACCTTAACTAAAGATGGAAAGATTTGTTTGTAACCAAATTGTGATGTTCCTGGAAGCTCTAAGTTTACCAATGGTGACAAAAGATGATTTTTTTCAATGAACCCATGGTCTGAAATAACAGCACTTCTTGTCCCTCCTGGCTTCTGAAAAGGATTGGTTGAGTGGACAAAGGAAGTGATGAATCCCTGCACCAAGGGAAGTTTCGACCCTGCTAGAAGAGGTTGTGGTAAGCCTTCCTTGGATCTCACTATTCTGGATAATTATTAGCTAGTCTCTAACATTCCATTTTTAGGCAAGGTTTTGGACCATGTGTTGACCTCTCCACTCTAGGAATTTATGGATGAAATAGATTATTTAGATCCACTTCAGTATGGTTATGGAATTGAAACAGCTTTTATTGCCTTGATGGATTGGCTATGCAGGCCATTAGGTATGGGGAGTACCTCCCTATTGTTTCTGCTGGACCTCTCCATAACTTTTGATACCATTGACCATATTAGCCTTCTGAGCAACCTCTCTGGAATGGAAATGGAGACACTGCCTGCAGTGATTCCAGTCCTTCCTCAAAAGACAAACTCAGAAACTGATGGTAGGGGATTCCTGTATGACATCCCAGTTATTGACCTATGGGATGCCTTAGAGGTCTTGGTTTTATTTTTCATGTTGCTTCAACATACAGGTCATAACTTATAAAGCCCTATATGGGATAGATCCAAAATATCTGAAATGTCACATTTCATTATATGAACCTTCCTGAATCTTAAGATCTACAGAGAAGGGCTTTTTTTTGTTTCCACACCATCACAGGCTCATTTGGTGAGGACACAAGAGAGAGCCCTCTCAGCATCACCACAGACTTATTTGGTGAGGTTATAGGAGAGAATCTTCTCAGCAGCTGATCCCACCCTCTGGGTTGGACTCCCCTTTGCCAACTGATAGAGACTCCTTGTTTAAGTAGGTCTTTAATTTTGAATCACTCATAATGAGGCTTCTCATTTATTTTTTGTGTTTGTTTTTGACTCCATGTCCTGGCACCCCTCTTCACTGGCTATGCTGGAAAGGTCTGGTGTGATCTACACACTTTTTTAACTCTTGCTTTCCATATTCTTACTACAGTGACATTCTTCTGCTCTGTCATCACTGTGGCATACTGGGATGAGTGTACCCATGGTCAAAGAGATGGGATCAAAGTACCAATAATGCATTCTTTCTTTATTGCTGTTTGGTACAAAGCATCAAATGTGGACTGACCTTCTAGTAAAACCTACCTTGACAAAGCCATGCCATACACCTGCAAAGTATCATAATTATTGCTGCATTAGTGGT
The DNA here is from genome assembly GCF_035594765.1 of Anolis carolinensis. Taxonomy (NCBI): domain Eukaryota; kingdom Metazoa; phylum Chordata; class Lepidosauria; order Squamata; family Anolidae; genus Anolis; species Anolis carolinensis. The sequence continues at coordinate 238,171,872 of NC_085842.1, forward strand.
CCCCTTGTTCTCATTATGTTCCCAGGAAACAAAGCAAAGCCCCCAGAGTAAGAATAGAAGTATTTTTATGGAGCACTACATAAGCATTAATGCCTTACTTATCAAATAGTGTTTCTTTCCTCAGAGGAATTAGTTTGCAGCTGAACAAATGTGATCATCTGCATATATCTGAGACGTAAAACTAAGCTGTTTCTAGAGCTTCTGTTTTATGTTGGGTTTTGTTTTGCACCCTCCTCCCTTGCCCAGTTTACATATACTGAACTTCACGACAAGAATCTTTGATGCGATACACTTATTATGATCACTAGCATTGGTAGAAGAAGATTTAAGCCATGCATTGATTGGGTTTTAAATATCCCCCTGGGATTTGGTTTTATAGAACTGTAAGAAGGATATGTTATCTTTGCTTAAATCAAAAAGATTATGTAAATACATTGCATACAAGTTGGAAGCATAAATCACAGATGTCGGTGTGATGGAAAGTTTGTTACCAGAGAAATCTACAGCTCCCAGATTCCAATGTGTTAATTAAAAGGTGACATCTGGTATACTAATTTATGCTAAGTGAAGAAATGTTCAGATTAAAATAGGATGTGTTTAAATGTTTTTGGTGTCATGATCACTGGAAAAGTAAAAGTCATATGATAGCTGAGGTGACTCTGACCCAAATATATGCAAGTGGGTGTACTTATATACTTTACCATGTCAAAGAAAAAGGAAGGAGGGGTATCAGTGAGAAAATGTGATGACAAGATGCCATTTCACAGGAAGGGATACAGTATAATTGCAGTATCTGTCTGGCAATGATCACAAAGTTCAACAATTACTATATATGCTCATGTAAAAGTCAACCTCATGTATAGTCAAGAGCACATTTTGCGGATTCTGTTACGTTCCATCAACAAGTCAAGGGTCATTCCATGGACACGGGGAAACACCAATGCTTTTGCAGGAGGTCAGCCATCCTGGCCACCACTGCAATTTCCCCATTCAGGCATTCAATAAAGGGCAAAAGTGACACTAAGGTAGAGAGAGTAGAAGGAGCTGGCATTCTTTTTGGTTATCCTGGAATAAATGAAGCTATCACCTGTCACTTCTCTGTTCAGAGGAGAAGGCACAGTACTTACACTGACCCATGAATAAATCAGCTCAGGTTTTTTGGATGTCAGTTTTTGACTATAATTTCAAGAATTACATATAAGTATATACAATGTTTATGTTAAGAAGAGCTTATTGTTCTTTGGTCTTCAACAATTCAAGGGTGAAAATAGGAATATGGTTCTAAAACCTTCATTGTCCTGAGTTCTGTCACTTCTTTCTCAACTCACTCCCTTTTTAGCCCATCCTACCACACAGGTATTATGTTGCTCACCATTCTTCCATCTCATGACCTTCCACTTCATGGTTACTCATACATTCCTCTCCAGCTTTCCCTTCATCACCTCCTGACCCTCTATCACCTTTTATCTTTGTTTTCTGTTATCTTACTTAGATGTGTGCATGGCTGCTGCTGAATCTCCTTTTTCGATGAACCCATGGTCTGAAATAACAGCACTTCTTGTGCCCGCCAATAGCATAGCAGATACATCAGTTGACTTTTCTCCTTGCCATTTTATCTCCCACCTGCTCACTCATGAAGAAGCTGTTGCACCTTCTTTCTTGCAAGATATTATCATGGCTATCCCCCTAAAAAGTTAGAAATGTATTTCCTGATAAAAATATTAAATTTAAAGAACAAGTATTGATGCATTCTAGAAGATCTAGGTTTCTCCCTTAATACCATCCTCCATATTTTATTTCAACTTTTCCTAATTGTAAATCCTCATACACACTAGACTAGTTGCTTTGATTTCCTGGTGGGGTTTACATTACAATCTGTAATAGGATGGTATTCTCTTAAATACAAATATGTACATTTCATGTGAAGTGCATATTTACTTAGGTAACTTTCTCCATGTCTACAGGGTCATATGAAATGTACTCCCCTCAAATCTTCTGTGAACATTCCAGATGATGTTCTGCAGCAGAAGTGTTTCTTTCAGCCTTTAATCCATCATAAAAAGAACCACAGGGTACTTTGACCCTTAAAAGAACCTCTGGGGAGACCTTAGGTGATGTGTGGACAGCTAGATTGTGCGGATCCAGGGGTTATCAGGTGTCTGCACATCAGAAAGATCCACTGCTGTTTCGTTGGCTTAAAGTAGTTACCCGTAGCCTTGCTGTTGATGTTGCTTCTGGTGATACATGACTGTGCACCATGTTGTTACATCACCAGAAGTGATGTTGCCTTGCTGGGCAGGATGCCCAAGCATGTATCACCAGAAGCAAGATCTTCAGCAAGGCTCTGTCAGGGACCTATTTCTGGCAAGCAAAACAGTTGTGTTACAGGCCCTGGGAATATAACGCACCAGTGGTAATGTGCAGTGGGCCCATCCTCCTGTGTGGACTACAAAACAACTTTGGGGTGGTTCCACACTGGTACATGTAGGCTCCCTGTGGTGTATTCGAGGCAGCTCCAAACCAGATTACTCCAGAATATTTTGCATGGTGCAGATGCAGCCTTAATTTAGCTTAATGGGAAGAATAAATGGCTTCAAGAGAAATAAACATGGAATTAGGATTTAATTTCTCTAATATTTAAAACCATTTACCAAAATCTGAACTCCACAACAGTCATCTCTTTACTATGTGTTCTCCTAATTTCTATTTTTTTCCATTCAGCTCCAAAAAAGTCATGGACATTTTTCTGAAAACCTATTATGATATTGTCATATCAGGTTTGTTTCAACAAAAGCATGGCTCTTGAAATATTAATGATTTTATCCTGCTGTTTTACTTGGCTTTACCTGATCTCTCCCAGACCTTCCTCAAACTGGTTCCTATGATTTGAGTCTATGATTTGCTGCAAGCTCACACCTTAGCACCATTTGCTGAAAATCCACCCCTCAGCTCTTTACAAATAGGCTAGGCTTCCACCATTCTGAATCGTAACATTTATCCAGGGACTTGGGAGAGAGTTACTTTAAATCTCAGTGAGGCTGTGACATCTCAATCAACAGTGAAAGGCAGTAGAAAGGCCATTTCCCACAAAGCAAAAGGGCACTTATCTTCTGCTTCAGCTTTCAGTGGCATGAGATGCTTAGATCTTTGAGAGTTTTTTTAAAAATAAAAAAATGAAAGCTTGGAATCTAGGCCAGGTTCAAACAGATATAAATCCAGCTAACTAGCCAATATGGTTATAGAGCAACAACAACCAGTGTTATTCTAATTCTGAAATTCTAATTCTAATTGTAACCCAACAACATGCTACCAGGGTTATTCTAATTCTGAAATGGAAGCAATTAATAAACTAGAACCCCTACATAACACTTAATTTTTGTTTCTTAGAGTCCAAATGATTTTTCCTTGTCCTACATAAAAGAAAGCTACCAAGATAGTTGATAAAGTTTCAGATAATGGCAACAAAGAGCTTGAAAATTCTAAAGAGAAAACTTTTGGTATCATTCATGTTGAGTTGATGGATTTTAATTTTTAGACTTAATTAGTTTTCTCCAGATTTTCTTGACATTACACTAACGGGAAAGATTATTTTTCTGAATGAAATTGTTTAATTATTAAATTGGGTCAGGCTGTAGTAGTAAAGAAAACATTACAGACATTAGTGCTAGGGCAGAACAGTGTTTGAGTTTGTTCCCAAAACAGGTTAGTGAAAGGAAATGTAACAGAAAGTTTGCTTTCTCTCAAACCAAAGGAATATGTTTATATATTTGCAACTCAATTTCTAATTTTTGTAATGGGATTTTCTTTCTCTTTCTTCTCCTAACCCTGCATAAAATGTCCCTCAAATGTGCTCCAGAGGGTCCTTCAGCCCACAGAGTGGACTAAGGGACAGAGAAAACATGTTGTACTGATTGATCTCATTTTCTCCTAAATTTCTATTATTTTCATCACAATTTCATTGACTGACAATTTTTTTTCTATCTCCCTGTTCTTATCACATGTCTTTCAGTGATATTGATATGGTGTGTTTGATAAGTAGGCTTATAGAGAACCTTACTCTAAAAGGTGGAAACTGTGCTGCTTCTTCCTTACACTTAACTGGTGTGTGTGTGTCTTTGTGTGTGTACTATTTATTGACCAGGGTTTAGCAGGTGTGGAAAATCCAGTTCAAAGTCAGTTATAGATTTCTGTGAAGCACAACATTGGATGTCCCTATTTGGTGTATCAGAGTTTTTCTCATCAGCAACCTAACACCCTCCCATATATGAGCATGGGGCTATTCTATAATCATCACTGGGGAGGCTAAGGATTGTGGTGCATTTTGGAATTGAACTTCCAACCTTTTTTGGTCTACCTTATTCATTGCCTAGTAGAAATGGGAGTACTAATCTTGACTTCTTTTTATTTGTCACTAGTCTCATGCATTTTTATTTGTCACTAGTCTCATGCACTAGTCTCACCCATTTCTGTTTGTCCCATTCATATGGCCCCATTTCTGGTCACCACTTGCAAAAACGGGTGCCTGTACAAAAGAGCTTTTTCGCCCAGGGTGAGAAAAAAATGAAGTTTTTTGGACCTTGGGCAGCAAAGCGCCAGGGCCTGCCAGAGCCTTTAAGCCCTGCCAGCCAGGGCCTACATTCAAGCAGGCCCAGTGCCCAGCTATAGGCCCTGCCTGCCGGGCCTACAAGCATGGAGCACTCAGCGCTCTATTGTAGGCCCTGCAAGCCAGGCCTACAAATGTTGCACACTCAGCTGTAGGCCCTAGGCCTATGAGCATTGAGTGCTCGGCACTCAGCTGTAGGCCCTGTGAGCTGGGCCTACAGTCAAGCACTGAGCACTTGATGCTCATAGCGCTGGGCTCACTTGGATATAGGCCCTGGCTGGCAGGGCCTTGGAGCATCGACCGCTCAGCTGTAGGCCCCATGAGCCAGGCCTATGAGCATCGAGTTGTCCTCCTACGGATATCTGCGGCAAGGTAAAGATTTTTCCCTTCTTCACCAGATGGTTTTATCTCTTTACCTACAAGAAATGTGGAGGCAAAGAGGTTTTTTTTTTATGAGCATTGAGCGCTTGACTGTAGGCCTTGCGAGTCAGGCCTAGGAGCATCAAGCGCTCGGATGTAGGCCCTGCTTGCCGGACCATGAGCGTTGAGTGCAGCGCTCGGCTATAGGACCTGCCAGCCAGGGCTTACAGCCAGCATGCCGAAAATCAGCTGACCAAATGGCAACCATTCCCCCTATTTTTTATTTCACTGCTCTTTCCATTATGGAGGGGGTTGTACCATTTTGTGCCATCTGAATAGATAGATAGTATGAATACACAAAAGAAACAGATGAAACAGTATTCGGGCCCAACTCTGTTTGTCACTCCAAATGGACAGTATCATCTGCAGAGGTATATTGATTTAAAACTCGTTGATAAGCATCTCTGCTCATCCAGTAGTTCTCTCAAAGCCAAATGGTGAGAGGATCTTTGGGAGAGGAGGGTTATCATATGTTAAATGACTAGACAGTCATGGGGCAGACTACCAGGACCTTCTCAGCATTTTCACGTGAACCAGTTGGAGTAATACCTTCCTTACAGATTCTGTATCAACTTTCTAACAATTAATCATGGGATCATATCTTTTCACCTTGCATTGCTCTAGTTTGTTTAATACAACAAAGCAGTGTCCCTGACAAATTTAAATAAAAGCCATTATCCTTTTGATAACACAGAATAATTGAGGGTTTCACCAGCACTGTACCTTTTGAGACCTTGCAGAGGGAGGTATCCAATACTTATTTACCACAAAACCTAAATGCAACAATGAGTAAACTGCTGAGTATGACTTCATATTTCCATTCGCTGCTTGACTTCAAGACCAGGTTTAGGCTCATTGGTGAAAGCATCAGTGGAAGAAGATTCCTCTCCAAGATCTTAGGTTTCTGCTTATTCCATCAATGTACAGTAGGAGAGAAAATAATTCCATCAGCACATACATGCCATCTCCACTTCCTTATGCAAATATGCTCACATTGATGGCTAGCCTGGTGCATGATCTTGGTCTATTATTCCTGTCGTCAGGTAAGTGGATAATGAGGATTTTAGCTGAGATTTAAAGATGTCACCATAAATCTTTTTAAGAAACAATTTGTAAGTATAATATTAGATATGGCAGCCAATGTGGTACAGTGGTTTGAGTGATGTACCAGGATTTAAATCCCCACTCTGCCATAGAAGCCTACAGGGTGACCTTGCACAAGTCACATGTGCTCAGCTGAGAAGAAAGCAATGGCAAAGCCCTACTTCTTGCTAAGAAAATTATGCCATAGGCTAGCCTTGAAGCTATTCAGGAATGACTTGAAGATACACAAGAACCACACACAACACAATGTATAAGGCCCACCCCCCCCCACCCCAATTTTTTAAAATATATCATTCCAGAAGCAGACATATTGAAACCACAAACCACTTAATAGAATGTACTTCATTGGGAACTGAGCCAGGTTAAATGCAGGCATTTGTGGTTTATGGATTTTGCTAAAGGTGTTGCTGTGTTAAATGCATTATAAGCACTCACTTCCTCAATATCTACACTAATAGCTATTTAGCTTACAAAAATATAATGTCATTTGTGTTATGTTTCTAAAGCTAACAGTTATTGGTTAACATTTTTTCCCTTTACTTACGCAGATGTATTTCTTAAAATCATTGTGCTTATATTAATGTAATTCATGCAAGAGCACTAATCATCTGCTTAGCTTTTTCTTTTTTCCTACCAGTGAAAACTATAAATGATTGTGGTTTTTTACATCTGTCTGGAGGTTGTTCATCAGATTTACATTTTCTTATTACAGAATTTCAAAATGAGCCACACTTCACAGCTCAAAGTGTGGAAGATGTCATTAAACTGGCTGTCTAATCAAGAAGGTGTAAAAAATTTAATTAAACCAATGGCAGTTTGACTTAATTATTTGAAAAATATTAGCGCACATACAGTACATGCTATTACAATTTTCTAATTTCTTAGAAGATGCTTTTTATTTTCTCAGTTGATGCTCTCAACATAGTGCTTTGGAAAAAGGTTAGTTACATTACAGTATATACAGTCTGCATCACTGTAGATGGTTCTGATTAGGCATACATGGTAGTTCACCATAATTGTTGAATCTGCACAGATAAAATTGCTGGGCTGAACAGAGCTGATTGATGCAGGAGGCTTTGGTCGGTTGAAAATTCCAACAGGAAAGTAGCGGCAGCTTTTAATGATGAGACATATGTTGCTGGCATAGAAAATTCCCATTGCACTAAAAAAATTTCCCCCTTAATTTTCCATGCTTATACATCCAACTCTATTGATCAGGAAACATGCATACTTGTATCTGAAAAATGTTTAGCATATATTTCCAATGCATCCCTAATACCTGTACATTTGGTTTAACTGCCAGTGGGAAATAAAAGACATTATTGATAGATACTTTATTACATTACAGATTCAACAAAACCATCTGCATTTTCTGAAGGGCGAACAATGTTGGCTTTGGAATGAACATCAATTGCCCAGTCATGGTGCATCATGTGGTCCAGTAATATAAAAGTTCCAATAAACCCCAAGGCATCATATAATAATAGATGGCTTTGGCATGTCCTTACATTCATTCTTCTTAAATATACATGAATGAATTGAAACTAAAAATTAATAAAGGCAAATGTATCCAAATTGTATGTTTGTAGCTTTCCACAATTCTAAACATGTTTAAGAATTGATTATCTTAAAATCACTTGAAAACTGCCAGGACAATCTTATCCATCAGTTTCAGTGTGCAAGGTTTTTATTTTTTTAGTCTAAAATTTCTTCCACTTTTCTTTTTGTGCTAATGTATACTTTATACATCTTAGCATTTTTTCCAATGAAAATGTTTTATCAGAAATTTCTCTAATTGTATTACCATTTTGTGTTTAATTCTTATTAATACCAGCAGTTGACTTTTGCATAATGTATGCATACTTATGCATAATTTTGGACTGAAAAACTGTGTCACAACATTTGGAAAAAGAATATTGAAACATAGCAGTATTCACATCACATATTGTGACACCTTTAGAAGGCATAGAATTAATCATATTAAGTTCCAAAGCTCACTGACTTTTTCATCAGACTCAGAAGGTTAAAAAGAATTCTACAGGGGAAAATGATGGTGCTAGAATCACAGGTCAGCATGTTGCTTGAGATGTTATTGAAGAAGGGCCTATATAGAGAAAAGAGTTATTATTGTTTTGAAGAGAAAATTGTAACCACTCCATGGTGACTGGAAGCAAAAGCAGTAAAAAAGAAAAGCTATACAATTTCCCTCTTCTGTTTGTAACCACAAACCATTTCTGTGTGTATATAGTTTCAGTATAGATCAAATAGAGTCACATAAAAATTATTCACATAAAAAGCCAAACAACCTTCCTCCTTCCCCAGCTACACACACACACACACACACACACACACCACAAATGTATAGTTTGCTTTTAAAACATTCCATATAGCAGGGGTCAAACACACAGATACATTAACTTAGCTAAGTTTAGTACATAATTTAGAATTTTTATGTGAGGGCCACAAGATGGCACCATGATGTATCAAAATTGTTATCAATCCAATGACTAACTGTTATGATTGAGCCTCATGGCTCTGTTACTGACAGACGTGGGCGTAAGACTCCTCGAGAGTCAGATACTCTCGAGGAGCGAGAAAGAAAAAGACTGCGAGACATTTTTGCAGCACCATCTGACGAAGAGTCTTTTGAGGGGTTTACGGAGAGAATGGAGGAGGGGCTGGTTAGCTCGGAGGAGGATGAGATGGATTGGACTCGGGTAAGGGAGGAATTGGGTGCCACTGGTCATGATGGGATAGAAGATGAATGGGGACCTTCAGGATTAGACCCATGGCTTAGCTGGAGGGATGGGACGGGATCCACAGCTGGAGATGCTGTGGGGCGTAGTCAGAGGTGTTCCAGCTCTGATGAGGAAAGTGATGAGGAAACGCCCGGGTTAAGGAGGACAGCTGACAGTGATGAGGATTTGTAACTGGCATAAAATGGGGCTTGGGAGCAATTGCAAATTGCGTTGGGCAAGGTAATCTGGACGAACGCTTGGGATCTGTGTGGGACGCTTTCCTGAAGACTGGTGTGTTTTCCTGTGCTGAGACGTAAGTTGTTTTGGAATTCAGGGTCAGACGGCGGGAGGAATTGTGTGGGCATTTGTTTGTGCAAACCTGTGCTTACTCTTATTAGCTTGACCTTCCGTCGTCTTCTTGACGGACGCCATCTCCTGTTTTGAAAACTCGGACTGAACTGACCACGGCTTGTCTTCCCCCCTTCTTGGACTTGGAATCTACAAACGTCTGCTTCTGGCTTTGATCTACGGAAAGGAACTGGGTCTACTCTACTGCTACAATCCTTGGCTGATCTGTTCGTGTTGGAAATCCTGTCTGCTGTGTGTGTGGGAGCGACGCAAGTTACTCTAAGCACAGTGTTGGCAGCAGAGAGGAATCTGCTGCCAATTAGTTGCATTCTTTTGTATCTTTTGTTCCTCGGCTTTTGTTTTGTTTATCCCCAGGCTGAAGCAAGCAGTTTGTTTTTACCCGGATTAAACTCCGGTTTAATCCGGTTTATCTTTTGAACGTTTTTCCTTGCCCCTTTTTGCTCCTAAAGGCTAATACTGCCTGGCCCTTGTATTTTACGGGCATTTTTTGAGTTCTGTAATCCAATAAACTCTGTTATCTTGAACCTTGTGGCGTTCTGTCCTTGACAGATTGCCCAACGCCCATAAAAAGTTTATTGCAGCAATAAACCCGTCAGGAAGACGATGGAGGAGTTAAGGGCCAAATTTGACCAATTACAAACGGCTTTTACCGTCAGCCAAGCAGCTCATGCTGTGAAAGGACATGTTTTGACTCCTGAACGCTTTGACGGAACCAGGTGCAAGTTGCCAACCTTTTTGGCACAAGTGGAGCTTTATTTTTCCCAGCTCAGTGCTCATGCTTTTCCTACAGACACTAGCAAGGTGGCATTTATTTTGAGTTTGTTGACCGGTCCCGCAGGACAATGGGCCACTAATTTAATTTTGGGAAATGACCCAGTCAAGGACAATTTGAATATTTCAAACAGTTATTAACTGACACTTTTGGGGATCCTCTCCGCACGGAGAATGCTGGGTGGGCTCTGTATCGGTTGAAACAGGGAAAGGGGACTGTTTTGGATTACTTAAATAAGTTTAACTTGTATCGCCACCAGCTGGATTGGGGGGAAAATGCATTCATGCTTTTATTTACTGCCGGGTTAAGTGATATGCTCCAGGATGAATTAGCACGCTTGGAGCCGGCTGAAAATTGGGACGCCTTAGTAGCTAAGGTGCTGCGTTTAGACGCAAGGTTCGAGGCTCGTAAACACTCGAAAGCAATGTGTGCGCCACCCATGCATATTACCAGGGCACCTGTGGTGATGGAGGAAGAGCCTATGGAGCTTGGGGTCTTTAAAAAGCTGTCTACAGAGGAAAGGAGCCGTAGGAGGCAGCTGGGGTTGTGTTTGTACTGTGGGAATGCGGGGCATTTTGCCAAAAACTGTAATGTGAAACCTTCTCAGCTTTCGGGAAAAGGCCAGCCCTAGTGCGACGTGAGTCCAACGCACTAGGGCTCCTCAAGCAGTCAACTGAGGGGAGGAAGCATGTTTTCGTACCCATTACATTATCTGTTGGGGGAAGGGAACTTGTTTCTACTTTGGCACTGCTGGACTCAGGGGCTACGGTCTCTTATGTAGATATTGAATTTGCTAAGAAGCATGGCATTCCTAGAGTGCGCAAGGCATGCGACGTGTGGGTGGAAGGAGCAGATGGGAGACTGCTGGAGACTGGGGTGGTTAACCATGAAACCTCAGCAGTAATGTGGGAGGTGCAGGGAGTAACGGGAACGTTTGTGTGGGATATTACGAGCTTGCCTAGATATGATGTGATCCTGGGGATGGATTGGCTAGCTGTAGTAAACCCACAAGTAGATTGGGCGACACGTAAAGTGACCTTAAAGAGGCAGGATTGTTGCACTCTGAATGTTACTCAATCTGATATGGAGGGAGTGCCTGCTGAGTATGGGGAGTTCTCTGATGTATTTTGTAAAAGAGAAGCGGACAAATTACCACCGCATAGGCCATATGATTGCGCCATCAAGTTAGCAGAAGGTGCGAAATTGCCAGCAGGAAGGCTGTATGCCTTGACTGTACCGGAAAGGCAAGCTTTGAGGGAGTTTCTAGATGAAAATTTAGCCAAGGGGTTTATTCGCCCATCTAGCTCTCCAACTGCGGCACCAGTATTCTTTGTAGCCAAAAAGACTGGGGAACTTAGGCTGGTCTGCGACTATTGGATCCTAAACAAATACACCATTCGGGATAGGTACCCGCTACCTTTAATCTCGGAACTATTATCAAGGGTGCAAGGGGCTAAGGTTTTTACCAAGCTTGACCTGCGGGGGGCATATAACTTAATCCGTATACGGGAAGGGGATGAATGGAAGACGGCATTTAACACGTGTTTCGGATGCCACGAGTTCCGAGTCATGCCTTTCGGACTTTGCAACGCTCCTGCGGTCTTCCAGAGGTTCATGAACGATGTGTTCATGGACCTAATTGACCAATTTTTAGTGATTTATTTGGATGATATCTTGATTTTTTCTAAGGACGAGAAAGAACATCGTCAACATGTCAAGCAGGTTCTGCACCGTCTGCGGGCTAATGGGCTTTTCGCCAAGGCTTCCAAGTGCGTCTTTCATGTGCCTGAAGTGGAGTTCCTAGGTCATGTAGTGTCAGGTAGGGAACTTAAAATGGATCCACATAAGGTCGACGCCGTTAACTCATGGCAGGAGCTAAAGACTAAGAAGGATGTACAAAGGTTCTTAGGTTTCGCTAATTACTACCGGGAGTTTATTCCGAATTTTGCAAAGCTCACGGTACCTTTGACGCAGCTCCTGCGTAAGAAACAGCCATTTGTGTGGGGGCGGGAAGCTCATGATGCGTTTCTACAACTTAAGTCTAGTTTTCAATCGGACAACATACTAACACATCCTGATGTTGACAAACCGTTCGTGGTAGAAGCGGATGCTTCTAGCTACGCGTTGGGGGCTGTATTGTCTCAGAAGGATTCCTCAGGGACCTTGCGTCCCTGTGGTTTTTACTCGCGGCAACTAACACCCTTCGAGCAGAACTATACCATATGGGAGAAGGAGTTGTTGGCGATTAAGGTGGCGTTTGAGGTGTGGCGGCACTGGCTTGAAGGGGCACGGCACCAGATTGTGGTCAGATCTGATCACAAGAATTTAGAGCACTTACAAACAGCAAAGAAGTTAAACCAGCGTCAAATCCGATGGGCTTTGTTTTTCTCCAGGTTTAACTTCAAGGTGCAGTTCGTGGAGGGGAAGGCAAACTTGCGGGCCGATGCTTTATCCCGCAAGCCGGAGTTTAAGACCAATGAGCAGGTAGTATGTCAGACCATCTTGCCTACTGCCTCTCTATGTGTTGTAGACAATGAGCTCGGGTTACATGACCAGATCCTTGAGGCTCAGAGGGATGATGTGTGGACTCAGGAGCAACTGATGCTGCTATCAGCAGGTAACCGTACAATACTGCCGCATCTACAAGATCAAGACGGAGTATTGGTACGCAGGGGGCAGGTCTACGTACCAGTGGGGGCCCTCAGGTTGGAGGTGATTAGAGCCCACCATGACGAACCCATGGCTGGGCACTTTGGCAGGTTCAAGACCGTACAGCTTATCACCAGGAGCTACTGGTGGCCAAAGATGCGGCAAGACATTCTGCGCTTTTGTGACAGCTGCGCTGTTTGCCAGCAGAGTAAGACGCCTGTTGGGCGCCCTAGAGGGTTGTTGTCATCTCTACCTGTTCCGGAGAGGCCATGGCAAATCATTTCCATGGATTTTATTTCAGATTTGCCTAAGTCTGGGGGTTATACTTGTATTTGGGTGGTGGTGGATTTATTTAGCAAACTGGCTCATTTTATTCCTTGTTCAACCATTCCGGCGGCCCCTACGTTGGCCTTACTATTTACTAAGCACATCTATCGTTTGCACGGAGCACCCGAGGTGATTCTTTCAGATAGGGCTCCGCAATTTGTGTCACGCTTTTGGAAACATTTCCATGAGTGCTTAGGGACTAAGTTAAATGTTTCTTCAGCCTTTCATCCGCAGACGGATGGACAGTCGGAACGGGTTAATGGGCTCTTAGAGCAGTATTTGCGTTGTTTTTGTTTAGATCAACCCACGGCTTGGGTGAAGTGGTTACCGGTGGCGGAGTTCGCTTACAATAATGCGGTGCACACGTCTAGTCAGCATACGCCATTTGAGCTAACTTATGGTTTTCACCCACGGGGAGGTGTGGCGCCGTCGACCAATGTGGTCTCTTCGGACCCTGTATACCGCTCTTCGGAAATGGCTGCACTGCATGATGTTGCCCGTCGCTTACTGTTGGAAGCTAAGGCAACGCAAAAGACTCAGGCTGACCGCCACAGGCAGGCAGGGGAGGAGTTGGAAGAAGGGGATTTGGTGTGGTTATCTTCCAAACATATTAAACAGGCTGGGGGAAAGTTTGCGCCGCGATATTTGGGTCCCTTTCCTATCGTTAAAAAGATTTCTTCCGTTGCGTTTCGTTTGCGTTTACCGTCTAGTTTAAAGGTCCATCCAGTCTTTCATCGTTCGCTGTTGAAACTAGATACCTCTAGTCGTCGTGGTGCTATAGCGGAGGGTATCACTGCCACTTCTCCGCCATCGGGGGAGGAGGCCTTTGTGAGAGGGGATAGTGTTATGATTGAGCCTCATGGCTCTGTTACTGACAGACGTGGGCGTAAGACTCCTCGAGAGTCAGATACTCTCGAGGAGCGAGAAAGAAAAAGACTGTGAGACATTTTTGCAGCACCATCTGACGAAGAGTCTTTTGAGGGGTTTACGGAGAGCATGGAGGAGGGGCTGGTTAGCTCGGAGGAGGATGAGATGGATTGGACTCGGGTAAGGGAGGAATTGGGTGCCACTGGTCATGATGGGATAGAAGATGAATGGGGACCTTCAGGATTAGACCCATGGCTTGTGGGTACATTTGAGCATCTCTTATATGGAATTCAAAATCCAAAACACTCCAAAATTGTCCTCATAATAGTGACTTCTTTATTTTCTGATGATTAATTGTAAACAAACTTTGTTTCATGCACAAAATTATTGGAAATACTAAATGTTCTGCATTTTATAATTATGAAAATAGGTTTTATCTTAAAATTCTTGAAATTTCAAGCCACTTCCTAATTCAAATACTGATTCAGTAAATTCTCTCCCAAAGAGCTCTCTAAAGCATGTTAAGTCAGACCTGTGAGGCTAAAGAAGGAAATATGTATGAAGAAGAGCAGGCAGGACTACTCAAGGTTGGATAATGTTGTACACATAGTTAAAACTGCAGGCATAATGTCATATGTGTAAGACTGCTAGGCCTACTTGATTCTCAGGTATCTGAACAATAGCTATAAAAGAGGATAGGAGAAAAGATTTAGGGTTCATTGCAGGAGATATGAAGCTGCCACTTTTGGCCTTTTCCTCCTTTCTCCTTGCAATGACTAATTGTTCATCATTATCCAATGTGTTTAATCTGTTGCTTTTTAAGGTTAAAGCCTTCATGAAGCAACTTACAACAATTAAAGTAATTAAAGCAAGCCAGTTAATTACTAATTAAATGTTGAATATAAAACACAAAGACAATTAAGCCTTTAAGCGTTTAAAAAATTGAAGCCAAAAATCCCACTTAAATGTCACCACTGAGAGTCCAGATACGCTTAAAAAAGGAAGGAGTTCCAGAAAATGTGAGTCATGACTGAAAAGGCCCTGGAATAAAGTGGTGTCTCTCTAAAATATGCAGGAGAGTAAGGTGAAACCAGCATGGAATCTGGTTTAAATCTGGGGTTAAAATGGGCATGGTCCCATAGTAACGTGGTCCCAAACTCTCAAGGGTGTTAAACAACAAAATGAGCATTTTTAACTGAATCAAGAAAGTTGTAAGCTAGCAGCACAACTACTGTAGAACTGTAATAGGAAACCTATTTTTTTGATTTGGCAATGATTCCATTTTTTCCCCTCTCTAATATGTAGCCATTGTGATAGTTATCCCCTGATAACCCTGATCTTTCATGATCCTATTAACCTCTCAATAGTTATCCAAATGTTTTGTTTATAACCATCTGATTTCATGATTCTTCCTCCGCTATACACAAATGATATGTTGAATACCATACATAATATGATCCAACTGAACTATGCAATGCCCCACCTCCACAGTTTAAAGTTATCATACAGTCAGTGATGTCGCATCATCTGTTCTTTTCAAGTAGATTGTACAAAGAAGAGAAGAGGGAGGGACACCAAGTGGCAAGAGTTCTATTTAACTTTTCTAGTTAGAGCCATGAAACCAGTTGGTTTGGAAGGAGAAGGTGCATACATGTGAATACTCTTGATCTCTGATTGTCTCAGCATAATGCTTGCAATCTTCTGGAAGACACATGACCCTTGTCTCCTTCACCTATTGAGCTTTACCTTATCAAAAATGTTTGGAGCCTATTGTTTGAACAAATTATTCCCCTCTCTAATATGTAGCCATTGTGATTCATATCCACTGATAGATAATATGTTATTTGAATTGCTGTGAGTTTTCCTGGCTGTATGGCCATGTTCCAGAAGCATTCTCTCCTGACCTTTCACCCACATCTATGGCAGCCATCCTCAGAGGTCATGTGGTATATTGGAAACTAGGCAAGGGATGATTTGTGGAAGGTCCAGGATGGGAGAGAGAACTCTTGTGGATGTTCCATTGTGCTTTTGATTAGGCAGTTCCCCAGATAATTTTGGCCCCAGCTATGGTCCATAGCCTAATCCTTGCACTTTTCTACTGCTCCCTACCCAGAAATATAGTGCTCTACTTTAAATTGCCCTCCATTCCTACATTCGTCATCTGGCTACTGCACTTTATCCATCAGCCCTGTCCTTGCAACTGACTTGCACTAGCCCTGCCCACCCCTCAGAAACTGTTTACTATTCATGCCATTGGTGGTTTGTTCGATGATTTTTATACTGTATTATGTTGTGTGTTGTTTCATTTTGTCCTATTATGATGTTGTTTAATCAATTTCATTATGCTATATTTTAACTGTGTTGATTGGGCTTGTCCTCATGTGAGCTGCACCGAGTCTCTTCGGGAAGATGGTGGCCGGATACAAAAATAAAGTTATGTTGTTGTTGTTGTTGTTGACACATGGTTGGTTTGCATAGAAAACAGAATTTTCTTCATAGAAATTGATATTTTGGCATTGAATTATTTTTATGCTGTTTTTCAACAAAAAATGATGTTTTCTATATAAAACAACATGTAAACTTTATGCAGAAGAAATCCCAAACTAGGAATAGTCCCCAGAAACACTGGGTTTTGAAGACCTTCTTAAACTGGAATGAAAACTGCTGAAATTGCTTTTCACTACCTTCAGGAAGAAACGTTGTGAAGGATTAAATCTCTGCTGTAAATAAATTATTCTTCAAACACAGTGTCTCAACTTTAGCCTCATATATTGGTATATCCATGCCTTTGTGCAAATTATTTCCCCACTCTTTCCCCCTTGTTTTTTGCTAATGCTTTGCTGTCAGCATTCTGTCAGAATATTTACAGTGCATTAGTTAGGAATCTAGGTAATTGTAGCCAGTGTACTAAGATGAGAAGTGTGTTTACAGCCTTTTCATTTTAAAATGAAATTGCCTGCAAAAATTCTACGACATCTTAATAATGCTTTGAGGTGGTACGTGATCTTTGCAAGCATTATTACCTTGACTTGTAGACTTAATGTTCTTGTGTATGCTTTCTCCCATATTATCTTTTGTTGTTTTTCTTTCAATGCTGTGTCATTGAAGTGTAGTAAGAACAGGCAAAATTAGAGTGGCTGGGGGGGGGGGAGTTGTTTTGTGCCAGAAAACAATATTAAAATATACAAAATATGAATGTCTTTCTTACTCAGAGTTTGGGTATTACAACTAAATTCTATTCCTTTTAGTCATTTTGTAGATAATGAATTTTTCCACTGTCAAAAAACTGTCTGAAGAGATGATTTACAGATGTACTATTTTTCCATGCCATGTGACAGAAATCTATTTCTTAAGGAAGCATAATGGACCACAGAAAGTATGACAGGCAGTTCAGAACAGCAATTCCTACAGTTTTTAAAACAGACCAACCATGGTGAATTTGGTTAATTAATACATTCTGTATTTGTGGAGTATATTTTATAAATGTCAAGGATACAGGAGCAGATTAAAACTATTAACTGCATGTAGCTCATAAAATGGGATCATGGTGAATGGAGATAATTAGTTCTTCAATTTCATAATTTAAATTGACTGCTTCTGTAGTTAATTAAACATTTAATGTGGGTTTTGGTTACAATCTAAATAGAAATTGTTTTAAACTGCTATTACATGAATTAGTTTCCATGTAAATAAGATAACACTTTGACCTTTGGTTTGACCTGGGTGCTACTGATTATAACAATTGTGTCTGGGATTCATTTCTTCCATGGCAAGTGATCCACCAGGCAACAGTATTTGTTTGAGACTTATTTCTTCAAGTTAAGAAGATTTTGGGTAGTAACCAAAACCTAAAACACATAAATCGCTAAAATTAGTGTCAGTGATGCAGATACAAAATTCCAATTACTGTATATTTATTTATTTCACCTTTAAGCTGCACAATAACTTAACTTCACTGTGCTGTGTAGTGGTAAGTTGAAAACATAAAACACAAAGTAACAGCCACCTAAGCACCAGCCCATAATCAAAACCAAAGGAAAGTGAACAACTAAGTGAACCAATGAGCAGCACCAATAAAGCAGTGGAAAATTCTAGATGTACTAACAGCTGTTCTTAAAATGGTGCAGTGCCATAGGGCCTAGCCCAAGAGAAGAAATAAAGGCTTCATTTCATGCTTAAAATGATCCCAACATAAGTGCCAAGAACTTAAGTCCCGAGAACAGCATTGCACAGGGGGACCATCACTGAAAAGGCCACATGTGTGTTGACTCCTTGCTTCATTTCATGTAATGGGGGAATGGGAATAGGTGATGTCATAAAAATATGAAGGAGAGCCAGAGCGATGCAGTGGTGAGAGATGGCCTGAGACATGGAAGATACAGATTCTTCTTGCCATGGATCCCATGACATGACTGTGGATCAGATACTTTCTCATTCATCCTGGCTTACTTCACAGGGTTGTAAGGAAAAAGTGAGAAAGTCATGTTCTGTGCCTTGAGCTAATTGGAGGAAAAATGGAATTTAAACATAAATAGTATAAATACAGTATACTCTCAGTTACCAGAACTCAGATAACCAAATCTATCAGGAAACTGGCAAAAGTTTATTGACTGCCATTTCACTAAAATTGCATGCTGCATTCACAAAGATGGTTTTATAATACAGTAAAGCTTGGTTACAGTAAGTTTGGCTTTATTTTGCTTTTTAATAGTTGTATTTTAATATTAATATCAAGTCAATAGAGTTCATGGTGTGGTATAGTATGGGATATAGTATTAGGCCAAATTAATAGGAACTCTAAAGAAATCAGAAACAATATTTATCCATCATCTACCAATCCCCATGGGTGTTAGTTTGAGTGCCAAGTCCACTGCAGGCCTGCACAACCTGTGACCCTCCAGATGTTTTGGACTTCAGCTCATAGAATTCCGGGCTATTGGGCAAAGCTTGAATTACTTACAAGCAAATTATTTCATCCTCAGTATATCTGGCCACAATCAGGTTTTTTTTTTTTTTGAAGCTAAAACTTTAAAAATTAGAATTGGACCTGGAAGCAGACTGACAACCAGCTGATATGATAATATATTGCAAAAGAGTGATTGTATTGGCTGTTTCCAGTTAATGTAGGTAGGTATCCTATTTTGGAGCCACTGAAATTGCCAGATTAATTCCAAAGGCAGATATATAGATAATATGCATTCAGATATGATAGTTAAATGCAGGATAAAAAATACCACTCTTGTTACTCCCAGAGTGTACCATTTTGGGAGTTATTCATACTGCTCCAAAAGCTAAACTAAACAGAATGCATTTACACAATTAGAAACTGTATTGCACAGTTGTAATTTTTAAGTAGATTAAAAACCCTGATTTTTTTTCTTCTATCTATTTCTAAGCATAAAAATTACTCTTTGGGTGTAGAAATGCCAGGATAATCCCACCCCCTGCAAGTGACAAGATGAGACCTTCTATGTCAAGTAGCCGGATTCACTTAACTCTTTATTTCTCAGAGGAAATGTGAAAGTTGAACTGTGAGGTCAATGTTGTTGTTTTATGGACTTAAATGAAACCTACCTCTAAAAAACCTGGCTTCTTTGAGTGCCAAATCCATCAAAAGATATGTTCTTTCATCTAGGCTTTTTGGATAAGTTCTTTTAAAACATGACTAAAAGCCATTTTTTTCCCAAATGGTCTGTCATCTAAAGATTGAGACATCCATTGCATTTTAAAAGTGCTAGATAGCTATTACTGCAGACCATTTTTGGAAATTTACAGGCTTCTTGCAGAAGAAAAACATAGCAGTTGCAGCCCTAAGACAGATAGCAGTATAGACTTGAATATATTCTGCCCCATACTTCGCATACAGTCACCTGGTTTCTGAAGAAAATAGTCTTGTTGCTGCCTGGAAATAGATACAGCAGTGTAAGAAAAGTGTTTCCTCTATTACAGATGGCATTCCTATATGCTTGCTCTCTGTCATCATCAGTGATCCATGTAGGGCTTTGTGGCTTTAGAAGTGATCTGCAGACACTGCATGTAAATCTTATCCAGCCAATCAACTTTTCATGGAAGCAGTGCTTCACAGATGATTTACTCCTGGAACAGTTGAGTGAATCTCAGAAAAAGAAAATACTGTTCTCCTAGTACAGTCAGACACATTAGGAATGGATAATTTATATACCTAGAAGTTTAAACTCATTCAACAGACATGGGATTGTACTCCAGTATGAAAGTTAAACTTCTAATTAAAAAAAAAAAACAGTAAATAAAAAGGATGCAACTTCTAACACAGATTTTCCCACAGTAATATTACACCTATATTATGGTAAAACTAGAAGTGAAATGAAATGAAAAAATTGCCTACTGGAATATTTTAGTTATGGGCCCCATATTCATTGACAGTTTAAAGCAGTTCTTCAAACTGCAGCATCCAGACAACAAGCTCCCATAAAAGTGCAGGAAAGAAAGCCCTTAATACACACTAGTGTTTTGTGGTTTATGTAATCACCTTCCAGGCCTCAAACTAGTTCCACATTTTTATGTAATCATCTGCACTGTAAGACCACTATCTTCAATGCCAGTTTGAAACTGTATTAAAATAGTCAGTTTAGATAGGGCCATGTTGAACTTATTTTATATTTTGCCATGTTTAAGCATATATGTGTGTATGTGTGTGCATAGTTAACCTATCATTGAGATTTCACTCTGATCACTATATGTTAGAGCCCAACTGAAATCAGTTTATTTACTTGCAGGGTGGAATATGACCATGGTGAGCTCCTCTTTTCCCTTGCACTCCTTACAACCAATTGTGTTTCTACTAAACATCTTCACCAAATACTGTAGTTTGGGGAACATTTTGACAACCGTGTCGGGAGGCAGGGGATAGCTTTGGCTTCCTTTGCTAGATCAAAAGCATTTCCGAAAAAAGAAATATTTTATCAGGCTTGAGAAGAAAGAGTGAGGCATCCTGGTGGGTGAAAAGAAGAAAAACTGCTGGAATATTTTATGTAGAAAAAATCATATAGACAAAATCATAAAAAAAATCTGCTACATTATTTTCTGATTAGGAAATTGCAGGTTTTAAATATTTTATTTTATTTTATTTTGGCTGCACTTTAGTGAGAGCTTTTTCTGTGCAAACTGCATGTATTCTCCACCACCACCACTCCCAAATATAGGCCATGATGCAAGACAATTGTCAGCTCCCCCTTTTTTTTATAAAACTACAGACAGTCAGCTATGATTTATCATTTTAGACAATTTTCCTAACAATGTTGTCACTCTTTTGTTTTTGTTGTTCTTATGGTTTCTGTGTGTGTGTGTGTGCGCGCGCACACATGTATATAATTAATTTATCCTTTATACAAAATGCTTAGAATCAGAAATGTCCTGAGTTTTTTCAGATTTTGGAATACCTGTATTTGAAACCACTGGAAAGTAAAGGTGTTATTACTACCTCAGTCACCCATGTGAACAATTTTGGATTTCCAAGTATTCAAGAATTATGAATTCCGGATATGGAATGCTCGACTTGTATAACAAATATAATAAATCACTAAAATATGCTGTTATTAAAATTAACACTACACAGTTTACACTATTTATAGCAAAATGGGAGAAGGTCCATAGAACATAATCATTTGTTGACAGAAAAAAAGCTGTTTGAAGGTCTCATCTCATCCAGTTCTTCCTTTAAATAAAAGTCAAATATGTTTCAACTAGCAGTCTTTGTCAGTGGACAATGCTAATCTTATGTTGTCCAATATGTCTCCAGACAAAAGGCTGAAGTGTTGGTAAAAAGAAAAACCTACATGATCATAATAATTATCAAAGCACATGTGTTTACAAAGAACCAGCTTCCATCCAAATACTTACAGTACTAGATTTATATAAAATAAAAATGCCTCTTCTCCATCACTCCCCAGAGCCTTATGCCAACACTGTTCTGTTTATGTGGTAACCTTCGTGCTTCATCTGCCATTAATTACAATATCTTGAGTCAAGGCTACAATCTGGTGTGAACTTACAGTTAATGAGCCCTGTAAGATAATAGATTCTTCTTAAAACATGTCTGTATAGGTTAACTACCTATAACAATTAAATTAGTAACTATTATATCACATATAAATATAATACACATACAAATGTAAGACACTGGAATATAACAATAGTGAAGGACATCTTTCAAAAAGAAACAAAAGGAACTAACACAATAAATCCTACATAATAATAACAGTTTTACAAGTGCTTTAAAAAGAAACATTCCAAATATGAGCACTAAAGATTACCTGCATATACATGTAACACGGACATAACACTAGAAGGCAATGATGGTAATTACAACTATATAACATTATACAATGGTGGTTTTGGCTATTTACTAGTAGTGATCTCTCTAGATTCTATTGCTTGGAGTTGTGTGAAGGGCCCTCCTCTTAGGAATAGAATGGAGCTTTCACACTCTTTGAAAATTCTGTGGCTTGGGAGGCAGTGCCCACAGGAAAGTCTTCCACTTAAGACTAGCCAGAGTGAGCAACTAAGGCATTTTTGGGTTGCTGTCAGTGTTAGGCGCTTGCCCAAATGTGGTCCAAGGAGGTAATCATGGAGTTGGTCTCTGTCCCTTGGACTTGACCCAGTACTTGGCTCTTCTCCTAATTGATGTTACTTTCTCCCAGGAGTTAAATAAATGAAAAAATGAATAAATAAATAGGTCAATAAATGGCACGTTTGTTCTAAATCTACTGTGCCTGGCCTCTTTATTTCACGGTGGGAACTGAACAGTGACATATAAATACATACAAAGCAGAAGATATAATATTGTGAGGTTTAGTTGTTAAATGCAACATAGTTATTATTGCTATTGGAGTTCCTAGGCATTAGGATCCTGACAAAGAGAACTGCCTGCTGGCTGTAACACTGAAGGATCTGTCCACACTTCATTGGTGTGGACAGATTCCAAAACTGGGAGACCACTTCAGTGTTTCGAACTTTTGTTAGGCAATGTCAAAATAAGAGAGGAAGGAAATACCAAACAAGAGCATGAACACAGCCAAAATCCTGTACTGTGGTGCTACTGAAGTCATAAAAGAGTTATCAATATATGCTCATGTCAGTGCAGGAATAGAGTGAGTCCACAATGAAATGTGCGTCCAGAAGCTATATTTTCTTAGTATCCAGCAATAAATGCCAAAGAATTAATGAAATCTGCTGCATAATTTTCTCTACCTTGTGGAACTATCTGCTAAAGTAATATCTGATGACAAATTGAGTTTATGGAGAACTGCTAGGTCCAATCTTTGGCTATAAATCTCCCAAGCTAAATTTTTTTAGCACATGAGCCAAAGTTAGTATGGTATATAGATTCAATTGTCACTTGACTCAAATTCATCTTAACAAAGTAATGTCCCTTGTGATATTCTGCTTTAAGTGTGGGTCACAAATAGTTCACAGTAATTTTGATTTAGGTTTTAAAATAATATTCCCAAAATGCTGTTTAAAATACACATTAGTTAAACTGTACATTCATTTAAACACGTTCAATCATTACGTTTTGGTCCTTATAATATTTCAAATTTTATTTATTATGTGCATTCATATCCCCAAACCAAATAATGTTTTAATAAAGATCTATTCAATAATAGATTAGTTAAGTATAACTAATAGGCTGTTTTCATTTATTGTACAGTGCTTCTGTTTTTGATTACAAAATTATATTTTATAATCCCTTTTGGGGGTTGGGTTTTCTAAAACAGAACTGACAGGTTTTGTAACAATTGCAAGTAATTATTCCCCTATCCATTCCCATACAGATGGTTCTGGAACTCAAGCCTTATGAGGAATGATTGAGCTATATTGTTAAACCCCTAGGCAGTGAGAGCACTGAAAACCAACACAGAGGCCAATAACAATATAATATCTTTATTGAAGTAAATAAAGTTCCAAAAGGAAATAAGCAGCAAAGTTGAATAAGCAATTGAATAAGCAGCAAAGTTGAATAAGCACCTTTCAGGAAAGATCAAAATTAGTCCAATAGGTGAAAGTCTTATGTCCAATATTAAAGTCCAAAGTCCAGAAACCGAAACACACTCAAACTTGGCTTGAGTATTGAGTGGGGAAAAAGAGCAAAGTGGCATGAAAGAGTTCTCTGGAGTAAATGTCCGAAAGCAGGATTTCAGGGCAAAACATGAACTAGATGTGCAGGAGCTGAAACGCAGTCCAAACTTGGGCAAGGAGGTAGACCGGCGCCCGGTCTACTAAAGAGTAAGTGCACCTTCAGACCACTTGAATTCCAAGAGCTAGAGACGATGATGTTTCTCAGTCAGAAGTAAAGTTGACATCACGCAGGAAAGTTCCCAGCGCAATACTTTTATTGAAGTTCATAAGCTCCCCCAAACCAGGTGCCTGACTCCCTAAAACTTCCCAGGAGAACTGAGCTCGTCATGTCACCATGCCAGGTGTTTGACTCCCAAATTCTTCCCAAGAGAACTGGGCTTAGCCATAGTCACCACGCTCTGCTAATCTGGCGCTTCTCCTCAAACTGTGTCTCTGCGATCTGTCTGTTTTCAAAAAGGCCCTATGATCAAACACTAAACCTTCAGGAGAATCTGGGAGAGCCGGCACTGTTTCAAGGGCATCCTTAATTGGCTCTGGCTCGGAGATGTCAACAGAAGGCATCTGGAAAGGAGTTGATTCTTGATGACGTGGGAGAAAACCAAAGTCTTCTTTGTCCTGGACAGTAATGGCCACAGGGTCAGGGGCCAAAGATGCCCTAGGCATCACATATATGGATATCTTTAGCCTGGAGAAGAGAAGAATGTGATGTGATTAAAATAACTGTCTTCAGGTGGAGAATTCCTCCTTTTTCCAGGTGGCAGAACATAAAGCAAGGGGTCAACCGCCAAGAAATGAACTTTTAAGTAAACAAGAAGAACTTGTTCTTCTTGACAGTGAGAGCTATTTGGTAGTGACAGTGACAGTGACAGTGAGAGCTATTTGGTAGTGGGTCAGAAGGTGGTGGAATGTTTAAAAATAGGCTAAATGATCACTTGTCAGAAATGCTTCAACTGTGGATTCTTCTCTTGACAGTCAGTCTAGATGACCCTTCATGTAACTTCTAACTGTATAGTAATCTGTGTTTGTATGCTTAAAGTATTTTCAGTTTGGTTTAGGCCAGAAGTTACCACCACGGTTTTGAGGAACCATGAAAATAGAAGCAGGAAAATGTGGATTATGAGACTTTTCAAAAGTTAATTTCTGTATGAGGTGTCCAACATTATTTCTTTCATAATACATCCATCACCCAACATACCATCCTTAAATATAGCTATCATGTATATCACTCCGTTTGGCCCTCGTGTATCCAGATAGCACATTTCAGCCATTGTCCCCAGTAGCACAACACATGCAGAACTGAATGTAAAATATTGGTATTGTGCGGCATTGTCACTTCTCATATTCAGTGTTTGTTGTTTTGTAACAAACATTTTTACAAGAAGTCTGTTGCTTTTTATCATTGTAGTACTTTCTTGTTCCACTCAGTGTAACATCTATTGAGTCCCCTTGCAAAATTCCGTGTCATGAACCATAATGAAGCAAACTGTGCACTGATTGTGAGCAAGGTTGTTCCTACTTGTATGGTCATTGTGTGATATCAGGGTTGGGGGAGATACACTGGAATTCAATGAATAAGTTCAACACTTTGATTCTGAAGATATTCTGTGCTATACATTTAAATTCCCATTAGGAACAGAGAATAAATTACAAATATCTCAATGAAAATGTTTCTAATCAGATCACATAAGGGTTAGGATACCAATTTAAAAGTATTAGACCGCATGTTGGCTTACTTGAGGAATTGTATCCTTGCAAATTTCAGTATGAAATAACTATGACCACACCATGTGAACTTATATGCTGATATAATTTTCAAGATTTTTTTTCCATTTCGTAAATGCTCAGTTCTCTGCTCAAAAATGAAATTTAAAATGAATGCTTTGAAAAAGAAAATACATTAACAAATATGTTTTTTTTAAAAATTGACTCAAATTACCCATTAGAATATGAGTTTTTCCTACAAATTTTAAGAAAATAAAAAATACAGATTAATACAGAGACAAAACAAAGGAGATTTATGTATCAATCTTTGAAAAAGTGAACTGGACCAGATATAAATTCTCTCCAATTTAGTATGTCATGGTGCATCAAGAAGTCTTTCATAGTACAGTAGAGTCTCACTTATCCAAGCCTCGCTTATCCAAGCCTCTGGATAATCCAAGCCATTTTTGTAGTCAATGTTTTCAATATATCATGATATTTTAGTGCTAAATTCGTAAATACAGTAATTACAACATAACATTACTGTGTATTGAACTACTTTTTCTGTCAAATTTGTTGTATAACATGAAGTTTTGGTGCTTAATTTGTAAAATCATAACCTAATTTGATATTTAATAGGCTTTTCCTTAATCCCTCCTTATTATCCAAGATATTGTCTTATCCAAGCTTCTGCCGGCCCATTTAGCTTGGATAAGTGAGACTCTACTGTATTAGCATTCCTAGCCTAGCTTTGTTTGGAAAAAAATACATTTTTGAGAACCCAGGGAATACACCATTAAATAAAATATTACGACTGCATCTAAGAGAAGTTACAGTAGAGTCTCACTTATCCAACACTCGCTTATCCAACATTCTGGATTATCCAACGCATTTTTGTAGTCAATGTTTTCAATATATCATGGTATTTTGGTGCTAAATTCATAAATACAGTCATTACTACATAGCATTACTGCATATTGAAGTACCTTTTCTGCCAAATTTGTTGTCTAACATGATGTTTTGGTGGTTCATTTGTAAAATCATAACCTAATTTGATGTTTAATAGGCTTTTCCTTAATGCCTCCTTATTATCCAACATATTCGCTTATCCAACATTCTGCCGGCCCGTTTATGTTGGATAAGTGGGACTCTACTGTAGTTATATTTTGTGAACATGGTATGATGCCAGTGCATTTGATGCCTAATTTACTTTCAAGAAACCTGCTGCCCTAATCACTCTTCCACCTACTCAGGCAGAAAACTTCCTCAGTGCTATTTGCTTTTAAAAGAACATGACATCATATTCTTTTTTAAAAAATTGCTGTGTTGAAAATATAAATCCAAAACCTTACAGCAAAAAACGAGCCTTCAGATCTGAACAGTTTGTACTGCATATTATAACATTTTTACACTGCAATGGAATTACATCTACACTAAAGATTGTTTAAACATATTTTTGTTTATGTGGGGTTGGGTTGGTTTATTGGTATTTTGTATGTTTAGAGTAGACTTGTTTGATTTTCAGTAAGAATTCTCAGGGGCCCTGCCACACTGCAGCACAAGATCATCACAGCAAGCCCATATCCAGCTTCAAGGGAATAAACTAAAATCCAGACACAATGTTGATGTTTTGTCCCATATAATGAAGCACTAGCAGTGAACTGGTTGTAGTAGAAAGAAATGTCTTTATCATTTTGTGCTTTCCCGCTGTGCATTGCCTGAAACACTAAAGGTATGCTTAAATTGGCCATGAATAGTAGGGAAAGAGAAATACTTTAAAACATATTTGTCATAATGTTAGTAATGTAAGACTACCCTGCCAAGATATATAGAGAGATGAACTTCAGAGGTGTTTATCAAGCACATCTTTAAATATTCAGAACTGTCTCTTGTGATGGCAGGAATTCATTTTCCACTTTTGTACATTAAAGGAATGTATGTTGCCCAAATATAGCAGGGCTGTGAGATTAGTCTGCTCTTTTTAAAAATAGATATTGTCATATAGAGAAAAATGATTGATGAAGTTGTACATAAAGTGACTTAGAGAGGTGATAGTAACCATCACATGTTGAACTTGTTGATATTAATAATCTCACTAAAAATAGTCTCACTAATGATTATGGAACATTATTCTCTGGTCTTCAGATTGTGTACATCTTTCGTCTTTTGGTAAAAATTATGGAATCTTAAGAAAGGTATAAACTGAACTTTGTGCCATTGGCTTTATTCACTCAAATGCAAAGTAATGGCATAGGTGCATATCTCAATTTTCTGCAAAATTTTGAAGATCATATATCTTTTTGAGAAACTGCTGAAAGCAATGCCTCCCATTGCCTAACAGTATATAATAACATCCAGTGCCACTCATATTAAGATATTTTTACTCTAAACAAGTATAACTCCTAGGCATGTGCAATTTCCTTGGAATTATTGTAACTTGGAATTAAATCAGATCTTTTTTGGGCTCTGAACAGGGTTCCGACATGATTTGGCACCTTGGAATTAACTTTCAAATTCAAAGTGTTTGAGCCTATTGATTTAATGGGTTCGGAAGTACCTCGGATATATGAGAAAGCGTTTTTAATGCAACCAAACTTTGTTTTCAGGGAGGAGCAGCCTAGCCTGGGCTTGCCTTCCTGCCCAATCAGTGCTGACATTTGTGTAAGGGGGGAATTTTGGACATCCTGCTTAAAACCCCTCTCGCATGCCTTTGAGTCTCATTCCGGCCAGGGAAGGGACGAGAGTGGTTGGTCGGTTTTTTCCTGCTACTGCTGCTGCTGCTACTGCATGCTTGGGTTAGAGAGGAGGGAGCATTTGCAAAAAGAAAGAAAAAAGGAGCGAAACAAAGAGAAGGCATTTATTTTGGGAGACAAAAGTGCTGGGTGGGAATTTTTGGGGAAAGGGGTTGTTGTTGTTTTTTTTTAAAAAAAAAATCTGACACAGTTTCTTTGCTCTGCCTATGCACTGGCCAGGCCACATACAAGTTGCATGCTGCTTGCCTGGCAAAGTAGTACTGCATCTCCCATCTTCTGTATAAAGAGAAGGCTGTTCTCTCCCTCCATTTTGGGGAGTACAGCAAAGTTTGGCCACAAGCCCTGCCTGTGCTTGCCTGGTAAAGTACTGCATCTTGTTCTCTGGGTTCAAGCCCTCAGCCTGTTGTGTGTGTTTGGCCACCAGCTGGTAAATGTGCTCTACCACTGTAGCAAGCTTCATCAGTTTCATCAGGATAGGTCAAAAAAAGAGGGTGGGAGAATCCCCTAAAGTTTTCTCTGTCAGTGCTGTTTTTCCCTATTGCACATGTGTGTCCGCCATGAACAAAGTAATTATGAATATTTGGAAAGTTTCAAACTTTTTCCCTTCAAAATTCAGAAATGACTTTAGAAAGGAAGCTCCGGCACCCCCTACTTTTGAACAGAGTTTAGAACCATTTTTTCTGGATCACACATACCTAATAATTCTATATATTCCACCCAGCCCCCACTTTGTGCACAATTTTGTTTTTGTGTACCAAATTTTGTCTACCAAATTCAAAGAATTCAAAGAATTTGGTGGATTCAGTTGCCAAATGCATGAAAACGAGCCTGGCACAGAGCAGCTGAAGCCTTAGCAGATACAGATCACAGCAGCCGGACCTTTCTAGCTAATGGGGGTTAATAATGGGGACCAATGGAGCTGAGTGACATTCTACCTGAGGCAGAGCAGCCGTGCTAAACAAGAAAGCTGTGGTTTCCTCCTTGCTTTCTTCCCCAACAGGGTCCTCCATCCCTTCTCAAAGGCCGACCCTACCTGCTTGAAGCAAATGGGAAATCACTTTCCTAGCAGCACTTTGTGTGGTGCAAGTATTGAAATAGCATGCTCCCCCCCAGGGCATGACAGAAGTTGAGGTTTTTCTCTCTGTGTGTTCCTTACTTTTTTTCTTGGCCAGTTAGAGGCCTGGTTGATTATGTCCATCCATTCTCCTCCCCTCTTGTGGCGTGTGCTTGAAGTTCAATTCCCAGAGCCCCCTCTTGTGAGGTTTTTTCAAAAAAAAAATTATGGTAAAAACTTTAAAACATTTCCCAAAAAATCATGGATTTGCAAAATGTTCTGAAACTTGGCAGGCTTATAGTAGAACGTGTGGCCTATAAGTGAGTTGAGTTTCGTGCTGATAGGCCTAAACATGACTGAAAAATGATCCTCTAAAGTTTCCCCATTGGCACTCATGGACTGAATCTTTGCAGCATGAAAACAAAAACCCCTCCTGAATTTGGGAAGTTCCCTTAAAAACAGAAGAGGGGGAGGGGCAGCTGAAAACCAGACACCAAAAAACACAGGTTTTTGCCGAATTGCACACGTCTATTATTATTTATTATTTATTTTTACCCTATTTATGCCTTGCCTTTCTCTATTCTGGAGAGAACTCAAGGTGGCTTACATATGGCAATTATTCAGTGCCTTGAAACAGATACAAAACATTAAGCTTAAAAATGAATTAAAATTAATACATGTTAAACATTTAAAACATTACATTCAGCATTAAAATCACACATACCTAATACATATTAGGTATGTATGAACACAAGTTATACAAGTTATACTGGTATACATGGTGCTAGCTAGAATATGGTGTTAAAAATGAAATAACATTAAGAAAATTATATTCCCTTCCTCCCTTTCTTTTTTATCATCTTCACTCTTGCTGATTTAGCATGTTGTAGCTGTTACTGTTTTCCCCATGCAAACTCATGCTATTGCTTAATGAGGTGAAAGCGGTGTCTTACCTTGCTATAAGGTCACTGTAGCTGATTATGCATTCCAGAGACAGTACTTACCAAAGCAGAATGAAAACAAACATGGCTTTTGGAGACCAAGCAAAGGTGTTTCAGATAGAAACTGTACGTTTCAGCATATACAGTTTACAGGGGCCAATCACCTGTCTTTTCTGACTATTAAGTATCTTGATACCAACTAAAATTGCTATTCCTACCAATGTTTCCAGGCAGGGAGACACATTTCAGGATGAGCAAGGTTGGAGCAGAAGTGATGTTGATTCAATTGTAACATATATTGAAGCATATGCCCCATTCCCAAGTGCCTGTGTAGACTCAGCATAGGGTGCATATGCACAGTAAAATTAATGCAGTTTGATAGCACTTTATGGTGGATCAATGCTATGTAATCATTTCAGTTGTAGCTTTACAAGGTTTTCGTCTGTCTGCCAAAGAGTACTAGTGTCTTTGCAAACTACAACTCCCATTAGATGTTATAGTTTTTCTCTGCACTCAGCCCCTGCTTTTCATCCCATAGTCATGTCATTGAAGAAGTAATTTCACAGAAACAGTCCTCTCATTTGATAATAATAAAAACTCATTATGCGTGTGTGTGTGTGTGTGTGTATGTACACACACACACACATACACACACACACACTTGCCAGCAGAAAATTCATTACAGCATCCACAGCAAACATAATCACATGGATATATCTATATGCTGATCTCTGGAAGATGTCTACATATTAATTTTTCCACAGGTCTCACAGTTCAAGCAAACCTACAATTTTACAATGATATTATGTGGCAGTGAAATCTGAAGGAATGGAAAACAGCTGACCTGGGGTTTTTAGTCTGCACCTTAGGAAACAGGAAATTTTGATGTAGGATTGAAAGTCCTCTTTTCTTTGCCAAAATCATATCTGTTAATATTACCAAATGAGAATGAGCAATGAGAGGGTCGTTGTTGTTTGCCTTGAAATCATTTCTGATTTATGACAACCCTAAAATGATACTGTCATGAAGTTTTATTCATATAATTTGTCCAGAGGGAGGCTTTTCTTGCCTTTTTGAGAAGCTGACAGAGTGTGACTTGCCTAAGACTATCCAGTTCATTTTTGAATAGTGGTTCAAACTCTGGTCTCCCGGCATCCTAACCCAACACTCAACCACTATACACGTTGGCTCTCCAAGTGGAAGGTGGATTCCTTTTAAAGGATGAAATTATTTTGTCAATACATTCAGACCTGATTCTCACATTCAGCAGAATTTGGAGGAATAATAGAACATTCCACACCAATTGCTAAGTGACAGATTCCATTTTTGAATGCTTTACCCACAGAGAAGCCTGATGGCAGGTAAACCTAACACATATTAGGAAAAATGTTCTAGTCAGTCCATTTCATGCTACATTTAATTTTTCTGCTTATTGGATACTTTAAATGTATGCTTGCAAAGGCATTCTTCACTAGTAGTCCATTATGTCATCTTAGTACCATGCTATCACATTGTGATAATACATATGCAACACAGACCCTGTATTGGAAGTTTTTGGGTAAGGAGAGGGATTGTTGAAGCTGGAAAGAAGCAGTTGCCAGGGATAAGGAATAGGCCTTTTCATTTTAAATAAAATAATGGTATTTTCAGTTGAGCACTTAGGAGAAGGAGAAAGAGCCAATTCTTTATAGTGTAATTTCTGTATTGCATTCACTTTTAATATTGTATTTTTCATTTGGGGATATAGGATTGTACTAAATTTTTCAGGACTACTGAGCAACATAATCAGAAGAATCTTACAATCAAGCCCTACCTTATTGTATTATCAGGACAGGGGGCAAATGAATTAAATTTAATATATAATGTGTATTGTTGCAATTGTTTTTCAATATTTAATTATAATTAGCCCAATAGAGCCCTAAAGGAGGTACAAGGCCAATACCCAAAAAACATGAAAGCTGAAGTGAACATGCAAACATGAAATTGATCTAATGGAGGTGTGTAGAATGTTGGATTGTAATCTGCACAAAACTGTACTATAGGGATAATACAGAAGAGATTAAAAATGTAGTACTGTCAGTAAAATTAAACAGATAAAGAAAAGACAAAATTGAATGTTTTTTCATGAATGTTAGATTCCTGGTGTAGTCTGTAGGACTGGGATGGAAGAGAAGACTGCATGGGAAATAGGTAACAGTACCCAAGGATGCAGATGTTACAGCACATTTTTTAGAGCTTCCTGCTACTGCCTTCGAAGATTTTATTGCCACAGGCACCCACTCCATGTTCATCAATTCACTGAAAACAAACATGGCTTTTGGAGACCAAGCAAAGGTGTTTCAGATAGAAACAATATGTTTCAGCATATATACAGAGTTTACAGGGGCCAATCACCTGCCTTTTCTGGCTATCATATATCTTGGTACCAACTAATATTGCTATTCTTACAAATGTTTCCAAGCAGGGGGACACATTTCAGGATGAACAAAGTTTAAACTATATGAAATCTCATTAATTTCATATAGTTTTCTTAGATAAGGAATATCAGAATGTTTTGGCCAGTTCCTTCCTCCAGAGCGGGAAGCAGCCTAAACGGACAAACAAACCACACACCTACTGTATGCTTGGTTCTGTTGCCTCACATATTCAATGGCAGAGTGAAGGACAAAAGGGGCCAAGAAATGTATTTATTTATTTATTTGCCATACTTGTACCCCACCCTTCTCAGCCCCAAGGGGGATTCAGAGTAGCCTCACATATCAGCAACAAGACAATGCCTTAAAATAACATACAAGTGGTAAATATCTACATTAAACACCAAAGAATTAAAACATCTAAAAAAATTACATCAGTTATTAAAATCACATAATCAGCTACTCTTCCTGAAATTGTTTTTAGGGAAACAGCCACATAGAAATTTTAGAACTTTATTCCTACTGCGACTATTTGACTCAACGTCTCTCAATTTATTATGTTTGTTTCTCATTTATTGATTTTGTTTTTTATTTTGCTTAAGTATCTAGATTCCATTGGCTATTTGACTTTCTGTGCATGTATATATGAATGTGTGTATACTTCCTGTGCCTGCTTTGCAATGGGTGTTCTGTTATCCCAGAATAAGCAGGTGATGGTAAGGGGTAAGATAGACCACTGCTTCTTAAACTATGGGTTCCCACCCCAAATGGTGTCCCCTTAGATCAATCCTGGGGTCCTAAAAATTTGGCAACAATAAAACTTTTCTGAACATTCCTGTTTTAGATATTTAGATAAATTTGTTGTACAGTGTTTTAGACTCTGTAGAAGATGCTTCAGCTGTATTTGATAAAAAATGAAAATCTGCCACTTTAGCAAGCCTTGCAAATGCAGATTTATTATCAGCGAATGTTTGATTTTTATACATATTTTGTATAATATATACCTGGGGGTCGTGTAAAAATTAATTGCGTCAAAAGGGGTCCTGAGTGGAAAAGTTTAAGAAGCCAAGAGATAGACCACTGCAGAGACATCAAAACAAAGATGAAACTTCCATAAACACTGCAATGAGAGTAGGGGGCATATTCTGCTACTGACTGGGCCTGTCAGAACTATTAGATCATGGTGCCTTAGAGCACCTCTATGGCTGCCTGATGCATACCCTCAACTATACTTCCATCACTATGTTTTCAATTTTTATCGGCATTTTGTGCACTACTTGTCACGGTCTTTATCAATGATGCAAACTAATCTTAATAATACTGAAATACAGCCCTTTTATTGCTCTTTTAGGCTCTGAGATCTGTAATTTATCGTTTCAACTTGGTAATACATATTCAGCAGTGCATGTTTACAATATCTTGAAGGAGTGTTTCATTCAATGGGTGCTGTAATGAAGAGAAACGTATAGTGTTGGTCACAAATAAGCTGGTCCTGTGTCATATGCTAATGCAATTTTGGATGACATTTAACTAATGTGTGCTGCTGTTAGCTAGTGTATGTCCTGAGAGTGCAGGCTATAGACACATCCCCACCTTATACTGATTTTTAAGAGACGTTGAAAATGCAGAGCAGAATGTTTTGGCTGCCTGTATACATTGTGCATTCTTGAAAGCATAAATTGATATACCCACGTTTTACATAAACAATAATACTTTTAAAAAATGAGATCTAGTACAAATATTCACAAGTTTAATATCTAAGACATACATCTCCCAACTACCCAAGATGTAACCCCATTATCATATGATAAAATGGAAGCTAAATTGTAGCTCATGTTTGTGGATATTTATTATTTAGATATTTATCCCTGTATCTGTTCTTCAGATCCTGTGAGATATGCTTGTGCCAATGAAGTCTTGGAGTCATGGAAAAAATATTTCCCATTATTCATTTTCTTAATAAAAAATGAGTTTCCTAACTGTCAGGAAAGTCAGTAGGGAAAGATAACTCACAGGGAAAAATATGTATTGTTTTAGCTTAGTATTTGCATATCGCAGAGTATTTTTGGTGGAATTGTTCTGCTTGCAGATACCCATTTGAAAATCACAGGTTTTATGCACTTACCCCCAAGAATCACATTTTCATTGCAAAAATATCTATCTGTCCCCAGAAACATATATTTTTGTTCAAAGACCCCTTTTTAAAATTTAAAATACCAATTTTGCATAGAAGGGCATCCTTTTTTCTGAAAATTGTTTTTGCACACAAATGTTTGTGTGTGTGTGTGCAACCTCCTTTATTTCACAACTAATTTTCACTTCTTTAAAATAACATCTTTCCACCAATGAAGGTTTTTGCTTATCACCTCCTGATAACTCTTTCCGCTTGCAGGATTCCTGTGCTTTTAACAGGAAATACGGATATTTGACATGTATTGCTCTACCAGAAATGAGGATTCCACTACATTTGAAATCCTGCATGAATTAACTAAAT
This sequence comes from Anolis carolinensis, assembly GCF_035594765.1. Lineage (NCBI taxonomy): Eukaryota > Metazoa > Chordata > Lepidosauria > Squamata > Anolidae > Anolis > Anolis carolinensis. Next base: position 238,207,194 of record NC_085842.1, read on the forward strand.
CAATATTTGTTAAATTTGCAACAAAAACGAGACAAAAAGAGCCACATGCATAAACTTTGAAATGTGGAAAGTTGTCTCTATAAGTTGTCACATATAGAGCACATAAACAGTCAAAACAGAGTTGTAGATATCAATATTAATATGGCCAGGGAACACTGAAACTCTTCTAGTGAGTGAACAATAACAATAAAAATGGTTACAAACATTCATTTCAGAGCAGACAAGTTGTAAGACATAGATGTTTGTAGCAAGCCCTGGGCACAGAATGTACAAACAGTTTAGATTGAAAAACTTTATGAACTGAGTCATGTAATACACAATAGCAGTTTTAGAGAACCTCACTGCTTCAGACATATAGGCTTGAAAATTGCCTAGTTGTATCTGTATTTGTCTTTATGCCCTTATCTTTTGCCCATATCTGCAATCTGAAACAGATTAATGAACAACTAGCCTGTTTGTTAGGAAAAGTACGATAGCTTCTTCACGTGGTGAAATTTTAGAAATGGTGATGTCTCTTTCCCTCATCTCATGTAACAGTACCCTCTCTATGGTAAACTGTCACTATGCCTCCTTTTATATCATCATCCTTTGCCTCACCTCGTATCACTGATCCTAACTTATAACTCATGTTCTGTCACATTCTCCTCCTGCTAATATCACCTCACATTGCCAAGTCACCTTTCTCACTTTTACTTTGACATTATGCCTATTATAGGTTCATACCCCGAGCCTCACTGTACATCACTGCATCTGTTGTTCTTGTACATTGTATCCTGCTCCTGTAACCTCTTCTCATCCTTATAACACTTCACATCACCACACCTGCTTCTCTTACACCCCACTATTATTCTTTTTAGCCTTTATGACTCTTTGCTTCACCGTGCATTGCCATTTTCCTCTCCCTTGGACTTTGGACCAAGCTACTGCCTCTGACTAACACCAATTAGACAAGAAACAGATGTAGAGCAAGGCAAGGGAAGGGAAGGAGAGACACCAATCTCTTCTCTGAAACAAGCTTCTGTTGAGATGGACTGAAATGTTTTTGCAGAGAGGTTCCTACTTCATATCAGAGCCATGCAAACCTGCAGTACAGCAAATAATATATCATATCATGTGTACATTTATGAGGTCCTCAAAATAGCAATCAAACTGTCAATAGCATAATTCATTGCCGACATACAGTATCAGGCTTCGTTCTGGTATGTATTTCACATCTTTTAGAAGAACAAGACGTTTCTCTCTCTCTCCAACCCAGTGCTTTTAAAAGAAAGTTTGGAATCCAGGGCAGCTAAAAATATAAATGAGTGTTAGGTAGCATAGTATACAGCTAAATCCATCCAGTCACACAGTGTGACAATCCAAGCTTTTCACCATCAAAACTAAGCATACTGGTTGCAGAGAAGGACTCTTGGGAATGTCACAAAGTCATGCAGAAATGTTCCCTACTGTTCCTAAAGTGTGCAGGGAGACATTACATTAAAGAATTATAAAGGCTTGATAGTAGGGGAAATGCCCCACCACTGCCACAAAAAAATCCTCAGTGCTTTCTTTCTCTGTATGTACACAGATACATAGAAAAAACCTACAGAACTGGGGCAACAGTTGTCGTTCCCTTCCCGTCTTTCTTCCAGACCTTTTTTAAACTACTGGAGAATAGTAATAATAAAACCATTGAGAGGAAAGAAGCTAAAGACTATCTCAGTTAACTTTTCTGTACTAGTTTTTGACCTATGTGAGCTTAAAACACCGATTTTACTGTTCACAAAAGCTGGGTTTGTGTCCTTAAAGCATTGTACCTGACTTCAAGTCAAGACCTCTCTTCAATTTTAGAGTTACTCTGAGAACAAAACAGAATTTTATGCAAGAGAGCAAACTCCTCTAAATTGCCAATTTGTGGGTTGCAGTCAAAGTAACCTGAAATTAGACATGCAGCTTCTTTCCTGTGAATACCCATTCTGATTTATGTGGTGAGAGTTAACAAACAGCTGCAAAGGAGATGCTATAATAATGTGCCATTTTTACACCATGTGCATCACAAGATGCTATTTAGACAACTTCTGAGTCTGCTGATGCATTTAACAGGATTTATTGGTGTATTATTGAATGTGTGAATGTGCTTAAAATCTGAATAGTGAAGTAATGGAAAATATCCTATTTACCTTAAAGATGAAAAATTTTCAAGTTCCCCTGAAATGATGGCTCCCAGCATCACTGATTTTATCATCCAAGGTCTTAGAATGCATTAGGAAAAGTCAATGCAATTATTTTTCTTAGGGAACAGATGTGCTGATGTGTGTTTCTTAAAACAAAACACCAGAGTGCAAATTTATGTGTGCCACCTCTGATGGGAAAGTTTCCTATTATCCTAGGAACCTGTCACACAGCCGGCAGCCAGTGGCCAGTGGTTGCCAGCAGTGGCACTCTTCTTAATGGTGAGGCGTGGAGGCAGTCATCTCTCCTCGGTTTGTTTTGAGTTGTTTCACCGGCAGGCTGGCGATCCAATGAAGGAAAGCAAGATGTGTGCACAGTACACACAGCTTCCCCTTGCCACCCAGGCAACACAGGAAGAAGCCACACTCACTACATGCAGTGCCAGCCCAACATAGCGGCCAATGTAAGCGCCTGCTTGTGGCGCATTTCACCGGGGGTGCCGTCGAAACACCCCCACAGCGGCGGTGGCGGTGGGGACCATCGAGTCCCTCCTCACTGAACGCGGAAGGCCTCAATTGAGGCCTAACTCTTCTCGCGAGGACTTGCGAGGACTAGAAGAGCTAGGCCTCAACTGAGGCCTTCCGCGTTCGGCGAGGAGGGACCCGATGGTCCCTGCTGCCGCTGAAGATGATTACGACGATGAAGGTATATGCAGGGCCTTGGGGGGTCACAATTTCAGGGGGCGTAGCCACTAGGTTCGCTTACAAGGTGAAATTACCTAAGGCCGCTTCTGACTACGTGTGCATTTCGCCTCCCCCCATGGGATTGCTGGCTGGCTGGCTGGCAAAGCAACCTAAGATGAAGTGAAGTGAGATGATCGCCTCCATGCTTCGCCATTAAGCATGGCACTGGCAATGTAACAAAGTCTAGTTATCTCAAACTTGTTCTTTTTGTAGAATGAGTATTCTACAATCGGTTAACTGTTCCATAGCTTTTGAAACTAATGTAAAGTTCTACCATTTCTTTAAGTAACTTTTTGTTTGTTACTAGTTGGAAGGTACAATGTGATTTTGACTTAAGTTTAACAGAGATGAATCACATGTGTAGTAACAATTCTAACATCAGTGCTTTACTTCTTCCATAGTTTTGACAAGACTCTAAACGGTTCCGGCCCAGCTTATCTATCCAAACGTGTCTCCCGCTATGACCCACCTCGAAGCTTAAGATCGTCGGATGAGGCCCTGCTCGCGGTCCCGTCAGCCTCACAGGTGCGGCTGGCGGGGACGAGAGACAGGGCCTTTTCAGTAGTGGCTCCCCGCCTATGGAACGCCCTCCCCATTGAAGTCAGGCAGGCTCCCTCCCTCCTATCCTTCCGTAGGAAGGTAAAAACTTGGTTGTGGGGCCAGGCTTTCGAATAAGAATCAGCAGCATTAATTACTATTATGTATACTGGAACTCAATTGACAGACCCAGTCTTTTAAACTTGTACACGCCTATCTATATTTTATAAATGCATTTTATGAATGTTATATGTAAGTTAATTTTTTAACTAATTTATAGTGTATTGTACTGTTTTTATATGTCTGTTTTATTGTAAGCCGCCCTGAGTCCCCTGTCGGGTGAGAAGGGCGGGATATAAATATTGTAATAAATAAATAATAAATAAATAAAGACAAAGTTTGCTGTGATTAATAAAGCTAATAGTCTCTTGCTCTGAACTTGCAGTGGAATCCACCAACAACTGGGGGTGTTAAGTTTGATGCATAACTCATTTTGAGGTTAGCATTAGAAAAATCACTTCTATTATTGTCTGTTTGAACTGTTCTAACTGTTTTTTCAAAATGCATTCCATTCCAAAGGTAACTTGGAGTATTATGAAGCATGAAAATACCATTATAGATTTAAGTATTGTAATAAATATTCTCTGCAGAAATTAACATGGAACACTGTTTGGCCCCTTTTTTGCTCTTAAAAAGTTACTAATCATTAACTCGTTTTTGCTGATTTCCGTAATGTAAATTGAAGCATTAGCTGAGAATAAATTCTTGGTATGTTCACATTTTCCAGTGAAAATGCCAGTTTCCAACTGAAAGGTCCATTCAGAAACTATAGTGGCTAGGGCAGCATGATTCATCAAGTCATTGAAACTTCAAGACATTGAAAAGCAAAATAAATACAAAGAGTTCAGTTCCATTGTTCTGCCGGGTTATTGACACAGGGTGCATTCACATTAGGGATTGATATATTACTCTATTTCCGCTTCATGTCATGTTCATATGGAAATCAACAGAAATCTAGATCCTCTACTTCATAAGGCCATTGAAGATATTGGTTGCTCTTAGCCTGCTCTTTCTCATTTGACTTTCAAATTAGTTGCATCCTCACATTTTGCCTTGTCGCCAATAACCTCAAGGCAGCATACATGACTTTTCTGTATGATTTTCTCTTTAAACTGGATGTTCTAGTGCATGTGGGCATGCTGCTGCAAAGCCTGGCTGGTAAGTAGCTGTGGGAAATACTGTGAAGTTTCTGTGTTCCTACCCTTCTTTCATTTTAATCCAACAGCAACTTGTTTCCTTCTTTCATGCTTCTTGCTGTATAACCTAACCCTGCCAATACTTTCACTTCTATCTTCAGAAAGACAGAGCCACAAATATTATAGACCACTGGAGCCTCCTCTGTCTTTTGCTGCCACTTCTCCTGTTTGCCTCTGCAGTGCCATGGCTGAAAATCCACTTGGTGTTTGAGCAACTCAGGTAGAAGACTCCAAAGCAGAGACACCAGGTGAAGTCCTGGGAACTCAAATGCTAACTCCTATCGATTGAGATTTACAAGAGAAATTTCATCAGTTGTGGAAGAAGAGAGGCAGGAGCAGAATCTTGCTATCCCTTCTGGAGATGTATTTCTTCACTTGAGGTGCATCAACATTATTGAATTGATGCAAAATCATACCTGTTTAACTATCATAGCTCAGTTCTATGGAATCCTGGATTTTTTTGCTGGCTTTGACAGAGAAGGACATTGTAAAACTACAGCCCTCATGATTCCATAATATCAAGTAATGAAAGTGATATCAAACTACATTGTTTCTGCAGCACAGATGCACCCAGCGTTGTTTCTTTAGGATAGTAATGATAATCTTGCCAATTTTCTTCCTCTGTGATTTTCTTTCAAAATAATGCAGTTTTTGAAAGCTATTCATCTTTCAAAATTAGTTCCACACAAAATTCAGTTGTTTGATGCAAAAAATAGCATTTCTGCACATGAAAAAGTATTTTCTGCAAGTAGAAAACAGCATTTTCTGTGCAGGAAACAACGTTGTCTGAGTGGAAAATAAAATTTTACTACCCCAAAAATTTATTTCTGTGAAATTAATTCTGTTTTCAATGCAAATAAATGTGTGACCTTTATGCAAAATAAAAAAATCCTCAACTATGACTTTTTTCTGTGCACAAATGGATGGCATATTACTTTTCATCCCAGAAATACCATTTTGTGTGCAGAAATATCGTTTTCTCCACACAAAAATACATGCACATTTTGCGCAGAATAAGTTTTAAGCTGGGAAGATTCTTTTCATTCCAAGATTCTTCTCAGTCTAACAGTCAAAACCTGATTCCAAATATTTTCCTATATACTATCTATTCCTACTTTCTGGTTGTTGTTTATTTGTTCAGTCTCTTCCAACTCTTTGTGACCTCATGGACCAGCCCACACCAGAACTCTCTGTCAGTTGTCGCTACCCCCAGCTCCTTCAAGGTCAAGCTAGTCCCTTCAAGGATACCATCCATTCATCTTGCCCTTGGTCGGCCCATCTTCCTTTTTCCTTCCTTTTTCCCCAGCATCAGTCTCTTTTCCAAGCTTTCCTGTCTTCTCATTATGTAGTCAAAGTACTTCATCTTTGCCTCTAATATCCTTCCCTCCAGTGAGCAGCCGGGTATTGTTTCCTGGAATATGGACTGGTTGGATCTTCTTGCGGTCCAAGGCATTCTCAGAATTTTCTTCCAACACCACAGTTCAAATGCCTCTATCTTCCTTCGCTCAGCCTTCCTTATGATCCATCTCTCACATTCATAAGTTACTATGGGGAGTACCATTGTTTTAACTGTGCGGACCTTCGTTGTCAGTGTGATGTCTCTACTCTTCACTATTTTATCGAGGCTGGTCATTGCTTTCCTCCCAAGAAGTAAACATCTTCTGATTTCCTGGCTGCAGTCTGCAGTAATCTTCATGCCTAGAAATACAAAGTCTGTCACCTCCTCCACGTTTCTTCCTCTATTTGCCAGTTATCAATCAGTCTGGTTGCCATAATCTTGGTTTTTTTAAATGTTTAACCGCAACCCAGCTTTTGCACTTTCTTCTTTCACCTTGGTGATAAGGCTCCTCAGCTCCTCCTCACTTTCAGCCATCAAAGTGGTATCATCTGCATATCTAAGGTTGTTAATGTTTCTTCCAGCAATTTTAACTCCAGCCGTTTCTGGTAAAATAAATAAATAAATGAATAAATAGGCAAAACCAAACTGCTGCTCCCTCTCCTGGCATTTGTGGCCCATCCGTTTTCCATTTTGACCACACTGTGATGTTGGTTAGCTACATGAAAGTGTACAAATTATGACCAGCATTTACAGGTTTTTATGAAAGCTGGCAGGCTCCAGTGCTCTGAGGATTTCTTCCAGGATATGATGTAGCTATATCTTTTTCTCTTCTGAATCACTGTGCTATCAGTCAATCATCTTTAGGATCCACAATTCAGGGATGCCTTTTCCTGATCTTAGAGTCCATCTGCACTCTAGAATTAATGCAGTTGGACAGCACTTTCATTGCTATGTCTCAGTGCTATAGAATCTTGGGAGATGTAGTTTTACAAGGCCTTTAGCCTTCTATGCCACAGATGTCTTGGTGCTGCCCCAAACTACAACTCCCAGCCTTCCATAGCATTAACCTATGGTGGTTAAAGTCGTTTTAAACTGCATTAATTCTAGATGCACCCTAAATTAGGCATTGTGCTGATAATGAAACACTGTTTCTTCATGAAACTACAAGAGAATGGAACTCTCTAGTAGTTTGTTTTTGCCACACAGGGTTTTTTTTTGGTGAAAATTAGATTTTAGAAATATTAGAAAAAATCCTCTATTTGTTTTAAACTTTGAAATGGAAAACACAATTTGTTATGACAGTAGTGTTTTGATGTCCACATATAGTTAATCTTTTAGGAACATTAGTGAACCTTACCCAAAGTTAGCCTCATTTACTAGTAACTTAGAAGGAGATAATCATGAGAAGTTAATTTTGATGTGTAAAAATTGAAGATCAATTGTGACATATCATTCTAGATACTGTAGATACCTTTGCTTCATGGTAATTGTTTGGAGATTGAATCTACTTTTTAAAAAAGATAGAAATGCTGCATGCATACAAGACATTTTTGCAACCAATTACATTTTGAAACAATTCTTTTTTATATGTCAATGCATACAGTCCTTTATAGTGTAGTGTAAGTAGCAACAAAAGCAACAAGAGGAGATGTATCAGTCTGATTAGTACAATCTAAATTACTTCATTAGGAGAAATACTGTATTACATAAAGAAAAACTAAATATTTTATATATTGGATTACTAGTTTATGTTTATATAAAGATAGAAAGATTTTTTATTTCTCCTTTAAAAGAAACTGCTCTCACCACAGAACATTTTTTTGGAAGGACCCTAATAAAGAGCCTGTGGGCGATGTGATGACATAGTTATCCTCTAGAAAAGTAGGTTGATGCTGACAGTAGGAAACAGTTGAGTCATGTACATTGCTTGCATGTGGCCTAGATCTAGCAACATGGGATGAGTATCTTATATAGCAAGTTGCATACAACTAAGATAGCATCAGAAAGGATCCTTAGGGTCAAACTAGGACTGGATCTACACTGCCATGTAATGCAGTTTGAATCTATATTTTATGGTCAGTGTAGGGTCCTTCTATACTGCTTTATCAAATCCAGATTATCCACTTTGAACTAGATTCTATAGCAGTATAGACTAATATAACCCAGTTCAATCAGATAATCTGGATTTTGTATGGCAATGTAGATGGGGCCCTAATCCAGCCTATGTTTAGCATTTTCACTGTCCACATTTGTGCTATCCTATATTTGACCTTCATTTAAAAGTCTAACCTTTTTGTTTTTAAATTTTTATTACTGTATGCCAAGCACTAACAATATGAGTTATGTTAAGGGTCCTAGATGTAGTATTAATAATAATACATTCCCCTTTATTTTGTCAAACAATAATCTAGTCATCTCAAATAAACATCAGTATTAATCACAAGATGATTTTATGGTTCATTTTTAGTTTTGCTACTTCATTCTAGGTGATTGCTCCATAAATTTGTTCTAAAATGGTATTTCCTTATATGCTCCCTCTCAGCATGCTTAGGCCCAGGAGAGGTCTTTTGATATACAGGAAATAAAAAAAGAGATGATGTCCAGGCCACTTCTTGTTTACAAAAATTACACTTTCTGAGCCTTAAATCAGTTTGGGGCAAAAAATGTGGTGAAATTGCCCCCTTCACCCCCTGTGCAGCATGGGAGATCATTTGAGAGAAAAACATATTGAATACTAATAAAGCTCACCTAGCAATTGCATAGAGACAAAATAAACCACCTAAAACCATGTGAGAAGGATGCTTATGGTTCAAGAATCTATGTACCTGGGACCAGTGGTCATATTTGCAGGCAGAGAAATATGATGACTCTGTGAGATGTGATGACTCCCTTGAGACAGTAGGTAGACAAAAGGCAAAAACTTACAGCATTGTTTTTCATGCACTTTGTTCATCCACTTTGCTCAAAATAGCTTTTTTCTGGTTAATTTAAGCAAGGTAAGAATCTTAGAACTTTCTCCATTTCCTGGTGAAGCTCTTTTTGCCTATTCTGTACTGAAAATGGTTCAAGTGGGGAAGGTTTGGGTAAAACAAAAAATAAAATAAACCATTTAAAAAAAATCAAAAATCTTTATTACGGTCATAGACCAGCATAAGCAGAGTGTGATACAGTCTCAAAAAAGCATTGAACATAAAAATCTAAAAGGCTAGAAAACAAAGGTATGTTGAAGGCTAAAGCCCAAAAAGCACAACAACTGTTTTGTGGGGAAGGGATTAGAAAAGGATGGAGAGGGAGGGAGAGTGATGAAGGGGTAGGAGCATTCAGGGCACAGGTCTTGGGGAAAGGGGTGGGAAAAGTCATTTACATTTCAGCTAGCTGATAGTTAGATTGTTAACTTTGGGAACCAGCCATCACTTTGAGTGCTGCTGCACAAAACTTGGGTTGGTATCTGAGAGCAGCATGGTAGTATAAAATTGTACTGAATGGCTTAGGTAATTATATAGCAAAGGCAGGATGAGTCTGGATCAAATGTCCTTGTAGAACAGGCACTGGAGGAGCACATACTCAGTTGTTTCTACTTTATCTGAGTCACAGGGGCAGAGTCTCTCTGGTTAAAGGGGTCTTCCGATATTGGTCCTTGAGTACAGCTGATGGAACGGCATGACACTGAGCCAGGGTAAAGGCCCTCCAATGATTGGGAACCTCTAAGTTTGATCTGGTATTATTTAATTTGATCAGTGGTTAAATGTTAATATGGAGAGGCAGAACCCATTTTGGGATTCAGGGGGGATGTTTTTTGAAATGGGTAGAAAGTGGTTTATAAGAATTATTGCAAGGATTTTTCCAGTGGAGAGATCTTGCCAGAGTGGTGATAACGGCATTCCTGAAGCCAACTGGAATCTTCTCAATTTAAATCAGTGGGCTTATGATTTAACCATTTCAGTGGTTTTATTCCCAGAACAACTAGATTTAGCCTACTGATTCAGTTAAACTAAATACTGTACTTTGCAGAATAGACTTTAAGTGGGATGAACAGAATGTTATTTTCTATACAGGATGACCAACTTAAAGGCAAATTATTTTAGCTCCACTCAGCTGTTAAGCAATATCTCCTAGACTTGATCCCTGTTTCCCCTGAAGGATCGCTACATACAAACAAGACATTAATTCTACAGCCCAAATGACACTTGAATTTGCATCTATTAGGTACTTTAGAACTCCATTGGCACATTAACCCTTAATTTGCTCCATATTCTTTTTATATGATTCCCAAGCCACCTCTATTCTAATATTTCAACATATTTGCATATGAACATGTATGCCCTCAATATATTTGCATATTAAGTAAAGATTAGTCATCTGTATTTAGATCACTTGCTATGTCTGGAGATAAGTACTAATTATTATTTTCAATTTTATGTGAAGCGTAGGTTTCCATTGTTCATGACTTGTTTAAAGACTTAGAAGCATGCTATTGTGTCTGCTATTATATATTTCACACACATCTTTCTCCATTTTTTGACACAACCTTGTAAAAAGTCTTTGTAAAATGGATAATGCAGTATGCTCTGATTTGTCTCATAATTTTAGTAGCAAACAACCCCAATCATCTCCCTGGGCTTTAGGAGATGTCATTAACTAATCTTTTAAACTACATGAATAAGTAAAATGATTTATTTGCAGTGTAAATGTTTTAAAACTTGTAAAAAATGTATCCAGAACCATTTAATTGAGTCCTGAAGTTATGTAGGAAATGAAAAGTGCTTCTGGCAAAGTAATAGTAGTTCTGAATATTCAAATAGCAAAGAGAGGAGAGTGCAGCTATAATTAGGATTTAATATATGTAGGCTGCACTTATCGCTGTTATTCTTAGCTTTCTGTAATCTTCATGTATAGTTTCAGAATCTTAGAGTAAGGTTCCATGCTGCTTATGTATTCTATTAGTTCATATTCAGGGTGTATAGTGTGATGGATGTGTTGCTCTAACATTAAGCCTTGGAATTATAGTATAGGGTCTGTTATAGAGATTTTCATATTAAAATGTATTTATGTCATACCAATTTTCTTAATTTGCATAACTGTTAAGGGTTTCCACATTGTCTGGCTGACCAGTTTGCACCTAAATTCTATTATGCTATTTAACTTTATTAAAAGCCTCTTCACATTTATTTCAAAACAAGCAAGAAATTTGAAATATGCAGCTTCCTTCCTTTCACTTTTTTTTGCCAAGAACAGAATTCACAGAATTTGATAGGGAAGGGTGATATTATTCACAGAGCAAGGAAGTATGAAAGTGTCATGCTATTATTCTGAGAAAGGATTCCTGGATTTATTTTGAAGACTGTTTTTGGTAGATTTAGTGTGTGGACCTATATCTGAGGCACAAGTGGTATCATAGAAAATAATGTTAAAATCAAATTTTAGTATACTGTTCCTGAGCACCAACATGTCCATCCAAAAAGAAAAAGTGACATATCAGATTCTATGATGTTTCTAAGATGTTTTAAGTATCACTTCATTCCCTAAAATATGATTTTTGATTCTTTTTTAAAGTGACCTGCTGGTACATACAATAATGGAAACTATTATTGCATCTATTATTGTGGCTATGAGAACAATAACTAAGATAATATGGTCAATAGACACAATTAGTGAGGGTAAGAGAGAGAGATTTGAATAATTTCTCCCATGTTTTGAGAGTTCAACAGTTGTCATATAATCTGGTATGCTAGTGCTCTCCCCTTCTCTCTCCGAGTCTGTGTATCTTTGTATTCACTCATGACTTTTGATGAACCTGGAAGATTAGAAACTGCATTCAGGAATTTAGTATCAAATTGAATGTTCCGATATTGAAGATCTTTCTGACAGGCTGTAAAGAAACATCTATTGTAATAAAACTGTAATGAGGTGGGAGTTGTAGATAATTTGGGCTGCTTGCTGGCCTTAAGATTTCTTTTTTTACCAGCAGGGATGCTTTAGTGAGTAGTTAGTAAAGTATTTTTGTAAAAGTTTTTGTCTGCTGGGTTTTAGAGTTATGGGGTCAGTTGGCACAGTAAAGTAGTCAGCTGTGATGCTTCTTGGCTAGAATGGTCCCTTCGGGTGAGAAGGGCGGGATATAAATGTTGGAAATAAATAAATGGTTGTTATTGATGTAGATGTGTATATTTACCTGTGGCATGAGAAAATGTAGAACTTTGTTGATTTGTTTTCCCTTTTATTTAAATAGCCTTATCCCAGGGTATAGACATAGACAGAGCTGGGATACCTAAGAAGAGAACTCACCTAGAACATCCATATTTGGATATATATCTTTGATATGTGTGCATGGATGGATTTGCCGCAAGTGCAATAAAGGAGAGTTGCTCATATTTTGATATAATACATAACACCTTTAGTTTTCAAGCTAATTTTTATTTATTTATTTATTTACAGTATTTATATTCCGCCCTTCTCACCCCAAAGGGGACTCAGGGCAGATCACATTATATACATATAGGGCAAACATTCAATGCCCATATACACAGAACCAAGACAGAGACAGAAGCAGAGGCAATTTAACCTTCTCCTGAGGGGATGTTCGATTCTGGCCACAGGGGGAGCAGCTGCTTCATCATCCACTGTGATGGCACTTCCTCGTTCCAATGTCGTAAATTAGTTAAATTTGCCTCCCCACTTTATAAGTGGTACCTTGTTTCCTACTTGATAGATGCAACTATCTTTCGGGTTGCTAGGTCAGCAACGAGCAGGGGCTATTTTTTTTTAATTGATGGGTGCTCACCCCGCCACGGGCTGTCCTCGAACTCATGACCTCATGGTCAGAATGATTTGTTGCAGCAGGCTGCTCACCAGCCTGCGCCACAGCTATGTAGACGGATGCAATGAAATGTTTTGGAACTAAGCTTCTTTGGACCCTACATTACATAAATCAGGAGGCATGAAGGAGAATAGTTGTATCTTCTTTCTTTTCAGCAGACACTCTTGCTGCCCAGCCACTGTGGAGTTGGGAGGGAGTCCTGGCTGTCTAGTGGCACTGAACCCAATTTAGCACTACCAGATAGCCACCCACATCCTCCCCTCCATTCTTCTCATACTGAAAATGTATGCATACCCACGGTCACTCAGGATTTGAACCAAGTTCTCCTAAAGTCCTAGTCTAACATTCAAACCACTACCGGCTTATAATTATACCTCTACACTATCTTGGAAGCTTGCATGTTGTGTCATAAAAGAGTACATAGTTGTAGAATACATACCTCTTTAAAATAAATTATTTGCATCCAGTTAAATAAGTTAACACCAACCATGTATCAGGTGAAAGGCCTCTGTCTGAATAGCTACAGCCAGCTTATGCCCTGTCTAATCGCATCTGTGCATACACATATAAGGTACAAGAAGGTATTTGACTAGTACACCTTATCTGTATATAATAATAGTGTGGAAAGTTTATATTCAGCCAAGATAATATTCTTTACTGAGTTTCTTAAGTACCAAATGACCACAAATGAAATTACAGGTTTTCTATAAAATGGGATAAATTACTGTTTAAAATGATTCAATAAGATATAATCCATATATATATATATATATATATATATATATATATATATATATGCGCCTGCTGTCATGTTTTTAGAACAATAAGACTGACTGCATTTGCTAACAGTTTCGTACACACTATCCCAACTACTTGCCTTTCGAAATGATGGTATACAGTAATAGAAATAGCTATTATACAAATTGAAAAGAGTTTATATCATTCTTTACTGGGAACTAGTTGCTGTATTTTAGAAAGTACTTATATAATCATTCCATTTTAGGGGATTTAAAAAAATAAAAAATAGATGTTTTGTCATGTTAATTGGAGTGGAACCATTCATAAAAACAACATGAAGCTTTTATCTTTGCTTTAATTTTGATTTAGGGTTTCAGCCACAGATGAGAACACTAGATATGCTGTATACAGAGCCCATAACTGAATGAAATGTAGGCATGGAGAATGGGAGACTGAGAATTTTGATCACAACTTTGCTAGTGAGATGGATTACTTTACCCTTCCACTTCAATCTTTTTTCTTGATGAAAATGCCTTTTCTTGTGTGCTCTCCTGTCTGGGGAGTATGAAAAATTGAACTCTTTTTCTTTTCCGAGTGGAGGCTGATGGTTTGGATATTAGTGGGATGGGGAATCCACTGTGCATTTTAGCCAAAACTTTAAAGTAAATGTACAAGCCGCTAAACCCATTTTGGAGACAATATTAGTACCTTGGATAGTTCCATTAAAGTTTGCTGTAAAACTTACAGTAGATTCACCATCCCACTGACAATCAAAGCCACCTACCCATTCCTCATTGATAAAAAGTACCTTTAGGACAATTTTGTAGAGGAGAATAGATTTTGAGAAACCATAAGAGGACTGACTAATTCCACTATTCTGATCGAGTTTACGGCCCATTACAGCAGCATTTCAGGCTACATATGTGTCTCTCACTTCACATTTAGTCTGGCCTTTGCAAAAGTTCATGATATACTGTGGTGCCAGCAGTAACTGGAGAAACAACATGGTGCTGAAATACAATAATAGATCAGACAATTGGTTTGTGAATATATCTATAAGATTTTTTTTTCCTTCAGAATTTCATTTCATGCTGTGTGTTGAAGAAATTGGGAACTTTAAAGTCTCATTGGATCAAATGGGCACATTTTTAGAAATATTGTGTGTTCAATAGGGAATCAAAGCAGAAAATTCAAACCACTAGAACATTTGTAAAGGTGCCTCCTTTTGTTTGTGCCTCCTTTTGTTGGGATCTTTATGTTGTGGTTGAAATATTTTATAGACCATTATTAAGCTGTTAAGAGCCAGCAGAATGTTGCATTTTGGGTCATTTTAATCTTTCTTCTGTGTATTTTAGTATATGTGTTTAACAGAAATACATTTTAATATATGTATTTTACATAATGCTTTATGAGGATGTGTTTTAACTACGTTGTGCCCTACCTCGAGGCAAAAGGAGAGGCAAGTAAGACATCAAATAATAATTATAATAATAATTAATAATAATAAGTACAGTAGAGTCTCACTTATCCAACACTCGCTTATCCAACGTTCTGGATTATCCAACGCATTTTTGTAGTCAATGTTTTCAATATATGATTATATTTTGGTGCTAAATTCGTAAATACAGTAATTACTACATAGCATTACTGTGTATTGAACTACTTTTTTGGTCAAATTTGTTGTATAACATGATGTTTTGGCGCTTAATTTGTAAAATCATAACCTAATTTGATGTTTAATAGACTTTTCCTTTATCCCTCCTTATTATCCAACATATTCGCTTATCCAACATTCTGCCGGCCCGTTTATGTTGGATAAGTGAGACTCTACTGTATTGGAAAATGAGCACGCAAAGATACTGTGGGACTTCCGAATCCAGACTGACAAAGTTCTGGAACACAACACACCAGACATCACAGTTGTGGAAAAGAAAAAGGTTTGGATCATTGATGTTGCCATCCCAGGTGACAGTCACATTGATGAAAAACAACAGGAAAAACTCAGCCGCTATCAGGACCTCAAGATTGAACTTCAAAGACTCTGGCAGAAACCAGTGCAGGTGGTCCCGGTGGTGATCGGCACATTGGGTGCCGTGCCAGAAGATCTCAGCCGGCATTTGGAAACAATAGACATTGACAAAATTACAATCTGCCAACTGCAAAAGGCCACCCTACTGGGATCTGCACGCATCATACAAAAATACATCACACAGTCCTAGACGCTTGGGAAGTGTTTGACTTTTGATTTTGTGATACGAAATCCAGAATATCTATCTTTTTTGCTGTATCATACAATGTTGTGTCAATAATAGTAGTAATGATAATAATAATAATAATAATAATAATAATAATAATAATAATAATAGGTTTTAATTTTAACTAGCAATTATGATATTACCTTCTAGCATCTGTGGTTTTCCTCAGACAACATGACACAAACCCTGGTTATGATACAGAACCTGAAAAATGTGCCTAGTTCCATTTGATAAGAAATAATTCCTGTCTTAATTGGAATTTCTAGTTCCAACTAGAGTAGTCTCATTGAATCAGTTGGTGAATGGTAAGTGAAGACTTCCGTGAATACACTTGATTCAATAGGTCTACCAATGGCCTCTGGATTTAGTCTTCTGGGTTTCAAAATTCATGTTAGCCTTCCATTTTTTTATATCTCTGTTGATTGGTGTGCATCTGTCAATCAAATATGTACATATATCACCCCAATTAAGTAATATAGTTGCCATCAAAAAATTCCTAAAGTATAGTTCCAATCAACTAATTGCCAGCAAAGTGTTTGTATACTAAGGGATATAGAAAGCATACCAACTTCTTATATAATGCAGTAAGTTCAATATGCTAGCAAGAAATCGAGGAAGCAATACCCCTTCCACTTTGGTAGAAGAAAAGAGTTAATTACATACTTGCTAAAATAATGAATTGGAGGAGGAGGAGGAGGAGGAGGAGGAGGTTTTGTTTTTAAAAGACAATAGATTCAATATTATTTTGTTATTTTTCTTTTGGCTTTGTAAAATTTCAGCTCCCTGCTCATCTAGCTTAAACAATATACAGTAGAGTCTCATTTATCCAACACTCGCTTATCCAAGTTTCTGGATAATCCAAGCCGTTTTTGTAGTCAATGTTTTCAATATATCGTGATATTTTGGTGCTAAATTCATAAATACAGTAATTACAACATAACATTGCTGCGTATTGAACTACTTTTTCTATCAAATTTGTTGTAAAACATGATGTTTTTGTGTTTAATTTGTAAAATCATAACCTAATTTGATGTTTAATAGGCTTTTCCTTAATCCTTCCTTATTATCCAAGATATTCGCTTATCCAAGCTTCTGCCGGCCCATTTAGCTTGGATAAGTGAGACTCTACTGTATAATTTTTGAAAATGATGTGTAGAAAAAAATAGCTTCACAAAGAAAAATGCTGATTTGAAACACATGACAAAGACTTTGTAAGGCTGATATGTCGATGAAAGGAAGATATTCCTTTATGATGTAGTTGTCAACTTTTTCCAGCTACTAAAAAGAAATGAGCATCCATTGCTTATCCCAAAATCCTTTTTAGATGTGTTGTTACCTTCTGGCTCCACCAATTATGGTATACTAACTCCACTTGTTAAGGATGGGGGTTCTTTGTAACAGATGCACAATTCATAGTGGTTAGGAATCACTTAGCTCTCTGAGCAATTGAATCTACAAAATCAGTACCTTTCTGACAGTTTTGTTTTCACATACTTGGAAACAATATGTCTGATTTAAAAAAAAAATCTTTTTAGGGTATGATGAATAATTATCCCTCCCAATCTATTGTAATTTTCCCTAAAGGGGACTACACTGAACAACAAAGCAAAACATCATGTAAACATAAATCTGGTTATGGTTTATTGAATTCTTATGTCAGAAACCATTCTCCATAATCAAACCAGGATGCATTGGCCATTAGAAAACCACAATTAGATGCTATAGTTTGTTAAAAAAAAAATACAAAGTGGTGCACTATGTTGACTGTAGTGGGGGTACAGAGGTAGGGTAGGTCTCATTAAGTAGCTTAGGCTCTGTTGTTTTGAGTACTCATCATGAGTTGGACTGGTGAACATAAGAGCTTTGTTATTCAAGTGTAATATGAGAAAAAAACCATTCTGTGGTAATGATGCAGAGAGCGTTCCGCCAAAGGTGACCCAGAGACTGATGGAGAAATTCCAGGAACTTCGTCAGCAATGTATTGCCAATGACAGCCACCATTTCTCTGATACGATTTTTAAAACCTCTTAAAACAAAACTGCTTTTATTTATTTTTTAGAAATATATATAGTTTTCTTCTATATAGCCTTGTTTATTTTTATACCCCCTTCAAAATGTGGAACATCTTTATGCCCTTGTAGAAAAAGAAAACTGACAATTCAACACAAAAGAAATAAACTATGCCTTAGATAAATTATTGCTTTGCAGGACTACAAATTTCATTTTCAAAATAAGTAATAGTAACCTGTACCAATTGTATGTCCACCAGAAGGGTCTGACCATAGAGAAGTGTCTTCCTTTTATAAATCCATGACATGTTCTATATACTAATGTGTAAATCTAGAAATTTTAGCCAAAAAAAAACCAACCCAAAAATGAATCAACGTATCCACAGGTCAATGTGAGTTCTGTACTTTAACTATTTCTAAAAAAGGAACTACCCACTTCTTATAGACTCCAGAAATATTTTTTTTTGGGGGGGGGGGGGTAGCCATAGAGTAGTTTGAGGTCATATTATATGGTTAATGCAACCCCCCTCCACCTGTCCTCAAACCAGGTCCAGATCTGTTAGTTTAATCGCCCGTACAGCAAAACCAGTTCCTTCCAAATTGGTTCCAAGCTGCATTATATTGTCAGTATAGATGTGTCATGAGGAGAGTGGTGAAAGACAAGAGCTGCTTAGACCATATCTGGAGAACCTAAAAGAAGCACCAAATTCATGTACTCTCCATCATGGTGCCACTTCTGGCCTTTTTTTAATGTGGCACTGGTGATTTCTCCTCTCCACAGAATTATCCTCAGCATATATACAAGTCATATTAAAATCCATATGAGGTTGACTTACACATAGATATAAAAGGTACTTCTCCCTGTGTCAGGGGTATCCAAAGAAGATCTTAACATATAGTCAGAATGATATCAGTAAAAAGTCTTTTCCCTTTTCCTGTAATACATCAGTTTCCCCTATAGCCACAAACAAATGAGTGCTGTTCCTTATAAAATAAGGAATAGGCAGCAGGGCTTTCATGGCTTCTTTCATTGCATTATAATTCTTCTATTTATTTAAATTCTTGCCCATTCTCCTGGTCTAGGTTGGAATCTATATTCAGTCAGTTTTTAAAAAGAGGAGTAGGACATCAAGGCTGTTCTGTTTTATCCACATGTTTGGAAGCTGTATTGAGTCTTAGAGTAATATAGTGAAAATAAAGGCTTAAGAAGGCCACGAATCTCTTTGACCTGCAATTCCTGAAAATAGAAAAAAATACATTGGACTGTCTTTGTGAAGATTAGTTGGCTGTAAATTGCTGTGCCTTTTTCCTTTCAAATATGTTAAAAAGAATATTTATAATAAGGGATTCTTCTGTTATGTGTGTTCATGGCTTTTCAAAAGGCATCTTCATTGTATGACAAACTACAGTATTCTAGCCTAGCCTTCACCTTACTTCTTAAAAGTGGCTGGTTTGAAAGAATTCTGGGAAAAGGTTTTTGTAAAGGTATAAAATACATTGGCATCCTCAAATGTTTGCAAGAAGTATACAGGCGAATGCAGTGTGTGTGATTAATATCAATTAATATTGCACCATCAAGCCATTATTATTGAAAAAAACTTTAAAAAAGATAACCTTACATTCTGTACTTGGAAAACTTTTCCATATTTAAATCTTAGAAATTAAGCAATGTTATTTTAAACATGAGCATTGTTTTCAAAGTACAGGCTATAAAGAGATTGCAGTAAAGTTAATTGTTGTCGAAGGAATCACTAGGATGCTGTGAGTTTTTTGGGCCAGTGGGTATTCCATGATAGAGATCAAAAGAGCTGCAAGACCAAGAACAAGCCACGAGAGTAAAGACAAAGATCCACCCAGAGGAAAAGTGTTGTTATCATACATTAGGACTAATACAGCCAGAGACGACAGCTATAGCACAGCACTTGATGAAACAACCTGGACACAGAATACTATTTGAGAACATAGAAATGCTGGCTCGCCCTGACAAGCTTCATGTCAGACTACACAGAGGAGCCACTGAAATTCACAAGCATGTGAACAATTTCAACAGAAAGGAGGAAACCATGAAAATGAACAAAACCTGGTTATCAGTATTAAAAAAACACCAGAATCAAGACAGTAAATAATGAACACCACAAAGAAACAAGGGAAATCCAGACAGCAAACAACCAAGTGCCAGAAACACATCCCAAACAAAAGATGCCTCCAGGCATAACAGCCAAGCTACCTCTGTGCAAATACCCTCACTCAATGACTCTGCAGCTGCAAACCTACTCAATTTTTATCAAGCTTGCTCATTGCAACACTCACACTTGCTTCAGACCGATAAGGATTCTTTCTCCCACCCTGAAAATGTCACAGATATATATACACCCCAGTGTCAGGAGAGAATGGTACTGGAACATGGCCACACGTCCCAAAAAACTCACAGCAACCCTGAGTTAATTGTATTTGTTAATTACAGTTGCACTTATTTGCCCACTCATCAATGAAATAATGAGACCAGACAACTGTATTGGGATAAATATGGGCAACTTTTATTAAATTGTTACCTATTTGAACTTTCTTCATGAACTGAAACCAACTAAAAGTGGGGGTTTGAACTTCATGTTTCATGAGCCGAGGCAATGGCCATCTCAGACACACTCCTAAGCTAACTTGGTAGACACACCTGAGTTCCCCACATAACTCACCATGAGTTATTACATGAGTTATAAGCAGGGCAACTGCTTAAGGAAGCTGCATAGAGTATTCAAACCCCATGTCAAGACAATTCAGGAATTGGAATTCCCTTGCATCTCCAAGGCCATTTCTGTTTGCCCCTACCTCCATTGACCGAACTCACAGATGGGGGTTCCTCTTCCTGTCCTTTACCAAAATGGGTGCTTTAGATACACTCTGAGATGTAAATTGTATCCCTGTTTTCCAAATGACAGCCTATTTAGTGGCTTCACCTAATGCCAATTTCTCATTATCCTCAACAGTGTAGGTAGGTGAAAAAAAACCTGTTAAAAGGGGAGTAATTCCTACCCACCCCAAAGCGACTCCTTGGTATACTGCTGTAGGGTGGGAAGGGTGGGCCAATGGTCACTGCTCCAATGCTGGAGGGGATGGTTGCCTTAAATGCTATGCTCTTCCCCCAGAACTTAGTCCGAGTAGGGACTATTTTATTGGTCCCAATTCATTGGAGTGGGCAAATAGCCCTCCCTATCCAGGCTGCTCAGAAGGGGAAACTAAATTAAATTACAGTGTAAATATTTTTCAAAATACAGTGAATTCTATATTCAACTGCAATTATTTCCCCAACGAATAATGTATATTCCATAAAACTTATAAATTCTGGATGAATTTTTATTATTTTTCATCCTGAACAACTTTTAAATATAGTATGTTGTATGTGCATTAGTTGGAACAACATGATTCTTTGGGGAATTTAGTTTGTGTTGTTATTATTTTGGTTTTCTGTAAGAATCAGGAATCTTTGCCTTGTCTAGGGTTTTGTTTAAATCAAGATGTACTACATCCACAGCATTCCCCTACTCAACTAAATTTGTAATTCTATTTTGTGTGTGTGAGAGAGGGGGGGAGGGAGAGAGATAGAGAGAGAAAGAGAGGAAGAGATTGTGTATGAGTGAGAGACAAAGAAAGAGAGAGGATTCTGGCATGACTTTTTTTTGTAAGAAACCCATGCAAAGTATTACCTTTAAAATATAACTAAACTATCAAGAATATTTAAAAGAACTTGAAACACCAATTAACAAAATCAGTTACAATGATGCAGAAATGTATTAAAGTGCTTTCTTTGAAACCATCAGTTTTTGAAAGCTTGTTGAAATAGCTTGTGGGACTGACAGAAGGGTTTCCTCTCATGATTTTAGGGCTTGAGCAGGCTCATGTGGAAGAATGTGTTCCATGAGACATTTTCTCAAAATGATTAAGCTGAGTTGCTTCTTATTGGAAATGCTTTCAGTGTAGTTTCCTGTACATTTCCCCCCTGATAATTCTGTACTAAAATGCACGGTGCCATCTTAAAACAGGTCATTTTGGTCAGAAGTTATTGAAAGGTGTCTAAAATATTATTTTGCTTCCTTGGACAAAAATGCAGTCTGTTTTCTTCAGGGGAATTTTCTTTTTTTTCTCAAGATGCAGTGCTAGGGAATCCCTATGTACCTCATTTCTCTTCTCCTTCCTTACTAAAAGCAGAACCCAAGTACGTAACAGAAATCAGTATCAAGAAATTGATATCAATGAGGAATAGGCTTATTTAAAAATGGATACAGATACAGCCTGTATACCCATTTGCAACCTCCATGAAAACAGGGTGACATTTTGATATTTCCTCTGCATGTCTCTGTTACTGAAGTCATTTCTTTATTTCAAAGAGAGAGATGAAGAGTTATCTCACTGGTCTTGGGGAATCTAAGCATTGTTTTTCTTGTGCTGTGAAATCTCTTGCAGAATTATAGGTAGTTTTGCCTAATAGGTCTTTTGTATGGTGACTTATTATTCTACTCTAAGCTGAAAGCAAATGAAGGGAATGAAGCAGGCAAGACCTGGGAATTCTTGAAGAGTTAGACTTGTAGATTAAAGCAGCATCTCCATAAATCCTTTCAGAGGACCTCAGAGAAGCAATCTGTTTTATATCTCCCATTGCCATTGACTTAATACACACTACCATTGATAATAGTGAATCTAATTGAAATCAAGACCCAAGAATATCATAGTCATTAGGCTTGAGCGATCCATGAAAAAATTTATTCTAAACTCGTTTCAAAAGTAGGGGGCGCCAGCGTTTCGTTTCTGATGTCATTTCCGAATTTTGCCCCCCAAAAAATTTGAAATTAACGAAAATTCGTTAGTTTCAAAAGTAATTCGTTAATGGCAGACGCGCATGCGCAGTGGCCAAAAAAAACAGCACAAGGGGAGATTTTACAGGACTCTCCCGCCCTCATTTTTTGAGTGATCTTCTTCAAACTTGGTACAGTGGTAGAACACATTTAACACTGATAGCTCACCAAAATTTGGAACGTTTCCCTTATCCTCTGATTTTTGGCGAATTTTCATAGCTTTTATAATAAACAATTTTTTAATAATTGCAGAAATCTGTTCCTGGTTTGAAAGTCTTATTTCCTGTTAAACTGGGTTGTCTTTACTGTGAAAGTCATTGTTCTACTTCAGAAACTTTGTTTTTGTGGCTGAAACTTTGTTAAATTGGTGTGTGTGTGATATATACTGTAATATATATATATATATATATATATATATATATATATATATATATATATATTCCCTGCATATGTGTGTGTGTGTGTGTATGTGTGTGTATATAGGTAAAGGTAAAGGTACCCCTTGATGTTAAGTTCAGTCATGTCTGACTCTGGGGGTTGGTGCTCATCTCCATTTCTAAGCCCAAGAGCCAGTGTTGTCCATAGACACCTCTAAGGTCATGTGGCCGGCATGACTACATGGAGTGCCATTACCTTCCCGCCAGAGCGGTACCTATTGATCTACTCACATTGGCATGTTTTCAAGCTGTTAGGTTGGCAGAAGCTGGAGCTAACAGCGGGCACTCACTCTGCTCCCGGGATTTGAACCTGGGACCTTTCGGTCTGCAAGTTCAGCAGCTCAGTGCTTTAACACACTTCGCCATTGGGGCTCATGCATATATAATATACATACACATACACACAATGTGGAGAATATGTGGAAAGGTAGATAGATAAGTTGGGAGCCACAGCGAAGGCACCTTCCTGGGAGCAAGGTCTAATAATAATAATAATAATAATAATAATAATAATAATAATAATAATAATAATAATGTATATTGTATAATAATGTATGTATATTATATATACATGAGCAAAGATTGTGGAAAATGAACACGCAAAGATACTGTGGGACTTCCGAATCCAGACTGACAAAGTTCTGGAACACAACACACCAGACATCACAGTTGTGGAAAAGAACAAGGTTTGGATCATTGATGTTGCCATCCCAGGTGACAGTCGCATTGACGAAAAACAACAGGAAAAACTCAGCCGCTATCAGGACCTCAAGATTGAACTTCAAAGACTCTGGCAGAAACCAGTGCAGGTGGTCCCGGTGGTGATGGGCACACTGGGTGCCGTGCCAAAAGATCTCAGCCGGCATTTGGAAACAATAGACATTGACAAAATTACGATCTGCCAACTGCAAAAGGCCACCTTACTGGGATCTGCACGCATCATACAAAAATACATCACACAGTCCTAGACGCTTGGGAAGTGTTCGACTTGTGATTTTGTGAAACGAAATCCAGCATATCTATCTTGTTTGCTGTGTCATACAACGTCGTTGTGTCAATAATAATAATAATAATAATAATAATAATAATAATAATAAAAATCCCTTACAATATCCAAGATGGCTCACTGCTACAGAATCTTGGGAGCTTTAGTTTGGTATGGTACCATTATTGGCAGAGAAAGCTAAGCTGTAGGAGTTGAAATCCAATCATTTATCCTCCCTATAGAATCAATTTTATATGCATTTTTAGCTACAGAAAAGCTAAAATCAGGATAGTAAAAGAACAACACCCAGAAAATGGGAATTCCAGACAGGAAACAATCAGGGCCAGCTAATACCTCCCAACAAAGGATTCCCCCAGGTAGGAAGCAGCCAGGCTTTGAAGCTGCAAGGCTATTCAATGCTAATCAAGGTGACCAATTGCAACATTCACACTTGCCTCCCACAGACAAGAGTTCTTTCTCCCACCCTGGACCTTCCACAGATATATAAACCCCACTTGCCTAGCTTCGCACAGACGTCAAAACCTCTGAGTATGTCTGCCACATATGTGGGTGAAACGTCAGGAGAGAATGCTTCTGGCACATGGCCATAGAGCCCGGAAAACTCATAGCAACCCAGCCAGTAGGCTGTTGCTGAACAACCTATGAACTTTTAGCATTAAAGGAAAAAATGCCCAAGATTTTATCACTTAATACTGTTGGCATGTCTGGAGAAGAAGAATAGAATGCTTCTATACCAGGCAAGGGCAAACTTTGCCCATGTCTGGAGTTAGGAATTGTAGGAGTTGAAATCCAAAACAATTTGACAGAAAACTGGGAGTTGTAGTTTGGCATGGTACTGGCTCTCTTCTGCAGGGAAGGCTAGGGACTTTGTAAAACTACAGCTCAAATGATTACATGGCACTGAATCTGTTGCAATTGAGCTGGTGCCATAATCCTTTCCGGGAGATCTCCTCAGTGGAGATATTTCTTAAAGGGATATCCTCTGGCTCTAAGGATTCCGTTTAGGAAGGCTTGCCTGGCTCTGGTATTCCCCTTTAAGCCAGTGGCTGGAAAGTCTGGAAAGAAGCAAAACCAAACACGCGGCTCCAGAGGAGAAGGCCAAGCACAGGCAGGCATGTCTCTTCTCTCTTCTCTTCCCTCCCTCCCTGCTTCTCTCTCTCTCTCTCTCTCTCTCAGAGAGAGAGAGAGAGAGAGAAGCAGGGAGGGGAGAGAGAGAAGGGAAGAGAGAGCAATGCGGAAGGCTTCTACTGAGCCGGTGGGGGGGGGGGGGGCGCGTCTCAATGGCATTTTTAAAATGCTAGCAGATCGATGGCCATGCCTCTCCCTCCCTCCCTCTTCCGCTCTGATTGGCTGAGAGGCATGCCAACATGGCTTCTCCTCTCAGAGGGGCTACAGCTACATCCGAAGACATCAGAAACAAACAAAAAAAAGGTACTTTTATTATTCAAATTCGTAATATTTGTAAGGCAGTGAGCAGATGGTTCAATATCAATTCAAAAGTAATTATGAAATGAATTTTAAACGAATTTAACGAACTAACAAAAAATTTGCTCAAGCCTAATAGTCATGCTAAGCGACTTAGAAAATGACCAGATACATTTTATCAGCCTTGGATAAACGAAACCATAGGTAAATATCCCATGGATATTGGTGTTATGCTGTCATCTTGTTTTTGTGTACATAATAATCTACGAACATAAAGCAGAAAATGTTTTTGGGAGCTCTTTGTGTTTAAACAAGGAAGCGTGTTACCAAACCAGTCTCCTAGAATGTTGGGGGAGGTAATGATTATGCTCACCATGGTGGCAGAATCCCTTTACAGCAGATGTTTGATATTCCTGGTTCTACTGCTTACTGAAGATCACAAAAGGTAATTCTACCAGAATTAGGCAAGTGCTTGCTTTTATAGTAAGTGCCTGCTTTTAGGAAAGCAAATGGTATTTGAAGAGCCATTAGGCATACATTTATAAGGAAAGTATTTTAGAGGAATAACTGCTCCACAACACAGCAGCTGAACTGGTGTAAATCATGATGGGGGCAACATGTAAAATTTCAAGCATTTTTCTCAGAGAAAGTTTATTGGAAGGCTCCCCTTTTCTTGAAAAAAAGGTGTGCTTTGTTGATAGAATAATCTTCAGTTTATAAAATGTGTGAACTGGTTAACTATGAAAAAAATGTGATTTTTGAAATGACATAAATTTCTGATAAATATTTAGCTATAGAAAATATTTGTACATCCTAATATTTGAACAGTTGATATGCTTTTAATGTATCAATATGGTGTCCAAGGACATAAGAGGCTTCATGTTCTCCCTTCTCCTTCTTCGCAGCATTGTCTGAATGTCTTCTATCCACCTGTCTTAGTTATAATTTCCCAATGTTGGCCTGTCACGTAAATGAACAGACATCCTTCGGTTGTTGTTTTCTTGTGGCCTGCTCTTTGATGAAGGACAATAGATAATAATAAGCATATGACTATGATAATACATCTTGGGATCTAATAATAAAAGACCATCACAAGGGAATGGGAATACACTAAAAAAGAAATGTTCAGATGCGATATAAGTGAATTTGGTTTGGGAACAATGAATTGATACTGTAGTAATACTGGTGCTGCCTTTATACTTAATTTGGCACTCCTAAATTAACTGTTCAACCAATATTTTTTATAAACGTATTTATGTAAGACATTGCAAGTCTCCATTGCTTTCTTATACAGAGGAAAATTACACTGAAAAACTAGCTTGCAGTCCTATTACATGGTAGCAAAATATTAATAGTAATTTGTGATGGTTTATATGTCCATTAAATTCAATTTGTAATGCATTGTTAAGCTTCTCTCTATAAATGCTGTGTAACATTTTTTGTATGACTGGTTCTATAGTAGTCTGGCCTTCCACTGTAACTTGATCAGAATGTGGTCTAGAGAACAATGTATAAAGAAAATTGGATTTTCTACTGATATTCAACAAAAAGATTCAATAGTATATTATATCCATTGCAAAATTCTTTATTTCTGTTCAATAAATATCTGTACAATTCAGGCTGAACGTAAAAGGACCAATTTTGGATGTGTGAACAGCAGTGGTCATCTGAATGCCTATGAACAGTTCACAAGTACAGCATGACTGCAATAGTACTTTTATGTTCCTCAATAACTAATCCTATGATTCTGATACTGGATATGATAATCATCATGACTAATAGCCTCCCATTGATAGCCTTCTCTCCTGTGAAGGTGCCTAATGCTTTTTGAATGGTAGATAAGTTGGTGGCTATCATTAATGCCAGGGGTTCTATGCAGTCATAAAACTCCTATTCTTGAAGAAGTGATTCTATTAGTTTCAGTTAAGGAACCAGGTATCCAAAAACATATAGTGGTCTTCTACTCAGACAACAAAACATGCAGAGACTTCTGTGCTTTCCCAAATAAACAGGAAGGCTTTGTTGCAGCAATATACAAAATATAGAAACTTTACAGCCTCTTCTTCCTCACTACTCATAGTAATAATTCTACAACACACTCTCCAAACCACCATCCATCCCTCAACAACCTTCATCAAACTTAAGCAGTATAACTACAACCTATATACAACTCCCATTGCATTAACCACCACATCCTAATTACAGTGACTTAACTCTTTTACAAGTGGTTATGCCAGAGGAATTAACTCAGCTATCACATAGAAAATGCCAAATAATTTTCAAATCCTGACAATTAAAACCTGTGATAGCCAATTCCATGGTTTAGATATGTGTTGCATGAAAAAAAAATATTTTCTTTTTACTGAACTTCCCATTGTTTGGCTTCATTGGATGAGCCCACTTTTTACAACTGAGACAAAGGCCCTGCTATTTTTGGAGTCCAAAAAGTAATTTTTTCAAGCTCCTAAAATTCAGATTTATTTCCATACACAAGTTTCTTTAACATACAAATGCTTTACACTCCATTATCTCAAACATGTATTTCTCTTTGCATGTTTTCCTGATACTGCATTTTGCATGGATCACCCCCTTTTTATATGCAATATTTGGATCGTAAGCTGCTTCGCATAATTTGGAGGTATATAATCTGATGGATAAACAGATATTGTAACCAAAGATTGTGATCGGTATTGAAAATTACATCACATTTCATTTTTATACTGATTTTTTTATACCTGGATATGTTTCATTTCATTGTGAATGGCAATGGCTGCGAGAGGAACGAAACATGGTAGCAACCAGTTCAGGAGGGAGGTAAGGAAAGGTAAATTTATGGTTCACTGCCCCAAAGTACAAAGGCACACACTATAGGGGAAAATCTGAAGTGTGTGTGTGTGCACGTGTGCGTGTGTGTTTGTGTGAGGTAGAGAGCGAGAGAGAAGTGAGCACAAGAAATGATAAATGAACATGGAGATGTAGGGGTTTTCCCATAACTTTTATTTTTAACAGTCCACCGTTTCCATCTTCTTTTGCATTTTAGGAGTTCTTATGCCACTTTTTGGGAGCTACCAGCTGTAGTTTGAAGTTTTGTCTGACCACTCAGAAACACATTTTTTCTAGTTATTGCCCACCTTCTTGGGCTTTACAGATATTATATAGATAGGCAGGAGAAAGGTTTGGTCATCTTGTTTGTGACTACTGGTTATATTTCAGGTGCTACAGGAGTTCCTTTGGAATTGCTGGGAGTTTGTGTAGACATTTTTATATTATATTCATATCCATTCTTTGCTCGCTGGAATGTTAGGCAAGCAATGGTTGTCTTTTCCATCCAAGGTAATTGTTATTATGATGGTCAACAAAAGAATTTTCGTTTGTTTCCTGTATCCTGACATGTTTTGAATGTATTTTTAATTTCATTCACTCTTTCAATGGGTGGGTTGAGAATGAGATCTTCAAAAATTCAAGCTACCTTTTTCTTCTTTATTTTTGTACCCCACCTCCATCTCCCCGAAGGGACTCGGTGCGGCTAACATGGGGCCAAGCCCAGGCAATTACAATAAAACAAAGTAAAATACATACATGACATGACAATTGGAGAAGGGAGAGGAAAAAGTAGGAAGTACTTCCTCCTTCCCCAACTTTCCCTCCCTTACATCATTTCTTCACTCCTGCTACTGTCATTACAGGGGCCAAGCAGAGAGCAGTATCATCTTTGTACCTGGTGGACAACACAAGGCCCAAAATGATGGGGGCAAAGTAAGGGTGGTGATCTGGCAGTGCTGAACCAGTTTGTGCCATGCAGATGACACCAATCCACCAGGCTAGTTCAGAGACATACAGTGCAAACACCCTTCAGCCCCTAAACTGGCTCAGTGGCTGGCCATGGAGACTACAGTGATACTGATCTGAAATACTCCACTCCTGATCAGCACTTCTGTTTTGGCATGTGTATATGATGCTATGGATCCATACAAAAACTGACTTACTGGTTCCTCCCCCCCATGAAAAAGATTGGGCAGGGGAAACGGTTGTTGGGAAGACTAAGATAAAAGTTAGGACTCCTAAAAGTCACCTGGAATAAACTTTATTGACAGAAGCCCCCCCCCCCCTCCAATTAATTCATGTGAAATGGGTAACAGACTAATCATATGGATCAATGGTTATGAAATCTGAGTACTTGTAAGAAGTACCAGACTGATTATCTTTCATTTGCTTTGTTACAAGGATACAGTTCTTTTTAAAGAAGCATGAATGTAGTCAATGTTTGCCTACCAAACACGAATACTGCTGCTCTTTATGCCGTTGTAAGCTGCTCTGAGTCCCCGAGAGAAGGTGGGGCAGGATATAAATAAACTTTTATTTATTATTATTATTGTTTATACATCAAACTACTGTTAGTATTTCTGTAGGTTTTACAAGTATTAGGGCAAAGATCACATGAGATGTTCATACACAAAGATAAATAGAATTGGTTTTACAGCTCCAAATACAACATCCAATGTTAAAGGTCATTAAACGTATTATTTGGCCATGTAATGTGGAAGGTAAACCTTGTAAGGAAGCTTCAGATAAATCCATTGCTCACTTTGAAAAAAGAACCGAGTTTGAAAAGTGAATTGCTTCAAAGTGTATGGGCAGGAGAAGATAACATCAGATACATTATGCTATGTCAACATTAGCAGCTAGTAGTAGAACAGTCCATAAAAAGATCACTATCATCTTTTTCTAGCAACAGAATACAATTAAAAAGAAACCCTTATCTGTTATGTGGTATTTTTAAAAAATGTATAGCTTCATTTTACAAGATGTTGCTTCTTTTTCTACCTGTATATTGATAAACATTGTAGCTTATCTGATTTATAAATGATCATTTTGTGATTGTAGACATAAAAGGTATAATGAGGCATTTTGCTACTCTTACCCTGCTTGTATCTTGCTGTACAAGGAATGGAAAAAATGTTCAATTGGAGTTTAGATTCTCAATGAAAGTATCCATTTCACAGTTCTTGCTGTTCACGGAAACACCAGATGCAACCTACCTTGGAAATTTACACATTTGCAGAAGTTACTGTGCATTTACAATATAGTTCTGAAAATAAAAATTTCATAAAACCCTAAATATCATTTCTAAAATACATTAGAACTGGAAATTGAAACAATATGCACATACTGAAAAACATCACAGCCTCGCATTAATAATCAGTTGACAAACTTTGAGCAAAATATACTTGGGGAAATTCATGCAAAATATCTACATTATTTTTGCATATTAAAAACACCATTGTACACAAGGGATACATTCCAACACACACACACACACACAACACACACTGGACCCCTGAAACCATTAATAATAGTGAGTCCTCTATTTTGACTATATCTAGCCAGAAGGATACCATGAAATGACACTGGAGAACCTGAACAAGCCTACAGAACAAGCCCTGGACAAAAGGGCCATACAAATTTATATATGTAAAAAAATAAACACAAAGTTATATATAATATAGAAAAAACCCCAAATATACAATATAATATGAACAAAGTTTAGGATGATGTATTGATTTGAGTGTTCAATTATAGCTCTGGAAACCATGGTTTGAATTCAGCCATGGAAATCGACTGGAAGAACTTGAGAACGTCATTTTCTCTCTGTCTCACAGGGATACAAAGATAAACTTCCTCTGAACAAATCTTGACAATGAAATGCTGTGGTAGGTTTTCATTAGGGAGAAAATAAATTGAAAATAACTTGAAGGCATACAATGACACAGAACGAAAATTGATGTGGAAATCAGAGAAAATCAGATCATTCTATGAGAGACAACCACCAGCAATTTTATACCAGGTGGTTGCCATTAAGCTGAGAACAGTAAAAGCTATCCTATGTCCCTGGGCCAGCCAAACCTGGGAAGCAAAGTATCCATGTAAATAATGGTGACTGGTTCTGAATCAGAACCACCCAAACTGCAGGTGAGCTCCAGCATTTCAGGGAAGCTCCAGGGATCCCAACATTGTTTAATGCTGGATAAGGCAACATTAAGCAGCCTTGCTGTGCATTAGGCCAAATCAAAGTCCTAAAAATGCTTGTTGCCTCCTTTAAGAAGAAAATCAGTGAAGAATGGCATTCCTATTGAGCAGCAGTAGTAACATCAAGGGGTTCCAGCAGCCTCCAGCTCCAAATAATCGCAATCTATTTCTCAGGGGCACAAAATCCAAAGTCCAAATTGAACAATTAGCCCCAACTACAAAAAACCATTTGAATCAATGGAACTTAAGTTTTGATCTTGCAGATTCATATTTATATGGTGCTTTGGACTAACTATTTGATTTAGTATGCATATATATCTCTTTGTTGTGCCATACTCTGTCTTTGTGTCAAATAATAATAATAATAATAATAATAATAATAATAATAATAATAATGGAACTGGACAATTTGGACAGAAAAACAAGAAAACTCATGACCATTCATCATTCCCTGCACCCTCGCAGTGATGTTGACCGGCTATATCTGCCTAGAAGATCAGGGGATAGAGGACTCTTACAAGTAAAACAAGCAGTCAAAGAAGAAGAGCATGCCCTGGCAGAATATGTAAAGCAAAGTGAAGAACCTGCTTTGATTGAAGTCAAAAATCAGAAACTCCTCAAAGCACAGCAGACAAAAAACCAGTACAAGAAAGCCACACTACAAACTAGAGCTGACAGCTGGCACAACAAAACATTGCATGGGAAGTTCCTTGACAAAATTGAAGGAAAAGCTGATAAGGAGAAGACCTGGCTCTGGCTCAGAAATGGGACACTGAAGAAGGAGACAGAAGGCCTGATCCTTGCAGCCCAGGAGCAAGCCATCAGAACAAATGAAATTAAGGCCAAGATCGAAAAATCAGCTGTTGACCCAAAATGCAGACTGTGCAAGGAAACCGACGAAAACATTGATCATATCCTCAGCTGCTGTAAGAAAATTGCACAGACAGACTACAAACAGAGGCACAACTATGTGGCCCAAATGATTCATTGGAACTTATGCCTCAAGTACCACCTTCCAGCAGCAAAGAACTGGTGGGATCACAAACCTGCAAAAGTATTGGAAAATGAGCACACAAAGATACTATGGGACTTCCGAATCCAGACTGACAAAGTTCTGGAACACAACACACCAGACATCACAGTTGTGGAAAAGAAAAAGGTTTGGATCATTGATGTTGCCATCCCAGGTGACAGTCGCATTGACGAAAAACAACAGGAAAAACTCAGCCGCTATCAGGACCTCAAGATTGAACTTCAAAGACTCTGGCAGAAACCAGTACAGGTGGTCCTGGTGGTGATGGGCACATTGGGTGCCGTGCCAAAAGATCTCAGCCGGCATTTGGAAACAATAGACATTGACAAAATTACGATCTGCCAGCTGCAAAAGGCCACCCTGCTGGGATCTGCGCGCATCATCCGAAAATATATCACACAGTCCTAGACACTTGGGAAGTGTTCGACTTGTGATTTTGTGATATGAAATCCAGCATATCTATCTTGTTTGCTGTGTCATAATAATAATAATAATAATAATAATAATAATAATAATAATAATAATAATAATAAATAATGATGATGTCTTGTTAAACCTCATGCCTTGATAAATATTTGAAGAAAATACTGAAACAAAGCAAATCATTACATCCCCAAAATGGATGAAGGGTTTTCTTTCTCCATCTCCAGATCTCTTTCTGAGGAGTTAAATCAGAGAAATTAATATGTCTTGCTGGTAAGCTTTGAAAATGGAACTACACTATTCATGTTGAACATCTGTTAGGCATTGTAAATGCTTGACTTCATTTTCTCTGAGTACATTAAAATATATGCAATTTCCCACAATAAATACTTCACATAACAGTAAGACCAACCCAGAGGGTGAGATAACCAATCCCTGTTGGGCCTTGTTCCTTAATTATGCCTCCCAGCTACTTAATCTTTTAATGCTGGAGAACATAGCTAATTTAATTAGGTTTCTTTATGCTGATTGAAAGCTTTAGAATCAATATTTTTGTAGAATGATATGCCATATGTCATTTTATTCATTATTGTTTCAAAGAAGGTCTAATATATTGCTTTGTCTGTGTATTGGAATTATCATACATCTGCATAAAGGTTACACATAGCCAAAATAATGATCTTTCAAAACTTGTCCCTTCTAGTAGAGCTGGGCTAATAACAAAATTCTTCTCAAAGAAGCTATATTTAAATCCTAAGCAATTAGAGCCATGAATTTGTATGTTAATTACTGTATCATTTTCACTGAAGTCTGTGTTGCTGTTCTGCATTTAATCCTCTCTTTAAATGTGAAATGGTTCAGCAAAACTGAAAAAACACATACAGTAAATAAAGTAATAAACTGTATGGTAGAAATAACTGAATGAGTTTTCATATTATCATGTTAATATCCTTATATTAACAATTTTACCATTTTTCTAATCTTCAACAAAAAGTTTCTCAACATGTCAAGACACCCTATTGACAAAAATGAAAACCATTGTAAGATTTATTTGTTTTTTTGGAGTCCAATGCCAAAGTGGAGAGGGAAAAACCTTTACTTTATTTTATGCACATTAACTTTAGGTTTTGTACAAAGTACATTTCTTGAACCAAAGTTATTTTCTGCAACAAAAACCCCCAATGATTTTCATCAAAACACCTTTGTTTTTTGGGTTTTTTTGGCAAAAAGTGTTATTAAATCATAAAAATCAAAATTCCGCAAAAACGCTTGCAATCTTACTATTGTCTGAGAATGAATTAAGCAAAAAGGTACATCTTTTAAGTTTACTCTTGTAAACTTGTAGTAAGATAAATTTGGTTTTAACCATTGTGAGTTAAACTTGATAGCTAGAGCAGAGCTGTTTCTTCATGCAACACTCTCAGGGACTAAAAGCGACAGACTAGTGCAGGCATTTTCAAACTGTGACCCTTCACCTGTTTGGCCCTCCAACTCCCAGAATTCATGTCCATTAGGACTTCTGGAAGTTGGAAGCCCAAACAGCTGGAGGGCTGCCGTTTGAGGATGCCTGCACTAGTATGTCGCGACATACAGTTTGGAAAGCTCAGGTTTAAAGTGCTGAAAACCCTGACTGATAAATTAAATGTGGCAGACTAGACTAGCCAAGCCATTAGAGAAGTTAGAGGTTGTCTTAAACACTGTGGATACTGTCAATCACCAAAACAATTAGGGGTAGTAGAGCTGCCAGGATAGATATGGACTCCTGTAAGTTTATACCCAAACAGATGGTGGAGTCGAATTAAGTACTGTAAGGCTCTAGCAATCTGGATGAAAGTTCCTGTTTTCCCCTACCTTCCAAACCCCAACTTTAAGCCACAGCTTTAAGGTGTTTTAAGGTATCCCATCCTGCTTCACAAAATGTTCTGGATTTGCTTACTTAATGACTGTGCTGACTGGTTGAAGGGGAGTTTTTTCACTCCCCCCCCCCCCCCCCATGGACAGAGGCCTGCCCTAAACACATAAAATGTCCTTTTACACTGGCTTCAGCAAGTGGGGGAGGTTGCCTTTTTGTCTTCTTAGTGACCTACCCTTCCTCCCTCAGTATAATATGAGTCAATGCTGGTTGCTTTGGGGGCTGGTTTGGAATCCTTTTCCCCTAAAGGGTTTCCCCCTCCCCCCCACCTACACCATATTGTATCTGTTGGAGAAAGGAATTTGATTTAGAGTAGCCTTTAGAATAGAATAGAAAAGCATAACTTTATTGTCATTGTCCATCATACAATGGTATTAAATGCCACCCCAATCACATTATATATTATCTATATATGTACAAATTACAAACAAAGAACCCATCCTTCCAACTTTAATAATAGGTTATCATGGGCAGGAATCAGTGTTCACCTTTTGGGTGAAGAGAGGGTCTCAAGAATGGCCTCTCTACGTTCTGGGGGGGCTATGAAAAAGGCCGCCATGGGAATTGATGCTCTCTTCTAAAGTTCTGAAGCTTGGGAGACAGTGCCTCTGGGATGGCCTTCCTGTAATGCAGTGATTCTCAACCTGTGGGTCCCCACATGTTCTGTCCTTCAACTTCCAGAATCCTAACAGCAGGTAAACTGGCTGGGATTTCTGGGAGTTGTAGGCTGAAACATCTGGGACCCACAGGTTGAGAACCACTGCTGTAATGACTGGGTTGAGCAACCCATGGATATGGATTGTCCTTGGAGTCAGGTGTTTCACCCAGAGATGGACTGAGAAGGTAGGAGTAATCAAACAATAGGTAATAGGTTCAAGTGCCTAAAAGACCATGCTGAAAGGGACTATCCTGATGCATGTTTATTCTAAGTTAAATATATATAGGATCTTTTCTTATCCTCCTCCCTCTCCCCTCTAATATTGTGCTTATATGAAGGAAAACAAGGTAATACTGCCATATATGATTAGGTATAATATGTAAATTGTCTTTTGGGAGAGGACAAGGGTTAGAATGTTAGATGCAATTGGAAATTTGTGCTTTTGAAAATGCAAGTCTGTTAAAGTCAGTTAGTTAGAGACCAAAGTTGGAGCAAGGCCAGAAGTCAAGACAGTCGAGTTCAGTCAAAATTAAGATAATTCAGACTATGAGTCAGTTAGAGTGAGGAGTTAAAGCAAGCAGGTTGTTTATTACAGTCAGAGGTCAATTCATTAGTGAGTGGAATTTATGAAATGTGCTTGAGAGAAGTTAATTAGTATAAGTCTATAAGTGTATAATTAATTGTAACAACTAAGTTAAAACGATCTATCACAATCACATGTGTTAGAACAGCAAATAATTGTGAATAGTTTTATTTCCTTTTGTTCAACTATTTGGTTTATTTGCACACCTTTGGGTTCTTGTTGTGCTATTGATGACTCTGATACAGTAATTTCTTTGAAGTGCAATCATTTTTGCCATATCTGTAACTATTGGGTAGTTTGGAAAGTAAACACACACACACTCAAACCGTCAGAAAGGTTATTGTTATAATAGGTAACAGCAACTGTTTAAGCTTGGGGTTTATAGAAGTTGGCAGCAGTTTACACCATCAGAAGAAGTTTACCACCAGTGGTGACAATGGTGGGGCAAAGCAAAGGTCCCCAGAAGCATTTATAAAACTCTAGAGCCAATGCATTTTTGCCTTATTATTAAATTTGACTTTAAAATGCAATGTACTCATCAACTACTATTAAAAATTATATGATGTTGGACTGAGGAGAGAGAACAAGAATCCGAGGCTGTTCATTCGAAATAGTCTTTTGATTTTTCTTCTCTCACAAATGTAAATTTCTTTATGTCTTTTATTTGGTATAGAATATCACTGCAGTAATTCTCCAGCTACCAGCAGCAGATAAATGGTGCAATTATTCTCTATAATATTACTGTGTTGTGAGCAGCATGACAAAAGGACTGAACTATGAAGTACATTACTACATATTTCAAGGAATACATCTCTGTAATGTAGGAAGATGTATATTTACTCCTGCTGTAGAAGGCCTCTCACATATAGGCAATCCCATATTGTTGAAGAGGCCCATTCAAATCCTTAGAGAGGGTTTAGGATATGATGTATGTAGTCGTATGAAGGAAAAGGAAAGGGAAAATGTTTCTTCCTTAAAGTTCTTTAAAGTTGCCATCCCATGTATGTCTTCTCAGATGTATCTATGTACAGTGGAATTCAGTCGTGTTTCCTCTTGAATCAGTGTGTGTACCTAGTGTGTATGTATGGACACTGTGTTTGTAAAGTTGAAGCCCAATTTAAAATATACACATCTAACCAATCTTTATGATTCTGTATAAGGAAAATATGCACCCTGAGATGTATCACAGATGCTAAGTTAGATACTAAAAGTAAAATGATTTTGGTTGGTTTATATGGAGCATAGGAAAATGTGTAGCAATTTTTTTTCAAAACATACAAAACTTTCATCCTTCTACTTTAGATATTAGCCAGCAGACCACTTACAAATTCTCTCATCTAATGAAACTTGCTAAAGTTATAGGAGGCCCTTTTTAATATTCATAATGTTTCACATGCATTGACAGATTCCCTGGTGCAATGATCTCCAGATGCTTCTGGGGAACATTGTCCTTCTCTCCCACTCACCTTTCACAGCAGTAAATGACTTAGGATGCTTTGAGGCATAGGGAAGGGCTATATTTAGCTGAAATTGCAAACTTGCTTCAATGAAATAAGCGAATAATAATAAGAATACCAGTGTTGTGGAACATGGCGAGGTGGGGTGGAGTTATGGCCATAACTTGAATTGTGGCTGCAGGACAACTGATCACCAAAGTTTCGCAGTTGTGTGACACTTTGAAGTGCAATATGGACAGTCACCATGCCAGTAAGCTGCTATTATCCCTGATCACATGAATACCATGGGATAAAGGACCTCATGCAATAAAGGTTACACAACCATGGCTTCCACTGAATTCCAGGGAAGTGGGGAATTAAAAATTGATCATGTATACAGGTAGTTCCTGAGTTACAGACATCCAACTTACATATGATGCATAGTGAAGAACAGGGGTGAGACAACAGGAAGTGAGAACTCACAGCAACCTAGTGATTCCGGCCATGAAAGCCGTCGACAACACAACAGAGGGGATGTTTTTCAGATACAAAACTCAAGAGTAAGAACCTTCCAGGGTAAAGTGTATTTATTCACTGTTGAAGAACCAGACCCATTCACACCTGTCATGGACTCAACAGCAGTACGTATGAAAATGGTCTTGGAGTCCTCGTGGACAACAAGTTAAATATGAGCCTACAATGTGATGCGGCTGCTAAAAAAGCCAACGGGATTCTGGCCTGCATAAATAGGGGCATAGCATCTAGATCCAGGGAAGTCATGCTACCCCTCAATTCTGCCTTGGTCAGGCCACACCTGGAATACTGTGTCCAATTCTGGGCACCACAGTTGAAGAGAGATGTTGACAAGCTGGAAAGCGTCCAGAGGAGGGCAACTAAAAAGATCAAGGGTCTGGAGAACAAGCCCTATGAGGAGCGGCTTAAAGAACTAGGCATGTTTAGCCTGCAGACTGAGAGGAGACATGATAGCCATGTATAAATACATGAAGGGAAATCATAGGGAGGAGGGAGCAAGCTTGTTTTCTGCTGCCCTGGAGACTAGGACTCGGAACAATGGCTTCAAACTACAGGAAAGGAGATTCCACCTGAACATCAGGAAGAACTTCCTCACAGTGAGGGCTGTTCGGCAGTGGAACTCTCTCCCCTGGACTGTGGTGGAGGCTCCTTCTTTGGAGGCTTTTAAGCAGAGGCTGGATGGCCATCTGTCGGTGCTTTGAATGCGATTTCCTGCTTGGCAGGGGGTTGGACTGGATGGCCCGTGAGGTCTCTTCCAACTCTACTATTCTATGATTCTATGATTCTATGAAATCTATCCCTAGGAAGGGCAATTCACTCCTGAAAGAGTTATCATGGGGATAAGTGATCTCCACTGAAGATTTACCACCAATCATTTCCACTAGCCAGATTTTTCAAAATCTCATTGCCACAGGGACAGAAAGTGAGGTGTAATTTTCTGAACAGGGGCACAGATAGCAAAACAAATGTTATCGGGTTATTAAACCTTCCTTATGCTATCCCTGCCTGTTCTCAAAATGCATGCAAAAAGACTCCAACTTATGTCTAAACCAGGCAATATACATGATCATGACACAGTAAGTGAGAAAACAAGACCTGATCTTCAGAGAATATAATAAAGAACTGATAAGTCATACCTTGAGTTTGTAATTGTAGCTCTACTATATATTCAGTTAGTTTGTATCTATGAAAAAGGTCATGGCAATTTCAGGTAAGTTTCTTCTGACCTCCTCTCCTGCTATTTAACTTAGAAAATGAGACAAAATAGAACACTTAAACAAAAAACTACATTTTACCATACATTTATTTTTATTTTTATTTCATTTTAATCAAATTCTTGTTTCTTTTCCTCCCAAAGACCAGCATTTTCTTGTGTTTTAAACTGTTTCCATCATGCACACACACATCTTTGAAGGGAGGTGGCTGGGCCATTAAATATCTCTGTAGGAATGAATATGTTTTATATTATGGCTACAAAAAGTAATGAATACTTGGAGGGCTTTATTTTCCAGATAGGTCAAAGCTACTGCCAAAATGTTCACATTATCTTTCACAATTCCTTATGCTATTCCAAGCCACATAACTATGCAAGTAAAGGTCTCTTGAGCACATGGAACTAATTACACAGTGTTTAAACCCTTGCTAAAGGCCAGGAGAATGGAACCCCCATCTCAAACCAATTTTGGAACTCTGGTTATTCAGATGAGCAATGATAAAAGCTACATGAAATGGGTTGGATTTGGTGCTGTCATTTGCTGAAAGAAATAATTTGGTTTATGGACAAAATTTTGATAGTTTAATTTCCTCCTTCACAGTCATCCATGTATTTGGAATGTCTGGCCTGGGAATGAATCTACAAATACCTATTGGAATGGGAGATTGTGGTAGGGAAAGGAGCATTATCTACATCTTGATCCTGGGTGCTTGGCATTAATTGGGGAAAGATACCATGTTGGCTAACTCTTACATGAGCATAAGGGCTGGATCAAACTCATATGTTGTCTAGGCATAGAATAATAAGACTTTTTGGTAGTAAGCAGACAAGCTGACTCACTTCAGTCATATACTTATACTAGGTTGCAGCTACTCATTGACAGAGAAGGCATTTTGTTGTTAACTGAATCAAAATGTAGTCTTTATTGTCATTTTCACATTTCTTAATGTACAACTAGCTTTGCAGTGTTGACCTTGGACTTGTTGGAAAATCATACAGCACAATATTTACAAGGAGGTTACCATTATAGGAGGCCATAATTTCTGTGCATCGCAGAATATAAGGAGGGAGGTTTAGGGTACACATTATTTGGCTAGAGTAGGAATTGGACAGATTTGGACAATACGGAGTTTGAAAAGCAGCCATTCAAATAGCAAAATACAAAGTGCATACAAATATACAATGAAGTGTCATTATGGGGACACGGTGAGGGCATCACCCCTGATAAGAATTGAGTTGCCAAATTAAACTTTCCCTTTAGCTCCCACATTTCTAGCCATAGCAATAACTTAACATTTCATTTGAATATTTAGAAATATTTAGAAATACAGTTGAGTCATCTTTAAAAAGGACCATGCAAAATTACCAAAAGAATGCAAACATGGCAAATGTAAATGATTTTCAATATCTTACGCTCTTTAGTACTAGAAATTTGAACACTGAACAAATAAATCAATGTGGCAGAATTTCCACTTAGAGCAGTGGTTCTCAACCTGGGGTTCCCAGATGTTTTGGCCTTCAACTCCCAGAAAGCCTAACAGCTGGTAAACTTGCTGGGATTTCTGGGAGTTGTAGGCCAGGCTGAGAAACACTGACTTAGAGGGATAGTCCCCTCATCCCACTCCTGCATCCCCTCCTGCCATTAATGGATTGATTGGTGTTTAAAGTCACAATGTTATATAACTGGTAGATCATTATATTAGAATGAGTGTTTGAGGTATATGGAAAAAAAAGTTCATAGATGCCCCATTTGAGTGCTGTAATTTTCCAAGATGGATTTTTCAACAGTGATGCTGCATTTAATTTAATGTATTTGTATGTGTGAGTTTGATAATATTATTGATCTGTGGTTTTGGCATATAAATGTTTATATATACTCAGTAAAATGTCCTTAGTAATGCAGAATGCATAGGCTTGTTGCCTTGATACCATTGAGCCTGTAATAGTATATTATTGCTTGTAAGATATTATTGTGTGTTTCATAGGCTTCTGGGTCTATGTATTTTATTTTAATTATTTTAGTTACTTTTTCTTTCTTTGTGCTTAATGTGATATGTTCCTTACAGAGCCGGCCCTAGGTAATTTTCAAGTGTAGGCGAACAGAATTCCCCCCCCCCTCCCGAAACCAATCACTGAAAAATAAAAGCGTTGGATAAGCGAAAATTTTGAATAATAAGGAGGGAATAAGGAAAAGCCTATTAAACATCAAATTACATTAAGATTTTACAAATTAAGCACCAAAACATCATGTTTTACAACAAATCAACTGTGATGACCCATGGGCCTTGTAGTC
This sequence comes from Anolis carolinensis, assembly GCF_035594765.1. Lineage (NCBI taxonomy): Eukaryota > Metazoa > Chordata > Lepidosauria > Squamata > Anolidae > Anolis > Anolis carolinensis. The sequence goes on from NC_085842.1 coordinate 238,248,863, forward strand.
CTGCTCAGGACATTGTAATTCCTGATGAAGATGAAAACTTGGGTTTTTTACCTTCCCAGTCTGAACTGGATTCCTCTCTGCCAGATCTTTCCCAGGCAGATCTGGGAACCTTGCACCTGCAAGAAAGTTGTCTCCCAGAAGTATGTCAAACAAGCCCAGAGCCTACTTCTCCCGTATTCTTGCGCCGGGAGTTTTGTAAACAACAGAGAAGTTTGGATTCAGCTTCGCGCAGGAGTGCGAGGATTGCAGCTAAGAATGTGGCCAATTAAGACTGCTTCTCGTGAGAATCTTTGGGGAGTCTCACATCTGGTCTCAGAGTTAGCTTTCGGTTCTGATTCCCAGAGAACTGCTTCGGCGGGAAGCTAGACTCTATTTAGGTGTTTTACCCGCGTAGTAACTTCGCGGAGTCAATTCGTCAGCCTACGGAGCGAGTTGTGTCTGGACAGCGCGCTCCGGTTCAAGCCTCGCTCCTGCTCAAGCCTTGCCTTGCTATCCAGCCTTCGCCTTGCTTCCCAGCCTTTGTTTATCTACGGACCTTGCCTTGTTTCCCAGGATCAATCCTTGCCTTGTTCCACGGATTTATCAAGTTATTCCACGGACCTTGTTCTTGTTCTTAGTTACCTTGTTCCACGTTCAAGCCTTGTTTCAAGTACCAAGTGATTTCCTAGCCTCGCTCAAGTTTCATGGACTAAAGGACCTTGTCATCTCCCCTCACTTTGCTTGGCAAAGTGAGTGTTTTGGTTATTGGATTACAACTTTGGACCTTAATATTTCTTATTGGACATTGCTTTTTTGGACTAATTCTGACCTTTCCTGGAAGGTCTAATTCTGGACTATTTTCTACACTTGTTTTTATTAACTTTATATATTTCTACAATAAAGATATTAGATAGATTCTGGCCTCTGTGTATGGTTATTGGTGCTCTGCAGCCTGGGTCGTGACAGTTTGACTCCGCCACCCTAAGCACCAATTAACCTCGGCCAGAATGTCTACCGGAACCGTACCTGGGCCGAGCGGCCAGCCGATTACCTACACCATCGACAAGGAAGAGGTGGACCGAATCCGTGATAAGCTCAATGCACAGGATGGAGAAATAAGGGGTTTGAAGGAACGCGGAGTTCGTCTTCCGGCCATGGCGTTGCCAACCAAGTTTACGGGAGAAGCTTCTAAGGTTCATGTCTTCCGTCGCCAATGTCAAGCTTATCTGGAGGCCCGTGCTGCCGAGTTTCCCCAAGAAGACATCAAAGTGGCATGGGTTTACAGTCTTCTAGACGGGCCAGCGGCCAGCTGGGCGACGGCACTGTTCGACCAAGCCTCTCCACACCTAAGATCAGCGCAACACTTCTTGGACCACCTCAAGGAGACTTGGGGAATCGAGGACAATTTGGAGGCAGCCGGTCACAAACTCCGTCGCCTTTTCCAAGGAGACAGACCTATGTCTCAGTATATAGCCGAGTTCCGAGTGCTGGCCCACAACACCGGCTGGAACGATGTAGCCCTCAGGGGACAATTCCGGGAGGGTCTCAACATTGAAATGCTGGAAGAAATCTCCAAGGTGGATCCTCCCCAGACCCTCGAGGCACTCATTGATCAATGTTTACGGGCTGAAGTCATGATTGCCAACAGGAAACAGTGGGTTCGAGGCCAGGGCAGTAGAGCCGGGGCAAAACCCCCCGCTCCCGCCAGCGTTCAGCCACGTCCGGTGTGGAGACCCCCACCGCCAACCCCATACCCCAGAGGAGGCGAGGAGGTGCCGATGCAGTTGGGCAATGTGCGTCCCAGACTAGATGCCGCCGAGAAGGCCCGTCGTCAACGCTTAAACCTCTGCTGGTACTGCGGGAACGGGGGCCACTTCGCCAGAGAGTGCCCAGCCAAAGGGAAGCCTGCCGCCCGTCTTGCGGCGGCGTCCTCCACGGAGACGAAGGCGTCTGAGCCGACTGGCACACAGCCGGCGGGGGAAGCCAACGACCGGGTGTAGAGGGGCTCGCCAACCCGGTCAAAAAATCCATCCAAGAGCCGCCAACCGGGGTCCTGTTCCTTCTCGTGGTCACATTATGGTCAGCAAAAAGGGGACCCGTCATGATCCACGCCATGATAGACTCTGGAGCTACCAACAATTTCATCGATAGAGAGTATGCCGACTCTCTGGGATTACAATATCATGATTTCAAGAATGCCCGTGTGGTGCAAGCCATAGACGGCCGTCCCCTCAAGACGGGCCCCGTAAGTCAGTGGTCGGAACCCACCAGGATGTGGATAAGGGAACATATGGAAGAGATTTCCTTCTTTGTTACCGAGGTTCCCCATTTCCCTGTGATTTTGGGAATTCCTTGGCTGACTCTCCACGACCCTAACATCTCCTGGTCCAACAGAGAACTGCAGTTTGCTTCACCGTACTGCCAAAACCATTGCCTCGTAGCCAAGGTATGCCATGCCACAGACACCGAGCCCATCATCACCTTGCCAAAGAAGTACTCCGAGTATTGGGATGTATTCAATGAGAAAGAAGCCGAAAAATTACCCCCACATAGACCTTATGACTGTGCCATTGACTTGGTGGAGGGGGCCCCGATCCCGCGAGGGCATCTCTACTCCCTGACTGAACCAGAGCAAGAAGCTCTCAGGGAATTCCTAGAGACAAACCTTCGCAAGGGATTCATCAGACCCTCTCAATCCCCAGCCGCCTCCCCAGTGATGTTTGTGAAGAAGAAGTCAGGGGAACTACGCTTGGTGGTGGACTACAGAGCATTGAACAATATCACCAAGCGGAACAGCTATCCCCTGCCTTTAATCTCGGATCTACTGGATCGGCTTCGAGGAGCCAAGGTTTACACCAAGCTGGATCTTCGGGGGGCTTACAACTTAGTTCGCATCAGGGAAGGGGACGAGTGGAAGACCGCCTTCCAGACCAAATTCGGATTATTTGAGTCCCGAGTTATGAATTTCGGTTTATGCGGAGCCCCCGCAACGTTCCAGCATTTTGTCAATGACATTTTTCAGGACTATCTAGACAGGTTCTTGATAATCTACCTGGACGATTTTTTGGTGTTTTCCAGATCACAATCAGAACATGAGAACCACGTCAAAATGGTGTTACAACGATTGCGGGATCATGGACTTTATGCCAAGCTGGAAAAATGCGCTTTTGATCTACAAGAGGTAGATTTCCTTGGTTACCGCATCTCGCCTCTAGGGCTTTCCATGGATCCAGCCAAAGTTTCAGCAGTATTGGAATGGCGGGCGCCAACTAACAAGAAAGAGGTGCAGCGTTTCTTGGGGTTCGCGAACTACTACCGCAAGTTCATTCCAGATTTTGCCCGCTGGTCCGACCCCATCACTAGCTGCATCCGTGGAAAGCAGCCTTTCCGCTGGACTGATCAAGCAGAGAAAGGGTTCCAGCAACTAAAGAAACTATTCACCTCCCAGCCAATTCTACAGCACCCAAATCCTGGAACCCCTTTTGTGGTGCAAGCGGACGCCTCTGATGTGGCTATTGGGGCTGTACTCTTACAACCGGTGGGAGATCACCTCCACCCCTGTGCCTTTTATTCTCGTCAACTAACCACACCAGAGAGGAATTACACCATTTGGGAAAAAGAACTACTGGCCATAAAGGCAGCCTTTGAAACTTGGAGACATTGGCTAGAAGGGGCCAAATTTCCCATTGAAGTCCACACTGATCATCGTAATCTAGAACATCTAAGAACTGCCCGCAAACTAAATCAGAGGCAGCAACGTTGGGCTTTATTCTTTGAACGTTTCAACTTTCAGATCCATTATGTGACCCCAGCCCAAACCAAGCAAGCAGACGCCCTGTCACGTAAACCGGAATACGCTGCAGGACGCAAGGAGACCTTTGAATCCCAACTGCTACAACCTGAGAACTTTGCCACGCTCACGGTGGGGAACACCAAATCCATTCCCATTGGTTCAACTTCCCCTACTCCAGGACCCATCTGTGCTCAAGAAATCAGGGCTAGTCAGCAAGCAGATGCCTGGGCGCAGGACCAACTTCGCCAAGGTCTGCATTTCCCCTTTTCGCTTAAAGATGGGCTGCTCTGCTATAGAAATCATGTCTATATCCCACCCGGACCGGGCAGGGAAAAAGCGCTTCGTCTGTGTCATGACTGCAAACCAGCAGGACACTTCGGACTATTTAAAACTATGCATTTGATCCTAAGGGATTTTTGGTGGCCCAAGATCCGCAAGGATGTGGAAAAATATGTCAACACCTGCCCAGTATGCCAGCGCTCCAAGATACGAAGGGAGAAGCCCTCAGGGCTTTTACACCCCCTTCCTACCCCATCTCGCCCATGGGAAATAATTTCCGCGGATTTCATCACTGACCTACCACCTTCCTGTGGATTCACCACGATCTTAGTGGTGGTGGACCTATTCACCAAGTTAGCCCATTTCATTCCCTGCGAAGGCCTCCCCACGGCCAAGGAAACTGCGGATCTATTTCTTCAACATGTCTTCAGACTACATGGATTGCCCAAGAGTTTAGTCACAGACCGTGGATCTCAATTCACCTCTCGTTTTTGGAAGGCACTACAAAAACTATTGGGCATAGACTCTCGCTTATCTTCAGCTCATCATCCCCAAACAGATGGGCAAACGGAGCGCACCAATGCCACTTTGGAGCAGTATCTTCGCTGTTATGTAAACTATCAACAGGACAATTGGGCTTCTCTGTTACCACTGTCTGAGTTTGCCTACAACAATGGAATTCAAGCTTCTACAAAAGAAACGCCGTTCTTTGCAAACTACGGCTTCCATCCACGTTTCTTTCCCCCTGTCATTGAAACTTCAGAGGTTCCCGCAGCAGAGGATTGGCTGCAGGAACTCACAGCGGTGCAACAACTTTTGCTCCAGCAACTGGACCAAGCCAAGGAGGACTATAAACGCCACGCTGACAAACATCGCCAGCCGGGCCCCGAAATCAAGGTAGGAGATCGGGTTTTCCTGTCCACTCGCTTTCTGCCCTCCCACCGCCCTTGCCGGAAGTTAGATGCCCGTTTCATTGGCCCCTATCCAGTGGTGGCGCAATTAAACCCCGTGACTTTCAAACTCCAACTTCCGCGTTCAATGCGCATTCACCCAGTGTTTCACCGTTCCCTGCTCCTTCCGGCGGATGGTGTGCGTCCTGATACAGACCAACCGGCCCCCCCTCCTGTTTTGATGAATGGGGAGGAGGAGTTCGAGGTTGAGGACATTTTGGATTCTCGCTTTCACCGCCGCCGCCTACAATATCTCATTGACTGGGTGGGTTTTGGCCCTGAGGAACGCTCCTGGGAAGACGCCTCCACAGTCCATGCTCCTGATCTAACCCGTCGCTTTCATCAGACCTATCCCACCAAACCGCGACCTCGCGCCTCGGGGAGAGGGCCCCAGTTTGGGAGGGGCCTTGAGGAGGGGGATAGTGTGATGACCCATGGGCCTTGTAGTCCTGCTCAGGACATTGTAATTCCTGATGAAGATGAAAACTTGGGTTTTTTACCTTCCCAGTCTGAACTGGATTCCTCTCTGCCAGATCTTTCCCAGGCAGATCTGGGAACCTTGCACCTGCAAGAAAGTTGTCTCCCAGAAGTATGTCAAACAAGCCCAGAGCCTACTTCTCCCGTATTCTTGCGCCGGGAGTTTTGTAAACAACAGAGAAGTTTGGATTCAGCTTCGCGCAGGAGTGCGAGGATTGCAGCTAAGAATGTGGCCAATTAAGACTGCTTCTCGTGAGAATCTTTGGGGAGTCTCACATCTGGTCTCAGAGTTAGCTTTCGGTTCTGATTCCCAGAGAACTGCTTCGGCGGGAAGCTAGACTCTATTTAGGTGTTTTACCCGCGTAGTAACTTCGCGGAGTCAATTCGTCAGCCTACGGAGCGAGTTGTGTCTGGACAGCGCGCTCCGGTTCAAGCCTCGCTCCTGCTCAAGCCTTGCCTTGCTATCCAGCCTTCGCCTTGCTTCCCAGCCTTTGTTTATCTACGGACCTTGCCTTGTTTCCCAGGATCAATCCTTGCCTTGTTCCACGGATTTATCAAGTTATTCCACGGACCTTGTTCTTGTTCTTAGTTACCTTGTTCCACGTTCAAGCCTTGTTTCAAGTACCAAGTGATTTCCTAGCCTCGCTCAAGTTTCATGGACTAAAGGACCTTGTCATCTCCCCTCACTTTGCTTGGCAAAGTGAGTGTTTCGGTTATTGGATTACAACTTTGGACCTTAATATTTCTTATTGGACATTGCTTTTTTGGACTAATTCTGACCTTTCCTGGAAGGTCTAATTCTGGACTATTTTCTACACTTGTTTTTATTAACTTTATATATTTCTACAATAAAGATATTAGATAGATTCTGGCCTCTGTGTATGGTTATTGGTGCTCTGCAGCCTGGGTCGTGACATCAACAGAAAAAGAAGTTTAATACATGGTAATGTTATGTAGGAATTACTATATTTGCGAATTTAGCACCAAACATTGAACAGGGATATAGGGCAGTGTGGACTTAGATAACCCAGATAGCCCCCAGGAAAAACTAAAATCAGGACAATAAATAAAGAACAACACTCTGAAAACAGGAAAAATCTAGACAGTAAACAATCAGGGACAGCTAACACCTCCCAAAAAAGATTCTCCCAGGCCTTGAAGCCACAGGGCCATTAAATGCTAATCAAGGTGATTAATTACAAAATTCACACTTGCTTCAAAGAAGAGTTCTTTCTCCACCCTGGACCTTCTACAGATATATAAACCCCACTTACCTAGCTTCCAAGTTCCCACAGACCTCACAATCTCTGAACGCCCCAAAGGTGGGCCCGCACGGCATGAAGGTGGGAGGCCCAGCGCGGCCGCCAGATGGCCCGAAGGAGGAGGAGGTTGGGGGTGGCGCCATCCTCCTGGAACAAAGGTGCCCCCAGGACGATGGCGCCACAGGCAAGTGCCTAGTTCGCCTTATGGTTGGGCCGCCTCTGGTTCCTTATTTTGTAAAGCATTATTTTTCTGTGCCTGGAAGCTTCACTATACCTAAATACATCAGTATGGGTGGATATTAAGCAACCCAACAGTTCTAAAACTATTCAGGAATGTGTGCATAAGCTGTCTTCAACAAAGCTGTAACTTCCGAAATATTGGGTTTCTGTGTGCACAATATGTCTCTTTAATTGAGAGAGTGAATGAGCAGTAAAGATTATTTCATAATAAAATGAGAACAGAGAAGGTGCTGGAGAACAGTTATTCTGTTTCAAGCAGCAATGAAGCTGAATATGAACTCTACAAAGGCTTTTGCACTTGCCACTCAGTATTTGATAGCTGAGAAGAGGCTGCTATCTGAGACATTAATTAAGAAAGGAGGAATGAAAGATAACTGAAGTGTTCGATACTGCCCACTAGACATACACATGGCTTTCTCTTGCCTTAGAAAAAAAAAGAAAGAAAAGGCGATGAGCATCCAGTTTCATCAGCAACACCAATTAGGTCTGTGCTGTTCCTGTTGTTGGCAGTTTTCAAGAACAATTGTATCATTAAGAGACTTTAAATGCACTCTCAGCAGAAAACACAACAATAGGGTGCTCCAGGAGGGGGGTGCACCAAAAAATAGAGAACCTTTAGGTGTATTTTATTTTCTTTTTAGTTCGAAATGCCTTTAAGACACCTTATATTTCCAGCTTACAGTAAAAAGGCAAAAAAAATCTCAGGGAGAGAAGTGTTCATGTAATGCTGTCTTTTTCATCTTGTTATCCTCATTGTAATGATTCAGAAAGTTCACGAGCTAGCAGCAAGATCACAAAATCTGTAGTTATTCAGTTTACAATTATTTTCTGCTTTGCTGTCTACTTCTCAGTAAGGAAGAATTCCATTAAATGTGTAGGATTCTGTTTAATTTTAGAATGTATAGTTGAGATCCTGCATCATCAGGTGTAACTACAATGATGGAACTGTGCCATTATTACATTGATTGATACTACCACTCAAAAGCTTACCTTTCCAGCCTGGCAGCATCCTAACCGAAGAGGTTCCGGGATGCTGTAGTTTGGAGCACCAGGAAATAATGTCTGCAGTATTCTCGCAGTTGTGGACAATGAGAACAGGCAACTCCTGGAGTCCTGCTATAATCAGGGCCGGTTCATCATGGAGGCTGTTGAAGCTGCCGCTTGGGGCACAGCCCTTGGGGGGGCGCTCTCTAGGCAGCAGCGGCAGGGACCATCAGGTCGCTCGCTGCAGAATGAGGAAGTCCTCGCTCTTCTCACAAGATTTTGCGAAATATCACAAGATTTCTGCAAGATTTTGCGAAATCTCATGAGAAAGCGAGGCCTTCCTGGAGGCCTTCATAGTTCCACGGCTGGAGAGCGCCCCACCGTTGCTGCCAGTATGTTGGGGGAGTGTAATTTTGGGCGGGCGCAGACCTAGGTTTGCTTACATAGCGAAGAAACTTAGTGCTGCCTCTGACTATAATGGTTCTCTTCATATGCTACATGACTGGAAGATGTCATTTCCCAGCACTCTGATATGCAGCAGTTTGGAAACCCTTCTGCTGAGGCAGTACCATGCTGAATTGATAAATCTTTGTGGTCATGTTTGCTTGTAACCAACACTAAATGTCAATCCTCAGCAGTTACAAGGCCATTCATCCAGCTTATAGCCTCATAACTGGAAAAGAATGCAGCCCATGTTTTTGAATGGCTTCCATCATCTCTGTACATTGCTCTATATTGGCCCAGGCCATTAGAGTGTTTTGAAACCCCACACCTTTTTTTGAAAGCAAAATATTAATTTCTGGAGCATTTCATACATTAGCATCTAAATCTAACATAAATATAAGCATAATATATTTTGTCTTATCCCAGTTGCAGAAACATACCATCTTATATGATATTTCATTTTTTCTCTGCAGCTATTGTACACTTATCAAAAGAATAGCTAAAATTTCTCAGGAAAGGTATATATCCGTGTATAATTAAAATTGTTCAATTAGTTCAATTGTTTATTTAATGAGTTTATCAACCAATTATTTGAAGCTCTCTTCCATAGTTCCTTTAAGTCTGGCATACTGTGAAAGGTGTTTTTTTAAAAAAGGGGAAAGTTATTATGTGTCCTTAAAATGAATATTCTATATGTCATCGGTGGGCAGCTTACCCTTTTGCTGGACAAAGAAAAGGTAAAATTGTCACTTTTGGAAGCCTCTGATATTCCAAGGGAGCCCTGTATCAATGTATTGTCAAAGGCTTTCATGGCTGGAATAACTACAGCAGTGGTTCTCAACCTGTGGGTCCCCAGACGTTTTGGCCTTCAAATCCCAGAAATCCTAACAACTAGTAAACTGGCTGGGATTTCTGAGAGTTGTAGGCCAAAACACCTGGTGATCCACAGGTTGAGAACCACTGCACTAGTGTTGCTTTTTTTTTGTTTGATCTGGTACCCGTAACAGCAAGGGCCCATCACGGGTTCCCATTCAAAAAGGGATCACATGGCAGCCGATCATGGCTCCTCCTTCCCTATTCAGCATCACAGTTGAATCTTTTTGATTTTCCTTTATTTTCCTGATTCTTTTAAATTAGTGGGACTGACTGTGAGTTGGAGACCTGTGGGACAGTGGGTGTGGTGTGTGTGCATTTGGGAGCTTAGAGTGTCAATCTTTTAGCTTCTTTTTCTCCTTCCCTTCCTCTCCTTCAGAAAATACTTCTAAAAGATAATTATTAATAGCAATCCCAGAAAACAAAGAGAACCCTACCTCTCCTCTAGAGTACAAAGTAGAAACAGCTATAAGGAAGCAAAACTCCAAGCAGAAAGGAGATTGCAGGCAAGAGAGAAGATTTCATAAAGTAGTCCAGGGGGGAAAGCACCACTGAGCTCCAGGTCATAGCATTTCCTTCCCTGGGCCTCCTTAAATTGCCTTGGAAAGCTGTGTGGCATGCTGCTGGTGCTGGGAAAGAAAGTGCACATGCCTGCCTCTCCTATAGAGTAGAAACAACTTAAAGAAGCATTATACTAGTCTCCTCTACAAACAGAAGGGAAAGGATCCAGAAAGATTGGTATCTTAAATCTGATGCTTTTTTTAATATCCAGGTCTTAATGAAGGATATGAAAGGGGAGCTTGTAGCAAGTTCCCCCCATAATGAGCTTGATAGGATGCTTTCTTAACTCTGTTGTTGACGCCCAGGCTCCCCTGAAGGGAAGAAAGGAAAGGCTCTCAGGGGAAAGGGGAGTTTTAAGTTCCCCATTGCCACCAATTTGGCAGTGTACCCGTTTTTGGGAGGAGCACAAAGCACATGGACAATTTCATGTATCTAGTATCTAGCAAGCAGAAACGGATAGCGATTCACCCAAAATACACAATCCTAATGTCCAGTGTGGGAGAAAGAACCAATTTCTATTAATCAAGCATGGAGGGTGCAATTAGCAAGCCCAGTTTGCAAGTGTTTGAGTGGGATCCATCCAATGGTATGTGAGTAACTAAGAAAATTACATAGTCAATAGTGAGAGCATCTGTCTGGAAGTAGCCAAGCTGGTAGTCTAAGGGGGAAAGCACCACTGAGCTCCAGGTCATCGCTCTTCCTTCTCTGGGAAGGTTTCTTCCTTTCTGTTGAAATTGTCCATGTGCTTGTGGATTTCAATGACTTCTCTGTGTAATCTGACAAAGTGGTTGTCAAAGTGGTCCAGAATTTCTGTGTTTTCAAATTATATTCTGTTTCCAGCTTGGTTTATCATGTGCTTTGCTATGGCTGATTTTTCTGGCTAAAGTAGTCTGCAGTGCCTTTTATGTTCTTTGATTTGTGTATGCGTGCAGTGTTTATTGGTCCTTATCTAGACTTGTCCACAGCTGCATGCTATGTGATAGATTCCTGCAGTGGTTAGAAGGTCCCTCTTATCCTTTGCCAATTGTAGCATTTATTGAATTTTCTTAGTGGGTCTATAGTTTATAGGTTATTTTTCTTCATCAGCTTCCCTATAAGTCAGTGGTTCCCTTGTTGTATGGTAACAACACTTTCCCTCTAGGTGGCTCTTATATTTCTAAAGAGAAGGTGTTTAGATGCAGGTAAAACATCAGGAGAAAATGCTGCTAGAAAATGGTCATACAGCCTGGAAGCCACCCAACACTCGAGCCATGTATGAGATATATATATATATATATATATATATATATATATATATATATATATATTACAGCTGGGGAAGACTAGACTCCTAAAAATGAAGTTTTCTGAGTCTTTGCCAGCATATGATGGTAAAAAAACAGAGGGGGGGATTAGGGGGGGATAAAGTCAACAATCACATATGTATTAATTAACCTGATAGTTTATTGGGCTTTTATCAAAAGCATAGAAGATGTAGCTCCCCTTTGTTTTTGTCTTCTGTTATCTTAAAAACAGACACTTCATCAAATGTGAAATGACTTCATCCCAATATTAGTGAAGAGAGCTATACTTAACAATGCTGAATTTTATGGAACATATCAGAGTCAGCTTTTTTTTGTCAAGCCAAATATAGTGCTGACTGACGCATTTGTGAGTGTGACTTATTGTTTACTTGTATTAGGAACACTATTTACAAGCTAGGCCACAGTAGTGTCTCACAATCATATATCCATTTTTTTCTGATAGAACTGCTCAGAAGATACTTTCTGTCAATCACAACAGTTTGAAAATTGGAAGTGTTTGCTCATGTTGTAAAGACAAATATTAAAAGTCACTCAAAGCTGATGTTTCAAGGAACGTATAAGTTACTTGTACTGAAAAATTACTTTGTGCTTACTTTGCTACCTTGAAAATAAGGAAGAGGAACTTTCATATGGGTAGCTCCTAGGCTACTAAAGCTCTACACGTAAACAATAATTTATAGCAAAGATATGCTGTAAACTCTGATGTGTTATATTAGACACCAATACAATTTTAAAAGAGGTATGAGGCAATGTATCACCAAATAAGAAGACAAAAGATAGATATTGGGAGTGGAAACCATGACAGGATAGGGGGCAACTGTCATACCCACACTTTCCTGAGGACCATACCAGTGTACCATTGCCATTTTCAGCTGGTCTCTGGGATAAAATGGATCTGAAGGGGGAATAGAGGAGCCTTTGTTATGTGCCGTGATTTCAGGTGCCTAGAAATATTTCTGATTTTACACTCCTGCATTGATTTTGCTCCCCTAATGCCACAGATGTTGATGGTTAAAGGAATAGGTCTGCAGTTGTAACTGCAAAGATTTAAATATGGTTCCTTAAATCATGGCTTGCTGGCTTTAGCTTACTTCAGTTTTTCAAAGAATTAACACTGATATGATAAGCTTGCTTTACTGTGAGAAATGTCTTGCAGGTACATAATTTGCTTGTATTTCCTTTTTCTAGCCCTTAAGATTGCATTCCAGTGTATATTTTCTTGGAGATAAGAACCACTGAACATAGAACTTTATTCCAAGAAGGAACATTTAGGAGTGTTCTGCAGTTTTGCAAATAACACTATTAATTGTGTTGTCATTTAAATTCAGTTTCTAAATGGTAATTCAACAACATATTTTTCAGCCTGAAAAATAGCATTGGCTGTTTGCTTGATTCTAGAGAAACAAAACAAGAATGCCTTGTTTATCATGCATCCTTTTATCAGCCATCCTTTCCTTATGACTGAGGATGTGATGCTGTTTTATAGTCTCATAAAGAAAACAAGCCTATTTCATTTGGCATTGCATTTTGTGCTCTTTATATTAAGCAGGGTAATTCAAACCCAAAGAGCAAGTGTAGATTTTACTCACTTTGATGAGATTTTTTTTTCTTGAAAACGTAAATTGAACTGAGAAACACATTTTGGCTGCAGTTCTGCTCAGAGTTATGTCCATATATATAACTATACTCGGGATTGCAGCCTATATAGTAATTTTGAGGATGAAAATTGAAAACAATAATATTTTTATACAATGAATTATATGAAAAGTTATTCTTTTCTTCAACACTAGAATGACTTTGCAAATAAAGATTAATTGAACTCCCGAACAGTCCACCAAATTCAACATTCAGGACAATTTGGGGTTTCCAAAAAGCCCTCAAAACACATACAACTTAAGAAATACAAAGCCATGACTGTCCTCAGTAGTCAGATAGGAGGCTTAACCTTGTACTGAAATATGTTGATTATAGAAAGTATTGCAGGATTTTATGCCACTCTATTATACCAAATAGTCAAAAGTCTGATATCTAATAAAATTATACATATTAAAAATGAAGTATCAACTGTAATATATAATTTCAGTACTATCATGCTGGTACTAATGGTGTTTTATGACAAATAATAATAATATCAGTGCTTAAATTATTACCCCCACCTGATCACCCCCTCAGTCCACACTGGAAAGTTTAAGTTGATAAATAAATAGTATCATTCATTACTGTGTCCAATATGGTTTACTGTTCTCTAATAACATCTTGATGCCTTATACTTCAGCAATGAAATCATGAGATGGCAGACTTCTGGTGCCATGGAAGGTTTGCCCATTAGGCCTTTAAAATAGCTATGCAAAATAACTTTTAAGGTGTATAAGGTACCATAGCAATTACAATGTGCTGTAGGGGGCACATTAGGAACATTTCCTATGGTTCCTGGTTCTCTTAGATATTGCCATACATTATTGGAAAAACACCTACTGCTCAACATGATGCTTTGCTGTGAAGTCTGTTATAAATGCTCTAGCATTTTCTCCCAATGAAAAATGGGGGTATTTGGGCCTGACAGTAGATCCTTAATCAATATTAAAATATTAAAATAAAGTAGAAAAAATGAATTTGCAAACCATGTGGCAGCCCTGATGATCAAAACAGTAGCTTCATAAATAATCTCCCGCCCCACCCCCACCCCAAGAATTTATGATGGGGCATGTTGGAAAGGGAAGGGGTAGTCATGTCTAGTTCAATTCAACCCGTGGCCTGTGGAACACTTACACACAGAACTTAATGTGTTACCATCCTGATTTTACACAGTAAGGCCCTCTATAAACCCATATCCATAGTTTCACTTACCTACACCTGGGGGGAAATGCTCTTTTTGAATTTGCTAGGTCCACCAGGTGATTCTATTATATATTTCCCCTGGAAGTTACCATAGTGTTCTTTGTTGTTGGAGGGGGACATGGCAAATTCCTAGAGTGGATACCTCTTTGGGAATCTCTAGGTTCGCCAATGAAATTTGATGGTTTATGAGGACCAGAAGTAGCCTAATAAAATGGCTTTCAGTTGTATCCAGAGTTTCATGTTACTACAGTTTGGCCGGGAACATATTTCCCATGGGTACAGGAGTCTTACAGTAAATACATACATCACAGATGGATGTTATTAACACCTTTGTCTCATGAATTGGACCAGTCCATTTTCAATATCATTTTTGCTATGGCGCATCTCCCATTTTTCAGATTCTACTTCTGTGCATGATGACAATGAGCCACCAAATTCATTCTAACCTCTTCCAATCATTCCTTCTAAGTAGCTTCTTGATTTGGATTTTTATGGTGACATTGATGCAGAAAATATAGAGTACACTGGTCCTAGAATGACTCAATATTTACAAAATGAATTATCTAGGTTACATTGCAGACTACAGATATGCTCCTCCATTATTAGCAAGTGAAAACTTTATTTCTGTGCACTACAGTGTCCATCTTGCCATAAGAAGCAATAGAATTGTGAAATTGCAAATAGTTTCTTTGCTGAGTAATGGGTCTTTCATATGCAGTGCCCCTTAAGTAGTCTGAAATGTTAACTTAAATTATGCTCTTTAGGAAAAGAAATCTGATTTAGCCCTTCGATCACATCTCTTCACAGTAGTAAAAGCTTTAAGCGGTAATACACTAGAGTGAAAAATGATTTGATTTCATAGTTGTCTGACCCAACCAAATAGTAAGATAGGTAGCAGTTTCTCTAGATTATTTAGCATGATTACTACAGAACTATAATGGAAATACCTTGTAATAAATTTATTGGTTCATATATTTTCAGATTGTTAGTAAAGGTTTATGAATCATTTAAACAAGCTGTGAAACTCTGGTTTGTGCAGAAAAGTAACTTCACCTAGAACATAGAAATAGTTACTGACAGCTAGTTAATAGTAATGGATGCTTTTGTCCCAAACAAAATGTAATTATGTTATACTATAATTACAACTTGGGCTGAATTTACACTTACCCACATATTCCAGGGTAAACTATTCTGGAGCTGCTCCAATGAAGCCCGTGAGGATCCCAGGAACTTTTTTGGCATGTAGACAGTTGGCAGGGTAAAAGGCACATTGTGGCCGCCATCATCATTGCTTTGTTAGCCAACCACAAGCAGTTATATTACAGAGACTTGCTGATAATGCTCCTTTTGGTCCATGACTAGGTGCCCTATTATTTATTTCCTGCTCTTCTCCTATGGTTGGGATTCAAAGTGGTGTAAAATGATTAAAAAATAGAGATAACATAACTTACAAATTCAAGCAAAAAACATCATAAACCAAATAAACAAATTGCACACTACATAAACCATAGGTAACAAATCAATACATTATGACATATACCATTTAAAAATTCTCTGACCCTCAAGCCACTGAGGTTATCCATAAAGCAGATTGTACTAAGATCCTAAAAACATCATTTTCATTGGGCCATGTAACAGCATTGCAAGGTTCAAGATAGCATTTAGAGATGGATATAACCAGTAACTATCTGGCAGTTGCCTATTATAAGTAATCAGGAAAAGCAATAAAAAGGTTTTAATTTGTGAACAAAAGACCATCAAGGAGAGGGACAATCACAAGTCTCTGGGAAGGGAGTTCCAGAGCCATGGGGCCACCACTGAGAAGGCTCCCTCTCTCATTCCCACCAATCACACGTGATGGTGGAGGGACCAAGAGAAGGGCCCCTCCTGGTGATCTCAGGGCTCGTGTGGGCTCGTAGGAGGAGATGTTGTCCCTCAAGTCGGCTATTGCAACCTCGTCAGAAGCAATGTCTCTAGGAAAGGAGCTGTGAGGGAGCTGCTTGTGGCTGCTGTCAGAACAGTGGGCTACTTGGATGTGTAGACACTTGATCCAGCTGTCCACACCTTCAAAATTCTAGGTTCACTCCGGAGCTTTATGGAAGCTGCAGAATAAACTCTGGTCCCATCTACACTGCCCTATAATGCAGTGTAGGGGGTGCACTATCCAGAGGCATTCACACAATGCCTGACGCTAATGCAGTTTAACTTGAAATAAACCTGGAAATTCCAGATTAAAAATGCATGGAAAGATGTGGCTATTCCAAGAAGGTCTGCACCTTTCCAGGTATGGGCCCTGTGGATACTGCCTTTTGAGATCGCCCTGCACAATACCAGGGAGCAATCCTCACAGCCATTCTGCCTCTGTGGGCTCAGGTAACCTGGGGAGGGTCAGCACTGCCAGCCTCCCCATCCTTTGGCCCTGAACTTGTGCCCCCCATTTGGCTGAGAAATGCAGATGCAATCAGAATTTAAAATTCTAATTCCATTCACATTTTAGCCAGTGTAGAAGGGCCCTGTTTTTACTCTTGTTCTGGATTAATGGCTGGATGCAAAGTTTCTGATGCAAATCCAGCTTGATGTCATATGGATTCCCCAAATCAGTTGAATCTATTTTATTTGGTTTGTGTAGACCAGTGGTTCCCAACCTTTGGGCCTCCAGATGTTTTGGACTTCCACTTCCAGAAATCCCAGCAAGCTGACCAGCTGTTAGGAACTGTTGGAGCTGAAGTCCAAAACAGCTGGAGGCCCAAAGGTTGGGAACGACTGGTGTAGACACAAACCTAGTGAGCGATAGTTTTACTTCTTTTGTGGTAACTTTTATAGTTACAGGAGAGTGGTGTTACTAAATAATAGAGTACGAATATCACATGGATACGTTTTTGGCTCATCTTGTATCTAGTTCTCTATAATGGATGCCAACAAAGAGGAAGAGAATGCATTTTGTATCATAACCAACCAGTTTGTGTCACTGATACTTTTAAAAGTAGCTACATGTATGATTTTTTTAAGTTAAAAATAAAAGCTTAAACACATTACATATATAAATCCATAAAACATATTCAAAGTAAAAGCTACATTTTGATTCTAGGTGAAAATGTCTAAACTGACATTGTTGAAGTAACAATCCACAAAATGACACTGCAAAAGCAGAACAGAGATGATACTGTTTGATGACAACAAATTCCTATCAGAAAGCAGCCAAATTAAGCAGGCATGATACAAAAGAGTTCCAAGCACTCTAGGTTTCAAATAGTCCCAACAAAGAGCCATCTAGGTAGAGAAGATCAAACCAGAAATTGGATTAGGCATGGTACAATTGCTTCAAAAGAGGGCTCAAAAGCTGATGAAATTGTTGGTGCAGTAGAGTCTCGCTTATCCAACCTTCGCTTATCCAACATTCTGTATTATCCAACACAGTTTGCCTTTTAGTAGTCAGTGTTTTTGTAGTCAATATTTTCAAAACATTGCAATGTTTTGGTGCTAAATTCGTAAATACAGAAATTACAACATAACGTTACCGTGTATTGAATTGCTTTTTCTGTCAATGTGTTGTAAAACATAACGTTTTGGCGCTTAATTGTAAAATCATAACGTAATTTGATGTTTAATAGGCTTTTCTTTAATCTCTCCTTATTATCCAGGATTTTCGCTTATCCAACGCTCCACCGGCCAGTTTATGTTGGATAAGCGAGACTCTACTGTATTAGATAATGCTTCAGCACTTTTCTTTCCACAAAATCATAGAATCATAGAGTTGGAAGAGATTTCGTGAGCCATCCAGTTTAACCTACACCAAGAAGCAGGAAAATCACATTCAAAGCAATAAAAAATAAAGGCTTACATAGCTGGGCTCCCAGGACAGAAGACAATTTGTGCAAACTCCTCCTTGCAAGAAAGGATCTGTTCAAAAGGAGACTCTAATTCCTGATAAATCCTTCCATATCTATAGACACTCTGGTGTATGGGGATGTTTTACCCTCTAACTTGAGCAATGAAATTTCTTCTTTTTCTTGGGATTTGGCTATTTTGGGATTTTTGGTTGTTGGTCAGCTGGAATTTCCTGTTGGCTTAAGAAGCTTGGACTCCCGCTTAGAGGAGGTTTTCTGAATTGGGAGCATCATATCTGGAAATTTAACAATACTGAAAATCATGGGTTTCTTGTGAATATAACAAAGCATTCATATAAATATTTGTTTATTCATTGGTGCATGCACACACATACACACATTATGAGTAATTGTTCCATTTATTTGTAGTATATATTAGGCTTGCTCAAATAATTCGATTTCCCCGTTACCCGTTATTAATTCGTTATTTTCGTTTGTTTTGAAGCAATATACGGCCTTGATTGTCCACACGTCTGGATATCGCGGTTTCGAATCGCGAGAGGCAGTTTTTTCTTATTTCGTCGTTTTTTTCGTTAGGAAAAAAAAGCTTTTGCAAATAACCCAAACTCCCACCATTCAGGCCCTTTCCTTTTGCCCCTCAGCAAAAGGGGCATCACGGGCTCAGCCAATGGGAGGGGGCGAGGGGGAAGGAGGCCGAGGAGGAGGAGGAAGACGGAGGGGGGAAATGGCCGCCGCCGCCGCCTCGCCTCAGCTCAGGCCTGGTGTCTCTCTGTGAGGCGGGAAGGCATCGGATGGAGCCGGGAATGGAGAGACCGAGAGAGACAGAGAGGGGCCCGGCGGTGAGGTTTTGACGTCTGTGCGAAGCTAGGCAAGTGGGGTTTATATATCTGTGGAAGGTCCAGGGTGGGAGAAAGAACTCTTGTCTGTGGGAGGCAAGTGTGAATGTTGCAATTGGTCACCTTGATTAGCATTGAATAGCCTTGCAGCTTCAAAGCCTGGCTGCTTCCTACCTGGGGGAATCCTTTGTTGGGAGGTATTAGCTGGCTCTGATTGTTTCCTGTCTGGAATTCCCATTTTCTGGGTGTTGTTCTTTTACTGTCCTGATTTTAGCTTTTCTGTAGCTAAAAATGCATATAAAATTGATTCTATAGGGAGGATAAATGATTGGATTTCAACTCCTACAGCTTGGCTTTCTCATCTTGGATATTGTAAGGGATTTATTATTATTATTATTATTATTATTATTATTATTATTATTATTATTAGACCTTGCTCCCAGGAAGGTGCCTTCGCTGTGGCTCCCAACTTATCTATCTATCTACCTTTCCACATATTCTCCACATTGTGTGTATGTGTATGTATATTACATATACATGAGCCCCGATGGCGAAGTGTGTTAAAGCACTGAGCTGCTGAACTTGCAGACCGAAAGGTCCCAGGTTCAAACCCCGGGAGCAGAGTGAGTGCCCGCTGTTAGCTCCAGCTTCTGCCAACCTAGCAGCTTGAAAACATGCCAATGTGAGTAGATCAATAGGTACCGCTCTGGCGGGAAGGTAATGGCACTCCATGTAGTCATGCCGGCCACATGACCTTGGAGGTGTCTATGGACAACACTGGCTCTTGGGCTTAGAAATGGAGATGAGCACCAACCCCCAGAGTCAGACATGACTGAACTTAACGTCAAGGGATACCTTTACCTTTACCTATACACACACACACACAAACACACACACACATATGCAGGGACTATATATATATACACAGTATATATCACACACACACCAATTTAACAAAGTTTCAGCCACAAAAACAAAGTTTCTGAAGTAGAACAATGACTTTCACAGTAAAGACAACCCAATTTAACAGGAAATAAGACTTTCAAACCAGGAACAGATTTCTGCAATTATTAAAAAATGGTTTATTATAAAAGCTATGAAAATTTGCCAAAAATCAGAGGATAAGGGAAACGTTCCAAATTTTGGTGAGCTATCAGTGTTAAATGTGTTCTACCACTGTACCAAGTTTGAAGAAGATCACTCAAAAAATGAGGGTGGGAGAGTCCTGTAAAGTCCTCTCCCTCTGTGCTGTTTTTGGGAATTGCGCATGCATGTCCGCCATTAACGAATTAATTTAGAAAATAACGAATTTTCGTTAATTTCGAAATTTTTGGGGGGCAAAATTTGGAAATACCTTCAAAAACGAAACACTGCCCCCCTCTACTTTTGCAACGAGTTTAGAATCAAATTTTTCGTGGATCGATCAAGCCTAGTATATATAGTTTTAAATGTACATATATTTGCCATTTCAGATTTTCAAGAAAGTGGATTGCACCTTTACTTCTTCCATTTTGGTGAGTCTTTAATGCATTTTTAAATTATAACTTTCTTAAAACAAAAATGTTCTGTTGTATCTGCTTCAGTTTCTGGCTGTTTTTGATATAATCTATAACAGTAATTTTTGCTCTTGAAATGCTTTAAAATTTGCTGCTTTTACATTTTACATACATTTAATGAAATGACATACTTGTGCATGCATTTTATCTGTTTTCAGAGCAGCCCTCATATTTTCATAATATAGGGAGTTGAGCAGAATGGTGAGTTACCTTTAGGTCATCAAAGGGCAATCTACACTGACCGTGTAATGCAGGATGAAAGCAGCAGAGGTAGAAGCAAGCAAATATTCATCCACTGAAGTTTATCTGTCTTGAATGTCCACTGAAGTTAATCAACGGAGCCTGATTTCTAAATTGTTTTGTGTTATGGAAGTACTCTTCATGATTTGCTAAAAGAAAGTTTCAACTCCCCCCCCCCCCCCATTTTCTGGCTATGGCCCTGCTTGGCAGCACTTATATGCACTGGAGAATTTGGCTCCAACCTGGATCTAAGATCTACAGTATCTGTGGCTTCATGCTCGTGGATGAATGTGATTTCCTGCTGCTTGGCAGGGGGTTGGACTGGATGGCCCATGAGGTCTCTTCCAACTCTATGATTCTATGATTTGGGGTTTTTTTTCCAGATCCTCCCACTCAGATATGGACGTCTGCATCACTGGAGTGTCTGTCTCTTAATTTGTTTTTCCATGCAATGTGGTTTGCACCTATTTGTGTTGATGTGCATTATTGGCCTCTGGACAATCCTGTGATTTTGCTTATCCTGGTTTAAGGCCTCTTAAAGTGCACTGCTGCAAACATTCACATCGTGCATCATTTGAACACAATGTTTTCAAGATGCTTTCAATCCATATTAAGTGGCAAGTGTAGATACGCCCTAATATTGCATATAAGGAAATAGATTGATCCAAGGGCTACCTCTGTGTGGGGGAATTGAAGTGAACATATGGAATTCAACTGCCTGAATGGATTTCCCTTTTGTTATCTAAAGTGCTAGATAAGTTTTTAACTATTGATTTATGTTCAGTTCTCTTTGAATTTGTAAAAAACCAGCAAGTTTTTCTGGTTGTCCAAAGTGTTACCATGTGAAATGAAGACAACATGCTTAGATGTCCAAATGTGTCAACTTGTCCTCTCGACTTTCAGTTTGGTGACATATTCTGTAATGTGAGATGTGGATTGGTAGAGAGAGGAAGAAATTGGTGGCACTAAGGTTGCAAAATTAAACAGACACGTCCAGGCTGCCATGGGTGTCAGGACCTTTTGCCCATGGAGTGTTTCTTTCCCACATCTGAAAATAGTAGCATTTCAGTCAAGGGAAATGTTTCTTTCCTCAAGGTACTTGACATTGTCTGTGTTCTGTTTCTTCCTTAGAACTGAACTGTCTTTTTAAAAGTTAGTTGGAACAGTTTGACAAAAGTGTATTGTGAAAAGAAAGAGAGAATATTGCTTCATAAAATTTGTTTAGTGTGTAGGATCATGTTCATTCTCAAATACATTTTGAACGTTGTATCAAAGTTTGGCCATG
This sequence comes from Anolis carolinensis, assembly GCF_035594765.1. Classification (NCBI taxonomy): domain Eukaryota; kingdom Metazoa; phylum Chordata; class Lepidosauria; order Squamata; family Anolidae; genus Anolis; species Anolis carolinensis. Next base: position 238,270,612 of record NC_085842.1, read on the forward strand.
ATATATAATTTTTCCTTTTGTCCCCTTTTATTGTATTCTGTTGGAAAATGTTATTATCAAGAGACTGTTTATTTTGGGTTGCTTCATTTGTATAAATGCCTTGATTTGTATTTGAAGACTATTCTGAAGCACTATTACAAAGCATTGCTAAAATTTTCCAAATGGTATACAATTGAAAAATAAGTGATGATAATATATTCTTGCACATTTCTCAAATGGAAAATATTTTTCATATACTTTCGATGGTAGACTTTAAGATGACCCCTACTTTTGTGATATAGCTCCCTCCCCCAAAAACCCCCTAAGAGTGACTATTACATCAATATGCTTTTTCTTAAAATGCCATTTAAAAATGAAAATGGAACAAGAGCTGAGTTAAGCTTTTTAACTATATGTTTTTTTCATTGCTCTTAAGCTAAAGCTTAAGTTTCTTTCCCACATGAGCCATGTATGGCTTTTGGCTGGAACAGTTTGGCAAGCATCCTGAAGAATATATTGTAGAACTAGGGAGAGCCGGGGGCTGCTCTAATGGCTGCAGGATGGCATTTAATGGCATGGTGTATGACAGCTCAAGGAGAATGGTTAAGCAGGCACCTTGGGTGTTCTTTTGAAGATTATGGCATCAAGAAGATATAAGCAGAATGGCTTAGTCTGATTGTTTAAGATTTGAGTTTGGGAAATAAGGTGAAACAGATGTTTTATTAAATGATCTAAACCAATTAGATAGTAAAGCTTAGGTTGTATTTAAGAACTTGTAAATCTTCAATAAATCTGAAGTCTTAGAATTCTTTAAAATGCCACTTCCTCTGCTATAGGGAAACACCAGCAGAGTTGAAATCTAGGTTAGAAGCCATTTTGAGATCATTTTGAATTTGTTTGCTCTATATTTTCGTGTCAGTTGGAACTTTTGATTTAGTGTGTTATTAACTGGTGCATTTAACTAGTATATTTGGAATATGTACTTTTTTACATTTGTTTGTTTGTTTGTTTTACCTTTCCATGGCAGTTACAAGTATTTTCAAGATGTCAGAAAAATATATTGAAAATAACTCCCCTATAAACTGGGTCTAGCTGCATCACAAAGAGGTTTTTGAAGGAAAGAATGCTGAAAAGCTGGAAACTACTATTTGAATTGTTTTGAATTGCTAGCAAGCCATGGTCTGCATCTGTATAAAGGTCTGCATAAAGGTTTTGTCAGATTCTTCACACATACTCTGAATCTCATATTTTGATTAATTGTTGAGTATTTTAAGTGAGAATGTCTCTTTGGTGCCAGAGCTTAGATGTGTTGTTAGCAGCAATAAACTAATCCCAGTTTTTGTAGACCAATAAAATGGAATTGTTAGTTATGTTAGTCTTGTTTTTCATTATGTCTAATTGGGGCCAACATTGGATGAATCCCATTGTACTTACTTGTAGTGAGTTATTTTCCTTAGTGGTGCGGATATAAAAACATTACCTCTCAAAAGGAACATAATGATTAGCAACAGTGTCAACATTTTTTCAGTAATAAATAACATTTTCTAGTTACTTTTTAATCAGTTTTCTTCATTTTTTTCCTTAATTATATTGCAAACATTGCATGTTTTATTTCTAATAAAATGTAATGCAGTAGTACAATTAAGTTTTTTTAAAACTTCCAAAGAAGTAATTAAAAACTAGTCAAGATAATATATAATGAAGAGAATAATAGAAGCAGTTGCTTTGTCGGGTGACTAGCAGTAAACCTGTGCTTTGTTTATTTATTTATTTTTAAGAAAATGCTTTACAAAATCTGTGCAGGTATATGACATCTATACAGTGCACTTTAATGTGTAATCAAGATGGCAAAATCATATGTCCATTCAATCTTAATTCCTCTATATAAAAAGCAGGTGCATACTCAAATTGCAGCCAGAAGCTGGGTATGTGCAATAGCAACCCTCTACACCAATGTTGCCGAAGTTGCAGAATGGTGATAAGAAGTGTTAGCTAGTTCCTAAGTGCTATATCTGGTAGAGAGGAGAGATGGATGAGATAAGCATAATGATAGTAGGAATCCCTTTATTCTTTGTTGGGTGTGTGTCTGTGTATCTGAAGAAGAATGTTCTAGGAAATGTAACATTAAAAACTAAAGAAACAGCCATATTGCAATATGTAATATAGTTATAGTAAGAATGTGTCGTGCTGTGTAAAGCTGTTCACGCAATGCTTCAATTTCCAATTTCCAACACAGCGCCCAAACACAAATCAAGGAATATGAAAGGCACTGTAACTCAACCAGAGAAGTCAGCCACAGCAGAGCACTTGATGAACCAACCTGGACACAGCATATTATTTGAGAACACAGAAATACTGGACCACTTAAACAACTATCATGTCAAACTACACAGAGAAGCCATTGAAATCCACAAACATGTGGACAATTTCAACAGAAAGGAGGAAACCATAACAATGAACAAAATCTGGCTGGCAGTATTTAAAAAACTAAAATCAGAACAGTAAATAAAGAACAGCACTCTGAAAATAGAGGAATTCCATACACGAAGAAATCTGGGGCAGACAACACCTCCAAACAAAAGATTCCCCCAGGCAGGAAGAAGCCAGGTCTTGAAGCTGGCAAGGCCATTAATGCTAATCAAGGCAATTAATTACAACATTCACACTGGTCTCCAACAGACAAGAGTTCTTTCTCCCACCCTGGACCTTCCACGGATATATAAACCTCCCATACTTAGTTTCCATATACCTCTCAACCTCTGAGGATGCCTGCCATAGATGTGGGTGAAACATCAGGAGAGAATGCTTCTGGAACATGGCCATACAGCCCGGAAAACTCACAACAACCCTTCAATTTACAATGGCAGAATTTTACAGAATTTTCAGCAGCAAATATTATACCTGTCATCAAACTGGAAAAAATGTCTAGCTGTGTTGTTACTGTTGTTCATAGCCTAAATGCATTCTACCTTTTAAAATGTATGGTCTAACATAATACAGTCTTTATTATTCTCAACATGCTGGGTTCTCATTAAAAGAATTATTTTCATTTTTCATTCTCAACCTGAACAATCCAACAGTGTCAGAGCTAACCCTGGGTATTTTCTACTCTCCCATCCCCAATACTATTTCTTGAACCAGGGTAATCTTAAGCAGTCTAGAGGAACCCTTTGCAGACTAATTAAAACAACCATAATTAGGTCATATATATTTCACCATTAAAAACATTAGTAAATATTTGTGTGTTTCTTATAAATGAGTGGCTAATTGGTGTCATCATTATTACTGTGTTTTTTAAAGTAATTAATCCATAAAAGGTGAAGTTCTGCAGCAGAGGGCAAGTTTATTGCTTGAAGCACATTTGAAGCACATTTTGCATCTCAATTAAGCCATTTAATAGGGCATAGGGCATGTTGCAGTATTATGTGAAAGGATGAGTTTTGCTTAGGAATATTACTAACTGTTCCTTTTAATTTCTTGCTAGATAGCTAGTGCTTTTTAAAAACAGCTCAAGATCTGGCCAACTTTTAAAAAAAGTAGTAAGCAAAGTCTCTTGTGATATTTTGAAGACTGATAAGTTTATTTTGCCATAAGTGTCAATAGACTAATGATATGGCAGTTGATATAATGTGCCTCCAAGTTGTTTCCAACCCATAGCAACCCTAAATTTAAATTATCACAGGATTTTCTTGGCAATGTTTGTTCAGAAGATGGATTCCATTACCATCCTCTGAGATGAAAGAGCATGAGTAGACCAATGTTATTAGTGGGCTTCATGGCTAAACAGGGAGATGAGAAAGCATCAGGGGGACCGTTGCTTCTGGCGGCTCTTGCCATTTCCTCACCCAGACATTCAGAAAGCAAAGAAGCAGCGCCATGTCAGAGAAGGGGGGAAGATGGTGCTTCTTTCATGCTCTCCCAGGACAGACTAAACTCTTCTCTTTCACCACCCCACTCAGAGGAGGTGATGGTTCCTTTTTTATATCTAAGAATTAAGGTACAGAACTCATGGATAAGTTGACTCAAGTATTTGAGATGAATTTTAACTAAAATTTCTATACTTATATGTGAGCATATAGAGTAACTGTTACTGGTGTACCTTCAATTACATTCTGACTTATTGAGACCATAAGGCAAATCTACCATGGCATATTCTTGGTGAGATTTCTTCAGAGGGGTTTGCCATTGCATTTCTTTAATTCTGGGAGAATGGAATTTGCCAAACAAGTGGATTTCCTGGATGGCTGGAGACCTCTACCCTGGTCTCCCACGGTATATGTCTAGTGCTCCAAATAGTTACAACATTCTGGCTCTCATAGTACTCATGTGCAATATTATACACACATATAATGCTATGCTTCATAATTACTATGCATAGACACATAATATGGAGGAGGCAGAGTTGGGCGGGCATGCGACTGCTAAGCTCTTTACTTAATTAGCATAAACTGTCATTTCAGGGAGAGAACTCCCACCTCCTGGGCAGCACTGTACATAGACAGGTATCAGGTCGACCTGTTCCTAGGAATAAAAAGTTTCAGTATATCCAGGGGTGGTTTCACTGTCATGTTCACCCAGCCCTGTATCTGGGTTGAGACTCTCACAGCTACACAGTCAGTTGTTCAGTGAACTGACAGCACCCGTAGAGAGCAAGTGAACAGAGCTGATAGCTGAACAAGTGTTGTCTGTCTGCTGTGAAGTGGCTGTGGGGAAGAGGAAGCAGGTGCAAATACAAGTAACTTTGTCAGCCAGTCAGCTGTGTAGCCTTCTTCAGAGATTTGAAATCCCTCAAATCATTGTATGGAGCTGGACCTTATTTTTAAAAAATGTAAACAATGAGGGGCATCATAGGCTGAGAAAGTTGGCTAATCACATTTGCATATCCAAACAACCAAAATATTGCACATGAATCAGATTTGACAGATTGGATTTTTTTGCCAATTGCTTTAGTATAATCCATGCAGTGATATTTTTGTGGGGAATTTCTGTATCCAATCTTCTTTTCCATCATTTTCTATCAGCTAACACCTTACTATACTTGAATAGCTAAATTTTATTCAAATCAAAGTTTCTACACTGTCTGTCATAATAAGACTATTATTTTAACTGAGAATTTTTAATACTGTTTATATTTAATTCTGTTTTAATGTTTGTATATTTGTGTATTTTCAAATGTGTACTAATGCTTTTATGTTACACCACCTCAAGCCCCCTTCATGAGAGATAAAGCAGGGCATAAATAATAATAATAAATATGCAGAGCCCCAGATCCGCCTCGGATCCAGCACATTCCTTGGAGGCAGTGTTGCTGCTTCTGTGTTGCTGCTACCACTGCTAGCTAACCATGAAGCTCCTTCCTTCCTGGTTATGCGGACACTCCATTCTGACATCAATTAGCAAATCATGAAGAGTAGTTTCATAACACAAAATAATTTAGAAATCAGGCTCCATCAAAAAAAAAAACTTCAGTGGACACTCATGGGGATTTGGTTAACCAGTTAAAATCCATGAGTAAACCAGATTTTTTTGGGGGGGGAGGGGATTGAACCCCTACCACCACCACCCCCACTTGGTTACAGCACTGGATGAGCACAGAAAAAGGTTGATGGCATCAGTGTCCATCTGTAGAGTGAATCAGGGCAAAGTGCACTAGATCCAGCTGTACAGGCTGCCTTGAAATTACAGGATGTTCCTGAGATTTCAGCAAACCCAGTATCTCCCAACTTTCCCCAAAGTGGAACAAAGCTGGCTTAAATCCCAGCCTGGGATACTCTTTGGAATTTGCTGTGCATCATGAAGACAACCAGCCTTGCATTTGAGATTAGTCTGGGACTTTTAGCCTGTGTAGACAAATACCTTGTCTATTTCATCAGATGTGGTTTTTATCTCTTCCCTTTGCTTTTTTCTCGATGTACAAGTGATTTGCTGTTTTCTGAGTGTAACACAGCTATTTTTTTTGATCTGGATTAATTTTGCGGGTCAATAATGGAAATTTTCAGTGTTGTAGATAATAGTGTTGTCTTGTTACATGCTTGCACACCCCAGAAATCTCTTTTATGTATACAGGAAGTAGAGAAAGAGAAATAGAAAAGAAATCACCAGAGATTAAGAGAATTTTGTATGTAGCTTTGCACACACTAAATCTGTCTGAGGAAAGATTTTACCCCATTTGGAAATGTCATAATGGAACATATACATTTGGACAGTGAATTTTAATTAATTTATTGATGTTGCCAACTCTAACTAAAAATATTTTGGATTTTTAAGAACATTTGAAATCATATTTCTTCATTTTGTTTTATATGTCATAATTGATCAACTCAGTTTCACCTCTCTAGATTGCTTTTACTGTTTAAACCTAACTTTTGAAAAATTATTTATTTACGTCATTTCTATCCCGCCTTTCTCACCCGAGGGGACTCAAGGCAGCTTACAAATCTGGCAAAATTCAATGCCAATAAACAACTATACAATAAAATAAAACATAGAGCAATTAAAACAATTAGGCATTAAACAATTAAAAACAATATACAAAACTGAAAACATGTAGAGTGCTTAAATTGGATTTTTGAGGACAAAAATGCACACTCCTTTATTTCTTTCCTTTTAAAACATTGTTTTTGTTCCTGTCTGTGATTTCTTCTCTCCGTTTACAGTTTTTAATATTCCATAATATCTTATTTATGTTTAAAAAAAAGATTTAAAATAAAGACATTGTTAAATGCCTGGGGAGAATCTCTAAAGCTTATCATTTATGGAGGCCATTTTAAAACTTGTTTCATTCTCTTTGTGCACAATTGGTATGGCCAGAATTACACCTCTATACTAAAACACTTTAATTGAAATATGATTGTTTACCCCCTGAAGTTGTGTTGACTTGAGCTGCACCTCTTCCTTTTTATATTGGAGCTGACCCTTTTGGAGCTGACTGTTATTTTTTAGCAAATCTGTGTTAATTTTAAGAAATGTAGACACTCTTCCCAATGAATGTACAGTTTCACTTGCAGCCTCAATTTCACAATTTTCTTTCTATCCTCGGCATACAATTGTGTCATTAAACTGAAAAAAACTCACACAGAAATGGAACGTGCAAAAGTTCCTTCATCTGGCTGCCACTACTCTCTGGCATTTGCCTAGAAATCGCCACCCATTTCTGATCTATGTTGTGCTCATTGGAGGCAATCTCTTCCCCTCATTTGTAGAGTATAGGAGTCATATTTTTTTATCAATGTCATTGTAGTGTGTGCTACAGCAATAGTCTACACATCTGTCCATTTCACATCATTGTAAGTAAGAATAGTGGTGTGTTTTTTTATTATTTATTTCAGCATCCTCAACACAGTTTCCCCCATTGGAGCTACTGAGTTAGTGACTTTAACTATGTGATCTAACTTTTCAGTTTCTCAGACTATGGAGGACTAAAACAAAGCAATACAGTTTTTTCAAATATCTAAGACCCTTAGATTTGGAAATGTAACATTTGTTGACTTTCATTTAACTAATACATTAATTCAAGAATTAAGTTAATAGTGAAATTGCAACTTAAGTCAATCAGTTACATTGATACATTTCATTGCACTGTCTCTTTTTGTTAATAATTTTCTAATTTAATTGATAACTTAATTTAACTCTCCCTGACTATAATTTAAATTTTATAGACACATAGTCTAGAGATATATGCTCTGGTCTTCCACAGAATGTATTATCTCACTTGTATATGGAAGTCTTCCTGCATGGGATTTTTGGGGAATTGATATTGTTATACTCACATCATTTTGAGAGAGCACCATCATACTGTGCAAAAAAATAAAACCATCAAGAGGAATAGATTTCTGTTCTTCTTGCTGAAACCTGCACACACCAACCACTCTGAAGAAAAGTTTCTCTCAGTACAGATCAACATTGTTGTATATGTTCAATAATGACAGCCATCTTGCCTTGTGCATACTAGACAAATCTGTACATTCTATTTTTACACATTAAAAAAAGTCAAAGGAGACTGTGACTTTTTAGCTATGAAGCTAAAATAAATATATACCCTAAGGATAAGTCTTTTATATTAGAAGCTTTTATCCCATTTTGGAGACGACTGTGGATGACATTTGCACCCTACTTTTATCCGTTGGTCATTGAACTCTCTTTGTGGGCAATGTGTTTGTAGCTAAGTTTGGTGTTAATAAAATTCTGTTCTCTTTCAGCATTAGTCATTTCCAGTTGCTTTTAATTTTCCTTTCTTTTCCCTTCACAAAACTCCCAAAACAAAATGAAACACAAGATTTCTCTTCTTCCACATTAGTGTCAGTTGTCAAGAATGCCTGTATAAGTTGTCTTTAGGACAGCCTTATTTGTTTTTCTAGCTGTTAGTAAACTAGATATCTTTGTTCTGAATGACATGAAGACTCTCCTCTTCAGGTTATCACTCCCATAAGAAAGGTGGGACTAACACACTCCTCCTCCTCACAAATTACCTTAACTATATTCCAAATGGTTGAGTAAAGGTGGAATCTCAGAAAGCCTTTGCTTTGGGGCATTACATCTCTAGAAACTGTTTCATATCTTTTAACCTTAAATTCACCTCTATTAAAATTAATCCAAATATTTACAAAGTCACTCTCATGAAAGTGAATTATTCCATGAAATCTGAACATTGCTTTATCTAGTGCTTGACCAGGGTTTCCTAAACTTTTCCATTCAGAACCCCTTTCTACCCGTGAAATTTTTACATGACCCTGGGTATATAGATATATAAAACCAGTATAAAAATTAAACATTTACTGATAATAAATTAGCATTTGCAAAGCTATACAGGTTTGTTTCCCTTTTTATGATGTATAGGTGAGGCATCTTCTCCAGAGTCCACTGTAAACACTGTATAACAGATACATGTAACTGTCTAAAATGACCACTAGGTGACATTCAGAAGATGTTTCAGGACCCCAACATTGAGCTAAGGGGACCCCATTTGGGGTTGGGACCCACCGTTAATAAGCAGTGTGCTTGACTACTTTTCTGTGAATTATTTAGTATGTGAGGCTTTGTAGCTGCCTTTTGCTGAGATTTCACCCTAAATCAGGGATCCCTAAACTAAGGACCTTGGGCTGAAAGTGACCCCCCAAAGTCATTTATCTGCCCCCCTGCCCTAAACTTTAGACTTGGGTTGTCCTAAGTCTGAAATGACTTGAAAGCACATTCCAACAACAATCCTAATTAACTTGACTATCAGCCAAAAGCAGGCCCACATTTCCCGTTGAAATCGTGTCAAGTTTATGTTGGTTAAAATTGTTCTTCATTTTAAATATTGTATTGTTCTTTCATGCTTTTGCCCTACAAAAAAGATATGTGCAATGTGAATAGGAATTCATTCATGTCTTTTTCAAACTTTAGTCTGGCCTCCCAACAGTCTGAGGTACCATGAACTAGCTCTCTGCTTAAAACGATTGAGGACCCTGCTCTAAATCATATATGTTTCCAATTTTTCATACTCACATTATCTCTTCAGATTTCTATGCGGTTCTGTTGCCAACTTCCAGATTAAACCTGAAATGACCAGAATGTATGCACTATACTTATAAGAATTGCCAATTCTTCAGAGTCTGGCCTTAAATTCAAGAATTGACCTTGATTTTAAGAACTTTGAGATCAGTGCTGGAAACATGGCACACTAACATTGTGGTCTTCTGCTGGCTAATCATTTCAAGAGGCATAATTGAGTAGATGCAAAAGAAAGGGGGGGGTAATAATGAAGAGAAGAGAATTAGACCAGGATTCTGGAATACCAAGGTTTAAATCCTCTCTCAGCCATGGAAACCAATGACACCTTCATTGACACCTCTCACTCTATCAGCCTCAAAGTTAAGTAATGACAAACACTCTCTGAATAAATCTTGCCCCTTCCCCAAATAAACAACCTGTGATATGAGTAAAAAAAGATTTCAAAGTACACAGAAACAACGAAGGGAAAATCAAGGAAACTAGTCTTATAGAAAACACTTTTTCTCACACATATGCCTGTGCTATTTCAAAATACTGGGCTCTTGAAGAAATGTCCTTGTAATGATTATGTTTATGTCATCAAGGCAGTGCTTAACCTCTGCTTCATTTTTAAGAGTTCTTACATATTCTTCTGAAGTGAAGAGTAGTGAATTAAACTGCAGAAGGAATCCTTTGTTCTCGGTTTAGCCAGAACTATCTGGAAGAACAATTTAATCCTCTGCTTAAAGGTCTGGGCACAGATCCCAGACTATCCACCAAAAGTTACAGTGGGGGGAAAAAATAAAGAAATGAAACCACTGTTGTCTAGAATATAGATGATATACTTGTGTATTCAGGTAATGTTGACAAGTTTGGTGACAGACTTTAGAAAGTCCATGAAAGAGGAGTGAAATTAAACAGAATTCAATATTGTTTTAGTCTTGACATGATTATTTGATTATTAGAAAATATTTTGTCAGAGATCATCAAGTTGGATAAAAATAGAGTTGGAGTCGGTTTAAAGTTTTCCACTCTTAGGAATCTAAAAAGTCTGTCAGAGGCTGGCTGAATCTCTCAGTCTCCATTTTTTACATGTTCCTTTTTCCTTCTGTAAGAGTAGTTCCATCCTGTTTTTGCATAATATTACTAGTGATTATTGTTTTTGTACTATGTGAACATTTGTCTATATTTTGTACATATTTTTCAAACTATACATATTTGTGTGAATTTTTTCAAATGTGCACATTTTATTACAAATATTCAATTAATGTAAGCATTTTGTATACTAAAACTTTACCAGTTTCAAATATATTGTAGTAGCTGTTGCAGCAAACCCTAAAGTATTTTGGGCCAATTCAATGCAAAATGTTTCATTTCTTTGGTATTTGTTGCGAGAAAAAAAAAACCTTTCACCTTACTATCTATTAACAAATTGAGAGATTGAATGATTTCATTGCTATTTGAAGGGAGCTCTGAAAGCAGCTCACTGCAAAGGGAAGAAATGGAAAACATTGGGAAATACTTTATTGGCATATCAATCTCTTTGAAAGACTAAACAGTTTTTGAGAAATTACAGAAAAGGATACTGAAAATAGACAAAAACACTGCTTTCATCTTGAAGAAGTCATTTTAGTGCCATCAAATTCTAAGTTCTGAAGATTTTCCAATGCTCACTGTAGGGTTCAAAGGCCCTTCCAGACCGGCCCAAAAACCATGATGGATTAACCGGATTGACTCTCAGGACTGCCTTCCATGATTCCAAGGACAAATCCCCATTACCCTCCCAGTTCTTCAGGCTCTAAGAACCCGAGGGAGCAGAATGACACTCTCACTCTCCCTACTCAGTCCCCCATTTCCCTTCTAAACTTATCAGAGGGGGCTGGCTGCATCCTCAGGTCCCTAGGAGTAAGCTTCTGACATGTCAAAATGACTCATCATGAACTTTGGAGAGGGGAAGGTGGGAAATATTTGGAGGGAGGGAGGGGAAATCCTCCTTCCCCTCTCCAATGCTCCTGGCACATCATTTTGATACATGGTCTCGGGCTGTGGCACAGGCTGGAGAGCAGCTGCAATGAATCACTGCAATGAATCTGACCAGGAGGTCATGAGTTCGAGGCCCGCTCGGAGCCTATGTTTGTTTGTCTTTGTTCTATGTTAAAAGGCATTGAATGTTTGCCTATATGTGTAATGTGATCCGCCCTGAGTCCCCTTCGGGGTGAGAAGGGCGGAATATAAATGCTGTAAATAAATAAATAAATAAATACATACATACATCAGAAGCTTACTCTGGGGGGCCTGAGGATACAGCCAGATCCCTTCATTACATTTAGAGGTGAAATGAGGGGCTGGGGGCTGGCAAGATGCCCTCCTGGGCTGACCTCTGATCAACCTGGGAGGGCATGTACTCCCTCCCTCCCTGTTGCAGCCCAGGCAGCAAGAGCACTGGAAACCAACACAGAGACCAATAATCTTTTAATATCTTTATTAAAGCAAATAATAATTCCAAAATGAAATGGTGGAAAAGTTGAGCAAGCAATAGCCCTTTAAGAAAAGGTATAAGATAGTCCAGAAATGTCAAGGAATATGTCCAGTATTAGAGTCCAAAGTCCGGAAACCGAAACATACTCAAAACTGATGATAGCCTTTGAGTGGGGAATTAAGTCAGCAAGCTGGGCAGATGAGCAAGGTCCAAATGTTCAAGAATAGTTCTTAGAAGCAAGGCAGGAACTTGAGATCGTGGAAATAAATCTAGGTTCACGAAAAGACAGGAAAGTCTACTCATAAGTCGCGGCACCTGCTGGCCACTTGAGTCAAGGAGCTGGAAACTGGAGACGATGCACCTTCTTAGTGGTAAGCAATGTTGACACCGCAAGGGAAACTACTGGGAGCAAAACTTTTATTGAAGTGCAGAGTCTCTCCCAAAAAGGGGGGCCTTCCTCCCCAAAGTTCCCAAGGGAAAGGCTTCTAGAGAGAGTCTCCATGCTCAGCCAAGCAGGCACTTCTCCTCCACGCTTGTTTCTCAGATCTCTGCTTGTTTAGATACTCTCTCCGGTTGAAAGACACAGACTCCAGTGAGCTAGAGACATCTGGCAAGGGAGCAGAGTTATCCACAACACTCTCTCTTTCAATTAGAGCTGGCTGTGTATCGTCAACAAGTGGCAGCTGCAAATTCATCAGGTCTTGCTGACTCGGACAAATATCAACATATTCTTCATCCTGGTCAAAGGCGAACCCAGGGTCAGGTACAGGGGCCAAAGGTAGCTGGGATATAACACTACCCAGGAAAAACCTGGGATTTTGATACTCTGTGTGGCCTAAATCTTGAAAGAAATTGGGATTTTTATTCTGGTTCCTTTTATGGTTTGGGCCTGTCTGGAAGGGCCTTTAGTCTTATAAAATTTGAGTTGAAGCAAAAGGTTCTCCACATGTGCACACAAGAAAAATGTTGAGGTGTGTGTTCAGGTCCAGGCTATTTGGCTGACCACATCACTTTGTATGAACCTACCTGGGCCCTGAAATCTTCAGGAGAGGCCCTTCCCTCGGCCCCACCTCTATCTCAAGCTTGGTTGGTAGCACCAAGAGAGAGGGCCCCTTGACTCTGAAACTCACTGCCCAGGGAAGCCAGAATGGCCCCCTCCCTGTTGTTCTTCTGGTGGCAGGCTAAAATATTTTTATTCAGGCAGGCTTTTAAAACAAAGGTTTTTAAGATCAAGTCATGGGGTGCTGTGGTTTCTAACTTTGAATATGTTTTAATGAATTTTAACTGGGAATTTTTAATACTGTTTATATTTAATCATTTTTAATGTTTGCATATTTATATCTTTTAAATTGTATTCTGATGCTTTTATGTTAAGCTGCTTTGAGTCTCCTGCAGGAGAGATAAAGCAGGGTATTATAAATATAATAATTTGGCTTCCTCATAGGGGCATATTAAAGTATAAGATCACCTATCCTATATACTTATGTATAAGTTGAGAAAATTTAATAAAGAAATCAACTTATCCATGGGTCAGTGTGAGTACTGTACCATAACTGTTATATTAAAAAAGAAACCATCCCCTTCTGTAAGTAGAATGGCAAAAAGCAAGAACTTAGTCCATCCCAGGAGAACTTAGAAGAAACTCCAACCCTCCTCTACTCTCTCCTCTGTGGTGCCTCTTCTGGATGTTTTGAATGCCTGGGTGGGAAAATAGTGGTGGTGACCAGGAACAGCTGATCTGAGGCAGTACAAGTGCTTTTACCATTCTGTGGAATGATACTCAAATTCTCCATGGGTCATATCAAAATCCATAATTTAGCCCCAAATTCTGCCCTCAAGTTATACACAAATATATGCTGTATACCTGTGTATGCCTTTTTTTGGTAGATGCAGAGGTTAATATTCCATTTCTCTCTTTGTGACAACTGACTTACTTTATAGTTTTTGACTCCATATGGAAGAGGACTGCAGAAGTGTAGATGATATAATTGATAGGCATTTCTGTTATTTTCCCCACCCATGTACCCAATTCTCCTGTGGTCATGGGTGTCTTTCGGTAGAAGCTTTATAGTAGGACTAGGAGGTGGTAGATGGCATATTGGGGCTGGGCTGTGGCGCAGGCTGGTAAACAACTGCTGCAATAAATCACTCTGACCATGAGGTCATGAGTTCGAGGCCAGCCCGTGGCGGGGTGAGCACCCGTCAATTAAAAAATAAAATATAGCCCCTGCTCGTTGCTAACCTAGCAACCCGAAAGATAGTTGCATCTATCAAGTAGGAAATAAGGTACCACTTATAAAAAGTGGGGAGGCAAGTTTAACTAATTTACAACGTTGGAATGAGGAAGTGAGGAAGTGCCATCAGAGTGGATGAAGGTTAACTTGCCTCTGTGTCTGTCTGTCTGTCTCTGTCTCGGTTCGATGTGTTTATGGGCATTGAATGTTTGCCCTATATGTACATAATGTGATCCACCCTAAGTCCCCTTCGTGGTGAGAAGGGCGGAATATAAATACTGTAAATAAATAAAATAAATAAATATTGCAGTTATTGCATGTAAAACTATTTCACTATGCTGATTCTGGCAAGGTTGTAACCATGCTGTGCATAAGTGTTGTCAAAAGCAGCCTCAGGAGATTTTTTTCCAGTATCATATGGAGTTTTCTACATACAAAACCTGCCTTTATACACAGTACAATTTCTTAAGTGAAAATTACAACATATATTTTACTAGAATGTTGCTACAATAAATCACTGTTCTGTGTACAAAATCACAACTGACATACAGTTTCATGCTGCTTAAATGGCCTCATTGTGTAAGTGAGTCAGCTTTTGCTTAAGTTGTGTTTATTATTCATAAGGAAGTGCTACAAATAGGAGTATTCTTTTCAAATTTGCATGAGACACACACAGCCTTGCATGTTTTGAGTATACCATGATAGCAATTCTGAAGCAACCTTCCAGGGACTTATTATAAATCTGCATCTATGAGTATTTAAACCCTTGAAATGCTTGAATGATTGATAGAAGCCTATTTTTGGTTGGTTGTTTATAGAATATAGCATATCACTTGGGTGATATATGCATTCACTCACAAACAACAGACAATGAATTCTAGACTGAGTTTTCTTTTTAGGATGCTATTTTATTTTTAACAAAGAAATACAGGTTAATAAATTATTTCTCAGTGATTCACCTCTGCTGTGTAATTATTGTCTCCTGGTGTGATATTTTGATACTGATTTCTGTGCTTGTTTAGTGGGGCTAGTCCCTTGCAAATACATATTATAAAGATTTATGTCTGCTGTTTATGATAATGTTTTCAATAGTGTTTACTACTCCTTATTGTGTTTATTATATTTTATTCCCTGCTTTATGGAATAACATTATGGTTTGAATATTTATTTATGAAAGACGAAATCTCTGAGGGTTGTATTATTGATGTGGAATTTTACTACTATTCAGTCAAAGATTGCTAATAAAATATGCCATTCGGCTTTTTTGTTTTAATTGAAAGGTTTTTAACTCCAAAAACTTAGTATTTCTGTGGAAATAGAAAGATTCCAATACGAACAGAGATTTGATTAGGTTTGTGACCTGTAATCAGAATATATAACTACATAGGTGGGTATAGCATGCAATGCCACACTATGGTGCTTGCTGCCACCAAAATATATATTTCTTTGCTGCCACCAAAATATCATATATGCCACCACTCACCAGAGCCAGCACACAGAGAAACCCAAAAATGGAGGGAAACTGTCTTATGGAGCGATGGTTAATAAGCAGACAGGGCACCTCTTTATTATGATGAACAGAAAAGCACACTGGAAACTTGAAATGAAGTAAAAACAGAAATTGTGGTGTTTATTTGCACTTGAATAAAAAGGTTGTGTATTGGTTACAACAAAATAACAGGCTTTGCTTTAACAGAGAATGGTACTTTAACTTGAGTTTCTTAAAAAATATGTTTCCTCACAAGGAATATAAACAGGCCTTTAAACCATTGAGACCTCTGTTCCAGAGGCTCTTAACAGAAGCACTCTAACCCTTAGAGGCTCACCACAGTTCTTAGCACTTCTCCCTGAAGGCTGCTCTTTATCATTAGAATAAACAATGAAAATTTAAAAGATGTTAGTTGGAATGGACCTATAGATATAGGTGGGATCCCACTAGTTTAATTTACCTACACTATTTGGTCTAGGAATAGTTTCTTGCTGCTGAATTACTTTAAAGATGAGATTTCTTTGCTAAATACAGATTAAATACATGATTACTCTAGGAGAAAAAGACCTGAGAATTTCTGCTTTCTTTATTGCAATTCATGTGATATACACATGAGAAATTATTACCCTTTCCCAGAAGTTGTATTGTGGCTTTCAACACTTACATACTCTTCAGACACTTAAAAAAAGAAAAAAATATATAAATAAAGTATAAATAGACTACACTCTCTCTCCGAGGGGATTCAGGGCGGTTTACATGCAAAAAGGCAAACATTTGAAAAGATGGCAAAGCAGTAAAGCAGACTATGATGAGAGAACAAATAAACCTATTTAGTCTTGTGGATTTTTTTCTATACCGTGCAGGACCTTTTCTTAGAGTGTTTTTATCTTCAATTTTCATAAACTAAATGGTCCTAGGTTTTTTCTTTATATAAAATTGATGGGACCATGCTTTTCATTCTTTTGAGACACAAAGCATCAGTTTATGAAACCTGAAGTGCAGAAGGACACAGAGGAAGGAACAATTTTGAGGAGAACAAGCCAGCCATGTCTTCTACTCTATCTCTAACCTGTTTGTTTTTAAGAGCAATAATTAAAATATAATTTATCTGCTGGTTATACCTGTCAGTATAGGTTAGCTTAAATATGTTCTAGTATACAGCGATCTATGGCATATTTGTCACTTTTCAGTTTTTATAGAAGCCTAACAACAGTACAGTGCTTAATGCACTGTTTTGTGCAACTACATCAAGACAATAATGAAGTTTTTTTATAACACAGGAAAAGATCCTGCACTGTATAGAAAGAAATCCACAAAACAATAGATGTTTATTAGTTCTCTCATCATAGTCTGCTTTACTATCTTTTTGTTTGAAGAAAAAGCATTTATATCCTTCACAAAACAATCCATCAATAATTTTCTCCAGTGACACAATGGGATAAACCCTTGTGCTGGCTGAACTGCTCACCTGAAGATTGGGTTGCTGACCTGAAGGTTGCCGGTTCGAATTGGTGAGACAGGGTGAGCTCTTGTCTGTCAGCTCTAACTTGTGAGGACATTAGGGAAGCCTCCCAGCAGGATGGTAACACATCTGGGAATCCCCTGGGCAACCTCTCTGTAGACTGCCAATTCTCTCACACCAGAAGCAACTTGCAGTATGTTCTCAAGTTGCTTCTGATATTATAAAAAATAATAATTTTCCAGATTTTTCTTTTCATTTTTTCTTTTTTTTTCAACAGTAGCTTTATATCTTTATAGCTTTTAAGTTACTTTTTGTTGTTAATGGAATTGAATTTTATCACCTGTCTTTTGCTGCCTTAATGGCCAAGAAAGTCCTCAAATGGCAAAGAAAGGTAGTAGCTTTCTCCTGATGATCTAAACTGACAATAGAAGTAACTTCTGAGACAAAATGTAGCCTGTAATTCTGACATTCTCACTTTTCTTTTGCACGATTCTTAAAAATGTCTGTGAAAAAGCTTCTCCAAGAAGTTGGACCTTTAAAAAAATTCAAACTTCAGTGCAGTATGTTAAAGTTCATTATTATGGACTTAACCATAACATCTCAAGACCTTTAGCCAGATTAATTAAAAGAAAAGCTCACCAAAATACAGATATTCACAGGAACTTAATTATTGTACTGTCTAATGTTATTGCGTTTTTATGTCTCTTTATTAAGGACAACCAGCAATTACAGTTCAAATAATGATTACTTTCCTTCTCATTGCAGCTTGAATAAGCATTGTCAAACACTGGAAACAAACTTTAATCCCCATGGAAGACTAATACGAAAAAGTTTGGAAAAATTATTACACAACATGAAAATGATTAAAGGACTTTGTTTTCTTTTTGTGCTTTTATCACATCTTGGTGTTTGTCTATATGAGTCTAATGACATGTACTTACTGTGCAGTTGATTCTGACCTACCTCATTTTGCAATTTTAGGTGGTTTTCATAGGGTAAATCAGGTTGCTCTGGTTTATCTTCACTTTAAGAAAATTTGAGGGTGCTTTGGAATTTGATTGAAATTCTGGAGCAGTATCACACCTTCCGCATAATGCAGATAGTGGGTTGAATCAGACTGATCCAGTGTCCACATGTGCCACTGCCACAATCCTTTTTCCTCTGCACTCATAAACAGGAAAGGGGATGGATCAGGCCTGTGCCACTACCGTGGCCACTTTTAGATGACTACAGAGCTCTCTGTGAGAGTTCCCGGACATTGTAGGCACCACTTGTTGTGGCAACATGACCAGGAAAAAGGTCACACTGAGCCTTGGAGCCATTTGAGAATGGTGATGGAGACATATTTATTTATTTATTTAAATTATATACCGCTCTTCTCCTCCAAGGGGACCCAGAGTGGTCTTACATAATGGCAAGATTACCGCCACATATAATACAAAATATAGTAAAAACCAACAATTGTAAACACATGTAAAAACCAATATCATACTCAATTAAAACAGTAAAACACGGTGTGACTGTTACAACAGGGCCAGTAGCATTGGGCCAAACGTCAGAGCCAGTCTGTATTCAACTTTACATTAATCCAACGAATACATCAGGTTATATCAACTTGTATCCTAAAATGGGCCAAAAGCTTGGGCCCACATCCAGGTCTCCAGCTGCTTCCTAAAAGACATGAGGGAGGGGGCTTCCCTAATCTCCTTTGGCAAGGAGTTCCACAGCCACAGAGCCATCACCGAAAAAGCCCTGTCTCTCGTCCCCGCCAAACACACCTGTGACGGCAGCAGGACCGAGAGCAGGGCCTCATCCGAAGATCTTAATCTGTGGGGCGGCTCATAAGGGGAGATATGTTCAGAGAGGTAAGTTGGACCAGAGACATTTAAGGTTTTGTAGGCCAAAGCCAGCACTTAAAATTGTGCCGGAAGCTAACAGGCAGGCAGTGGAGCTGCTTCAACAGAGGAGTTGTATGCTCCCTGAATGGCGCTCCAGTTAATAACCTGGCTGCAGAACATTGGACTAATTCCAGCTTCCGAACAGTCTTTAAAGGTAGAGCATATTGCAATAGTCCAAACGAGATGTAACAAGAGCGTGGACCACCATGTCAGGCTTCCTAAGGTATGGGCGTAGTTGGCACACAAGTTTCAGTTGTGCGAAGGCCCTCCTGGCCACCACCGAAACCTGGGGTTCCAGGCTCAGCGATGAATCCAGGAGGCCCCCCAAACTGTGAACCTGCGCCTTCAGAGGGAGTGTGACCCCATCTAGCACAGGCTGTAACCCTATGCCCTGTTCAGCCTTACGACTGACCAGGAGGACCTCCGTCTTGTCTGGATTCAACTTCAATTTGTTCACCCTCATCCAGTCCAACACAGCAGCCAGGCACCAGTTAAGGATCTGGACGGTCTCCTTGGAAGCTGGAGAAAAGGAGTGATAGAGTTGGACATAATCTGCATACAGATGACACCGAACTCCAAAACTCCGAAGATAATGTGAGGGTTCAGTGGGGCCAGTGTGTTCTCAGCCTGCTTTGACAGCTGGTTTGGGATGGTGCAAGAGATTGTCTCCTGGACCAGTACAAAGGATTTTTGACCTGACTCTGGCCCTGGATTAACCCACTGGTGTAGCTGAAGTCTAACACAAACATTTTTTAAAAAAAGAAATCTCAATGCATCTCTTCACATTATAGAACATTGTAACATAGGTCACACTTCCAGTCCCCACGAAAATTCCCTGAATTGGTTTCCTTTTATCTTTGGACAACCCCACAATTCTTAAAACACTTCACAGATATGCTCTGTCTGAGTTTATTATTTTAATTATGGTTTTATTTTATAACAATGAAATACTATATAAAGGAGGGAATTATTTATTACTTATTGGTTATGTAACTATTCCTTCTAAAGTATGCTTAAAGGGAAACAGCCACCATGAAAGAGCAAGGTTTTTCCATCCCTTTTTTTGTTTGTTTTTTGTTTTGCATTAGTGGAAAAATTGCATTGGAATGGTTTGAGTAATGAATTAGGATTCTAAGAGACTTTGCAATATGTTTCTTACTGATTGTCAACATTTACCAATGGAAACACTGTGTCATGGCAATAGTGAAGTGAAGGACAGGTGGGCTGAATGGGAATGTGATATTTGTGTTTCCTTAGCCTTAGACATCATCTGATCTTTATTTAGTAGAAAGATGGGTTAAACCTTTCTTGGAGAGTTAAAGCCATAGGGTGCTTCTACTGCTGGAATGAGCTTGACCTCTGCAGGGTAAAGACTGGAACAATTGCCCCTGCCTCCTTCAGTCCTCCCTGCAACCTAAATCCTCCCTGGAACTGGCACAGTGATAGATTTAGTCCTTAGAATTTAACCGCTTAAACACAGTTTATTCTCTGTGCATGATTTCATATTTGGCAAGGGAACATATTGGACATGAGCCAGAAATAGAGTGAACAGAAGAAGAGAAAGCAGAAGCTGAAAGTAAGACATTTAAAAATGTATTTGAAGCACATATTTGGCTTCTGGAAAGTATCATTTTCTGCCTTAATCTAGCTTCTATAATGTCCTGGCTTTTAAAACAAACCCTATTAGGAATTCTTTAGAAAGGATGGAGATTACTTTCATGAAAAAATGTGTGCAAATAACAGCTAAGGTTGTCCAAACAGGAAAAAAAAGAAGTGGCAAGCCAGAAAATTATACCTGAGTCTGCCAGAAGGTAAAATCCACTTTTACATTATCACTACATCCACAACATGTATTTTTTTCTTTTTGACTAGGACTTCATATTTGCAGAATAATTTCTTGAAACTCAAAATATATGCTAGTTTTACCAAGGGATGAATCTCAGCCAATGAATTTGTAATGTTCTTCTAGTCATATCCAGATAAATACAGCATTTAGTTACATAAGATTGCATGGCTTCTTCCTTTTAAATTTGATGTGTTTGATGAAACTAGGGTGTGCAAAACTGCTTACCTCACAGGAATAATCTATTTCAGTTCTTCCATGAGTTTTTTTAAATTTCTTTCCAAATATAAGTTCTCAGGAATACATTTGGTTGGAAGCATTCTTTGATTTTTGACTTAACTTTATTATCCAGTTTTGTTTTGCCATTTTTACTTTAAATCTCAAGTTTGGAAGAATAGTTGCTTAAAAAGCAACTCTGTCAACTCCAAATTCACTTTAGATATGGGTTTGTTTATTATAACATGAATGGTCAACTGAATATCACCACAGCCATTTCCCCTATCATCACAGGAATTCAGTAGCATGATATCAGCTGCAAAATTTACAATTATTGCATTGTAAAGAAAAAAATCAGTTGGGAGGATTTGGGTAGCATTGGATTATCTTTTAAACAGGATGCATGCTATCCATACAATTTGTTTAAGATCAGAAATAGACTTTATTTTTCCTTTGCCACTGAGATTATTGGTTGCAAGAGGACTTCTGAAAGTACTTCTGGAGCCCACATATAACCCATGAGCCACATATAGGTGCCCTACATTTAATCACCCAAAGTACATCTGCCTTTTCTCTATGTTCCAGGTGTATATTCCTAAGAGGGAAATAGATGGTGCTTTGCAGGTAGGGGTAACAGAAGAATTAAAATTGAATTGATTTGCTCCAAAGGGACATTTCCCTTAATGTAGCAAACAAGCACAGGAGACAAAAACTGAATTCATATTGCAATGGCATAAACATTAAGACTGGTTCAAGTGACTGCTTGACAGACAAAACATTTAGCAAGTAATGAAGATAAATATTAAATAACCATGATAGTGTAATGTTTTGAGTGTTGGACTGGAACTCCAGGAACTCCAGGGTTTGAATCCTTGCTCACTGTGTGACCTTGTGCAAGTCATAATCTCCCAGACTCAGAGGAAGGCAATGACAAATATCCTCCTAAAAATCTTGCTAAAACACTTTAAGGAAAGGATTTCATATGTTACCGTCAACCTGTAGTTATAACAGCAAATACTTAGAGAAATAAACGTACAGTGGAAGTAGGGAGGAACAATTCAACGTACAATGACAGTAGGAAGGAATAATTGGTCAACTTATGGTGATGCTATAAATGACAGATTTTGTTATTAATAGCTCATCTTAGCTTCCAATGAGTCATATTTCCAAAATAGAATAGTTTGGTCAATTTATCTTGAAGCTAGAGATCAGGCTTTATTTATTCCAGAATCCTATGTTTGTTGCTGTTTGTTTCTTTGTTTGTCAATGGTCCATTGTACCCGTTATTTTTTCCCCCTCTGTTATCTTTCATAGCTGTAAACAGAAATTGGAAATACCAGCAATGTTTTGTGTTCAGTGATATAAACTTCCAATGAGGTACACTTATCTTCTTCTGCGCTATGGGCCTCTTCATAAAGGCCAGGCGAAGCATCCCATTCCAACTGTCATCGGGGGGGGGGGGGGGGCGGGAGGGAGCAGCGGGGTGAATTTGTTGTCCTGCACACACCACCCTCTTCATGACGCTTTTCCCATCACATGAGGAAAGTGTCACCCTTCCGGCGAAGCCTCTTATGTTGGGGGGAAAGCGTTCAGAGAAGCTTTCACCCTTGCTGGGGGCAGGACTTCTGCTAGAACTCATACAACATTGTGTGATGTCTGTCGTGGGGCTCTATCTTCTAGATGGGGTGCAAGCATCCTAGGACACTGAATTCACCTTGTCTGATGAGGTCACAAGACTGTAGTTTCTATTTGATGAAGACTGAGCTACAGCATACAAAATCTTTTAACTATTTGGATTATTCCATCATCTTTTTTGTCTTTAAAATTATGTAATTGTTTTCATTATTACTTTTGTCTTGTTTTTCAGCTTTAACACACTTTTTGTACTTTTAAAATTAATTTTGTCAATACTTATTCCAAGGCTTTGTTATTTTCTGCTACTATTATGATGTAATCTGCGTATCTTGAATTTGTGTGTTTTTTATTTTATAAAATCTTCAGATTACTTCCTTATACAGGAGATTAATGCAATTTTCCAATATTTCTTACAATTCCTTGTGTTCTCTTGTTATAGGGTTGGAAACTATATCAAGCCCTTCCAATGTGCGAGCCATTGTTTCACTTTCCAAATTTGTTCAAACATTTCTGTAAGAATTTGGACATATTCCATCTGTTTAGCTTGAAAAACTTCTGTTGGCATGCTACCTGTTCCTGGTGTTTATTTCTTCCAGATACCTTAAGAGCAGTGTCCACTTTACTTCCTAAAATTACTGGTTTTCCTCTAAATTTCCTGTAGGCTAACCTACAGTACATTCAAACCGCCCACCTGTTACTCCTATAATGTACTAGTGTTGCTCACAGGGCTCCGGCAACGACAGAGAATATCATTACCAAAGAATGATTTCTCTCTTCAACCTGACCTGACCCTTTTGGCAAAAGGAAAAGTTATTTTTCTGCTTTTCAGAAGGATTCAGGGCCTGAACTTTTCAATCTACCTGGGACAAGGCTTTGATTGTAGCAAAGGCAGACTTGTTCTAGAGGCTATATAGTTGGTGATTTCTTCTTCAGTGCTCAGAAACCTTGATTTAGCATAATTTGAGCTGGGTTTGACAATTATTTTACATTTTTCTCATTCCCATTTTTATATATCTCTTTTGGGAGAAAATACTGTTTTTTCTCCTGTTGTGACTAAAACTGATTCCTATTCTTATTACCCAGCTCCCCCCCTCCCCAGTATTGGAACACAAATGGCTAAAAAATAAAAAAATGAACCAAGAAGTAAATATTAAAATAAAATTAAACTAATTTAATTATTAAAACAATTCAGTTAAAATATAGTTTATAAAATCAATAAAAGCTGCTAAAAGTTATTCAGCACCACCCTAGGCTATTACTTTTTCAAAGGCCTGTCTGAATAAAAAATGTTTGGCCTAATGTTGGAGGGACAATATATAGGCCATTCTGGCCTCTGTGAGAATAGAGTTCCAGAGCCCAAGGGCAGTCACCAAGAAAGCCCAGTCTTGTGTTCTCACCAACTATGCTTGTGATTATGGTGGGACTGAGAAATGGGTCTCTATTGATGATTTCAGGTCTCATGCCAACTTATAGAGGAGGATACAATCAGTAAAATAGCCTGGACACGAGCCATATATCTTTGGTGAAATATTCAGTGTATATGGCTTGGTGTTTGTAGATAATCAGAAGCATTTCCATAAAAGTATGGGCCAAAGCAGATTAATTCCCATTGGCATGAAGTAAAATACTACAGATATGCTTCCTTCCTCCCTGCTCCATACTTTTCTGGCTCCTCTCAAAGTCTTGAGTTCTGCCCTGTACTGCACTGCAGCAGATCCCAGTATATCCCAGATCCAAGAGCAAAATCAGCTCTGCCAAATACAGAGTGCACTGTAGACATCTGTCCTTGCCCCTTTTATATTACATGAGTTGAGTGAGGGGACAGCCAAAAGATGATCCAAAGGCATGGCTAGTGCACATCTCTCCTGGAAATGGGGGGGGGGGGGACAACCCCACAGAATGATTTGAGGTCAGATTCTGTGGTTAATGTAACCTTCATGCCCTCAAACCAGTTCCAGACTTGCCAGTCTGCTCATTTGAATTGTGAAACCCAAACTGGTTCCAAGTTGCATTTTAGTATCAGTGTAGATGTATCCTAAGTCTAAGTCCTTAAACTAGTCCAACCAGGTTATCGTTGACTCCACATCCATCCCAGTATCTAAATTTTGCTCTTGTATAGGCTTTCATGTGATCACTCATTGTGTGAATGATGCTGTGTGTAGTTTGGTCTGTGAGTAACAGCGAGAGATACTGTGAAGAATTTTCAACAGACACCATTCTAAACTGCTGAGATTTACATATGTAAAAAGCCAGGTAATCTAATCTTGTAACAAAAGATGTGCTGAGGATGTGGTATGATGAAAGTGTTATTCATTAATTTGCACAGATACCACATTATAAAATCCCAGAGTTAGAGGCGTGAAGAGAGCTACTAAGCTGATTAAGTTATTCAGTGTGACTGACTATGCAGAGAAATACTAGTAGTGTTTTAAGAATTAAAATTTAAGTAGTAAAATCCACTCCATAAAATCACAGTAGTGAAGGAGATAAAGGTTTAATTTTTTTGTATTCTTTTATCTATCATAAAACAGACAAACATGTAGAGGCATCGTGATTTTTTTTAAAAAAAAACAAACCCACAAATCATTGTTTAAGCTCCATTTTTAGGATACAGTATTGCACAAGTTTTAGTTTTGTCATCCAAAACAGAATCACTTTTCTAGATTAGCTAAGCTATTCAAGCACTTGAAAATGAACTGAAAAAAATCAATGTTATATTTATGGAAATTCAGTTGTGGAGACGCCAAGGTTGGGAATTAATACCTTCATATCTGCTGCTCTGTGTTTTGAGACACCAAATATTATGCTGTCTAAAAGTTTAGTATTCTCTGCCTTTTCATTTACCTGGCCCATCTAGATTAGTAATTGAGTATTGTAAACCAAAAGGGACTCAAAGAACCATTTTGTACCCATTTAAAATTAAATTTTAATATGTAATTCCCAAGCTCAGTTGTACTCTTGAATCCTTCAGTTGTTTTTGTTCCAGTGTGCAAATCTTTTGCTCCTGGTTTGTTTTTTGGTCCTGACTTTTGGCATGTTTCTTATTTTTGACTCCTGCTTTGTCCTTTAGTACTAAATTAGTCTTTCATCTTGACACTTATCTCATACCATGTGTCCTGGTTCCTGGCTTTTGGATTTCCTCACATTTCTTCCCAAAGACTATCCTTGGTACTGCTATTCTTGGGACACTTCCTGTTTATCAGGCGTCATTTATTCAGTTAATTCTTAAACAAAGAAGTAGGCCTTCAGTTACTCCATCCTTGCATATAAAAGAGAAGCATTCAAAAGTTTGTTCACTACTAGTTGAAAACATGAAAATGTGTGCACCTTTCTCTCTGTATGTGTAAAGCTTTTATTTGTGTGTGAAAATGGCATAAAGTACAATGTTTTAAATGTATTGTCTACATGACACTATAGCTTATTGGAGCTATTCTGAGTTCAAACTGTTGTTTTATATACTAGTGGTTTTATTTTGTCTTGTACTGTGTGTTTATTTTATGCATTGTTTTAGGCACCTTGTGCCATGTTTAAGCCACCTGAGCCCCTTCGGGAGATGGAGGCAGGGTACAAAAATAAAGTTATTATAAGTTATTATCATTATTGTCAACAGCTTTCACGGCCGGAATCTCTGAGGTGCTCTGTGGTTTTCTGGTTCTATGGCTGAATTCTAGAAGCATTTTCCCCTGATGTTTCACCTGCATTAGTGGTTAGCATCTTCAGAGGATCTCTGAAGATACCAGCCACAGATGCAGGTGAAACATCAGGAGAAAGTGCTGCTAGAAAATGGCCATACAGCCCGGAAACCACACAATACCCCTAAAATGTCTTTGTAAATAATAATAATAATAAATGCAATGTTGGATGTATGTCTCTCGCTCTGTGTTTTGTTTTGTTTGATATTAATGTGGGAAGGGTGGGTATAGAGATGAAAAACCTCCCAGCAGTTGACCTATCTTAACCTTTCTGAGAACAAGAAAATTCATGAGTAATGTTCAAATCTATAGTCTTCAAAAGTTCAAGCAATTGTTATTGGTAAATTGTTTCTTTCCATGGGAACAAATTCTAGGCTTATTGAGATGCAGTCCCATTAAGCCTGCATTGGGAGATGAACATATTGCATAGCTTTGACCAACATTGGTTACATGACATACCTACTGAGATACTAACACCCCAAATCTGATGCACTAAGTGAGGTCATAAAATTCTTCTGCCATCGGCA
The DNA here is from genome assembly GCF_035594765.1 of Anolis carolinensis. Lineage (NCBI taxonomy): Eukaryota > Metazoa > Chordata > Lepidosauria > Squamata > Anolidae > Anolis > Anolis carolinensis. The sequence continues at coordinate 238,297,537 of NC_085842.1, forward strand.
GGTGCTAGAAGGGAATATATTTCCAACATTGCAGAGGTAATAATGTAGAAGGAGGTAAACTAAACATGTGGAAAGCCACCTTGTTGTGATGAAAGCTCTATGACATGTGTGAGTGGATTAAAGAGATGAGAAATGCTAAGGCATTTGATCATTTTCATGCAATGCTTTTCTTCTTCAGATTGTCTCATAAGCAAATGCTCAACTTAAGCATGGGCATTAAAATGCACAGTAAAATTTTTGCATAGGTATAATTAGAGCAAATATAGAGTTGGTGGGAAATGAATTCACCCATAGGCATGCTACTTCCTTAAAGTTTCATTTTTAAAAAGGGAAACTATTTTATCTCCATTACTTTTCTATATATTTGCCCCAGGAAATACAAAAAGTGTTGAATCAACTGCTAAACGAGGTCCTATTGGTTTACTTATGACTAAATGGCAGGCAAAAAGTTTAAAGACTGGATTTTTTGCTCAGAGTTTAGAATTACTGCTCCATGCTTACATGCATAATTAAATTGGAAAGAAATTATACCTAATAATATTTTGCTCCTTTGTTTCAATGTGTGTATGGTGGGTTTTCTGTATAATTCCAGGCCACGTTGACTTGAGATAATAGGGCTCAATAGATGCAAGTATGTATGTGTTTGTTTCCCATTGTGAAATGTTTGGATTAACTTGTTAGGAGCTCCCAGTTAGCTGTATGAAAATAAACTGCTCTCATCTATCTCCAAAAGCCTCAAGGTGTAAAGCACATGTTCCCTTTGCAAGATTTCTCTTATTATGATTATTATTTCTTGCCCTGACATTGGCAGCCTTTCAGATTCTTTCATATAGCTAGACACCAGGAGTGACCCTAGGTTTTTTCAGTATGTAAGCAAACCTAGGGCCGCACGCCCCCCCCCCCCCGAAATTATTCCCCCCTCCCCAAACTTACCGCCAGCAGTGGCGGCGACCATTGGGTCGCTCTCCGTGGAACAAGGAAGTACTTGGCCCAATGGTCGCCACCACCTGCCGCTGACGCTGACGCTTCAAGTATCAGAAAGGGCTGTGCCTGAAGCTGCAGCTTCATGGGCCTCAATGAAGAACCGGGCCTGCTAGACACTGACAGCCATATCTCCTAAGTGTCATTGATGGGTGGCAGGAACACTTCTGATACCCCCCTCTCTCTTTCTCTCTTCTTCCATTTATTTTATTCACTTAAGTAGCTGTAATATTATTGTTCTAGCTTCTTGAAAATGCCCCTCTGTCTCTACAGTGTAAAACACAGAGAAAGAGAAAAAACCTAAACACAATCTATATAAAGAGTGGAAAAACAAGGAAGATATAAACCGAATATACATCGCAAGCATAATCCTGTATGCCATTAGATAATAAATCCCTAATAATTTTATGTCACTGATAAAATAGGAAAAAATAGACTGTCTGTTCCCACCTCCATCCTCTGCTTATCAAGTGGCTCTGGCACCCTCCCTCCTGCCCCCAGAAAACTGCTGCAGGAGGTTTTCAACAAGGATATTATTAGAACTTGAGATTCCCACTAGCTACCCAATAAATAAAATAAAATAATGCTTGGGAACTATGTCAGCATATCAGGAAAATCTAAAGACTATGATAAGACATAATGTAATACTTTGCAAAGATAGTAAGTATGAATTTATCTCCTCTGTCTCTCCTCTGTGATATCATGGAGTTTCTGACATAGAATTATAGGGAAAAAGAACATAAACTAACAAGGATGGTGGCAGGAAGTTTTATTGTAAGAAAATGCAAAAATCATCATCTTTAATTATCCTATTAACATGTTAAGTGGGACTGAAACATATGTTTTCTGTAACTGTTGGATTAAGGAACATATACTTGCTTGGAGCCATTGTGCATTCTTACCACTAAGGAAAAGTCCAGGTGTTGGGAATTAGTGCCTAAAGCATAAGTGGCACTTGGAGCACCAATCTGGTCAAAAACAGTCGCTGAAACCATGTTTCCCTGTCATTTCTTGATGTGAGGTCTGAAAGAGTTGATTTATATTTATGCTAAAGCTTGAAATAGATAATTGCAGATAATTGCCACAATTATCATATGATTTAATTCCTATTAGCAGTTGAGGTTTTGGGTTGGAGGAGCATACATGAATAGGAAGTATAAGATTCTTTGGGCTGCCACATGCTGGTTGGAGTCTATATAACAATGTACGCAATTTTCAGAATCTGACATATTGCAATATTTTGCTGCCCCTTGCTGGAATACAATATATTGCAAGGCTTTCAAGATTATTTTTATGGATCATGTTATGTGAGTAAAGCCAACATTACATTATATTTCAATGACACATCTCAACAATGGGAGAGAGTGGAAAGTTTTGGATGTTGGACCATCTTTGTGGTTGCAGATTGACTGTATAATATTTGTCCATATTCTGAATGTGTGTTTGGGAAGAAAGTAGAAGCAACTACACATATGAACTATAGAGCCAGGATTTTCAAGATGGAACTTGATATTAAAAGATAATATTTTTAGACATGGACTCTCAGATCTGGCTCTTCAGCCTAAGGTTACATCATAGGCTTCTAAAGTTTCTTCTGTTGATTCCATTGGTTGGTATAGGTAGGAGAGACTGAACATCATGACATTTATAATATGGTGAACTTCTTCCTCCCTTGGAACAGCTACATCTGAAGTACCACAATTTTCATAGAACAGCAGTGCATCAGAGGGATTGTGGAAAAAATGGTAACTCTAAAGAAACACTCAGAGCAGTTGTCAGAAGTAGATCATGCACTACTAGCATCCAAGTATTGATGGAAGCACATCGATTCTTTCCTCTGTGGGTGGCATCGCTGAACTCTGATGACATTAGCATATCACCTTATTCCCCATCTACTCAATTCTTATCTGATTGCAGTCTCAGTACTGACCTATTTTATTGTCAGGTATTGCTGTCGAAGAACTGAATATTAAGTCTCTTTTAAAGATGACGTTATATGCTCCTAATCTATAAATTCCATAGTTGTCACTAAAAAGGAAGCACTGGTTTACATATACAGTACTTGACTTCATATAGTAGGGCATCCTTCAAATTAAAAAGATGCCAGATTGAGAACTAAATTAACCAAAGTGGATGTCAAAACTGAAGATTGTTTTTTCCATGAAGAAGATTAAATATGAGATACAAATGCAAACAACATGCTTTCAAAAACATACATGTATCCTGAATCATTTCATATAAGGATCACTTTATGGTAAAGAGATGAGGGAAGAGATGAGGGAGGCATAGATTTGTGAAGGTCACTTTCAGATTCTAATCATACTTACTATTTTTTTCAAGGCTTTTTGATCCTATTGCTTTAGAGCCAGAATTTTTTAAAAATATATATATATATGAGGAGTATTTTGGAGTCAAATAAATTCTAAACTAAATCAGGCTGAACAGATTTTTTGAGACTGCTCTGAAGTAGGCCAAATCTATATCAGAACATTTTTGAAGATTTGTTAATAATTTTGGTTCAGAAGGTCACAGTAATGCAGATAAAATGGGATACATTTCTCATCAATTTTAGGAAAACACTAGAGTGGAAAGAGTGGCATGTTAATGTAGTTTTCTGACTTCTTTTCATGCTGCATAGATTTTCCAAAGCTCTCCAGTCCTAGTCTTTTTCATGTTTCTTCTTTGAACTGCAGGACCAAGTTTTAGTAGATGGTATGGAACCTTAAATGAATCCTTCTTTCTCTTTTTTGAATATTCCACATCATCACTTCAGTGCCAATTAAGTAGGAAATAAATATTATTAAGAAAGTTTTTCTCTCATTAGAAATTTTTGGTCTTTATTTTTTTTCTGAAACTTTGTAGATTTCCTGCCTAGGAATATCTCTGTAACAAATACCATTTTAATACATATTGCTTTAAAAAATATGAAGTCCACCATAAAGTTAGACAAAAGCAAGTCATGCCTATCTTCCAATACAAAATTCGAAAACATCCCTTCTTCTTAAAATCTGCAGCTATTTTTCCAAAAGCAAGCAGGGCTACCTCCAATTTCTGTATCCTTTTCAAAAGCTGAGAACAAGAATGTATAGGGATGTGTGCTTTCTTCTATTTTTAGCTATCTAAAATGAAATGTTTACTCTTGATCTAAACTTTGTGTACCTACCTTTCTGAAACTAAGCTGCCTTGAGCCCCCCCCCCCAAGATTCCAGGACAGTTTCAGAAAAAGCAGAGTCCATTGTAGCCCCCCCCCCCATACACACACAGAGAGAAACACACTAAATAATCCATAATGGGGGCTGCCTAAAATCAGAAGACCATGGCTGGCCAGAAGGGAGCTAACTGACACCTGAGAAACTTAATTGATCACCTCCACTTTTAATGACACTTTCGCTTTTAAAAAAATTGTATGGCTCCTGTGCACTGATGCGCATCTCTGCAGGAAAATTCAATCTGCATAGAGTCGTGAGGCCAATGTAATCACTGTAATCATACTACTTCCAGGCATGGCAGTCTAACCACTTGCACAATGAAACCAATTCCTCCCAAACCAGTTCCAAGTTACATTATAATGTCAGTATAGATGTGCCCTAACAGGATTGTGGGTGGGCTTGTAAAACAATTGACTGTGCTAGGCACCACATGTAAGTAAATTTTTAGAATTTTTTTTAACCCCGAAAACAACTGAAACCTAATCAAGTTTATCTGAATGTTGTCAGACGTAATCCCATCCTAAGCTGTTACTATTTCTACAGGAGTCTTGTAGTTCTGACTAAAAGGGATCCAGTTTGCATTTAAAGTCAGATTGGGAGGCCTCTATATTGGTGTGAGCAAAATTGACATGCTTTCTGAATTATTAAATTATGTTCTGATCTGAATCTTGTGGTTGGTGCATACCCCATTCTGTATGTACGGAGAAATTATTTTTAGGCCAAAACGCACAATGTGGCCAATGCTTTTCCAAAATACCTTGCACTGAAAATACTGATAGCATGCAAAGATGGATCAATTGATCTTATTTTTGAACAACTATGCAGGGTCCTTTAATATGCAAATATATATTGTTTCCCCAACTTCTAAAAGAAAATTAGATGGCAAAGGAGATTGAAATATTCTCCTCAAAGGATGTACTGTAACTTGGAGAGAGGAAAAGAAGACTCATCAACCTTCACATATTTATTACTGGTTTTACTTACTATTAATACCCAGGGAAATTAAGGAAATTTTATCAGCCCAATTCTTCTGGCTGCCTTGGAAACCAGGGCTCCATGAGAGAGGGGTGGCCTCCTATACTCCTATGAAACGACACTTATTTTCTGGTTTTTATTGAGAACTGCATCCTTATAGATCTGTGTTCTTATGGAAGGTGACATTAAAATACAGGACAGCTGTATTTTAACAACATTTCTCCCCTCCCCCCAACCTTTTCTTTTCTTGCTAAAACAGCATGATACTTTCTGTTCACCCAGCATTATTGAGGCTATCTTTTGATTCCAGTGTCCTGTGCCTCCTGCAGATTGAGTTCAGATGGGAGGAAAAAATAGATCTTTAAATGTGGATTTCAAACAGCTATTTCATACTGATATGCCTTTCTGCAAAGAATCTTTTTCTGCATGTTGCTCTATAAATTATACAGAAACTGACCTCTGCTAAGCTTTGCTTCTAACTTTTTGATAATCCTTGCTAAAAACTCTTTGCGAATGATCAGCTATGGCCTGCACTCTTCTTTCTCAGGCCTCCTTAGATGCAGGGTGCAGTACTAATCTGGCTATTGTTATTTTATCTGAAACTTGACAAGCTTAGTTAAATCTTGATTTTTAAATAAATAAATTTAATGAAGTGAAGCCTTATGAGGTCTGACTAAAAACAAAATTCAGATCATTTTAAGGTAGAGATGATCAATGAAATTCAGTGGTTTGTGGTAGATCCTATTGACAAAGCCAAGCAGTCTGGGCCAGCTGAAAGAAAGGACTATTCTGCGTTCATAGGTGCATGTGTAAATTCAAACATTGCCTCTTCAAAAGTAGTGATGGAAATAATATTAAAATATCCAAGAAATGGTTGAAAGGGATGATTTTCAAGTGGCAAGAAACCTTACTGAGAAGGATTCCTGGATTGACAAGCATTCTCATTCTTTTGAATTTATTCTGTGCAAAATTCAGATACAGTTGTTTACACTGTGTTTTTAATTCTGTTATGCATCTGTTTATTCCTGTATTTTCATCACTAATTCCACATCTTGATCTACATGGAATGGCAGGTAAATGCATTATTATTATTATCAGGAGGAGGAGGAGGAGGAGGAGGAGGAGGAGGAGGAGGAGGAGGAGGAGGAGGAGGAGGAGGAGGAGGAGGAGGAGGAGGAAGAGTAATATACAGAAAACAGCATTTTCCGTGCAGGAAACCGTATTTTCCATGCAGAAAAAAGCTGCTTCCTGAACAGAAAATGCAGAAATGAAGGATCCATTCCATGAAAAATTTTCACAGTTGATTTGCCCTCAGTGCTGTTTTCTGTGTAAAAATAACATATGCACATTTTACATAGAATAAATCTCAATTTGCAAATTAGCTTTGAAAAATGCATGGTTTTAGAAGACTTTCTCTCAATGGTAAGAAAAAATTAACATTTCTCATTGCTTCCTTCAAGAGGACATTTAGTGAGGAATTAGTGAGAAAAGAAAGATGGCGCCGAGGAGGTAGGAGGGTTCCTGTTGAGCTCCGTGGTGAGATTCCTCAAACTTGGACTTTCAATCTGCTCCCCAATTCTCTAACTTACCTTAGTTGCATAGCTACTTATAAGACATCTCAGGGCACAGAGAGGACCTGACAAAGACATCAGTAGTAGCAACTAGGTAGAGAAGGAGGAGAAGGAGAAGGAAGAACGAATTGGGTTGAGCGTGGTGCCGCCATTTCAAACGCGGCCTAGAAACCCTGGAATGTTGATATATGACCGGAGTCCTCGGAGCTCACAGAAAATAAAGATCTAAGAGAGTATATGGTCCCAAGTCATCAAGAGAACCATTACTGAAGACTCTAAATTTAAAATCAGCCCTACCTGCCGTTCTACGAGTCCTGGAGGAGGTCGGAGAGTCTGGGGGGTTGGAGTTGATTGTTGGAACCGGGCTTGTTGCTGAGTGCCTCTTCCCACACCCGGGACTGCTGCGACCGCTGCCTCTCTGTGTTGGAGAGAGGCGGGGGTTTTCAGCAGCGACTGAAGACCCGGACGCGGAGGGATTGAGGGGGCAGCCCACTGAGCTCCCATTTTGCTACCGGGTGTCTCCTCCTGCCCCTGGGATTGTTACGACCGCTGCTCCTCCGTGTTGGGGAGAGGCGGGGGGTCGTCAGCAGTGGAGGATTGTGGGACCTGGCTGGGCCTGTTTGTTTGTTTACACTGGCGGTAAAGTCCAGCAGCCACGGAGCACTTTGGAGAGGCTCTGGTGGGCTTGTGGGGACCTCTGCTGGGCCATTGTTGAACTGGGAGGCGATTGACTGGCCTCAGGGGGTCTCCTCTGGGCCCACCGCATTTCCCCATTAGACTACTGGTGGCTTGCTGATTTCGGAGCAGCTTTTGTGGGCCGCCGTGCTTCTCCGCCGGATCAACTGCTGCGGGTTGCCGGGCGTGAGGCGGCTGCTGGCCCTTCTTGGCCTCCGCAGAGTGCACTAGGCCTGTTGGGGCCTGCTGGGACCTGCCTGGCCCCTGCTAAATTACGCTGAGTCAGCACCGGACCCACTTGAACTGTATTAGGCCCCTCGCCAGACCGGGAGGTGGCTGTAGAACCGAGTTACCACGCGGAGGCCAAAGGAGAACAGAGGCCTCAGAAGACGCAGAGGTAACAATCTCTATCTGGCCACGAATTTCAACTACAGAGACTGTGAAAGCCTTACCTCTGACCCCCGCTTTGTGTGTTTTTAACTAAAAACCATAGTAACAATTTTAAGTTCATATTGAATCTGTGAGTCTACCTCATTGATGATTGATTAACAACGTTACTATTACTACCTCAATGAACTGCTACATGCTGCTAAAACCTTGTCTTTTAGTTGGCACTCTGGATCTTTATGAATTATACTTGAATCAACCCACCCATCAAATATAACAACTATAGCCTATCTGCACCTTAGTTATATCAAATCCTCTCATCCATGTTGCCCCCGCACTCTCTGCACTTTACAATTGCATTTGCACTTTGTATTAGCGGTGGGGGGTGGGGGAGGCTGGAGGATACGAGGATCATAGGGTGGGGAGTGGGAATGGATGGGAAAGGATACTAAGTGCCAATGGGAAAGTAATACATCAAGGAACAGTGCTTAGACCACAGGAAGAGGGGGAGAGAGGACAGTATGAGAGGGGAGGGAGGTGCTCGGGTGGGTGGGGGGCCCCTATAGAGGTGGTGTCAGGGAGGGGGAGATACGGGAAAGGGAGACCTAATTTAATTCGGCCTAGGGTTTGTGGAAGAACATTAGTAGCTTTAAAACGGTCTCCTGACATAGCTAATCTGGGTAACCAGGATGGCGGTCCCTCCAGATTAAAAGTGGTGCTGTTTAATGCCAGGTCTGTAAATGAGAAAACATCATTCATCCAGGATCTAATCCTGGAGGAACATGCAGACCTGGCATGTATTACGGAGACCTGGCTGGACGAGTTGGGAGGGGTCAATCTCACCCAGCTCTGCCCGCCAGGATACTCCGTACAGCACCAGCCAAGATCTGGAGGGAGGGGAGGTGGGGTCGCGGTGGTGTATAAGGATTCTATCCCCCTGACCAGGTGCCCCGTCCCACAGTCGACCATGTTTGAATGTGTCCACCTGAGGGTGGGAGACCGGGACAGATTAGGGATTCTGCTAGTGTACCGACCACCCCGCTGCACTACAGTCTCCCTGCCTGAGCTAGCTGAGGTGGTCTCGGGCCTGGCGTTGGAGTCCCGGCGGCTCATAGTGCTGGGGGACTTCAATGTCCATGCTGAGACCAACCTCTCAGGTGCGGCTCAGGACTTCATGGCCGCCATGGCAACCATGGGGCTGTCCCAACTGGTATCTGGTCCCACCCACAGTGCGGGGCACACACTAGACCTGGTCTTCTGTCAGGGATGGGAGGAAGGTGGCGGTGTGGAGGAGCTCACCATCGCTCCTTTGCCATGGACCGACCATCACCTGATCAGATTTAGACTTACTACGCCCCCTATCCTCTGCAGGGGTGGTGGACCTAAAATGGTCCGCCCCAGGAGGCTTATGGATCCAGATGGATTCCTGATGGCTCTTGGGGAATTTCCCGCCTCCTCGGCAGGTGATCCTGTTGATGCTCTGGTCTCTCTCTGGAATTGAGAGATGACTAGGGCAATAGACATGATCGCTCCGGAGCGTCCCCTCTCGAGTACCCGAGCTAAACCATCTCCTTGGTTCACTGAGGAGCTGGCAGTGATGAAGCGAAAGAAGAGGGGACTAGAGTGTGTGTGACGTTCGGAGCCGAGCAAGCCAAACCGAACACGGCTATGTTCCTATCTTAGGACATATGCCGCAGCAATAGATACTGCAAAGAACATTTTCCTTGCAGCTAATATTGCGTCTGCAAAGAACCGTCCGGCGGAGCTTTTCCGAGTTGTCAGAGGTTTGTTATATCCCGTCCCTCAAGACGGGATCCCTGACAATTCGGCAGCCTGCTGTGAAGCATTTGCTCGGTTCTTTGCGGACAAAGTCGCTTTGATCCGTTCTGACTTTGACGCCATATTAACGGCAGTCTCTGAGGATGTAGCAAGAACACCTGCTTGTCCCGTTTTGATGGATTCATTTCAATTGGTTGAGCTCGAGGATGTGGACAAGATCCTTGGAGAAGCGAGACCAACCACATGCATCCTAGACCCCTGCCCATCCTGGCTGGTGAGAGAAGCCAGAGGGGGTTTGGCCGAGTGGGTGAAGGTGGTGGTGAATGCCTCCCTTCGGGAAGGCATATTTCCAGCGAGCCTAAAGACGGCTGTGATCAAACCGCTGTTGAAAAAGCCATCACTGGACCCCACTCAATTCGGAAACTTTGGGCCTATCTCCAATCTCCCCTACTTGGGCAAAGTTATGGAACGTGTGGTTGCCTCGCAACTCCAGGGATTCTTGGTTGACACTGATTTTCTAGATCCGGTACAGTCTGGTTTTTGGCCAGGGCATGGTACCGAGACAGCCTTGGTCGCCTTAGTGGATGATCTACGCCGGGAACTGGACAGGGGGAGTGTGTCCCTGCTGGTTCTGCTGGACCTCTCAGCGGCCTTCGATACCGTCGATCACAGTATCCTTCTGGGACGCCTCGTGGGAATGGGACTTGGAGGTACTGTTCTGCAGTGGCTCCACTCATTCCTGGAGGGTCGGTCCCAGATGGTGTCACTGGGGGACACCTGCTCGGCCCCACAACCTTTGTTTTGTGGGGTCCCGCAGGGGTCTATATTGTCCCCCATGTTGTTCAACATATACATGAAGCCGCTGGGAGAGATCATCAGGAGTTTCGGGGTGCGGTGTCATCTCTATGCAGATTATGTCCAGCTCTGTCACTCCTTCCCACCTGTCACTAAGGAGGCTGTTCAGGTCCTGAACCGGTGTCTAGCCGCTGTGTCGGACTGGATGAGGGCCAACAAATTGAAATTGAATCCAGACAAGACAGAGGTCCTCCTGGTCAGTCGGAAGGCCGAACAGGGTATAGGGTTACAGCCTGTGCTGGATGGGGTCACACTCCCCCTGAAGGCGCAGGTGCGCAGTCTGGGGGTGATCCTAGACTCATTGTTGAGCCTGGAGCTCCAGGTCTCAGTGGTGGCTAGGGGAGCCTTTGCACAATTAAAACTTGTGCGCCAGCTGCGACCGTACCTTGGGAAGCCGGACTTGGCCACAGTGGTCCATGCTCTTGTTACATCCCGACTAGATTACTGCAACGCACTCTACGTGGGGCTGCCTTTGAAGACTGTTCGGAAGCTTCAACTAGTCCAACGGGAGGCTGCCAGGCTGTTAACTGGAGCAACGTACAGGGAGCGTACTACTCCTCTGTTACGTCAGCTCCACTGGCTGCCGATCTGCTACCGAGCACAATTCAAAGTGCTGGCTTTAGCCTATAAAGCGCTAAACGGTTCCAGCCCAGCTTACCTGTCCGAACGTGTCTCCCGCTATGTCCCATCACGGAATTTGAGATCCTCCGGGGAGGCCCTGCTCTCGGTCCTGCCAGCCTCACAGGTGCGGCTGGCGGGGACGAGGGACAGGGCCTTTTCAGTGGTGGCCCCCCGCCTATGGAACGCCCTCCCAAACGAAATTAGGGAAGCTCCCTCCCTCCTGTCCTTCCGAAAAAGAACAAAAACGTGGTTATGGGAGCAGGCATTTGAGCATGAGTAACAGCAGAATTGCAATATGAATATATGACTCATTGACAGACCCCCACCTGGACATGAAAAATGCGCCTGAAATGTATATTTAGATGTATAATTATGCTGGTTTTTAATTTATATTTTAATTTTTATTGTAATTTTTAATCTTGGATGATTTTTAACTGTGTTTCCGATGTATATTGTAAGCCGCCCTGAGTCCCCTGATGGGTGAGAAGGGCGGGGTAGAAATGATGTAATAAATAAATAAATAAATTACATCCCAGTGGGAAAGCTGCTTTTTGAAATGGCTTAAAAACTTCAGGTGGTTCAAAATGCAATCCCTTGAGTACTGGTTGGTTCTAGGCATTTGGATCATGGAAAAACTATATTGTACTAGCTTGTGGTGGATTTCTAGGCTCATTTTCAAGTACTGATATAAGTCTTAAAAATCCAGAATGGTTTGGATCTAGTATATCTGCTTCACCCAAAACATCTAATACCACATTTCATGTGTAGTACCTGCCACTGTATAATAGTCACGCCCCCCCCCCCCTTTGGCACCCAAATTGGTATTTTGCTTTTATCACATAATAGTTACAAGCCATGATTCATCGCCCCAAAGTACCTGCTGGCAGACAACCAGCAACAGTCTTGTTAGGCTGCCCTCTCCACGTGTTTTGCTGAACTATACAAACAACAGCTTCACCTGCCCCTCTTTGGATACAGTGAGTAAAGCACTGTAGCTTGAAAGTGAGTGGGCACATGAGCATATGAAGTGTTGTAACTGAAAGGAAGCATTTTTTTTTTAATTTCAAAATAGTCACACCTCCCTTTTGGGTCAAAAAGGGGACAAAAGTGTGACTATTATGCAGTGAAATATGCCAGTTTAGAGTCCAGGATATGTGCATTTACTTAAATGAAACAACTCATACGATAGTAGACTACCCTTATTTGGGAAAAAGGTGGGATAAATGAAAGACGAGTTACACTAAGAGACATAAGGGACAGTGCCTCTTCTGTAGCTGTCCATCATTAATGAAGCACTGTTCATTAATCTCTCAATTGGATACATTTATTTTAGCCTTGCTTTCCTTTTTCTAACAAATGGCACAAAACCTGGCATCCCTAGCTAGAATGTCGTCCATAGAACATCAGAGTTCTATGAAAGAACAGTGCAAAGTATAAAAGAATCTTCTCTTACATTTAGCAAAGGATGGCTCAAAACAGAGTAAGCAAGAAGGGATACAATTGTTTTTTGTACAGAGTTAAAGATGGGCTAGTGAGCTCAACTTCCCCAATTTGTTTTGCTTTACAGTTAGACATTTGAATGCTCACCTTGGATTGATTGCTAGGAAAGAGGAAATAAGTGGCAAATTGCTAGACTACACTGGATGCAACACAGACTAATAATAACCTCTTTGTATTTATACTGTTTGACAGCTTTTGCTCTGAGCAGATGCCAATGTAGCATTTTCTTCTCTGGCCTCCATAGCAACAACTGAAAGTTTGCTTGTGCAATTAACTTACCCCTGTATGTATCCATTTAGTAATGACATATTTTACAAAGACATTGTCTATTTTTAAAAGCAAGGCTGTTAATCACTTCTCTTACATATCTTGCTGTGTGGGAAAAGTTTGTTGTGTTATATTAATCCGACTTTAGCATTATTCAGCACTGAATACAATATAAATTGAAGATGTGCTGAGATTGTGCTACTGCCATTCCAGATTACTCTTGGGTATACTGTTTTCTATAGGAAATTACTATGGTGTGCTATATGCAGATACAGCAGAAAAAGACACTGTACAAACATTAGGGCTGTAAAGGTTCAGGGAAAAATATTTTAAAGTAGATTTGCCTTTTTTCTATAGAAAAACATTGAGATGAAAAGTTGTTGAAGAAAGTCCCTACTCAGAAATACAAAATGGTATAATTTGGCTTTTTGGTTCTATTGATTGGCACAAGTATTCTAGTTCACAGTGACAGAGGTCTTAATGACTGCTGCGTAGTGAACTACAGAATTAGAAGAGACCACATCCAACTTCCTTCCATATATTTTAATAGAGAGAAGAAAATGGGGGAAGGGTCATGTAATCAGACTGAACTAGAGATGTGTGTAAAAAATTTCCTTCATTTCCTTTGTGCTACCGTTTTCTTTCGACACAAAATGAATGACGACATTTTTGTAGGAAATGAGAGGCAGCACGAAAATGAAAGCCGCACAGTCATCATGCTTGCTTTCATTTTCCTTTCGTTTCGGCCCCATTAACAATAAACAGGTACTGACAGAGGTCTGCTTTCCCATGACATTTGATGTGTACCAATGGGTGTTAATATTGATATTAATATTAATAATAATAGTTATACTGGAACTCTAAGCTGAATCTGAGAGGGGGTTGCTTCCCCATTACATCTGATGTGTACTAATGGATCTTAATATTAATATTAATAACAATAGTTATTCTGGGACCCTAAGCTGAGTCTGAGAGAGGAGTGCTTCCCCATTACATCTAATGTGTGCTAATGAGTCTTAATATTAATATTAAAAACAATAGTTATTCTGGGATCCTAAGCTGAGTCTGAGAGAGGCCTGCTTCCCCATGACAGCTGATGTGTGCCAATGGGTGTTATTATTAATATTATTAATAATAATAATAATAATAATAATAATAATAATAGCAATAGCACTCTGGGGAACACCTAAACATTTTAAAAGTTGGTGGGCTAAAGGAGTCGAAATGTCCTCTGTGTGTAGTGATTTCCCCCCCTCTAGCCCAAAAACTGAGTGGGGAGGGGGGGTTAGCCTTGGAAGCCCTTCCATTGAAGGCAATGGTCCAAAATTTTTCATTTTTTCATAAAATTCTGTTTGTATAGGCACCCCATTTTGGTTGGCGGGAACAAATACGAAAATGAGATCAAATGAATGAAACTACACAAAATGAACAGCAATTCCATACAAAAATACAATACTAGACTGAACCCTTTCAACTCTGTTGTCATGTAGATGGTACAGACTTTCAATTGGGTATTGTGGAAAGAACTGCACAGAAATATCTGTTGAATAAACTTCACATATGTATTTATTTATTTCCAGTGAGCAAACAGATCTGGCACGTAGGTCCACTGCTCTGACACTGGCAGGTATACAACTCCAAGCTAATGCTGAAGTTGGGACTACCCATCTTATAGGACATGTTATCATATTGTATCCAAATTCACTAAATAATGTGATTGTTAATAGCTAGCATTCAGGAAACTGAATGAACATGAAAAGCCTTTAAGACTGTTTCCCAAACTCTGGTCTTCCAGAAGCACCATTATTATTAGCCAAGACAGTTGAGACTTCTGGGAGTTGGAATCCAAAAACCTGGAGGACTAGAATCTGGGAATCATTGCCATAGCACAACATGTAAATGTGGCATGGTTATTAATTTATAGAACGCTGTGTTTTCTTCAAGACAGATGCCTACTCTCATCACCCCTTCACTGGAAAAGAGTTAGGAAGTCAATTAACTAGAAATTTAGATAGTAAACTAACTTCATGGGTAATTTTAATTTCACAATTTCAACCAACAGAAAGTTCAGTTTGCAAGCTGTGTTTGGGTAACCCCTCCCTTTAGGTGTGCCTGCTCAATTAACCCCACAATCATAACCCCTGTAGAGTCCAATTTTAATTTGGGGAAAATGGCCTCAGATACCATGTGGGATAATAATTTTTCCAGCCTTAGTAAGCATTTCTAGTGTTTTTTCTTTATGGACAAGGTTCTCATTTTAAAATAAAATAAACAAAAATCAATAGTACAAACAAGAGACAGGATGCTGAAAAAGATGCTTTGTTGAAACTGATGTATCTTTTCGGTATCTTGAAATCTATCCCCTGTTTCTTCTGTGAGTTATCTGTTAAACCCCTACCCTATAATGTCTCCTCATCTAAAAATCACCCCTCAAAACTGAAAACAGCCCAAAGACCCAGTAATAGGAACTGAAGAGAGTCTTCAGGACACTTCTTAGAGCATTATTTGACCAATTCTTGGCTGTGAGGCCTACTGTAGATCTGGAAATAGATCTCTCTTTTCCAGCCATCCACTCTTGTACAATCATGACGAAGCCCCTGGTGGCGCAATGGGTTCAATCCTTGTGCCAGCAGGACTGCTGACTTAAAGATTGGGTTTCTGGGACATGAGAGAAGCCTCCCACAAGGATGGTAAAAACATCAACCATCCAGGCATGGTTGATGGCCAATTCTCTTGCAGACGGCCAATTCTCTCATACCAGAAACAACTTGCTGTTTCTTAAGTCACTCCTGACATGGGGAAAAAAGAACCTTGATCTCAAATTCAAAAACTTCCTATAACCAAAATCAAGTTAGGCTGAATATTTTCCAGATTCAAAATGTACTTGCAGGTAATGGACATGAATTAGCATCCCACTCAAATTATTCAGGAGAATGTTTGAGCACAAAGAATACTAAGCATTATATCAAGAAGATTGGCTAATTTTTATATTTCCAAAACTGGATTAATATTTTTTTCCAGTCTTGGTCAGCATTTCTCATGGTTCTTCCATATGGAATACCACACTTCCTTTGTTTGAATGGCTGCAGAGCCCTCCTTTTTCATTGATTTCAGGACACCAAACAAACTCTACAACTTCAACATCAGACCAATTACCTTTTGATGTCTACTTCTTCCTCCTACTGCCTTTTCTAACATGTTGCCTGATGAAGAGATTTTTTTCCCTATTTTTATGACCCAATAATGATTTTACACTAATATGGATTTTGGATTTCTTCCTAGGGGTAATTCCTAGTTATGTTTGCTTTCATGGAAAATAGATATGCCATGATTTAATGGACTGAGATAAGAGGAAAGCATTGGCATGAATACTTATATGAATATTTAAGATCTTTTGTGTAGTTTTTATCATTTTTCTTTATACTTATTTCTCCCCCCCCCCAAAAAAAATGTGTTTTTTCCGTTAGATTATTTCCTTAAGAAATATAGTATATCTTGTCTGAAAGAGGGGAAATAGATTTTTTTAATGAAAGCAAAAGTAGTTTATATAATTCATACTCGATGAATATTTCAGGCCTGAAGTATCTACTTTGTATTCCTGAATATCATTTTCCAACATTGATTTTATTCGTTTAAACCTGAGAGGGAAGGATTGATTCACAGATATATCTAGCTTCAATAAGAGTCCGCACTATCTCTTGAGCAGAAAATAAAATTATTGTACAAAAGCCCATAATTCCAAGCATTTGTAAAATTCTCTGGTGTGTGTGTATTTTTAGTTTTCTCTGCACATATATATGAACCATAGATTTTTCAGTACGAATGTATTAATATCTTCCATTATTTTAAATCAGCAACAAATGTTTAGAATGTAATTGGTAGATAATGGGAAAGTTTAAGGCATTATATATTAACTGCCTATCTCTTAGTAGGAGCATCTCTAAAGAGAAGGATGCAAGTGTAACTGTTTTATGTCCATCATGAGTCACACTCATTCACATCCCTTAAAATATCGAAACCATTTTCTTCTCCCTAATATGTTTGTGGCAGCAATATTCATGGAGAGTAACTTACCTTTAAGGGGCAAAACTGTGAATATTATTTTTCTTCTCTTTTTCCATTTCTGCTTCAATGGCAGCAAAGTCCCTTCTTGTCATGCTTACCCACCAATGTATGCCTTTTAGTAATACAGGTTGAGAATTCTTATCCAGGATGTCAAAATCTAAAAGCTGAAACAGGGTTGTTATATGTTTTCCAGGCTGTATGGCCATGTTCCAGAAGTATTCTCTCCTGACGTTTTGCCCACATCTATCACAGGTATCCTAAGAGGTTGTGAGGTATGGAGAAACAAAGCAAGGAGGGTTTATATATATCTGTGGAAAGTCCATGGTGAGAGAAAAACTCTTGTCAGTTGGAGGCCAGTGTGAATGTTGTAGTTAATCACCTTAATTAGCATTGAATAGCTTCACCTCCTGGCTTCTTCCTGCCTGGGGGCATCCTTTGTTCAGAGTCGTTAGCTGCCCCTGGTTGATTCATGTCTGGAACTCCTCTGTTTTCAAAGTGTTGCTCCTTATTTACAGTTCTGATTTTTGAGTTTTTTAATACTGGTAGCCAGATTTTGTTCATTTTCATGGTTTCCTCCTCTCTGTTGAAGTTGTCCACATGCTTGTGGATTTCAATGGCTTCTCTGTGTAGTCTGACATGATAGTTGTTGGAGTGGTTGAGCATTTCTGTGTTCTCAAATAATATACTGTGTACAGGTTGGTTCATCAAGTTCTCTGCTATGGCTGATTTCTCTGATTGAGTTAGTCTGCAGTGCCACTCGTGTTTGGGCGCTGCATTTGGTGGTCCCTATGTAGACTTATCCACAGCTGCATGGTATACGGTAGACTCTTGCAGAGGTGAGAGGATCCCTCTTGTCCTTCGCTGACCATAGCATTTGTTGGATTTTCTTTGTGGGTCTGTAGATAGTTTGTAGGTTGTGTTTCTTCATCAGTTCTCCTGTGAGGTCAGTGGTTCCCTTGATGTATGGTAAGAACATCTTTTCTCTGGGTAGATCTTTGTCTTTACTCACATGGTTTGTTTTTGGTCTCACAGCTCTTCTGATGTCCATGGTGGAGTATCTATTGGCCTGTAGAGCCTAGTTTAGATGGTTTAGTTCACCTTGGAGGAGGTGAGGTTTGCAGATTCTTTGTGAACGATCTGCCAGGGCTTTGATTGTGCTTCTTTTTTGACTTGGGTGATGGTTGGAGTTTTTATGAAGGTATCTATCTGTGTGTGTAGGTTTTCTGTAAACTGTGTGGCCCAATTATTGATTGGGTTTGCGGATGACCAGAACATCTAGAAATGGCAGTTTTCCTTCCTTTTCTTTTTCCATGGTGAATTGGATGTTTGGGTGGATGCTGTTGAGGTGGTCCAGGAACCTGCTGAGTTCCCCTTTCCCATGGCTCCAAATGGTGAAGGTGTCATCAACATATCTGAACCATACAGTTGGCTTTTTTGGTGCTGTTTCTAGGGCTTGTTTTTTGTGATCCCGGCCATGAAAGCCTTTGACAACACAAAAGCTGAAACTTTCCACATGGGTGGCTGAGATAGTGGCACCTCTTAGTTCTGATGGTTCATTGTACACAAACTTTGTTTCATGAATACAGTCATTTAAAATATTGTATAAAGTTATCTTCAGCCTGTGTGTATAAGGTGTACATGAAACATTCATGAATGTCATGCTTAGACTCAGATCCCATCTTCAAAATATCTAACTATGTATGTGTATGTATGTATACAGGTATTCCAATATCTGAAAAAATGCAAAGCACTTCTGGTTCCAGGCATTCTGGATAAGAGATAACTAACATGTAATATAAATCGCAACAGCCACCTGTACCTCCTCTTGTCACTTGTCCTGGAAATATGTTTTATTTAAGCTTGCCACTACAAGAAGAAAACCCATGGTGTACATCACCCTCTGAAAGAAAACAAAAATGCATCCCATTTTATATTATTTTAATGGGATTTAAACATCTTTTAGCTTATCATTATCAGTAGGCATGCTCACTCATTTAATTCACACAGAACTTAGATTCAATTGCTTTAATTGGACTAGTCTCACTGGACTAGGAATTAAATTTAGATCATTCTGCAAAACTGTATAAATATTAAGCAATAGCCATATTAACCTTAGAATGAAAAAGGAAGTCTGCATTTATTATGTACTCTTCCACAGAGAGAAAGAGAGTGAACAGGCACAGGCTTTAATTCACTTGCCAAGAATCAGAAGCAGGAATGATCTGAATCATGATGAGCAAGAATGTAACAGCCTAAATACCAAATTTACCCAAATCTAATCTCACCCTTTTGGGCTAAATAACCTCCCCAAACTTAGAGTCACCTCATCATTCTTGCTGAAATCAGTGTCCTAGGATGCTTTCATATCGTCTTCAGAATAGAGCCTCACATGACATTATGTGACTTTGGGTGGAGGCTCTGCCCTCAACTGGAGCAGAAGCATAATTGGATACTACCCCCAGAACACAGAAGGCCTCTCCTGGAGGCCAATTCTTCCCCCATGTGATGGGGAAAGCATTGCCAAGAGGGAGCTGTCTGTGGGGCAACAGATTTGCCCTGGTGCTCCCTTTTTCCTCCTGGTTGCCAGGAAAAACACACTTCACTTGGCCTTTCTGATGAGGGCCTTAGTGCTGAGCCAAAGCAGAAGCTACGTCAGAAGCTTGGAACTCCTGTTTGAGGGATATCATCTCTAATTTAATTGCCATGGCTCAATGCTGTGTAATCCTGGGATTTGTAGTTTGGTGAGGCATCAGCATTCATTGGCAGAGAAGGCTCAAGGCCTTGTCAAACTACTGCCTTCATGATTCCATATCATTGAACCCAGACAGCTAAAGTGCATTCATTCTACAATAGGTTTGTGTAATCTGAGTAAACCGTGATCCGTTTCAGCATCCCGGATTGCGGTGGACGCCCCGATCTGTTTTTTGGACCGTTTTCTATTCAGGAAGTTGAAAGATACATTTTCTATCCAGCCCACTGGTGGCAATGGGGGGGGGGATTCCCCCCCCTTACCATCATTTTAGAAATTGTTTGTCCTTATATCCTTCATTAAGACCAGAATTAAAAGCATCAACATTAAAGATACTATTTCTGTGATCCTTTCCCTTCTGTCTGTAGCGGATATGAGGTTTAATGCTTCTTTAAAGCTGTTTCTACTCTAGAGGAGACAGGAGTTCAGGTGTGTACACTCTCTCCATGCAGCAGTCAGTTTTCCAAGGCATTTTAAGGAGGCTTCACAGTTTCAGGGAATGAAGAGGGATTGACCTGGAGGTATCCTACCTTGGGCTCCTTTTTAAAAAGCACTCTCCTCACTCTTGATTTGGATGCGCTGTAGTGGTGCCTTCCTCCCTTGTGCTTTTCCTTCTAGTGACTGCCTCCCTCTCCTCACTTCACATGTAACCAAAAGGAGCTGGTTTTTGACATTCACTGTTTTGTTGCAGTCGGTAAAAAAAATGGTAGTGGAGCTCATACCATTACGGGTTTCCAAACCAACTGAACAAGCCAAAGGCAAACATCCATAATGAATCTGTTCAGAAGTCTATTCTATAGCATAGATTCATCCCAAGGTTTTCCTTTCCATTGCTGGAAGCTTGGTGCTCTAAAACTTGTGTTTTTAAAGGAGTAATCCTAAGCAGGCAGCAACTGCAATGCACACCTTTTTTGTGTGCCAAATGATGAGTTCACTTTTTGCCACTGTACACTACATTCACCAGTAAATAATTTTTGGGGTGTCAGGGTTTTCGAAATTGAGGTGCGCTTTACATTCAATGACATATTAGACTCTAGTGAATATGGGTAAGCAGCTAGAAAATCCTAGACTGAAACATGTGCATGGAGTCTGTTCTTTAATTCTGAATATCATTGGCAAGGTAAAAAAAATCAGTTGTAGATTTTTGGAAATATTTTTTTTTCTTTTCAGTTGCTTGTTGCATAACTGAGTTTTGCTATAGAAATTAGGGCCACATTTTATTTTTACTGTTTAACAATAGTAATTTTTGACAGCTGAGAATAGGAGACCCAGAAAAATATCATTGTTTGAGTGTTGGACTAAGACCCTGGAAGTGAAAAGAAGAAATGAGATTTGATTCTATATGATATAGGATGCCCCAAACTTTTATTCTTGGGCTTTTTAAATAATAACAGTTTTTGACCATGTGGTGTCTAGTCTTCCTTCTTTTCTTTTCTTCTTGTTACTGTGATTACATACTTCCAAAGTCTTTGTTTTGCTGTAGGACACATGGAGACCAGGGCTTCTCAGGCACGGAAACCTTGGGCAAGCCACTCTCTCCAGCTTCACTGGACGTCAAAGACTGGACGTCATCATGGGGTCTTCTGCCAAGAAAATCCCAAAATAGATTTGCCTTAGGGTTGCCCTAAGAAATGACTTAGAGGCATTGGACATGCCAAGAATGATTATTTGACTTCTAGTGCATGGCCACCTCTGATATATATCTAACTTCATCAAAACAAGCTGGAAAAAAACAAGGAAAATCGGGGGGAAGTGTTTCTTGGGGTTATGTTTTAAAGAAGACTGCTGCACCCCAGCTAGAGTTCACCTTGCCCTCAACACTAACCAGGAAACCAAAAGGAATAGTAAGACAGTTTATTGCTAAAAACATATATAAAAAGGGAAAATCACCATAGGGAATAGGAAAGAAAAACCCAATTGAGGAAAAATTGTCAAACAATAAGCCAAACCAAACTGGCAATAGAAAAACAATCCAAATGTAATAATTCAAACAGTTCAAAGCTGTTTCATGAAGCAAGGTACAGAAATCTCAAAAACCAACATGAGAGTAAATCCAGAGAAACAAGGACCAAAACATGAATATAAATCCAAAAAAAAACAGACTATAAAAAATTATATGTACTATGCATCCAGATTCCCCAGATCTTAAAATAAGACATGAACTGGAAACAAGACTTGAGATTCTTACTGTTAAGCTACATTGCCTGATCTAACTCGAACGAAAACAATCTTTTCATTTAAGGACCACAGGAGATGCAATCATGGCATGAAATCATGCTGTTGGAATCTGCTTTGGCGCTTCAAGGTTTTCTCACAAATTTGGTTTGACCTCCAGGGCTTCGCTCCCACCTCCCTAAAATTGAGCTTCAAACTCCTACTATTAAGTGTAGATGTGTTCTCAGGGGAAACTTCCCTCTCATGAGAAACTTCACTTCTTTCAGTTCCTTATCTTGCATTGCTAAGGAAAAATTAGAGCAAAGGATCATCTCTCTATTGTCTGATGCCAGCTGACTCTCCTCAGAAGCTATTTTCCACTCCAGCCCCTTTTCACAGGCAGAATCCTGTTCTAAAACCCCCTCATTTTCCTCTGTGGAAAACCCATCAGTCCGCACAACCATCCCCTCATCATGAGCATCTTCAGCCACTAGCTGAACTACAACAAAAAGACAAAAAATGTACTCCCATCACATCACTAGATTGCCTCCTCCAGCTTCTAACTCAACCATCTCTTAAGCAGATGGTTGAGTTAGGGTAGGCAACGATTCCTCCCATTTCAAGGATACCAGCACACCTTTTAAGACATGCATCTTTTAAGGCAGCACTGCCTTCAAGACCCCCTCCACTGAAGCAGATTTAAGTCATTTTTCTTAAGGTGGCATTTTCCGTACGGTTGTTTGCACTCAAGACCCTCCCACTGAAACAGAAGCATCTTTTTTAAGGCTGCACTTTCCCTGGGGTCATTTGCACTGAGATTTCCTCCCATTGTCCCTCTGGGGTTTTGATTATTTTTCTTTTTAAAAAACATCAGCCTGAATTTTAGGAAGTAGTTTTAAATTAACCAACATCTTTCTCAGAACCTTTGCATTGGTGGTCATAGGAAGAGGTTTGAAATTAACCCTGATCTTTCCCCAAGTCTCTCTGGGGAAATTGGCAGTTCGGCTTCTCCTCCACACAGCATCATTGTTTTATTTACAAGCGGGCAACAGGGATTAACATCACATGGGGAAATTGGACATTTTTCCCATCTCTATGCAGGGAATTTAAAAATAAGTTGCCTGCCAATCAACTTAGGAATTGTTGAAAACGGCAAAATACCTCAACCCCCACCGTTGAAGCTTCTGTCGTGTGAAGGGCACCATGGGTCTTAAATGTGTAGAAACACTGATTTTATTGTGTGTGATCAAATGCCCAATTGTAGCATATGCAATTTAATCATACTAGCCCACCCAAGTTAGTACACCTTTCCTCTTCAGATGGTATGACCTACAACTCACACTAGCACCAACTAGTATAACCAGTAATATTTGATTGTACTAAATATAAGTTATAAGGCAGTGTTTATTGTCCTTCTCTAATATGTTTAAGTCTAACTATGGTATGTGCTAGTAGAAGCATATGTCTCTGTCTCTTATCTACCCTAGAAATGCTTCAAAGATGATCAGAGACAGCTACTGCTGTGGAATGTACAAGTTAGTTAAATGTGTCTCTATTACCCTGATCGCATCTAAGTCTGTATCCAAATTAATGCATTTCCATAATATTTCTGTTTTTTTAAAAAAAAAATCTCAAAGGCACAATTGTTGTAAACATTACAGATCTACAAACTCTGACTTATAAAGAGGATATATAGGTGAGTAGTGAAATAAATAATATCCTAGTTCGATATTATGATAACTACATCTGAAAATGCCTGGCACTTGTACATGAGGAATACAGTGGGCCTTGTATATTCCCAGAGGTTTGGTTCTAAGCCTCCTTCTCCCCCATTAATGTTATAATGGTGGAATAAAAAATAAAATGATAAAATCAGGTTTGCTTTCTAGATCTCTAAAAGTATTTTCAAGCTGTGAATTCATGGATATGGAATACAAACTTGGGTTGGATTGTAAGAAACAGCTGGAGAGCAAAATGATTTTTGGATTTCGCTTGTGGCTCAGGTGTTTTGCCCAAAGAAAGGCTGAGGAGGTTGTCGAAGACATACACCTGGCCTTAGCTTGACTCACCTCATGTTCTCCCCCCATTTTTTTTAGTAAATAGGATCGATATTCTATTTTTTAAGGATATAGATCAAATTAAGTGGCCCTTTTTATCTGGAATTACCTGCTTCCAGATAATTCCGTAAGGGAAATAATACTTTGCTCAAATCCAGTCTCAAGTAACAACTCTACTGATATCCATCACATTTTTTTTTAAAAAAAATGAAAAATGTACCAGCAAGCTATCATAATTCAATGTATTAACATAAAAATATCCCCAGATAGACTCTGGCAAATTGTTTTACGTGTCCTGTTAATAGGAGCCATAATTAACATAGAAAAAGAATTGGATGTCTCCTCAATGGCCTTTATATATCTACACATAAGTATCTGAATTAATGAATGTGCTGTTTTAGTTATGCTGTCTTAAAGCACCTTGCTTCATGCACAGCCTCACACAGATTGGTGTCATATATTTGTATATGTATGTCATTATCCAGTTTCTCCTTACATGCTATCCTGAATATATTAAAAGATCAGCTTTCAGTGTAGGAGGAATTTTAGTAAGTGATTGAGGAGAGTATGCATTTAATTCCCTAACACACACATGAACTCACAGAAATAGACACACCCAAAGAGAGGGAGCAAAGGACAATGCCTGGATGTAGAATATGTGATTATTTGGTTTGGCTGGGTCAAATAATTTTGACCCATTTTCCTAACTCATAAAAGTAGACTGTTTCTGCAAGATTAATTCCCCAAGAACACATTTTAATGCTCTTTCATAGTAGATTTTTGAATAATGGTTTCACAAGGGCATGTAGCATAGCAGCCATTAACTTCTCGTCATTATTGTATCACTTTGAAAAGAGCATGAAAGAGTAAAATGGCAGGAACAAGGGCATAGGACAAAAAAGTGAGACATATTTCTACCTAAGATAAAGGATATAGGTTGTCCTAGCCACCTGTTAGTTTTAGAGATGAATAAAAGGGGTTTCCTGTAAGAGTAGCCATTCCCAGACTTGAGGAAGACATTGCTGTAAAATAAGAAAGAAAAGATTGCAGAGAAGCTGTTTCATCTTAGGAAGAAAATATCCAAGTTTTATTTCATATTTTGGGTTGTTTTGTTTTGTTTCATTGGTTGAGTAAGAGAGAAAATTCTGATTCTTAGGAGTGTTCCTAATAATTATTTACTGATTGAAACAGATATACATGCAGGAGGTATGGTTCAACCACAACAAACTGATGGCATTCATAGTTGTGAACTTCAAAAAATTGATGTTATAAAGGGGGATTTCAACAGCAATGACTACTGAAGTCCTAGAGAAACCTAAATAACTGAATGAGACCTTTTTTTCTTTTTTTGTGTGTGCATATAAACTCACAGGAAAGTAGATGACATTCCTTGGACTCTTTGACATTAGACTGTTCTCTTCTTTATATGGAAATAACTGTAAGAACTAGTGTGTGGGTGATTTTAGTTTCTTTAAGAAATGTATTTCACTTGATAATCTCTAAGTTCTTACTACTATGTGTTGGAAGGAATTTCTGCAGCTTCAGAAGACACTAGGAAGATGGCAAGAAACCGAATGAACAAAGGAAAACATTACATATTTCAGTGTTTACAGGAAGTGCTTGCTGCAATATCAATTAAGAAATCAGACATCTCATCATTTGAAATCAAATCAAATCAAGTGCACTTGATTGCATCTTAAACATCTGTTGCCCAATTCTTATGAAGCTTTCAAATAAATCGTATTAATACAAACTAACTTTGTAATTGAAAACTAATTTAAAATTACTCATACAATCCTTTATGGTCACATAACAACCACCTCTGCAAAACTACAAAAGTAGTACAACTGAAGTGGTATTCATTTTAGCCCATTGAAGCAGAACAAGAAAAGACTTGTGGGATCTCCAAGAGCAGCAATTCAAAAGAAATTGATGACAATCCCTGAATGGCACAATATGATAAACTTGTGATCTTTTAAAACAACATATCCCTGCAGTAGTCTAAAGAACCACCATGGTATAGTGGTTCAAATATTCCACTCTCAGCCTCAGAAGAGGACAAAAGCAACCCTCCCCCCAGACAAATCTTGCCTAGAAAACCCCACAACATTTCACCTTAGTGCCTTGATAAATAAAAAATGACTTGAATGAACACAACAGTAATTTAGCCTTTTTATACTTGAATCAGAATAAGTGATTTGACCTATTCTCATTAATAGATTTTGTAAAGATTCCAAGAAGAAAGTATGTTGATACTGCCAACTTGGATCTCACTTTGGACCTCTTCACACAGGATTAATTGGTGGTGATAGGTTTTTCCCACTTTCACCACGGAGTGCACTGGCTCTCATCACACACATTAAAAATACTTCTGGGGTGGCTCCATGGCGAAAGTGGGGGAAAACCCTGCCTCCGGTGGCATAAGGAAAGATGGGTCGAGGCAGCTTAAAAAGACTTCCCCCTGTGTGATGATGTAGGGGGGGGGGAGCCAGGACAGTGTGGGGAATGGGGCAACAGAGCCCCACACTCCCTGGGTGGCCACCGGTGGTATCACTGTAATCCATGCAATCCTGTGGTGATTCCAGCAATGTGCATTCCAATGCCCTTTGAGAGAAAAGCAAGATATCAATTCGATAAATATATACATACATACATCTTCATAATTCACACTACTTTCTTGTCATCTGCCTTATTGCAATGGGCACCTTCTACTCCCTTGCTGTCATGTGACATTAGTGGATGGAATTCTCCGCTTCTCTTCCCCCCCCCTTTTCTATTCTCAAGCTAGATGTTTTCTTTTTTATTTTGTACATAAATTGTGCAATTGCTCTAAACATAAAGAAATTACAGTAGTGCAGGATGATGGGATACCTAGGATGTATGGAAGTATGATTGTGGATCCACAGAATGGTGAATGGGTGTAACTGCACAATTGAAAACATGTGTGGTCTCAAAGGTGCCCAACCTGTTATGTATCTAATTATCTGTGATAACATGACTATAGCAGAATAGCAAGTTGGTGTGATAAAGTCTTCATGGATTCAACCTTGAGCTTGAAAGCTGAGGTTTCTGCAGAACACGAGATGTCTAGTGTACTGCCTCATATCATGCTGAATACTATTGAAATACTGACAGTTACATATCAATATGCAGTGTTAGGATACCATGACGAGACTGAACTACAAATTACAATTGTATGTAATGATAATTTTAATAGTGTTTTGAAGGAAAAACTTTCTGCATTTTTCTTTAGACACTATACTTTAACAGCTGGAAATAGTGTAAAAACAGAGGCATTTTTCAGGACATAGAAATGTCACTGGGATGGAGAAAGCTGGCTCCATTGAGTTTCTCTATCACACAAGGCAAGCAAGTGCTTTCGGGAAGAACATGAAAGCAGAAAAAAATGTGACATTTAATCATGTATATATCAATACCTAATATCTCTTGGTCATGCTTCACTGTGACCAAGAGCTGATATAAGACAATTAATTTTAAAGGAACTGGCAGGAAGAAGTAAATCTCCTTGCCCAAGCATGTTCTAGATTGGCAGTAATAAAGCCAAGTTTCCCAGTAATTGAGGGAAAGGACTCCCCCACTTGAAACTGTAAATTAATCAAGTGTCCTCACCCTAGTTCTGTGACTTTCTTTACTAGAAGCAATGTATAAACAAGACAGGCTTTGATAAGAAGTTGTAAAAACATTTTCAGTCTTTCACACATGTCTACTGCAATTCTATCTTACTTTAGTTGAGAATCTAGTCCTGAGGTTGAAAGTGGGAGAAATTATGTACTTCCATGCTCGCACCATAAAGTACCAGACCAGAGATGCATGCCAAGGCTTAACACCCAATCACTTCATGGTCTTTGAACCTTCATAACTTCCCACAACTATTGTATTTATATAGTTGCCTAGTGCATTATAACTGGGATAATAATTAATGGCCATATCAATAAAATTATCTACTACCCCAGAGAAAGTTAGGCTCTTATCAGTTAGCAGCTGCTACAAAGTGTGCAAAATGAAATTCAATTGAAATTTTCATCTGTCAGTAAAGTTGCAGTAATTGAGATTACTATTA
Source organism: Anolis carolinensis (assembly GCF_035594765.1). Lineage (NCBI taxonomy): Eukaryota > Metazoa > Chordata > Lepidosauria > Squamata > Anolidae > Anolis > Anolis carolinensis. The sequence continues at coordinate 238,325,463 of NC_085842.1, forward strand.
GACTAACATTATTACTTAAACTTTAACTGTAAGATCCTACTCTAGTTGTTTCTTTGGCCACACTGCACACATTACTCACAGAAAAAAAAAATACTTTGAATAATTGAATTATTTTTTCTGCTCATTTTGACAATATAATTCTCAGTGCTTAAGTTTGTTCAGTTTTGCAAAATAAGAATTTTTAATATTTTATTAAATGTGTTTTGAAGGAATAGAGAATAGGACTCTATAATTTTCTAAAAGAACTCCCCATGCCCCAATAACCCTTACCTTCTTTGTTTTGTTTTGTTTTTTGCAACATACCAGATATCTGGAAAGATGCAACTAACCAATAACAAGTCTACTATACCCAAATTACTTTTCTTACTTCCCTTCTCCCTTCAACCCCCACTCTTAGTATGAATTTTATTTTTTACTTTTATTTGGAAATTTTTAATTAAAAATTATTTGTAAAAATACTGGAAGATTATACCATATACTAAATGAAAAATTGGCATCTTAATGAGGTGAAAAATATGCCAACGAAATATTGAGATACAGTAAAATATCAAAATAGGACCTTTCTTTCTACTTCAACCTTCAGGAACACTTGAAAAGTTGTTGTAAAGCTCCTGTAAAGTTGTTGTTTTTGTTTGATGTTTTCTTTTAACAAGTCTATTAGAATGAGCATTAAAGATGATTCTGGTTAATGCTTGAACATATGAGGTGGGCTTTCTCACTTCATTATTATAAGCTCAGACTTTATGAAAAGAAAGTGGCTATATTCTTTCAGGTTCAAAAATTATGTGAATTTGCATAGTTATCTCAGACTATATTTGTTTAACTCTTAACATAGCTCTATTACTTAACTATACTCTGTAGAGAGAACTAATGAAGAATGTGACCTGCAACATCTTATTTCTAAGTCTCATCTCAGTCACAAACTTCAGATGTGGCTTTACAGAAGGTAACTTACCTGAGAGCAACATGAAGAAAAAACCTCTGTGTAATCCAGCATCTAATAGTTTTCTGAGACAATCACCCTGGAGAAGTACTAGCTTATGAATGGAGAATTTGGGAACCTTCTTTCTCCTCACTCCACTTTTCTTCCTATGACAGATGACTCTCTGTCATTTTGAAGGTAGCTATTTGTCCCTTTCACAAGTGCTGAGTCTAGCAATTAGGATACCATTTCAAAATCTGTACCCTAGGCTTATTGCATTATCACTTCTAGGAGGTCTAAAGTATGGGAGGAAGCAAGGATGTTGTGGTTCCTGTTGTTTCTCCAACATTTCCTGAATAGAATACTTCTTTCACTTGTAACACCAGCTGAGGCAATGGTGGACAATGGAACATGGCAGAATAGCCATCAATGTCATTTTCTCAGTGTCAAGAAATATTGAGGAACATCTCTAGTATAACAACAAAAGAATATTAAAAATATCTTGACATTTTTTATTCTAAATATTTCACCTTTCTCGGATATTATGTTCTCATTTTAATTCAAACTGCTAGGGTTAAGTAAATGTAATTTTATAGAAACCATAATTTCTATAGGGAGGAAGGTGGGATAGAAATAATGTTAATAATAATATGAAAAAGAAGAAAAAGAGGAAATTACATTCTGATTGAAATAACTCTAAATCTAACACTCGTCAACATTATCAAGTATTATTCTTAACTGAACAAAGCAGCTGCCAATGGCACAACCTTCAACTTAAACCTTATAAGAAGTTCTTCTCTTTTACATGTGAAATCAGAGCTGCTGTGACAATGTTTGTGAGGTTTTGTGATACAATTAGACAGACCTTTAGCCAACTTTATTTCTTCTCTTCTTCACCATTATACATTATTTGCCCTCATTTCAATTTTCTTCAGTATTCTGACCATCTCATTCCTTCTTGGACCTTTGTTTTAACATTCCTTATTGAAAATAATGTAAGAAAAGGTGAAGAAATGCTCAAGGAGTTTCAGAGCAGAGCTGTGTTGCCATCTTGACTCGTCCACATGGGACTACTGAGTTGGTTTAATTTAGAACAGCCCTAGGCCTGTTTTGAGTTATGCCAGAGGCCATGTCAGGAGAGTAGATGTTGGTTCACAATTGTGCCCGGTGAAGCTGAAGTTGTGTCAGATGACATACAGCAATAATAACCACCCGATACATTGTTTCAGCATCTGCATTTCTACTTCAACACAGTGTGAATACAGCTGCAGTCTGGCAACCCATGAAGGTGAATCTCAGGTGTTAGAACTAATGTTATTTTAAGATTAGATGTAAAAAAAAAATAACTTCAGTTTTCTTGCCAAGGATTCCTGATGACATAAAATAAAATTCACAGATCAAGGAATTATAGTAGTGAAACTAATACATTGCAGAAACCTGATGAAGAAATATATTCTAATAGCACAGGGCCCTTGAATTGTTAATGTTTCCCCAAATAGGATTTTTGCCCAGTTTTATCTAGGAAACCTTATACAATTCTACATCTCAATTCTTCTCCTTTGCAGAATGTGCCAGTGGTTTAGAAATCTGAAATTTTTTTATTTTGATTTGCAGATTTCATTGAAATCACTGTTATATATAAAGCTCACCTTCAAGGGCCTCATCACAAAGGCCAGACAAAGCATCCCACATCACCTGGCTTTATTGAGAAAGGAGAGGGGAAGCAGGGCGCATCCATCGCCCCACAGGTAGCTCACTCTTGGTGATGCTTTCCCCATCATGTGGAGGTAGCGTTGCTCTCCCGGTGAGACCCCGTGCCTCCTGTGTTGTGGGGAAAGCTTCCGGCAATACTTTCACCCCAATTGGGGGCAGGGCCTCCACTGGAAGTTATACTATATTGTATGATGGCTGGCGTAAGGCTCCATCCATTAGATGGGGGGAAAGCTTCCTAGGATGCTGAATTCCCATCTGATGAAGTCCTTAGCCTGTCACTGTCAAAGGTCAGACGCCAACAGAAAGCCAAAATATAGTTTATTAAAGTAATAGTCCAAAAATAGTTCAGTAAATTAATGAAAACTTGAAACACTTAATCTTCAGTGTTAGGAGGCAGTCAAAGCAGGAAAAATGCCAAAAGCATTAATTGGCATATAACCCGAATTAGCCAGAGATATAATACGGATTTAACATAGAATACTTGAACTCAGCCCAAAAGCTCAAAGCGGGCTTAAAATGGCAAAACAAACAAAGGCAAACAGTTATGAAGCCCCAAAAACTTTCCCAAAACCCAGAAGTACAACAGCGATTCCAAACTGAAACAAGAACCCAAACCGGGCTAAAAAGCTCTTTGTTGTGAGCGGCAAAACAAATGAAACTGGAAGACGCTGAAGAGTTAGCGGCAAACCGCTGCAGAGACAAACGCTGAGCCAGGAATTAAAGGAGCAGAATGCTGTAACGTAGTCAAGCCGGTCCGAAGTCAGGATAAGGAGAATGCGTCAGGTCAGAAACAAAGCCAGTAGTCAGCAACAGTAGACAGCCAAAAAGACAGGAATGACGCCAAGCCGGGTTTGGGAGCGAAGAGATACGCTGAGTTGAGTTCCAGTCCAAGGTTCAAGGGGTGAAGTCGTCACAAGAAGGTCCACGTCATGGAATGGCACAAAGAGCCAAGACAACGGAGGCGAACAGCAGCTAATGCAAAATAGTAATAACAGTGCAGTCCAGGGAAACCCACACAATTCCAGCCCTCCGTTGCAGAATAACCCGGATCAAACTTACATCTGTTGCAAAGTCCCAAGCCAGTCTTCAGAATCACATACAGGAAACCCAGTGGCACCCAGCAACACCTTGCCACACGCAAAGCATAGTGACCCAACATCCACAATTTATTTAGGTTTCCTTGGGCATCCAAACCTCTAACATCCTTGGATCAGGTGTCCCAAACTCCTCATCAGAATCTGAGCTCCAAACAGCCAACGCCCTTGGATCAGGCATCCCAAACTCCTCATCAGAGTCAAGATCATCCTGCCCACACTCAACTCTATCCACACCTGTGGAACTACCCTCATTCCTCCAGGCAGACCATGAGGGATCTGTTTCTGAAGATACCCAGGTCTCTCCAGCATTTACAGCATCCATGAACCCAGATTCCTCCCCAAGATCCTCCGGGGCCCGTGCCCAATCTATGTCAACTTCCTCCGTCACCACTGGTTCCTCAGCATCCATTTCCAGCTCAAGATCCCCTCCCAAGTCCACATGAATCTTCCTCAGAAGACTTCTCATCAATCTCCCTGATTCTCTTCCTGTATAAATCTTCCAGAGAGCCCTCCTCACGAGGGTTCTTCCTTTCTCTCCTGATCCCTCCATTATCACTCACAGCCTCAGAAGACTCATTCACAACAGTCGCCTTGCCCTCCTCTGCCTTACCAGTGTCTGTGAATATCTGTTGTAATAGACATCACACAAAAGGTAAAATATATTCAAATGAATGCAACATTAAAAACAATTAAAAATGTACCTGTTTAAAAAAACAACAGTGCAGAACTTTTTAAAGGCCCTGTAGCCATGCACAAACAGTATTCAAAGTTTTGCTGAAACAAAAATCTCTTCACCTTCCTACCAAAGCATACCAAGAAGGCACCAGTCGATCTTCTCAGGGAAGGGCTTTTTTAAACTTGGGAGCAGCCATCAAGGCCTTCTCCTATATTCCCACCAGAAGCACCTGTATGGCTGGAGGGATAGGGAGGAAAAAGGACTCCTTGTAATATCCGGGCTGTGGCGCAGGCTGGTGAGCAGCCTGCTGCAATAAATCACTCTGACCATGATGTCATGAGTTCGAGACCAGCCCGTGGTGGGGTGAGCACCCGTCAATTAAAAAAAATAAAAAATAGCCCCTGCTCGTTGCTGACCTAGCAACCCAAAAGATAGTTGCATCTATCAAGTGGGAAATAAGGTACCACTTATAAAGTGGGGAGGCAAATTTAACTAATTTACGACATTGGAATGAGGAAGTGCCGTCACAGTGGATAATGAAGCAGTTGCTCCCCCCTGTGGCCAGAATCAAACATCCTTTAAGGAGAAGGTTAAATTGCCTCTGCGTCTGTCTCTGTCTCAGTTCTATGTGTATATGGGCATTGAATGTTTGCCCTATATGTATATAATGTGATCCGCCCTGAGTCCCCTTCGGGGTGAGAAGAGTAGAATATAAATACTGTAAATAAATAAATATATCTCCAAATACAGACACATGCAGGAGAATGTAGTCCTTCAAATAACCTAAGCCCAAGCTGTATATGGCTTTAAATGTCATTGCCAGCACTTTGGATTGTGCTTGGAAATGGTAGCCAATGGAGCTGTTGCAATAAGGCAGTGGTTCTCAATCTGTGGGTCCCCAGGTGTTTTGGCCTACAATTCCCAGAAATCCCAGCCAGTTTACCAACAGTTAGGATTTCAGGGAGTTGAAGGCCAAAACATCTGGGGACCCACAGGTTGGGAACCACTGCAGTATGGGGTTTGTATGCACCAGTTAACAATCTAGCCAAAACTCTTTGGAATACCTTTAATTTCTGACCATTGTTCAGAGTTAGCCCAGGGAGTGGGTATTGCAGTAATCAAAGTGGAGTATTTCTAAGACATGTGTTACTGTAGTCAGGTCCAACATCTCTAAGAATGGGCAGACCTGGTGTACAAGTTCTAACTGTGAAAATGTATTCAGAGCTAGCCAGCATGGCATAGTGATTTGAGTGTGAAACAAGGGCATTGGGAAATGAATGTCCAAAGTCCAGCTCAACCATAGAAATTGTTAGTTCCAACTTAATGGGCTTTGGAGATTTGATGGGTGCCTTCAGGTGCTACCCTTTTATGGCAGTGGTGCTCCTGGGTTGCTCTGATTGCATACAATTTGTCACAACTTTTACCATTTCTCACAAGCATTTGGTTCTATTCACTCTCAGGGCAAGCAGGTTAGCTTTTTTCCTCCACTAGGATAAGCTTCCTAGGCAATGGCCTGACTTGGAGGCTAGCATTCCTATATTACAAGTATTGGGAAGAATCCAGTGATATTTTCACTGCAGTGGGATACTTCAACCTACCACTCTGTAGTACTCCAGTAGGCAGTCTGGGATGACCCATTAGTTGGCAGGTGGGCAAAAGATGTTGTGGTCTAGATTATATGAATCTGTGCCAAATCATTCCAAATTGTTGACTTCCTTTCCCCCCTCCTCATATTTACTCCTATGTATCAGTAGCAAGAAGAAATTTGAGACAAGATTTCACAATATTCAAACACAAAATGTACAAATTTTTAAACTCAGAGTGCCCGATATCTGTCTTATGCAAGGAGCATTCCTCTTGGCCACATCCACAGTGACCACTTAGGTCAGTGTAGAGTGTAGAGCCAATCACTCAGTTGAGTTGTGTGGCAGCAAATGCCTCACAAAGTGGATCCAGGGTAAGATGGGGCAAGGCCACCTCAACGTGTTCTTGTGTCATGTTAGCCAAAGTGTGTGTGTGTATATATGTGTGTGTGTGTATGTGTGTGTGGAAGGGGGAGTCTGAATTCTCACACATAATTTGGTCTTTGCCCTGAATTGGGGCCTGTTGGAACAGTTGGGCTAGGTCTGGAATGGAACCAGGCACACCTATCTCCACTGTCATCCCATGTTTCCCAGGTATGGGGGGGGGGGTCTAGGGACACAGATGTCAGTTGCTGCCCTCTGAATCACTGCAGTCTGTAGCTATGACATGGGATCCACCTGTCAAGTTGCCACCTCCAGTGATGTTGGCCGGGATGGTGGGGTGCTCTGGAAATAGAGGGGGAGAGGAGGCAATGCTGCAACATGGAGAGCCGGGAGAGGGGGCACAGGAAGGGTGTCTGCCTAGAGGCGCTAAACTATATGCTGCACCACTAGGTGGTGGAGCCTCCCTTCCACCTGTGTGACTCATATCTCGGGCTGATCCAACATTCAGCATGCCAGATCAGGCCTCAATTATTAGTCTACATAGACCTCCCTTTATTCATTAATATGTTAAAAGGTATGATGATTTTTTCATGTATAATGGTATCTTTACTTTGACTTAGAGGGTATATTTTCAAATATTTTATGCAATTATTATGAAGCTGTCTTAGTTCTTTCATTTGGAACTTACTTGTAAATTCAATTTATATTTTAAATTAAACTTGGAAGCATTAAAAATTACCAGTTACATTATCTATTACTTGTAACATTATGTAACTAAAATATGTTCTTGAAGTGATTTCAGGATTTAATGAATATAAACAGCAATACAAATACTTGTGTTTACAGATTATGTGGTAATACTAGGAAATCCAGGGGGATGCCTGGCTTGACAGCAGTACGTGTGAAAAAGATCTTGGAGTCCTCATGGACAACAAGTTAAACATGAGCCAACAATGCGATGTGGCTGCTAAGAAAGCCAATGGGATTCTGGCCTGCATAAATAGGGGTATAGCGTCTAGATCCAGGGAAGTCATGCTACCCCTCTATTCTGCCTTGGTCAGACCACACCTGGAATACTGTGTCCAATTCTGGGCACTACAATTGAAGGGAGATGTTGACAAGCTGGAAAGCATCCAGAGGAGGGCAACTAAAATGATCAAGGGTCTGAAGAACAAGCCCTATGAGGAGCGGCTTAAAGAACTGTGCATGTTTAGTCTGCAGAAGAGAAGGCTGAGAGGAGACATGATAGCCATGTACAAATACGTGAAGGGAAGTTAATGGGAGGAGGGAGAAAACTTGTTTTCTGCTGCCCTGCAGACTAGGACACGGAACAATGGCTTCAAACTACAGGAAAGGAGATTCCACCTGAACACCAGGAAGAACTTCCTCACTGTGAGAGCTGTTTGGCAGTGGAACTCTCTCCCCTGGACTGTGGTGGAGGCTCCTTCTTTGGAGGCTTTTAAGCAGAGGCTGGATGTCAGGGGTGCTTTGAATGCGATTTCCTGCTTCTTAGCAGGGGGTTGGACTGGATGGCCCATGAGGTCTCTTCCAACTCTACTATTCTATGATCTATGAAATCCTTTTCTGTCCCCCCCCCCCTTTTTTTAAGTGAAATATGTCAGAAGGCCAGTGGCTCTTTAGAAACTTAGACTTTTAAAATATGAACAGGAATTACGTGATCATTCAAACTGTGTTAGGAAATCTGCTGCAGTTGCTAAAATGTATTTCAGCTTGATGTTAGTAACTGCTAGGAAACAAACAATTAATATTCATTTCTCTCTGTACCTGTCCTGATCTTCCCCCATGTAGTAAATGAAAGACAATTTGCTACACTTTTTGCTCAGATAGGTTACACACATCTTCAAACATTTATGATGGTTTATAAAATGCAATATCCCCCATTCCTAGAGCAGTCAAGATGGATTGGAATGTCCAATATAATCTAAAGAAGCTCACAGTTGGAGAATTTAATGATGTCTTTTTAAAAAATAAAGTCTAAAATGATACAATATGTGCAACAGGCTCTAGGAATCTAATACTGTGAAAAGCAGACAATTGAATACTTGCCTTCAAAAAGGTACTCTTGCTGTTCAGTATAAAAGGCAATTTGTCCCTACTTGATAAAATCTTTATTTCATATATCTTAACAACTGTCCACTGATCTGATAAAACCTTGACTCCTGTTAACTTGGCAATTCAAGTTATAAAGGAGACATTTAACTGTATTGCTCTCTGAAAAAGATGTTGCGGTCTAGATATTAACTGGCCTAAACCTTTAGTAAGAGGGTTTTACTTCAAGGCATTTCAGAGGCCATGGTTTCTTTTTTGACATTAAGGCTTGTATTGTCAGATGTGGGAGCCCAAGAAACTGACAAATGTGAAAAGCACCATATTGTATCAATTATGTCAGTCTCCTAAGGCTTTCTCAATTCACAGAGATAAAGGGACAAATTAGGTCTTATATGCCTTCAGGTACCCTTTTTTAAAACGAAAAGCTTCTGTGAGAGGTTGTAATCAGCATTGGGGAGAAAGAAAGCAAAACCATTTTCTCATCTGCTATCATTCAATTTAAAAGTTGCCCCCCAACTGTTTCTCCATCCATGGAAGTTAGGGGATGTTATTATTCCTAATTACACAAATAATTCAGGGAGCAAAATGTAGAATTTTCAAGCATATACAAATCTTCAATAGGGTAGAGTTTATGGTATTCAAGAAGCCTTCATTATTATTAACTGTTGTCAAGTTGACTTTGACTTGTAGCAACCCTATGAATGAGAGATCTCCAAGGTACCCCTTGTCATCAGCAGCCCTGCTCAGGACTTGTAGACTCAGGGCTGTGGATTTCTTTATTGAGTCTCTCAATCTGTAACGAGGTCTTCCCCTTTTCTTACTGTCTTCTGTTTTATCATTGTCTTGTCTAGTAAAGTCTACCATCATTCATATTTCACAGTGATGGTGAAAGATAGAGTGGTGTATCTGAATTTACAAACACGCCATTTTCCATGAGTTTCACTGTCCACTCTGATATTGGATGCTTGCCCACCTTTAATTCATCTGCTCTACACACACACACACACACACACACACACACACACACACACACACAACTGGTGTAAGCTTGTATATAACCTGTTGCATTGAAACAAATTAAAAATGTCTAACATAGTATTGTGAATGAAAAAGATTGAACTAGAATGAATGGAAATAGAAAACCTGCAGTGTGATACGGGTGATTCTACATAGTGCCAGGTCCACATGGTCCAGTCAGTCTGGGAACACATCAATTCTGCAATCTCTCCTTCTGTGTCACCATCTTGGCTTCTAGTTGGCCACAGAGATTCATGTGAGCTCTTGGCCATCACAGTTACCCCATTCTTTTAAAAATTATTTAACAGTCACCCCATTCTGACATTAGCAGAGGCTCCCACAAAACCAGGAGGAAGGAGGGTTCTGATTCCCCCATCTAGTTGCATGGGCACCTCTGCAGTGGTCAGGAACTTACATGGAGCTCCGTGTCCAACCGGGAGCATGTCAGCAGCACTACAGGCATGATCCATCCCCTAGTGAATGCTGGGAAAAAGTGATGGTGCTGATATCACATCTGGATGGTGGATTGGTCAGAATTCAAACTTAACCACTTGTCCACACTGCCCTGAAACCATGGGATACCCAAGAGTTTCCAGAAAACTCCAGAGAATTCCTTGATTTTGCCTATAATAAGTCAAAACTGATTTAACCCAGGGGCAAACATATAATACTCAATGGAAGGACATTGTGAGGACAGCCAACAATCAATTCAGAATTTTCTAGCCCACGTAGACTCACCCCAGGTTTGTGATAGTGTGCACATGTACATTCAGAATGAAATATTGTAGTTGTTGATTTTCAGATCAGACTAAACAAAACACAACCCTGTGACTGCATGTGGCCTCCACTGGTTTTGTTGTTTAGGTTTTGCTTTGATGTCTCCTGATCCTCATGATCATTTTTTTCTGGAAAAAAGAAGGACAATCACCAAAGTCATGATCAAAACTGTCCTGGGATTATTCCCCCCCCCCCATTTGTCTGAGAATACCAGTATTTTCTGGTCTTTATGTTAAAATGTAAATTCTTTTTCTGTTTGCCTAGAGTTTTGCCTGAGGGGGGATCTGTTTGTAGATTACTATGAGGTTGAGTCTCTCCAGATTTGAGTGAGTGACATTAACTAATTTCTGTGTAAGTTTAAATAATTTATATAGGTATGCCTGAAGAAATTGTTGAGTGTTCATTCCTTAAAAATAGAAATGCACATGAAATACTAATGCAGTTCTACTCATCTATAAAATGAATATCTCATAACTTTCATGTCACTCCACTTCACTGCCTTTACTACTTGTTTGAAATGTACTTTTTTGCTGAAATTTCCTGTGGAAACATTGCATGATTTTTGCTGTTTCTCTAAATGATTTTTTACCCAGCTGCCTTTACAATTGTTTCTACATCAACTGACCCCCAGACTTGCCATCTGGATTAATATAAGGGTAGTTTCACATGAATGTAATGACATTCATTTTAAAAATACAAAAAGAGACCTTTCTATGCAATCTGTGACAAACTCATATGGATCTACTGTGACATACAATTCTAACCGTCGTAGAATTCAAGGAATCATAGAACTTTTGGGGACTGGAAAGGTCTAATTCAGTCTCCTGCCATGCAGGAATATATAGCTAAACAATAGTAAAAGAAGGCCAACTAAACTCTAAATGGGCTTCCAGTTAAGGAGAGAGAGTTCACTGAAAAAAAAAACACCTTCCATATTTAGGTAGAATTTCTTTTCTTTCAGTTTATTCCATTGGTTCATGTTTTAGTTTCTTTTTTTCCCTTGGATGCAGTTCATCTGACACATGGATGCATTTAGAGTAGCTAAATATTCCTGAGTCAAAGTTAAGCAGTTCCATCTTCTCTCTGTGCCTTATTAGAATTTTATTGTCTTCTGAACATCTTGACCATACTATTTTCTTGTTCTTCCTCTTACATGGAATATAGCAAAACAACAATACAAACAAACAAAAGCCCCAAACCCTTATCCAGTTTATCATTCTAAATTCTGAGTTTTACCTTTTCTGCCTTTTACTGTACATCTACTGGTTGTTTGTTTACATTCTTCTTTGGTGATTCCCCACTTCTTCCGTTTCTTGTTCACGTCCCTTTCAGATCCCAGCTCTTCCAGAAGTTTTGGTGCATTAACCCTACTTTCTTTATAGGCCCATTAACTTTTTTTTCTCATTAGAACAGTTCACATTTATGCCCTCAATATATCACCTCAAAATATATATTCCCATTCATGATGAAAGCTCCTTTCTTTCAGCATTTTTAACCATGAAGTATTTTCCTTTATTTCCTTAAATTACTGAAATTGGCTTTCATAAAGTCCAGAGTGCATGTCTTACTATATTTGAATTCTTCCTTCCTCTGTTTAAATCTCAAGAGGATGTAGACATTCTGTAGCTATGTGAGATAGATGATCCCTTGTTACCTGCTCCATCTTCTGGGCAATCAAATTATCTGTAAGACTAGTCAGGAATTTAATGGACCCTATATTCCTGGCAACATTTGGCATTCAATAAATATCAGAACGGTTTTTATAATAGTATATTGCTACTATTTCTCTCATTTTTAAATGTTTCTATTCTATGAAGCCATCATTCAAGTATTCAGGATCATTTGGAAATCTATAGTAGATCATAAAAGTTATGTTATTTATAGGTGATGTTTTACATTATATTTTTTATCCAAATGCTCTCAATCTGTTTTCCATGCTTTAAATCGGGCATGTCCAAATTCTGGCCAGGGGCCAAATGCAACCCCCATTTAAATTTCCACTGGCCCTCTCCAGACCTTAATCGCTTCCTTACTTCCTTACTTCCTCCCTCCCTTCCTACATTCCTTCTTTGATTTCCTCCCTCCCTCCTTTTCTTGACTTCCTTCTTCTCTTAATTCCTTCCATTCCTTGGGCATCCCGTCCCAGTGGCCCCTTGTCTGACTTTTCCTTGCACCTTTTTATTTCTTTGCAAAGGAAGGCTCCCCAATTGCCCTTCTTGCACCAGGCGCTCACTGCTGCCACTGCTGCTACATGGCCGGGAAGGGTGAGCCCTGGAGCCCAAGCGCCTGCCTGGCTTCTCTCCCTCCCTTCCTTCTTTGCCCTGCCTTCATCCCGCATCACCACCCTGCATTTTCTAAAAAGGCTGCCATTTCCTGAGGCTCTTCCCTTGACAAATAAAGGGGAAAGCCAGGTGGCAAAGATAACCTCCCACACCACAATCAAAACCCTCCCAACAGATGGCCATGCTGCCTCTGCTAAAAACCCTCCAGAGAAAGAGACTCCACCAGACTCAGGCAGCATATGTCATTGTCTGAAATTATTTGGAGGCACACAACAACAATGCTAATTAACTTGACTCTCTCATCAGACAAAAGCAGGCCCACACATCCCATTGAAAGACTGGTACATTTACATTGGTTAAAATTGCTCTTTGTTTTATACATTGTATTGTTCTTCCTTTTTTTTTTGCACTGCACATAAGACATATGCAATGTGCATAGGAATGTGTTCATTTTTTTTTCAAACTATAGTCTGGCCTCCCAACAGGCTGAGGGACCATGAACCAGCCCTTGGCTTAAAAGGTTTGGACACCCATGTTTTAAGTCATGCTATCCCATATATGTACACTTTCTTTGCATGTAATTATCCCCATACACCTTTCCGGTTGGATTTGTTTCTCTCTCTGTGTGTGGGCATATATGCACATGTGTTTTTAAGTTGCCTGTCAACGTATGGCAACTGCATAAGCCATAGGTTTTCTTAGGCAAGGAATACTTAGAAGTAATATTTTCACTTTCTTCCTCTGAAATATGTTATAGCACTTGTACCTCTCTTTAATATTCAAGCATCAAACTCATTCTAGCAGGTTTCATTAGTAACTCTGTGTTACTTATTATATCACATTACCTTACTTTATTAAGAGTTCAAGTTCATTCTGTTTATTTCTTATACTCTATGCTTTAATGTACAAATTAGTCATTCTTTCCAACTGCTTCTTTTTTCTGCCCCTCTTTGGGATCTTGTGCAATTGCACAGTTGTCATAGCCATGCTTCTAAACTACAGCAGTAATTGCATAGTGTAGATACATGCTCCATTTTCCATGTCTCAATCTCACTTATTAAAGAGCACTTCTTTCAAAACATTCTAAATGCACAGGGAACTTCTATTGTGCATGACAATGTGAAATGTGTACTATATATGAGTCAGATAGACAGTGACTTTATTGCTGATTTAATTCATAAATAGAATTGCTTACTTATGCTTCATTGTATTTTGTAGTGGTGCTATTAATGTTGGGGCTCTTGTGCATTTTGGGGAAGAATTATGAGAGATGCAATTAAATTTTAAGTGTAGTAGTATCTGATGCTATCTTTCAAAATTCTGCCCAAAATATCAAGTCCTAGAGAGGTTTTTTGTTTTTGTTTTTTACATTAGCACAATCAATGTCATTGATCCAGCAAATAAAAGGAAGTTGACCTACAACCTTGATTTTTTGAGCTTTTGTATTTACAGCTTTAAAAGTATATTGAGCAGTGGATGAATCCTCCTAGGTGATTTTTCCTACTCAAAGTAACTAAATTGTTGTCAAAATTGATGTCAATGAAGAATATTGTTGATCATGTTCCATAGATTCCCAATTGAAGGATTGGTTAGAAAGAATTAGGAAGAAAAAGGAAGGTAAGAGGAAAGAGGCACATTTTATTTTTCAGCCATTCCTACAGCTTTCTACTTCAGCTCTTTCTATTGCAACTGATGACAGTAATAAATAACTTTCAGGGCAAAGCAATTTTAGCATGGCTGATGGACTGATCCCTTTTTCCATCTCATCTTCCTTGGCTTCAGCTTGCCATAATGGCTAGCAGTGGTGACTGAGGTAGCTTAGAGTTGGCCAGTTGTGTACACTTCTGTCTTGCTAGTAAGGTCCCCCTTTTCCCTCAAAGAGAGAAAGTCCAAAGTTCTGGCCCGCTAGATTAGACATTGATAAAGCATTTGGCTCCTGCACCCCAAAATTAGAAAGTGAGAAAGCATTTGCCCCATGCATCTGAAAAGAATAAAAGACAAAGGGAAATGCAGAAATATAATGCAATAATAAAACAAATGTTAAGATCATTTAAGAAACATTTCCATACTCACCATGTTAAGGGTCATCTGGATAGGTTTAGATCAGGCATGTACAAAGTCTGGCCTGCAGGCCAAATGTGCCCCCATTTAAATTTCTACTGGCCCTCTCCAGACCTCACTCTTTTCCTCCCTCCCTCCATCCCTCCCTCCCTCCCTCCCTTCCTTCCTTCCTTCCTTCCTTCCTTCCTTCCTTCCTTCCTTCCTTCATCCCACCCTCCCTCCCTCCCTCACATCACCTATAATTGCTAACAAATGGTTGTGCTGACTTAGGGCTTGTCTACACTGGCCCTATCCTTCAGTTTCAATCAGCGGTTGCTTCTGGACATCCAGATGATATCCAGGGATCTCTAATCCATAATGTAGAACTAGTTATCCTAGTTTTATCCTGTCTTAGGAGGAATTGGGAAATGCTCTGAAGTTTGGCACTTTGGAGTTAGTGTGAACATCTGGATCTGCCCTAATCCAAACAAGTTCACATGAGAAAAGGGGATGGATTGGAACCATATCATTTCTGTCACCATGACAGCGAGTCATGGATCTTTGGATTGCTCCTGGTTACTGCTGGGCAGCTTTGCTGACATCAACCAAGGCAACTGTGCAACCAGAGAAAGGAGTGGGTCCTTCACCCACTTCTCTTTGGTTGCACAGGCATGTTCTGATGTCAGCAAAGGTGTCCGATGATGGCCTGGAGCTCTCCAGATCTCCATGACAGTAATGATAGGTCAGGTAAGGGTGATGTTGTAGCTCAGCCACCACGGCCTATATTTCATCAGGAGATGGATTTGGAAACAGATTATACTATGGATCTAAGAGACATTCCAGACCTGGAACGAGGCCCCTTGGCCTTGCAGCTGCCAGATGTTGTAGCACCAGAGGATCCGCTAATTGGAGAGCATTCCAAGGACTCGTCAATCTTGCCTACACCAGATGATGTTGTTTTGGGCGAAGATGGGCCTTTTCATTGGAAGGAGTCTTTTGCAAGAGATAGGAGCAGGAGGGAGGGTGTGCGAAGAAGTAAAAGGTTAGCTCTCAGACTTGATAATGGCTAACTTTCCCATGTGAAGTTTTGTGAGTCCTGTACTCCCTTAATCTTGCAACCTTGGGATCTCCTTAAAGGTGTTCCTCTTTGTGTTCCTCTTCGTGGTGTCAACTTTACTTTCCTCGGAAGAGGTTCCAGTATCCATCTCTTAAGCTTTGTTTTCCCAGCCCTGTATCCATGACAAATTTCCAGTTCCAGGCAAGCCGCACTGCGCCTGTGACTTCCAAGTAGACCTTGCCTTCATTACCTTGCTTTCCTTGTTCTTGAGTCAAGACTTTTCCCAGCCGAGCCGTGCTGCGTCAGTCTCATGTATGGACCTTGCCTCATTTACTGTGCTATCCCTGTTCTTGAAGCAGGACTCTCTAAGTGGATTATAGTTTGCAGATTTGCAGTGTCTTGTTCCTGTTTCCAGGTTATTTGGATTAACTTTGGTTTCTTGGTGGAACTATCGAGTTGCACTTGTGGATTACAATTGGGACATTGCTGAACTTGTTTTGAACTGTTAAGGACTCTACCTTAAAGACTATTTCTTATATTGACTTTCTACGCTAACTGCATATATATATATATATATATATATATATATATATATATACACACTAGCTTGGGGACCCGGCGGTGCCTGGGTCATTTGAGAATGGCCTTATTTGTCTCTTCAATGTTATGTATTGTGTTTGGAGTGGGTGAACTACAATTCCTAGAAGTGTGGCTCAATCCTCCCGAAACCCTGGCAGTATGAAAAGTCAGCCATTTTGGATCTGTGTACCAAGTGTGGTCCACATATGTCGTTGGGTGGTCATTGCCTGGCTTCCCACTAACACCTGCAGTATGTTCCATTGGCCGAAGTACTTATTCATTGCAGCTGACCTATAAATCCCAGTACCTATTACTCTCAAATGTCCAGGGCAATTCCCCTCCAAACCCACCAGTAGTCAAATCTGGGCATATCAGATATGGATGGCAAATGTGGTCCAGACCCATCATTGTTTAGGTTTATAGCATTCTGGGTGTAGGTGAACTATAACTCCTATAAATTCCCCAGTAGGAGTCACAATGCTCTGACTTGATGTAGGCTAAACTACAACTTGAATCTCCCAAACTCCTCCAGTAAGTTTAGTTGCAGCTCAATTCTTTTGTTTGTTTTGCAGACAGATTTGAAAGGGAAGGGCAGTAGGCGCGGTCATGAAAATTCCACAGCAATGGAGAACCTTGGGATGCCTGCCTGTGGTGCAAGGGCAGTAGGCGGGGTCATGCAAATTCCATAGCAATGGAGAACCCTGGAATGCCTGCCTGTGGTGGAAGAAATAGCAAAATGTAGGATGAAATGATCCCCAAATGAAAGCATTCCATGGGTGGTGGTTTGAAGTGTTTGGAGAGAACATTGGCAGGGGTTGGGCTACATGTTCATGGTGCTTGCTGTAACTTCAATGTCAGTGCAAAATAGTGACTTGCTGGCTTCTGAGCAGTGGGAAATGTAGCCTCTTTGTGGAGGCCAGAAGCTATCTGTGTGAGCAGACATGCGTGCCACATACACACATACGGGTTTTCACTTTTATTATGGATTTAGATTTAGATAGATAGATATACCCTAATAAACTGCATGCATGTGATACTGGCTCCTGTCTGGTTTTCAGGGTGCTCCCATAACCTTGGGGTATAACAGGTGACCATCCAGTGGGGCTCAATCAGGTTTAGCCCCAGTAGACAGCCTGGACTCCGCTCCATTGAATCTATGGCCAGTCTGGAGCAGAAATACTCTGGCCTGGCCCCAGATTTTGCAGTACATGTGGATATCTTCTTGATGCTAAGACAAAAAAATTTTTGAGAGCCATAATTGCTTAAGAGTGATCCATGCACGATTTCCAAATATCAAGGAATTGAGGATCATTTGAAAGTATTCTAAACATGTGTGTGTTTACTGATCTTTAGGGATAGAACGAAAAGGAGACGTTGGGTAGAATTGATATAATCTTCTCATTGGTCTTTACAAATTTAATAGGCTTATAATTTAATTCTCTCTGTTGTTATTCAGAACCTCTAAAGCTATAAAATATGACTCCATCAAAGTATCTGTGGCATACCATTTTTTATTTCAGTAGATCAAAATAAATCAAATGATTTTAAAAGATGCAGTAGTTTAACCAGAGTATTACCAGGTTGTGATTCTTATTGGCTCCTGAACATGATATTGTGACATTTATTTTTGATACCTTCATTTCCTGCTTATTTTTTATGACAAACCACATAATATGTCTATCACACATCTCTCCAAGGATATTTTTACAAATAATGCTAAGCTTGTATCAGTCCCAGTCTTATTTGAACAATAGAAATTGTTATACCTCAGTGTGTCGTTTTTCTCATTAAGCATAACATAATATGCGCCCTTTAAATATAAGAGACCTGCTGCCTGTGCTTTTTGTTTTGTTTTTTTAAAAAACCTTTTCAGTCACACTCTACAGGGAGTGATGTTTAACAAGTATCCTATTTATTTGCTACTTGAACTGTATAAATAGATATGATGACAAGGCTCACTGATGGCACAGAATGACACATGGGGAAACCACGCTTCATAAAAAGAATTGTTAGAACAAATTTCAATATTCCTTATGCTTATTTCTTGCTCTATGCTGTGACTATGGCTAGAGGGTAGAAGATTTGTCATTATAGATACAGTTATTCCAAATTCCTGAACCCCATAGTTGTAAAACCAGAGAAAATATTCCCAGGCCAACTTAAATAATTGTTTTAATCTAAATAGGGAGATACAATATTGAAATGGTAGCACCAATTTATCTCTGTCATGTCCATCCTGAATTGTTATGTTATGAACTTCCTATTCTACTCATCATTTCAGATGAGCCTTTCCCATAAGAAATATCACAATAGGTGGCAGTTTTGAGATACGTTTGGAGATTTCCTCCTGCCCACGCCCAGATAGTCTTTTTTCTTTCATCATTGACATTGAGATTATATGGTGGTATCATTAATCTATATTTGGGATGAATGCATGATGAATTTATGTATGTTTGTGCCAAATATACTACCCATTAACCTAAGACATTGTGCTTATTCAATAAGATTTCAGTGGTAATCTTAAAGTTTTGTATGTGCCTTAAATCAACATACCTTTTCATATATAGAGTGTTCCCTCACTTATCGCTGGGGTTAGGTTCCAGGACCACCCGCAATAAGTGAAAATCTGGGAAGTAGGGACACTATATTTATTTTAATATATGTACATTATTTTAGTAGTTATACACTATTTTAAGTCTTTATCAACCAATCGTGTGTTGATAAATTGCCTCCTTCTCCTCCCGTTGCTGCTTGGGCTCCTTTTCTCTCCCTTTGGCTTCTCCTTCCTCCCTTCCTTAGGCTGTAAATTGAATTTTTTTATGATTGTCTTTTAGAATTTATTGAAAAACCGTGAAACAGCGAATCCACGAAAAGTGAACTGCGAAGTAGTGAGGGAACACTGTACATGTGTATTAATTGATACCTGTATTGCAAAACCACACTTTTCTTGCATATGCATTCTGTTGTGCATTCAGTAGCATATTTTTGCTTTAATTCAGTTGATCAACACAGAATAATCAATAGCACAGTTGTATAACTCCACATGTGGAGATTTACAATATGCAACCCCATGTAGAATCTTGGCTTTTTAAAAAAATATTAATCTGTTTTTGGTTTTCCTTGCAGACAGTACACATTTTCAGTTATAAGATTAGCCAGATGTCCTACTCCAGATTTTGATACCAGTGCAGATAGTTGCTAGGGAGGAAGCAATTTACTCTGAGCTTGTGAAAGTAACAACAGATAAGGCAGGACAAGTAAATCAAACAAAGTCTTTGGGAAGCAATCTTGCCTGGAAGGGTTTGCTGGCAAAAGAGACACACAGGAGAGAAGCAAAAAGCCAGTCCAAAATCCTGAGAGCAAAACAGGGTTGTCAGCCAGTGCAAATGTCAGGACCTCAGGTATCTGGAGCAGAATCACAAGAGCGCCATATCAGAGTTGGAGATCAGGCAGTTGTTTCCAAAAAGAAACATGGATAAAACCATTTCTTACATTGACTGCAGCCAGTTGTCCTTAATGAACCTTATGAGAGGTTCTCCTTTTGCTTGGCATGAGGCCTCATTAAATGTCTTCTCCTGCTCTTTTCTCTGCCCATTGGGTCTCAGGGCATGGGGGCCATGTGCCCTGATCCAATTGTTTCAGCTATTCTGGTAGTGCCTGTGTATGAACACTTTCAGGTAAGTCCTTGCTCACCTCTTTCTATGTACAATTGTCTGTCTGTCAGTGTATAAATGGCATTGAAAGTTTGTCGTATATGTGTGTTCCATGATCTGCCCTGAGTCCCCTTTGGCGTGAGAAGGGCGGAATATAAATAGTGTAAATAAAAAATAAATTGTGTTCTGATGCTGCCTTTATGTATGTCAAGTTGGAGAATCATCCTTATCCTCAAAGTCTGAGTCATGAGTTGTGACATTAGTAATGAAGAATTAATGGAATCACACTTTGTTGAGTATGGAGGAATTTATTTGTAGAAAGCTGAAGATTTAATTAGGAGAATCTATATATTTCACTTCACAAGGAAATTAGTAGCTCCAAGGAGAAATTTAAACTAGGAGATTTGTCAGGATTACAAGAACCTTCAAGGTTCACTGTAAGAATCTGCGGAGTCAAACATCATTTCACTCTCAGAGGTATGATCACTTTCACTCTTATTAGGCTTGTAATAATCTAAGCTTTTCTTTGTATTTAGGAAAGTAGATTGAGATTCTGTATTATAATCTGTTTCATAACTTTACAAATCTGTAGCTATGTTGCAGGTTTTCAACAAAACTCTGTTAGTGAATTGTGAAGATGCACATCCAGGCACTGTTAAGAGTGTTTCAATAAGCATTGGTTATGTCTGGTGCATATTAAACACTGCTGAATAATGGACATATTCTGATACTTGTCATACCCTTCTGACAGAATATATTGGATGGATCATGTATAGGATGCACATATTGCATCATTCACTTCACTGGCTACCATCATGTAATGAACACCTACATATTGTAACATCATGGAAGCCCCAAGTGAATATGGGCATTGTAAAACTGCTCATTTCTGTTTCCTATCCTCATAAGCCCATTTACAAAGATATGAATCCCATGTTGAATTCCAGCCATAGTTTGATTTTTTAAATGTAACGTTCAGTTTGACTGGAGGAATTTGCCCAGATACTGTAACAGCAGTAAATTATGGTATATTCCACAGAACTATGTCATGCCAGCGGCCTTGGTGTCTACAGACAATGCCGGCTCTTCAGCTTAGAAATGGAGATAAGCACCAACCCCTAGAGTCAGACACGACTGGACTTAATGCCAGGGGAAAACCTTTACCCTTTACCTTAACTACCACCAACTCCTCAATACTTTATTTCCCATACCACCATACTTCGCCACAGCAATGTGTGGCCGGGTACAAATGTGTTTGTTGGGAGAAGAGAAGGTAGGGTCAGGAGGCCCATCACTTTCAATGTCATGACTTGCAAGGGACTAGACCAGGGGTCCCCAAACTAAGGCCCGGGGGCCGGATGCAGCCCTCCAAGGTCATTGACCTGGCCCCCGCCCTCAGTTTTAGACTTAGGCTCGCCCAAAGTCTGAAATGACTTGAAGGCACACAACAACAAAAATCCTACTTAACTTGACTATCTCATTGGCCAGAAACAGGCCCACACTTCCCATTGAAATCCTGATAGGTTTATGTTGGTTAAAATTGTTTTTATTTTTAAATATTGTATTGTTCTTTCATTTACTAATATTGTGCTATGGTAATACTATAATATATTGTGTATACATATAATATTGATAATAACTTATTTATTTATTTATTACAGTATTTCTACCCCCACCCTTCTCACTCAATAGGGGACTCAGGGTGGCTAATAATAATAATAATACAATATAATAATATTGTATAATATAATAATATAAATTGTATATTATATATTAAATGTACTGTAATATTACTGATAATATTACGGTATAGTGGTATAGTACAATATATTAATATATAATGCTAATATTGTACTATGCTAATAATATAATATATTGCATGTACATACAACTTGTAAGCTGCTCTGAGTCCCCTTCGGGGTGAGAGAGGGTGGGGTATAAATGTAGCAAATAAATAAATAAATGATTGTTGTTTTTTTGGGGGGGGGGGCGTTTACACTACAAATAAGATATGTGCAGTGTGCATAGGGATTTGTTCGTTTTTTTTTTTTTCAAATGATAATTCGGCCCCTCAACAATCTGAGGGACCATGAACCGGCCCTCCACTTTAAAAGTTTGAGGACCCCTGGACTAGACTGTCATTCTTTAAAAGATGGGGGATTCCTTGGGCTTCCGAAGTGAAGAGGCTGAGAAAGAGATGAATTTCTCCCAAACTCTTCAGTGATTAAAAGCCCCAGTCCAAAATTTAGCATTATCTAGTAGCAAAGATGACAATGTATATTCAAAGGACATTTAAAGTGAGAATTGCAATAGTAATTTGTAGCTTGAAGCAGTCAGTAACAAATATATCCTTGTCTTACATTTCAAAATATGGTATGCATATGCCTGTATGCAAAGCATGTGTTCTATCAATGAGGGATCTGTTTGACTTTCTCATATACTTTGAAATATTTATCTTTTAAAAATCCAAGGCAAGAACTTTACAAAAATTTTGGGCTTCCTTCAAAATTTCTGTTGAGGTTCCGCCCAGCAGGCCCTCCCATTTTGCCCCATTTTTTGCAATGTTTGCCCCAAGGAACTTTCAGAAAGGTCTATTTGTAGCAGCAGGATTTATAACTTAAAGAAAGATAACAAAGGGTACTGCTGAACTCTTTTCTGTTAAACATCTATTCTGCTATTCAATGAATGTGATAGAATTCGATAGACAGGAGAGGGAGGGAGGGAGGGAGGGAGATGATAGATACCTTTACATACAGGACTGGTCAATATTTATTCACAGAAATTAAAACAATATAATATTTTGTGAAATTTTCAGATTTTATTTATTTACGATAATGTATTTAAGTGCTTTTCATATCCATCCTTCTCCTCTGATATCTTGCATTCTTGAATAGTGAAATAAGCATCAAGAAGTGCCTCAAATTACAGTTTTTCTTTAAAAATGAGCCAGCTAAAATAACATTACACAATACAGTTAACATTTATAGCAGCATATTGTTAAATTATCACCATTAAAATCCCATGAATTATATAACAAGGGTGCATATTTCTGGGTATGCATTATTATGTATGTTTCTGCCTCATATTGAGGATGCCTGAATTATAGCAATGACCTCCTGTCTTCAAAGGAGTCAGTATCTGTATCCAAAAGGATGTGTATCTTTGTTTTTACTGGTTGTAACACTAGCACAGCAATTTCTAGAAGAGTGATTTTGTTCAAAGCAATTTTTTAATTTTTGAAATGTTTTGATCTCATTTCCCTATTCACTGAGGGCCATTAACTTACAAGCATGTAACAATATCCCATCGATTTCTCTGCAGAGAACAAAGGTGAAATTTGATTGTTAGAAGCAATTCTTAAGTGTTCTAAATTAGTTTCATTCTGTCAGTCTGGCTCTGTTCTTGTTCATATAAGACTTTCATCTCTAAGTACTTATCTGATTCCATCCCCACTGAAGGGCAGGAGTTACCAGTTGTTATTGCCCAAGAGTTCCAAAATTTAAACTATCATGTTTAAGAGAAATTTCCTATCTTCCTTCTTTATACCCTCCAACTGATATGGCAATCTAATTGATCCCCTGCTATCTCACTTTTAAAAAATACCCCAGTTACTATCTCTTCTTCCCATTTTCCTTTTTTGTTCTCTGCTTACGTCACTTGCTGCAAACTGAGTTCAAAATGCAAAATGCAAGGATAGTTTGCACTCAGTTAAGGACATTATATGGCCCTTCTGGGCCCTGCTGTTTCACCACAAAAAGCAAGGTCTGTGGAGCTGCTTGTGGCGTCCGACATGCCCCACAGACCTTGCCATCACATGGTGGTAATGGGATATGTCAGAAAGGGCGGCAACACATGGCAACAGACATTGCTCTGCCACCCTTTCTGCGATCATACGGCAAAAAGGGAAAGGAAAAGCGGGTAGCTCCAACAGAGCTACCCAAACTACATTTTCCTCTCCATAGTGGTAGAGAAAGTGCCTTTCGGCATTCCCCCTCCTTGTGGGTGGAACCTGCCAGTGTCATGTGATTGTGAACAGCAGATCCCATTCTTGCTGTGAATAAAAGTAGCAAAATGGGGTAATGAGGTCCTAACACAGGAGGGGACGATGCAGAGCCTTCCCTTTCCCAATAAGCTCAGAGAAGCATTTTGTATTCCTCCTCTTTAATATATCTTGACCACATTGTGATTTTGCTTGGCCATACATATCCCAGTTTGCATCCATGAAATGTTGAAGAATGTGCCACTATGCCTGTTGTTAGTATCATGGATAGAGTGGATGAGGGGTTGACTATGGAGCCCAGTCAAGAACAGCAACTTTCTCAAAGCAACAACTACTCTGTTAGCTGGCCAAACCCAAGAGAGTTTGGTGGAACAGGTTGAGGAAGGGGTGATAGTGCCTTTCTTTTCTGGAATAGAGATTTTTTTTTATACAAACCTTTTATAACTGTAAAGCTGCAATGCCAGTTTGCTGACTTTTTCATAAAGTCAATTTTTTTTCTTATGGTCATATTGCAGTAAGAAAGCTAAATAACTTTCCTTCACACTCTCACCAGTATTGGCAATAGCAACATGGTGAGAGTAGGAAGGCCTCCTCCCCCCTCCACCCCTTCCCTTCTTTAATCTTGCTGTGGCAGTATCGACCATCATATAAAGGATTTTGGCAAATATAGGGTGATTACGAAAGAGAGTGCCTTCTCTCCTTTCTGCTATTCCTGTAAGAGCAACCAATATAATAACAACCACATTGGTGGGATTGAGACTTCATGATACAACTGGAGTGAGGAGATAATTGATTTCACTGCATGCTCTGTTTTGTCACCTAAAGTGTTTGGGACTTAGTGCTAACATGGCTATATATTTATATACAAAGCAGTTTGGGTTTTTTTTCTGTTTGATTTCCAACATGAGCTGTAGAACGGTGGTGCCTGTACAACAAAAAATTAAATATAATAGCATCAGTAGAGTAAGAAAGTGAAAAAACAGTTGAACTGATTATGTGACCTAGAAATGCAGGTGGTATTATTGGTACAAGCACAGCAGTTTGTGTTTCACGGTTAACCTCCATGTATGTAGCAGCATCTTTCTTCTTGCCAGAAATAGGATATTTACAGCAGCTACAAGGTAAGAAAGTATACATTTCCCCAAATACCACAGTATGGCATTCGTTATTTTTGTTTTTAAATAGTGATGCCAGAGCTGAAATAATTAAAGCAGTTCCCCAGCTTTTCTTATCTTCCACACTTCTATTGCTACTGTTTGTAGGTTGATAATAAAATGTGTGTGTGAGAGTATGTGCATACTTGCATTTGTGTGTGAAAGAAAGACATGGAATTTAAAAAATCAAGAATAGCAAAATTGGTAATACAACGTTTTGACTGAATTTGACAATTATTTGATTAGTGCCATCTAGTGTATGCACAGGCAAAATCCAATGAATCAGTCCATGTGTCTGAATGGCATTGATTTGTTATATCAGACTGTAGAAAATGCAGACCTTATTTGACACTGAACATACAGAAGCTTTCTCTATCAGACTCTTTCATAATATTGTTGTAGAATGACTTGAGAAGCTTATACCTTCCTTGAAATTTCCATGATAACTCTATTGTGTTCCTGAGAGAGTAGCGTGAGATAAATAGCTTTGTTGTACACATCTGCTGGTGTACCTTAATAACCCCAGACATGCCATCATTCAAACTCTGTGAAGAAGAAACAGGATGTTTCCAGAACTCTCTTAGTGATCCTGTAGGTAAAGATACAGGATCTTGCACATCTAAATGATAAGACACTTTCTTCCTGCACCTGCAAAATTGGAAAAGAAAATTCTGAACTAGAACATTTAGGATATCTGAACTGTGCTGAGTGGAGGCAACAGAAGTGGGTAGAAAACTGCCTTTCTGTATTGGATAACTGAATAAATTTTATTTTGGCCTTAACTCTGTTTTTGTTTTTGCATGTATTATTTAGCTCTGTCCAACTGCCAGCAGCACACAAAAATTGCATAGTTGGTGGATCATCTAGCTGGCTGATACAATATGGACACTGGTTATTTGTTTGTTTATTTATTTGCATCATTTTTATCCCGCCTTTCTCCCCGAGGGTACTCAAGGCAGCTCCGGGGGAATGTAAATATGGTTGCATTACATATTTTTGTGTATATTAAAATAAATGAAAGGAGATAGTTTGTCATCTGAATTTGTGACATTATCTGCAAAGAGTATAAAGGAAATCCGCACAAAGCTTTACAGCAGATGTTAGGCTCTGTTTCTGCCACTTATATTTTATACTGTCTTGACAATTCTGTTATAAATGAGGAGCTGTCCTGTGGTTGTTATACATATAACACAGTATATGAATAATGGAGGACACATTTATTGGTCTCATATCCCATTTCTAATACACCTTTAAATTTTTTGTCTATTTTATTTATTTAAAATTGTGAATTATTATTGTGCCTCTAGGTTTGATCCAGATTTAGTCATGCTTAGAAAGGATTCACAGAAACTAATTAGACCAGTTTGTCTTCACTTATTATTTATTCAGGTTCCACTAATCTACATGGGTCTCGTCTATGCATGAATATGTCCAGCTCTCTAGATTCAATATCCAAACAAATTTCTCAATCTTGATAGAAACAAAACTGGTCAGTCTTGATTAATATTTCTTTTAAAAAGCACAAACCTATTATTTACTTTGTGGTGTAATCACTGCTACAGTAGGGTCAGCTGCTTATGCTGTGTCTACACATATCATTTCTGTATCACTTCTACACAGCACAAGACTCTGGGGGAGGGCTGATTGCTAGCAGTGAGACAATGATGGGCTTGCAGGCAGTGTGAAATTCAGATCTGGCCAGATCCATTCCAATCAAGCCAGATCCATTCCAATTCCACACCTCTGATACTCCAGGATTACTCTGGGGTTTCCAGAAAGCTCCCCAGTTACCCTCATGTTCTGCTGTGATGGAGTAATGACTGGTTGCAGGAGCATGCTTTGAATCCAGTCTGTGCATCATATGAACCCACTTTAGCAACAGAAGATGAGTTCACATTATTTTGGTCATGTAGACATGCCCTTAGACATGGAAAATAGACATGAAATGTGAGATCCAGCCATTTTTTTTTGCCCTGTTACTTCTGGCTTCAGATATCTAATCTTAGTCAGACATTTTTTAAAAACCTACTTGCTTTTAAATCTCCTGCAGTCATTTCTAGTATATCAAAATATTTTGCAAAGAAAACACAGTGTAGTTTTTAACACTCTTGATTTTCCAGCAATGTTATTATCAGTGCCTAAAATGATTTACTGACCATGAGCTGGTAAACAGTTTCAAGGGATTACATTTGAGGAGGTGATGAAACCACACAGAAGGACAGAATTATAGGGATACTTGAAAATTCCAAAATGAATTGATATGATACATCCTGCTGGACTATGTGCAGATTGGAACTCAGGTTATTCACAGGCTTTTGTACTGTACTGATCAGCTTTTTCAATTTTTAGCTGGACACATATATTAAAAATATTATTGCAGTGCTTTGCAAATACTGGAATAAAGAAATCATGATTCATTGTGCATTCCAAGAAATATCCACTGGTTTATCCTCAATGAATTACAATGAAATTGTATTTCTATATTAGCTCTAAAAGTATAATAAAAAGATAAACAAGATATTGTTCTAATTTTGATTTATATGAAATAAAATAAGCACAGAAACCCTTTAATTCTGTGAATTTTAAAGCTACATTAGTGGTTTATAAATGGAACATTTTGGCACTCTTACTTATCTAAAATGAGACATCTTTAATTGCGATCATCATTTAATTAGATCTTTATTTCCAGTGTGGAATGATAATTAAGAAAATGCCATTGTGCATATGAAATGGAATTGAAGCTGAACTGGTTAAATGCCCAAACTGAATAAAATTATCCAACATTAGATTAATGAGTCCTTTATGTCTGGGAAAAAAATTGGCTTAGCAACTGAGCTAAATGCTAAATCGCATAACATTGCACAAACAATGGAAGGATGTAATTTACTAATGCACTATGGGATTTATGTGTATGTGTATGTGCTCTTATAAAGATTAAAATCATAATGAATAAACATAAGTTTATGTGAATATATATATGTAAGGTGTGTATGCCAACCAAAAGATTCAGTCCTGACCTCAGTTCAGTGTTTCAGAAAATGGCCTGGTCTGGACAAGTCCAGTTTGGAAAATTGTCCAATTCAATTTAGGTCCCACCAGAGTCAGGAATAGAGATGGTGGAAAAATCTGAATGAAATGCCATTGTTGTTGGATTTTCAATATTCCAACCCAAAGTTAAATAGGACAAAATAGATGAGAACTATAGAATCCAGAACAGAATCACCAGCCTTCAAAACATCTGCAGAAACTTATAAGTGCACCACCCCCAATGGCGCAGTGGTTTAAACCTTTGTACTGGCAGGACTGATGACATGAAGGTTGGGTTGCTGACCTGAAGTTTGCCTGTTCGAATCCAACCCGGGGAGAGCAGAGATGAGCTCCCTCTATCAGCTCCAGCTCCATGTGGGGACATGAGAGAAGCCTCCCACAAGGATGGTAAAAACATCAAAAACATCTGGGAGTCTCCTGGGCAACGTCAATTCTCTCACATCAGAAATGACTTGCAGTTTCTCTAGTCGCTCCTGACACAGAAAAAAAATCTGCTGAGATTTGTTTCCAGGACTTCATAGATACCAAAATCAATGGATGAACAAATCCCATTATATACAATTGCATAGTAAAATTGTATCCCTTATACAAAATGGCGAAAGGCTTGCTTTTTTAGGTATTTTTAGTTAGGTAGAGGGGTTATAGCAATGAGTGGGTTGAATAAGAATTCATTGCGTACAGCATTTATGGATACAGAGGAATTATTGTATAAATGTTTCTACAAAAGTTTGCAACGGATTTGAAATTTCACATACCTTGAGTCTGAGATCCATCACTGTCCAACTTCTGAGTTTACTACTTATCCTCCTATGTCCTCTTCACTGCTCTCCTTCCCAGCCGAATGAAAGTGATACACACAGGATCCATTCCATCTCACACATGCACAGTTCAAAGAATGGTAGTGTCTCTCTTCTTTATTGCTTCACAATTTAATCTCCTGTACTTCTAAAGTGAAATTCTTCTCTTCAAAGAATTCTTATACTCTACTGCCAGCAGCTGAATATTTGAGAGCCAAATATATTGTTATTGCCGTTGCCAGCAGATGCCTTTATGCTATCTGAGTTGTAATTCTAGATGTAAATGGAACTCAGCTCACCTTAGCAGCAACCCAACTGTATTTACCTGGGAGTGTATTATCAAAGACATATAAAGCTTGTGCTGGTGCTTTTCACTGCTACATCACTTTGCCTGTTTGAGATGTAATACCTATATACAACCCAAACAAGCAGAAAGGATGTGTTTTTGCATTGGATCATATATATCAAAGCAGGGGAAGTCAGTTTCTGACTGCAGGTGATATCTCCTCCATTCCCATTCCTTTCTGTAGCAATATAATAAAACTTTATAGGCACTTAAAGAAAAGTTTGCATGTAAAAGCCTTTTGTTGGTGTATAATTTTTGTTGTTTTTTGTTTATTTTCAGGTAAGAGCTTTGGAGAAGTGTGGTGTTGAATTCAATTTAACACTTAAAACATCATTTTAGCATACCGTTTAGCATATAAACATTGTAAAATACATTCCTTATTGGTAAATACATATGCATAATTACATGTACATGTCCAGAGAAAACAAAGGAAAGGGATTTATAAGATCACTAGGAAGAGTGTATAGAAGATGAGTCTACACATTTAGCAAGAACATCTGTGGTACAGACTAAGAGCTATTTGCATATTCTCAGTCAGAATG
Organism: Anolis carolinensis; assembly: GCF_035594765.1. NCBI lineage: Eukaryota > Metazoa > Chordata > Lepidosauria > Squamata > Anolidae > Anolis > Anolis carolinensis. The sequence goes on from NC_085842.1 coordinate 238,355,200, forward strand.
CAGAAATCTCCCATTGAGCATAAAAGGAGATGTATTTTTCTTGTCAAAATTGGAGGAAAGTTGAATGTATAGTAGTCCCCAAGAAAAGATTATTGTTTCAAATTGGTTTCTGACTTATGGTAATTTTAAGACAAATCTTTCATGTGGTTTTCTTGGCAAGATTTGTTCAGAGAGCTTTGCTGAGAATGTGCAACTTGCCCAAAGTGATCCAATGGGTTTCCATGGCCAGCTGGGAATTCAAACTCTAGTGTCCAGAGTTGTAATTCCATGCTTAAACTAGTACATAATTCTGGCTCTCACAATTTTAATACAGGATTATTCCTATCAAATGGCAGAGAACATTTTTTTTAATTTAGAAAGTGCAGTTTCTACTATGCACATTTAGTAATAGAATTGGCACTAAAAATGGAACCTGCAAAGTTTCTGATGGCTAAGTACAGACACAATGAAGTAATAATTCTTGAGATTCCATTAAATAGTAATTAAATGGTGAATTGTCGTTGCATTGAAAGAATGACATTGCACAGTTCTGTCCTGTCACACCCACAACTTAGCAACTCTCATTTTCTGTAGCTAAATATCAATGTCAATCTTACATGGAAGGATTAATGATGTTCTACTTTTACCTACTACTCGGGTGATTTTCATTCCCTCCAGGATCAATGAAGTTCAAAGTACTTTGATGGTTAACTAGTACTTGGATTGGAAGCTATGCAAAAATCAACATTCTTTGAAGGCGTGCCTACTTTGAGCCAGGGGCCAGGCAGTACATGGACAACAAGAGATGAAAACAGCATAATAGATGCATAGATAGATAGCAAGAGGAAAGGAAGATGCTGGGAAGCGAAAGCAGGATGTCATAAGAGACAGGCAGATAGCTGTTTCTGTGTTAGCTGAGGAAGCCATAGTATTCTTCATTGTCAGCTAGAGTTGGGAAGTAAAAACAGATTTCATGCACTCAGACTAGCAGGGTGTTTCCACTGAGAGAGTTATGTACATGAGTATTCTGACAGACTGACACAGCAAGGAAACAGTTAGAGGAGACTGGCATGAAAACAGAGATGAAGACAGGTAGCTAGGTGAAACAACTCTCTTGCCAGCTAGGCAAGGTCACCTGATGCTAAGTGAGAACACTTTGCGAACTAGCAGTAGGTGAGCCATTGGGCAGGCTAGAGTGGATGCCTTCAGGAAGCAATTGTATGGCAGCAGGAGACTAGGAGGCTGGCTGAGAGAAAAGGCTGTCTGAAGTGTTGAATGCAATCAAGTCATAAGCCTGTGAGCAAAAATCACTAGGGTGCCACTCAGCAGGCCCTACTATTTTGTCTTGGCACTTGTTCAGGTGGAAGAGACAAAGGGGCAGAGTGACAGTCAAGGTTCTCGTGTAGGTAATTTTTAAGCAACAACCCGACCGGGAGGGCTTACCTCTGTGGACAGAAAGATAGCATTATAAAGGGGGGGGAATGCAGTTAGAGAAATGAAGGATAACAAATAGGGAGGAGTAGGATTGTAGTGGGCACTCAGAAGTGGTGGGCAAAGAATCCTTTAAGATGGCCCAATAATTTAATATATGATTGTTCTGGAAAGGGGATTTAATATGTCATCTACCACTAGAAACTATCTTCTTGTCTGGGGTACGGGTTAGTGAGCAAGAGATAAGCTCTTGGGCAAATGTGCCAGGCTGTCCAGTATCCCAGAGGATCACAAGCAGCAGAAATACGCTACTGATTTTGGAAGGCAATAAACAACCTAGGTTTAAATGTTATCTTAGTGGATGTGTGAGTCACAGGCTTCCAGCTTCACCATGGATTGCAGAGCTATGGCACAAGTAGTTCCCACCTGGATTGTTGCTGCAGGAGGCAGTGGACCCTCAGGAATGTAGAGACTGGGGGGATAAAGTGGGGTAATCCCTCCAAGAAATTCTACCCCTCATTTCACCCCTTTCAGTTCTCAAATTTCTAATTTTGCAGTACCTTTGGGTGAACTTTTATAAATAAGCGTGCAAAGAAAGACATCACGCAAAATTACGAAGGCAATGCAAGCACCGAAAATGTAAGAATTCTATGTATGTATGCTTTTGAATATTTCATGCTCTGCATTGCTGGACATTTGTAGGTTGCAAAACATTTTAATTTAGTGGACAAAATTATTATATTGAGGATCTATGCCTTCATTTTACTCCCTGGTACCAACACAACCATAAATAAATAAATAAATAAATAAATAAATAAATAAATAAATAAAATTTCCTCCTTTCACTTCTTACCTGCCTCTTTCCCTGTTTTTGCACCAGCAGACATTGCCAATCATGCTGTTCTTGGTAGCAAGATGGTACTCTTCATTCCAGTGTTGCCCTTGATAGATACAAAATTTACCCAGATAGAAGAATTCCATTTTCTTTCTGTTATAGCATGCAATGTCATGTCAAGGACTGTAATTTGACATTCTTCTTTGAAGTGATCACTCTGCTGTCTCCTACATTAAAAATCTTGTCCAGCAGAGGTGGAAAAAGTGAGGCTATTAAGAAATAGCTGGAGCACAACTCCCATTATCAGCACAGTTAATGAGGAAATATTGGAAGCTGCATTCCCACAATGTCTGAAAACCTGCCCCTTGTCTTTTCCTCTCTGCATGATCACAGGCATCACTGGACCCAACCACCCCAATAAACGACCAGGATATAAAACAAACTCATTGGTATTAGTACTTATGAATTTTAGGTCTTTTTTGCCATTAAACTATAATTATGATATTTATAAAACATGGAATTCCAGAGGATACATATTGATACATAGAATGAGGATGGGAATAATATTTGAAAATATTTATTGAAAGGCTGGAAAGTATGTTTCTTAAGTTTTGAGAAAGCCTGGTTTAAAAAATCCTATACTTACATAAATCTTCACTAGTTAGGACCTATTCTGCACAAAATTAGCATATGGTTGCTCTGTGCAAAAATCAGCATTTTCTGTGGAGGAAATTACATTTTTGTACAGCATTTCCTTTCACACAATGGGAAGAAAATTGCAAAAATTGCTTCTTCCTTCAAGGGGAAATATAGTAAAGAATTACATCTATAATGTAGAGAGCAACTCCTGGAAACTAGCCTTTCACATGAAATATTATTTCCTTCCCATAGACAGTGTTTCAGATGCATGCTTTCCTATCATGTTGACATCAAATTTCACATGACCTCCAAGCTTAAAACAGTGCTGTCTGTCATGTTGGCATATTGTTTGCAACAACAGTTCATAAATAATATTTCAGTCATTGGGTGTCTGTCTATAAAAACTAGGACTGATATAACCTCAACTGAGGCAGCTATAAAACTTAACTCCCTGTCACATACTCCCTATAGTATGGGGCTGGTAAAACTTTACAGTTTTCCAAAAGTTTTAGCAGCAATGAATCCATATTTCTCACTATCATTTTGTTTTGACACCTTTCCCATCACATTCAGCATCTGTTGAATAATATGAAAATGGACTCTAGACAGGAGGAGGATGAAGCAGTCAGCAATATTCACAGCTGGTGTGGTAGTGTGTTGTGCCTTGTCATCACCTGCCTACACTTACTTAATAAGCATCTGGTTTCTTCTTCTTCTTCTTCTTCTTCTTCTTCTTCTTCTTCTTCTTCTTCTTCTTCTTCTTCTTCTTCTTCTCTTGTTCTTACAAACAGTACAAAATAAAATCACTGTGTGTGATCGCATTATCTTTCTGGCTGGCAAGATATTTTATTATTTATTCCAAATACTAGTTCTGAAATAAGCAGAGGGTGGAAATCTTACCCTATGTGCTAAACTTCAAGTCTAGAAATTAGAGTAAAAATAAAAAAACCTGAGTTGACTTATTTTCAGGTAACTCTTATCAAAAAAGGAACTATCCCCCTTGAATTCTCACTGCAAAATAATGAGACCAGACACAAAGGTAGGGAGAAAAAAGGTCATTTATTGAACTATTTAAACTGGAACCATAATTAACTTTTTTGGAGGGGGAATCACTGCAACATAGGCAATGACATATGGATAGGTATCATTCTCTGACTACCTGCCAAGCCAACCTCTGGGCGAAGCACCTGACACTGGGAGCACTTCATAGTGATAGTTTGCTACCCCCAGCTCGTTGTAACTGGAAGACCATCCCTGCCTCCTGAGCCCCAGAAACCAATAGGAGAGAGGCAAATATGAAGGGGGATCTTTTGGGAAACCTCCTAAGCCTCAGATCCTATAAAGACTGTCCCAAACGTCCCCTTTCACCCTGAAAGGGGGTGCCAAGGTGCACACCAATCCATTTCTTTCCCCCATCCCTACACACGCTCACACTTCCTGCCAGTGACACCTAATTATGGCAACTCCAACCTGACAAAAATCCTTATTCCCAGCAGCTACAATATGGGGTAGGCAGGGGAAAAATGACCTACGAGGAGGGGGGAAAGTTGCTACCCAGCCCATATGTGACCACTATTAACTCATATTGCACTGAGGGCAGGAGGGTGGGTTGTGCTGCTAACAAAAGAGGCAGCTGTGAGAGGCTGATGCCTTATATGGCATTCTCCAAGCCCCTTCCAACTACAGAGACTGGTGGCAATGCCAGTCTTGCAAGACCAACTGGTCTCTTTCATGAGGGACTTCAAGTGCTCTTCTTTGTCCAAATGTTAGCCAAATGTGAGTGTTTTCTGAGTAGAATGGAGAAAGGCATCCCAGGAGAACCTAAAAGGAGCACTAATCTGTTTTATTGTTTCTACCATAACATAAAAATTTGTAGACTTACACATGAATATGCACATTAATTATTTTAAGGAGTTTAGTGGTTTTAACTGTTGTTTTGTTGTTTTGAATGTATCTGTTTTTCTTCTTGAGCAGTGGCAATGTGGTATCAATATGAAATAATAAAATAATAAAATAAGAATAAAATTAATGAATTAGATAATAAATTGTAGTAGGTTTAATTATTATTATTATTATTATTATTTTATTTTTTACCCACCTCTCCTCGTGGCTCGAGGTGGGTTACAAAACACAACACAAGGGTATGACCTGCCAAATGTGTCAGTCTAGATACCAATTGGGATAGGCCTATGTTTGTGATGGATACCATGAACTTCCGAGCTGCACCTAATATATTGACCTCCAGTGGCATGTTAAACTTGCCCAGACGCAAAAGTCTGGGTGACTCCAACAACACCTCCAAGACCAGTTCTGTGAGCTCGGCCAGAAAGTCTGTTAGGCAGCAGGGTGGATGGTACATGAACGGAATCCCTAGACTATCCTTGGTTTTCAGACTCAGGTACACACACTCAATGTGATTCAGCTTCCTAGTAGGTAATCTGGTCAGGTTAAGATGGTCTTTATAGACCACAATTACTCCCCCCCCCCACCCACAGTGCATGGCTGGGAGGGCCTGGACCCATATTGAAGCACTATTATCTCCCAGCCAAGTTTCAGTGAAGCATGGCAGGTCAGCCCTTTCATCCTTGAGGAGATCATAGATGATATGTTTCATATTCTTGACTGACCTGGCATGATTTAAGAACAAAGTGAGATTTAGTGGGTGGTCTGGCTCACTCTCTAAGTTCCCCAGGCTGGCAGGGTAACTGGAAGGTGGGATAGGTATTAAACACCTTTATATCCTTCCTCTTTGAGGACATGTGATCCTGCCATCGCCATATTGCCCTCTGCCCTGCACAACTTGTATTGCCACCCCTGTTTCTGTATACATTGAATTAAAAACAACAATACAAAGACAAACAAACAACCAAAAGCAAAAAAAGGAAACAACAAAAGATAAATTATAAAACATTAATACAACAACACATAACACATACAACACATAACACATGGTCAATGAGTATATTCCTAGTCAATGAGACTGATTAGCTGGCTATTTCAGCAGCATCCTACTCCCACCAGAGAACTGCCTTGTAGCCAATAGACATAACTATTCATAACAGTACAAAAATAATGTTAATTGTATCATACATGTGGTATCTTTTCACTGTGTCATTTTCCTTCAAATGTGTCTGATGTAATAATAACAAACATCCACTTATGTTAGCAAAAAGCTACCTTCCCCCTTTGGTGTGCACCCTGCCTACACAACCAGAAAGAAATAAAATCGGCTCAATGTATATATGCAAAACTATCTGCAGAATACTATTATGCTTCTCTGAACAAAGGCTAGTACCTCTAGAGACAAGGCTGTGCAACACCAAGTTCATTCCAGCAACTGATACTAAAAAGATGTTTCAGAGTGTGTCATGCTGATAGAAAGGCTGTCAAATATATCCAGTGTATGATCATAACATCAGAGGTGTAATGAGAATAGATACACAATGCAGCATAAACTGACAAGAGAACCAAAGCTCTGAATGAAAAAAAAACCCAGTCGTATTCATATAGAGCATTCAAGGTTAAAGCAAACATTGTTCAGATATAAGTACTATAAAATAAATTTACATGGACATTAAATCCTGCAGGACAAAGAGAGCAGCAAAAAGAAACATGGTTTTTGTGTATTTTAGATATACTGCTATGTGTATTGCAATCTATTAAGGGATTTTGTTGAGAGAGGGAAAATTATGTGCCTTTGGCAGTGATTGAGTGAATGGCCTTAATATCCCAGATGCATAAGAACTGGGCGGACAGGAATGTCTCTGCCTTTGGCAGAGCAGTCTTGTGTCCCTGGCCATAGAGCAGGGCCAGCTGAAAGATCAAGGGAAGATAAAGAGAAATAGAAAAAAAGGAGGATGCAGGGGATAGTTCTAGGGAATAGATGAAAGGAAGCAGGGGGTCAACAAAGATTTGGAAGAGGGAGTTGCCTAAAGAAAAAAAGGGAGGGAGAAGCATTACAAAAGAAAGTTCATTAGGAGGGAAGCTGGACTGAAACAGACCTCTTTCAGCAGATATAAATTTTTTCACTGCATAAATACATCCACAAAAATGAAGCATTCCAAGATTCCAGCGAAACAGTTTTGAACAGGGAGACATTCAAGAATGAAAATTGGTAGAGCCAATCTTCAAACCTTATGAAACAGTCTCATCCACAGTACAGAGAATACTCCTCACTCTTGCAAAAACATTTTTGCAAAGTTAGTTGTTATTTACTGTCAGGTAAACACAGACTTTTGGTAGTCCTTGGAATGAGAGACTACCAAGAAACCTGGTTATCAGCTGTCCTGCTCAGGCCTGGCAAAATGATTCCTTGATTGAATCATCAGTCTTCCCCATTTCTTACTGCCTTCTACTTTACCAGGCATTATTGTTTTTTTTCCTAATGAGTTTAATGATATGTCTAAACTGCTACAGCCTCAATTTAGTCATCTATGCTTCTCAAGAGAGTTCAGGTGTGCTCTAAGATTATTTTTTTGGTAGTCCATATCTGTGCAATTTTATTCCACCATGAGTTGATTTTCATCTTGTCAGTTTTCATAACCATATATAGAGATCAGAATGGATGATTCTGAGTTTCATATTCAATAATGTGTCTTTACAGCTGAGATAATGCTCATACTTTTATTACCAAGTTTTAATTGTCCACAGTCTCCATTTTGCTTAATGACTGCACCAAATATAGAAATTTTCTAACTATTTCAATGTCTTTGTTACAGTTATGTAAGTCATCTAAAGTCATGAATGTTATTTAATACTACCTGGTGATGCCTGAATTAGGTTTTTTTGTAATGTTATTTTTTAAGAAATTGTCATTGTTTGGTTTTGGATTTTATGTGTATACCCATATGAAATACATATGGCTCTCTGTATGTAGGATGCACATGGGTCTTTGGATGTGGGTGGACTACATCACCATCATCCCTCAATTTTAAGATGGTCATGATGGGTATGTGTGCCAAGTCTGGTCCATATCCATCGGCAGAATTGACATGGGTCTCCAGATGTGGGTGGTCTATAACTCCCATCACTCTGGATCAGTCCTCCAAACCCTTTCAGTATTTTAAGTTGGTCATGATGGGTATGTGTGCCAAGTTTGGTCTAGTTCCATAATCAGTAGATTTCACATGCTCTACATATTTTGACTTTATATAAATAGATTAAAATGTAATATTACTTCTACCTTAGTTCCTCCTTAACTACCATCAATAGTCATACCAAGTCTTTACCAAGTCTGTTGGAAGTATGGTGTCACCTCCCTATCTTAAATATATTAAATGTTGTTGTTCTCCTAATTTCATAGTCACTTTATCTGAATGTAATCCAGCTTTCCAAATTCCCAATTTCTTTGGTGTTTGTTTTTGTTTCAGTACTGTTGAGAGTTGTAAACATGTTGGAATGGATGGAGTATCTAAATTGGAAAAGATACTTTGTTCATTAAGTAACTTTCAAAGTGAATTGTTTTAATTCCTAACTAGCAAGCATTCTGAAATGCCCGAAAAACCAGAAATTCAAAGTATAATAGTTGTGGGCCATTGAACAAAGCAGGAAAATCAATCACTAGGTCATGTAGTGACATTCGTTTCAGAAGTTTGATTTAAAGAAATCAAGTTTTAGAGATTTAATAGGGCTAAAGTTCAGAAACTGGCAGTTTGTCACTAAGCAGTGAAAGACCATATAATCATAGCACCTTAGAGATGGAAAGGACCAAGTGTCATGCAAGAACATACTACTGAAAATAAAATAAAAAAAAACTCTTGAAAGTTGTTTCTATGACCTTAAAGACCTTCAAATATGGCGGGTGCATCACCCTCCAAAGCACTCTTTTAATTTTTATTCTTGAACAGTTCTTACAGTTCTACCAAGCTAAGTCATTGTTCATAAAGCTTGGTTTCCAGATCTTTGATTATCTTGGTTTCACTTCATTGGACATATTGCAGCTGGTCAATGCCCTTCTTGATCTGTGAATAAAGCAACCCATATTTTGGGGCTAATTTTTGACAAAGATGTCTACATTTATACATGACTAGGAGGGTAATGTGTCTTATTTTGAGAAACCAATGCTGGGTCTTAGTAATTAAAGCATTCATACTTTTTATGTACGATCAACTATCTGCAAGGATAGTGAAGAATTTGTTGGCACTTTTGGCAGAGTGTGGTATCCAACAAATGTCAAAGTGATTGAAATTTCCTGTTGCAATTGTTTTTCTCTTTTTAAAATATTTGGTCCTTTGTTTCAGGAAGGCATCATCCAATTCTTCAAAGTGGCTGGGAAGTCATATAATAAATGCCCACCATGAGGTCACTGTTATTTTTGTCTTTTTAAATTTTTATTCAGAGGTGCTCAACCTTCCATGTTCTATGTGATGGACCTCCTCCTCACAGTTATACATATCCTTAATATATCTTGCTCTTCCTTCTATCCTGCTTTGGCTATATGTTTGGAATAGTTTATGCCTTTCCATTACTAATTTAATATCATGAGATTCATTCCACCAAATTTCAGTGATACATATTAAATCATATTATTTACCTTACTGTGGTAAGACTTCTTGTGGTTTTTTCATGTTCTGTGCATTAATATAGAGACATCTAAGACCATAGTTCACTTTACACTGCTGATTCATTGTTGTTTGCTGTATTGACTCTGGGGATTTTGAACTATTGTCCCAATTTCCCCTGTATCACTATGTCAATTTTTTGAAAAGCTTTACTTTGTCATAATAATGTGGGATGACATTTAGAATACTAACATCTGGATATATCTTGGTGCTTTGGATGTTCTCTTTTAAGGCTATGGTTCTTACTCTTTTATGTACAATTTCTCTTTTTAAAGGAGATGCATCTTTGTTTTGCATTTGAAGCAGAGTTTCTACATCATAACAGTGTTTAGTGGGGCAAGAGGGTGGAGGAAAGACAGCTGTAGGCAGCCACTATTTCAGTGATATATTCTAAACAACTTCATTCAAAAATGGAATTGAAAGGAATGAACAAATTAAAAAGACAGAAAACATTTCCAGTATGATGATGTAAAACATAAAGGACATGTTATTTTTAATAGTGCCTTATAATGCTTTTTATGTTGCCCATAAACCAAACTGCAAACTGCTTGTTATTGTACCAGCTATCTGTCTGAAAATGAAGATTTTGCCAGTGGTATTTGAGAGTGCCATCTTCCTTTTGGTGGGAAGTCATCTCAAAAGTGCACAGATTTTTGATTTCAAAAAAAGACAAAAAGGGTTGTTATATTTCTTGAAATCTTAAGTTGGTTCCACATCAATCTTTCTCAGAATGTTTCAGTTTTCTAGGTATATACCCCATTGACCAGACTCTGAAATAAGTAGTGAGCTTCTTTTTGATAAATATACAAATATGAAAACACATTCATTGATCAGGAAAAGAGCTTTCAAATCTTCTCTTACCTCCTGTGGTGGAGGCTCCTTCCTTGGAGGCTTTTAAGCAGAGGCTGGATGGCCATCTGTCGGGGGTGCTTTGAATGCGATTTCCTGCTTCTTGGCAGGGGGTTGGACTCGATGGCCCATGAGGTCTCTTCCAACTCTACTATTCTATGATTCTATGATTCTATGAAAAAATAACAACATTCAGCTGGAAGAAAATGAACAATAAAATATCAAAGTATGTTATATGAAGTGATGTATGCACAGAGATCCCTAAATCAATACTGTAAACAAATACTTAAATAAATAAGACTGATATGATCAAGAGATGTTTGTGCATATACAAATATGTATGCACACAAATCTGAAAGTATTGAAAGTATTTCCATAGCATCTTTCTATTAAAAGAAATAAGGCAGATGCTGGGGGAAAGGAAGAGAGTAAGAGAGGAGGACAATCCCACCTTCTGGTATCACTTCAATGGCAGTAGGCATCACATCAGGTTTTCCCATTTATTGTGGAGAGATGGCAATGAGTTGTGCATAGCATGGTACAATAGGAGCCATCACAAAAGGGGATGGTCCTGCTTCCATGCCAGCTTACCACCTTTATGCAATGAAGTCCTACATCAGTAGTTGTGATTTTATTTTGATTTCCCAGTTATGTACCATCAGTTAAAAAACAGTGGGAGACCCCGGTGGTGCAATGACTTCTGACTTGAAGGTTGGATTGCTGACCTGAAGGTTGCCAGTTCAAATCTAACCCGAGGAGAGTACGAATGAGCTCCCTCTGTCAGCTCCAGCTCCCCATTTGGAGACATGAGAGAAGCCTCCCACAGGGATGGTAAAAAATCAAAACATCCAGGCGTCCCCTGGCCAATATCCTTGCAGACAGCCAATTCTCTCACACCAGGAGCGACTTGTGGTTTCTCAAGTTGCTCCTGACACCAGAAAAAAAGCTCTTTATCTGAAGTTGGAATTCAAACAATCAGATCTATGGATGTTCTTGGTACTTCAATCTTTAGATTTGCTTATGCTAAAAACATGCTTCTTTCTTCCCAAACTACCACATATAATTTTGTGGCAGAAACAAAAGATGGAATGAAAGCATTCCAGTGGTTGTAAAGAAATACTAGATATGTACTATCATTCTGTTTTAATGACTATATATATATATATATATATATATATATATATATATATATGGTTTTTTTGGGATAGCATTGGTCACATGAAAGCAACACAGCAATACATTCCTGTCAGAATAAATCGCAGCGTAGCAGCAGTTGTATGTTGTCAATGGAGCGCAGAAACGAAGAGACGTCAGAAACGATGTTAAAAATATATACAAAGCTTTACTTTACAAGACAAACAAAATTGCAGACGATCACAGGCTTGGCTTTCACTCTAGGCAAACACCAACTCAGAACAGAGCAAGATCTCAACTGACGCAATCAGTAATGTACAAACACACTTGAGTCTGGATACTCCCCAGACACATCAAGGTCAACACAGCTTCTCAGTCATTAACCCTGTACAGACTATAGCATACTCTGGATGATGCAACCTGTATGCAATACATGCCAGACACAAATTTCATTTAAACACTACCAATACACAAATCCCACATTAACAATTCCAAGGAAGATATTCTCAGTGTTCCACCTAAATCTGGAACCTTGAGTATCCTTAAAGAATAGTGTGATTTAGGTTCCACCAATAGATCCACACACTGTGAGTGACCATTAGGCATCATGAGAGTCAGGATTCCCTGCTCAGGACAGAAGATTTGCATGTAGGCTAACTGGTTTTGGCCCAAATTTCAGAGTCCGCCTCCTTGACTCCCAGGGCTATAATAAAAGAGGAGATGGCAAAGCAGGCAACAATTTAGGCATTTATCAGTGAAACATCTACTTTAACATAAGTCCTCTGAATAGAAGGGTGAGGCACACACATGGATTACAGTAAAGTTGAAAGTGAAGAAGGGTTGAAAGCTAAGCTACCAACATAATTTCTTTCTCTGAGATAAACTGTTGTACTGTTAGAAATTTCAACCCTTATGAACTTGGAAAATGGACAGAACAAGTGGCACTTGAGCACATTAAAACAAGAGCATTACACTTCTGCTAATTAAATGAGCTGCAGTTGTTACTAGTTGGGAACACAATCAAAACCTTCAAAGAGCAAAAGTTATATAGCAAAGGTGATTAGGGAAGTTCTGTGTGAACAAAGTCCTGTGTAGGAACATAAATCATGCAAATAATTATCTCCATGTGGTGACAGGTCTTTGTGGACTTCTTTAAAGAGGGAGTCCCTGGAGATCCTATAGAGCATTTATGAGCTCCAGTCTCATTTATATAAAAGACAGGTCCTTGTAGAGAGGAATACTGAATTTTCAGAATTCTAGTGCAACTTCTATGAATTGTATTGTTGCAAGCTTAGGTATTTACCTCAGACACACTCAAACACACATACAAACAATTTCTGTTTCCATTCCAATCACATGATTGTTAGTCTAATTAAGAAATGAAGTATTTGTCCACCAAATGTCTGATTATTTCATGAAATAATACTATTAAAAGAGATCATCATCAGTTTCAATTACTTTTGAAGTCCAAATCTGTTATTATGTGTTATTGCTTTGCAAAGTATAGCCCTATAGACATGTGCAATAAGCAGACAAGCACAGAACAGAACGTTCTTTTCATTGTTGAAAAAAGCCAAAATATGCATTAATTGAAGGATTATATTTGCAATTCTTTGCAAGGACTACAGAACATTTACATGATTGTAAATCTGTCAACAGATCAAGTATATCATAGTGGTTTTACCAGTGGATTGTGATTCTGGAGACTAGGCTTTGAATCCCCACTGAGTCATAGAAACCCCCTGGGTGACCTGGGCAGGTCATACTCTTTCAGTCTTATAAGAATGCAAAGGCAAGAAAACCCCAAGAGGTTGCATTATGAATGTTCTCTCTAGGAATCTCAAGGTCCTCCAATGTGATTTTATAGTCAACTTCCTCCAGCTGTGCTAGAGGACCTAGATAATTCTAGAGAGAACGCCTCTTTAGGCATCTCTAGGTCCTCCAATGTGGTTCCACATAAGTTGATCATAGAGTTTTGCTTGAAGACCTAGACATTCCTAGAAAACTGTTCTCTTAGGTTAAAAAATACCAACATGTTTATTCATGGGTTTTTAGTTTCACGGGGGTCATGTGCCCTAACTCCAGTGAATGTGGAGAGCTGACTATAGTTTATTTCTATCATTTTCATGCTATATATAAAATGGCAATTCTTAAGAGGAAAATATTGCAACAGACGAATTTCAATTAAATAATGTTTGGAGACTGTGAGTTTGAGGAAATAACTTGGATGCCACCCCATGCATCATCCAGTTTTGCTCACCCTTAAATTCTGTTATCATGTGAAGAGTGCCTAAAGTTAATTCAGACAAACGTTATGAGCTACATTGTATGAGTTAGCCCAGGAACCACTTCTATACCCCTTCAGAAGTTCCTGAATACACTTGGCCTAGTAGTGGGGTCAAGGTTTAGACACACCCTTTTTAATGCATAATTTGTGTAACATTCCCGAAAGATTGTTTCCTCTCTATGTACCACATAACCTGCTCTGGAATAGTGATGCCTATTGCTACTCCAGCTGGTGTGACAGAGTCCAGATCATCCAGCAGGGCTCAAAATTGTTCAGCTCCATTGGAGAGTCACCTTACTTAGAATGTCCCCATTGTTTATATTGGACTACCAGCAAAGATGCTTCCATAACCAGAGAAAATAAGGTGGTGATCCCCTCTTCTTTTCCCTGGTCATGCAGATGACTTTACTGATACAGTAGAGTCTCACTTATCCAAACCTCGCTTATCCAAGCCTCTGGACTATCCAAGCCATTTTTGTAGTCAATGTTTTCAATATATCGTGATATTTTGGTGCTAAATTAGTAAATACAGTAATTACAACATAACATTACTGTGTATTGAACTACTTTTTCTGTCAAATTTGTTGTATAACATGATGTTTTGGTGCTTAATTTGTAAAATCATAACCTAATTTGATGTTTAATAGGCTTTTCCCTAATCTCTCCTTATTATCCAAGATATTCGCATATCCAAGCTTCTGCTGGCCTGTTTAGCTAGTTAAGTGAGACTCTACTGTAGTAGAAAATGACAGCTAGGAACTGTAATGATGGCAGGGCAACACTTTTCCCTCCACCACAGAGCACAGGCTCGGTTCTTCATTGAAGCCCCTGAAGCTGCTGCCTCAGGCACAGCCCTTCCTGGGTGCACTCAAAGCGGTGACGGCAGCAGCGGTGGCGACCATTGGGTCGCTCGCCACGGAACAAGGAAGTATTTTGTAATCTCGCAAGATTTCGCGAGATCTCACGAGGATACAAAATACTTGCTTGTTCCGCGGTGAGCGACCCAATGGTCGCCGCCGCCAGTAAGTTTGGGGTGGGGGGGCGCAGTTTTGGGTGGGGGGCGTGCGGCCCTAGGTTGGCTTACATCCTGAAAAAAACCTAGGGCCGCTCCTGACAGAGCACAGCAAAAAGGGGATGGCAGCACCATACCAGGCTGAGATGAGTCAACTCATCTGTCCACACTAATCCTGACGTTCTAAACTTCATCCCCCAAGTTCTCAGAAAGCAGCATAAAGCTCAATTAACAGTTACAAATCAAAAGTGTTACAATTCAAAAGGACCTGGCTGTCATCTGGATGTCCAGCTTGGACCACTGGTCAAAATTGGGGCTTAGCACCAGTGTAGTCAAATCCTATAAATTTAATGGAGAGGGAAACCACGATGAAAATGTTTGTGTTCTACCTAAGCTTAATCTGGAGAAAAGCCTGATTATTTATAAGGCAAATGAGGCATATTTAAAGACACTGTTTATTCCTATTGTTCTCTGTGTGAATTCAGAAAGACTGTTATATATTTTGTTGCTATATTTGAACTTTTGACCTGAAGTAAAGATACTGTTATTTGTTACACAAGCCTGAGTGACATATTATTATACTGCAGGGTTTATCTTGATTCAGAAACTGTGGTAAAGCTTCTATTTATTTATTTCTACAACCATCAACACTACTCACATCAACACAGTTGGGAAATAGACTGAATGTTGCTGTCAGAAGGATTGGGTGCTTTAAAGAGAAAATGGAGAACAAATTATATTCTGATAAATCTAACTTGGGGCCTTCCACACTGTCCCTAAACTACAGAATCTGATTCCAGATTATCTGCTTATCACAGGTTTTCTGGCAGTGGAGACCCATATAATCCAGTTAAGCAGTTAATATGGGATCAGATCCTGGAATATAGGGGCAGTGTGGAAGGGGCCTGGAATTGCAATGAAAATGCCTTTCAAGTACTATTGACAGTCTTGTGGAGTGCCCCAGTGAGAAAAGGATAGAAGCTTTTATGAATAATATCCTGGGTCCATTACTTTCTGATGGCTTTTGGGACATCTGGAAAATCTCTAAGGGAGAGACAGTCTGGAAAGTCCTCATTTGTTCTAGAGTCCTGTGACCAAAGGCTTCTAATTGTTTACTCAGACAAACATTTTGATTACATTATATATGGTTTAATGTACAATGGGGTGTATTCACTGTGTTGTATCTGGAGCTATTCTATACATGTGAACAGAATTGCCTAAATGATCAGACTTTTGTGAACATATTATCTAAACCCAGGAAGTGATAAGCCTAAGAAGATTTAAAAATTAGAATACATTTGCTAGAATTACAAATTAATACTTTCATGCAAGATAAATCCTTCATGTTTAAATCTATTGCAACTCAAGTAGGGGGATTACATAGATCAGTATCTTCCAGATGAGAAAGAAACAACGAGAATTTTGTTATGTGGAATGGAAATCATTAAGGATAGACAAAACCTCTCCCTCTGTTTTTCTGTTTCTTGGATGGTGGTGTCATTTTTGCTTGGTCTCACCACACTCTAAGACATTAATAGAAATACTTTGTTATTTCTGATAACCATGCAAAAGAAAATGCAGTCTCCCTCCTTTTCTTTTGAACATATCCCCAGATTAATTTATCCCACAGATGGGATTAGGGTGACTATTTCAAAAGGGGGAAAATTAATGTGAACTCCTTCTTCTGCTTATTGCAGAAGCAGCTCTGCCTTCAGTAAGAGGCAGCCTGGGTTAGTTAAGCTTCTTTCATTCTCAGACATATTTACACATTTATTTCCTTTATGTTCCCATTTCATTTGTGTATTGAGAGGCGATTTTAGTGAAATTGGTGAATCACTGTGGGGAGGGAAGAGGAAGGTTTGCTTACACTGAATGGCTCCCTGCCCATGCAATCTTTGAAGTTGTGCTGTTGTGTTTAATTATCATTAGCATTCTGTTGAATAGCTTTGTCTTTTGAAAAATAACATGTTCTTGATATTCCACAACTCTCAAAGTATAACCAAGATTAGAAACACTAGTTTAGATCCTAGGATAAGTGAATGGAAGCAAGGCAAAGTTCTCAATCCTCTCACTTCTCTTCAATCATCTGCATCCTACTAAAAGCCACACTCAGTGGATCATAAAGGGCTGCTGCAAAATGTGAGAATAATTCAAGAGCTCTATTAATAAAAAGATCTTCACTTGATTTTAGATAATTAGCCCTTCAGCGTTCTCCTACCATCACCAACCATGTTGTTAAAATTGTACTGCCACAAAAAAGGAGAGGAAGAAATCAGGTCGGTCTCAACCTATTTTCACTTCTCAGACCAATATGCAAATCGAAGTACACTTCAACACCACCATTCACACTTTTATGGATTTTTGCAGTACAGTTCTCTGTCAAAAATGTGTTGAAAAATGCATATATTTTTAGAAAGCACACTAAAAAATAGAGTAAAAGGGGAAGTGGCTTGTAAACTTTGGACGTTAAGGGAAATGTTGATTAAACTTCTTAAAACTTTGGCCCAGTTTGCACACCTATTTTAATTTAGAAAAACTGGTAAATCACATAAAATACAGTGGAGAATATGTTTTGAATGTATTGTCATAAAAACATCAGAGGATGTGAGGAATTGCATACACATTTTCAGGTGGACTTCTTTTAGCAAAATTATACATAAATGAAATAAATGAGGTAGGGGGAAAAAAAGAAACGAAACAGAATTGAAGTTGATAGATCCTTTCTTCAAACAGATACTCCAGGAAATATGGGTGTGTGTGTGTATAAATCTTATTCTCATAGGAAGGAACAAACAATTAAACCTCTTTTTTCTTTTTCTCTTTGAAAAAGTTATTAAAACTGTTTTCAGATCAAGACTTAGAACACATTGTTATTTTCTGTGCTGAAAATTCTAATTTATGCACAAACCATGTGTGTGTGTGTATGTATGTATGTGTCTGGAATGATTTTTGCATATTCTCCTTATAGGGGATTCATAAATCTTAAAAAAATGAACAATTTTTTCTAAATATTTTCAAATATTATTTCCATACTCAAAACAGAAGAAGAACAGACAAACAAAATTGTTCCTTCCAGGAAATTGCTTCTGTTATGTATTTTAGGATCTAAACTATTTAATATATCTCATCTTTTGAATGGTCAAACTTTTATGATTAAGCTGAATGAATGCCATAATTTGAATCTACCTAATTTCAGATTCAGTTATTCCAAAACCTACATTATTTCAGCCATGTTGATACAATGTTTGATTGGTACATAAATAGGAAGGTGAAGAAATATATCTGCCATCAGGCTTTTGGGGGATGACGAGGGGCAGGCTGCTGGGGATGTTGGGGGTAGAATTGGGGGGGGGGAGTAGCTTTGCATTTTAATTTTAATTGTATCTTATTGCATTTAAGCTTCTGTATATGCAAATATTTAATTTTAAAAAATGTTTTAATTTTTATATGTGGTTTAAAATTATATTGTCCTATTGTTAGCAGTTAAGATCAATTAAATTTATTTTTAAACATCGTACAATTCGAAAACAAACATTGCTAAAACTCATTGATCTGGTTCGAGCAAGATTTTTTAAAAAATTTCATGGTGCAGCAGAAATGACCCTTGTGATGATCAGCTGCACTTTCAAAATATACCACCGAGTCGGTGTCTATTTTAGCCTAAGCAAAACTAGGCTAAGATAAAACTGTCTCTTTAGGAGCAGATTTTTAACATCACTATCCATTTCTGTTTTGAATTTTAAAAAAGGAAATAGCACATAGTAAAGATGGTCCTGAGTCAATTTATTCTTGTATAACAACTGGCATAAAATATTGAAACTGATGCGTATCTAAAATACTTCACTATTACCAGCAACAATATTTGCATAGTTAGCTGTAATGCTTTTCCAGAATGAAAAAAAATTAAAATCTTTTATTATATATTCTGATTTTTGCTTTATAAAAGAAATACCTGCACTAACATTAGTAGTGTTTTTGCTTTGGGTTTGTCCTGATCATTACCATGGTCATTAGGCAAGATTTAACATTTCAGGAAAGTCAACATCTCATAAATAATTAACACCTAATCCTCTCTTGCATTAACTCCCTTTCACAGGGCCTGAAAACATGAAGTGAGGTTTACATCTACTGCAATGTATGTTTACATTGCCAGAGCAGTGCAAATTTACTTTGATTGGACCAAGCGGTGTGAATTGCTTTATATAGCTGAATATCAT
Source organism: Anolis carolinensis (assembly GCF_035594765.1). NCBI lineage: Eukaryota > Metazoa > Chordata > Lepidosauria > Squamata > Anolidae > Anolis > Anolis carolinensis. The sequence continues at coordinate 238,374,143 of NC_085842.1, forward strand.
CACAGGTGCCTTCTATATTAGAAACCTATGTGAACATTCATCAGAATATACACTTAGCCACCTTTAAGGATATAGTTGTGAAATGTGTTCTTGCCCTGTTTCTCAATTATAGCATCACAGATGGCTGTAGCCTCATTTAAAATGATGCATCCATTTATATACTATATGATATCTCTTCTTTTAAAAAGTATTTTGGAAAACAAAGTGTTTACAGAGGAACAAATAAAAAACAACTACAAAAGAAAGGAAAAGAAGATTGCATCAACCCAACCCTACATTTGTCAAACTGTGAGTGAAGAAATAATAATAATAATAATAATAATAATAATAATAATAATAATAATAATTTTATTTAAATCAGTGCTGGTTTAGGAAGAAATTCCTAATTGGTTAGCCCTTGGGGGTCCCTTCCAACTCAATGGTGGAAGCATATTAATTAGTTTAGAGGCTGGATGGCCATTTGTCAGGAGAGATTTGATGGTGCTCTTCTGCCTGGAAGAAGGAAGTTGGACTAGATGGCCCTTGGAGGTTCCCTCCAACTGTAGGATTCTATGAAATGTAGAATAGGTTAATATTGGTTTCTATTGGTTAATATGAGAGATATTCAGTGAGATAGCTGTTGTAGCTTTAAAAAGGTTTTTGACAAAACTTTTTAAAAAATCCCTAAAATCAGCAGATGTATGAATATTTCTGAAAGTTAGGGTAATAATTCCATTATTCTGTGTCATTGCATATAAAAATTCAAAAAGATAGCTCTTGTTTTTTAAAGTTGTTTATAAAAACTCCATGGATAAGTGAAATGTTCAGAAACTTGATAGGTTATCAGTGGTAAATGTGTTCTACCATTGTATCAAGTTTCACCCAAATAGCTGTAACAATGAGGGAGAAAGGAGCTCCTGAAGCTTCCACAATTATAGTAAATTATGTGCAAATACTATAATGAAAAAGTGACAAAATTTCATTACTGTCATAGTAACAAAATTTTCACTCACCATACTTTCGAAACACTTTAGAAATGAAACGCCAGTGCCCCCTAATTTTGTAATAATCTTTGAATCATTTTTATTGATTGCACATGCCTGGTAGCTAGCAATGTAGCATCAAAATAAGAGGCTCATAAACATGTGCAGTTTTATTCAGTTCCTTGAAAACAGGTTTATTCCCAGTAAGAATGGCTGAGACTGCCATTTCCAGAATCCTCAGTATAGAAAAGGATGCTATTCAGGCTCATTTTCTTCCATTTTCAACAAGAACGGCCCTCTCTTGTTCTACTATACCATCAATTGATTGGGATTTAACAGATGGCAATGCCATCATGCAATGTTTCTACTGGTGCCTATTAGAAATATACATATTTTCTTTGAGTGATAAAATATGTGCTGCCATTTTGAGACTACCATTATTTTTCAAAGCAAACTTTGGGAAATATTTTCCTTTTTCTGACCTTTTACTTTTATCTCTTATGGTTATGAAAATGCCCAATAATCTATCCTTTTATATTGGCTTTGCATGGCTGGATACATTGCATTCCAAGCATCAGAAATCTGTCACATGACGTAAAGATGTAGTGAACCTACACAGCCATACCTGATGAGAGTATCTGCCTCTCCCATCAACAGGGTTCATTCCCATTGAAATTATTATCTCCTGAACATCCCGAATAATCATTTTTCCTCATTCTATATTTTTATTTTAGGTGTCCAATAGATTATTTAGGGAAAGGGATGGCTTAAAACATTGCTGAGAGAAAAATGTGTACAGTAGGCCTTCCACTTTTGCAGGGGTTAAAGGCACAGGACCCCCATGAAAGTGGAAAAACTGCAAATTAAATTTTTAAAACTATTTTTTACCTATGAGAACACCTCTCTAGAAATCTCTATAATCGCCAGGGTGACCCTACAACCAACTTCAGCTGGAAATTGACCCTAGAGTTACCTTGGAGAACCTAAAGATTGCAAAGAGACCATATTAATTAAATCTATGAATAATCACATTTGCAAAAGTTAAACCCACAACTGTGGAAGGCCAACTATTAAGAGAACTGCACTTCCCTATCTTACTCTCCACAAAGTCCACTCTCAGGGAAACTGCAGCTGTTAGAGCACCAAAGGTAGATCTGAGGCTATATCAAAATAGGTGTAGATAATCAGTTCAATTCAAAAGTATCTGGAGATGAGCTGCTATACTCCTCTGCATTAGCAAATGGGAATGTTAGCAACTGGCAGTCATCTCCCAACTCCAACAAGAGTTTTCCTATTCAGGTTGTGCGCACCACTCCCACTTATCATTAATCACCTTCTCAGCCCATCTAGTAAACCATCTCCCAGCTAAGTTGTTGAGATCCAGGGTAGGCAAAGATCAAGAAAACAAGTGATTTGCTATGTCTTTTCAATTTTTACATACACTCAGATCATTGAAGCTGGTTGCACAAAACTGTTATCATTTGAGCCTAGGGCACTACTACTGAACCTATATCAATGAAGAGATCAGGGTCATGTGAATATGAAAAGATTCAGCCTCACATTGCCATGCAAACCTGTCAGAACAGGAACCCACATCTCTATGCTCCCCCACCTGGGTTAGAATTCAATAAAGAGCTTCTTCTAGATGACTTCCTAATTATTGTCATAAAGTGGGCACAATAATTAGTTTCCACTTGCATTTGGCTGCATTAACAAATGATATTTTCACATGAGAACTTTCACTGTTCACAAAAAGTAATAAGTATCATAAAAGGTGTCACTATAATTAGGCCCATGAAATTAAAGAACCATGGGCAACACCAAATTCTACTGTTATGAAATTTCCTCCACACCTTAAGAGGAAAATCTCTTATATCCTCCCAGTCATCTTCCCCTTCCACCACGCTAAGTGGAATATGTAATAATGTGGTTGCACACTATTTCCACTATACATCAGAAAAAATGTCATAAAAACACAGCTGCATAAATATACATAACATAAACATATGAAAGTTTAAAAATAGAAGCCAAAATATATTTGTTCATGTTCTTAGAAATCTCAAATGTGGAACTGGCATTTTTTCATTGGCAACATTGAGGCCCCATCTACATTGGCATATAATCCACTCTCTGAATACCGATTATCTGTTTTGAACTGGATTGTATGGTAGTATAAATTTATACAATCCAGTTCAAAGCAGACAAACTGGATCCAGAAACTGGATTACATGGCAGAGTAGATCCTGCATGAGCTATTTGATAAAACCCCAAGAAGCCTTTAATACAGGGGTCCCCAAACTTTTTAAGTGGAGGGCCGGTTCATGGCCCCTCAGACTGTTGAGGAGCCGAATTATCATTTGAAAAAAAAATACAAACAAATTCCTATGCACACCGCATGTGTCTTATTTGTAGTGCAAGAAAACCCCCAACAACAATTATTTATTTATTCATTTATTTATTTACTACATTGATACCCCACCCTCTCTCACCCCGAAGGGGACTAAGAGCGGCTTACAAGTTGTATGTACTTACAATATATTATATTATTAGCATAGCACAATATTAGCATTATATATTACTGTATTGTACTATACCACTGTACTGTAATATTATTAGTAATATTACATTTAATATATAATATGCAATTAATATTATTATATTACACAATATTATTATATTGTATTATTATTATTAGCCACCCTGAGTCCCCTATTGGGTGAGAAGGGAGGGGTAGAAATACTGTAATAAATAAATATTATATTATATTGTATTATATTATAAGATTATTATCAATACTATATGTATACACAATCTATATCTATAAAAGGCTATTGGCATCACGGCGACTCACAAAACAACAAAACCCAACACCGCCCAAACTCTAAAATTGGCAACACAATCCATCATCCCTGCCTCCAGTAAGATACAACACAATCACACAAAAAACAATCACAACACCAAAAAAAGGCCAAAACCCACAACAGGCAATGTACGCATGCGCGCGGAATATATGTGATTATTATTATTGGGTTCCTGAAAACCATCAAAATGAACAAAACCTGGCAGTCCCCATTTTAAAAAGTCTACAATCTGGACAGTAAATAAAAAACAACACTCTGAAAATAAGGGTACTCCAGACAGGAAACAACCAGAGCCAGCGAACACCTCCCAACAAAGGATTCCCCCAGGGAGGAAACAACCACGCTTTGAAGCTGCAAGCCCATTCAGTGCTAATCAAGGTGACTAATTACAACATTCATACTTGCCTCCACAAACAAAAACCCACTTAGGACAACACCACAGCAACGTGTGGCCGGGCACAGCTAGTATATTATATTATTCGGATTGCACAGTATTAGTAAATTAAAGAACAATACAATATTTAAAAATAAAAACAATTTTAACCAACATACTATGTAAAATCAGCATTTCAATGGGAAGTGTGGGCCTGCTTCTGGCCAATGAGATAGGCAAGCTAAGTAGGATTGTTGTTGTTGTGTCTTCAAGTCATTTTGGACTTTGGGCGAGCCTAAGTCTAAAACTGAGGGCGGGGGCCAGGTCAATGACCTTGGAGGGCCGCATCCGGCCCCCGGGCCTTAGTTTGGGGACCCCTGCTTTAATACATGTCAATTCAGGCCCAATCACAATGAACTGATATGTTGAATTTTGTGCCCCAGTTCCACTCCTTTGAACATTTCACTGGTAGAAACTAGTGCAGTAAAAACTATTGATTTACTGCTTTACAGTCCTATAAATGCTCACTGAGATGTAAAGCACATTGAGTTCAACAATGCTGGATTGTGGGTTTGGTTTCATTCTTTTAACAAGACTGCTGCCTTTTCAAAGTGCATAATATAAGTTCTGATCCCTAAATTAACAGACAAATCTTTCCCAATGAAACACTTTCATCACTTCTACATTCACCCGGACTCTCTTTCTTTCTCACATCTCTTGCTGTTGGGTTTTTATACTGAAGTGACATGTATGCTGCAAAGGGAGGAAGCATTTAGAAGACAGCAGTTCAATAGCTGAAGACAAAAGGTAATCAAAGAGCTTTACAAGGTTGTCAATAGTGTAGCTTGTTACCTGGGCAGTATTTGTCCTTAGAGAAATCTTGCTTATTTAACGTATTTATTAAGGAAAAGACAAGCAAAACAAAATGGAGGGGAAGCAATTCCAAAGGGCAGGTAGGAAAACGTTTGTTGTTATTATTAGAGGATGGGGTAGCTACATTTTCTTTTAACAACTGCAAATGTTAGTGATTTGGCTAGAAAGAGGAATTTCAACTGCCGGAGTAATGGTTGGTTTGTTTGATTTATATATGACATCCAAATGGCAAATGCTCTTGGAGTCCTTTACAATGAGAACAACTCAAAAGTGTTGTTCACTAACACAACAAGAAAACTACAAAAATTCTAATACTAAAATGTTAAAAGAATAATTTATTGAAATACCAGTAATAAAACTGATAATAAAAGAGAAAAAAATAAAGATAACTGCCTTTCAGAAATGCAAGTCTCTCTCTCTCCCTCCCTTTCTCTTCCCATGTGTCTCTCTGTATGTAATTTGTCATTTTTTAATTCTCAACAAAAACATGGCACATCTGTCATGAGTACCTTTACAGTAACTTTTAGAGTTCATATTAAAGAGGAAAGTGATTTTGGGACCAAAATGGGGGTCTTGCAGAGATTACAATTATAAATCTTCTAGCAAAATACTATGGCTTAGAACTAATGTATTTCAGCTAGACAATTCTATACCCATGCTGCATATAGATTTTTCTCATAAATTCCTGCCTGTTTGAAGGAGGGTGACTATATCCTCATTATCACACAGCTTATCAAAAACGGAGAAGGTTTAATTTGTGTTAGAAACTTGCAACTCTGCTAAATGAAAACATCCTTGAACATGATCAAGTACACGAAAAGACCCCAAGGAGACTTCTTGGTGCTTGCAGACGTTTTGGTGATACTATTTTAAACTTATTTTAGAAGTTACTCGGGACTGTGATCCACACGTTGTATCTGTTGAACATGTCTTGTTACAGTTACAGTATTTGGGCATAATATTTAAATTGTTAAACCTCTCTTTTTTGATGTTATACTATTCAAGGCCTAGCAAAACATCTTTGTGGATCTATTACCTCTCCTGATATAGGGACTCAAGGCACCTAAGATTAAATATAAAATAATGTTAATTGAAACTATGTGGATACATATAAATATAAAAAACAAAAAGTTAAACTATTTATGTTATTGAAACAAATATTTAACATTAAAATATTAAAATGAAGTAAAATGTTAATCCATCTTAAGATCAATAACATTAGTGTCATAAGCCCAATTCTCATCAAGTTATAAATACCTGATGGTAGAGGAATGTTACTCCCTGGTAAGCAAAAGGTTTGTTCAAATAACAAAATCACAGTTATTTGTTTCTTGGACAAAATATCGGTTTTCTCACACTCAGTTGGAAAGTGCTAATACTGTACAGTTTTCACCCACTGTTCACACATCTTGAAATACACTTTTTATATGACAACTTTGAAGTTTTGCACTAAAATTTTAACTCTTTTTATTTTTTGTTGTTTTTAGACTGCATAATTGTATATATCTCCATGGTTTAACACTATTAATTGGTTTCTCCTAGAAGGACTAGGGAAGTTCTTACATGAAATTATAGGGGTTTACTACCAATCAATATTGAATAAACTGATCATTTGAAGCCCCATCTACACTGCTATTTAATGCAGTTTCAGAATGCAATTGAACTTCATTATATGACAGTGTAAGTCTCATCTAATTCAGTTCAATGCAGTTAAACTGCATTTTGAGACTACATTATATGAAAGTGTAGATGGGGCCTGACTCAATGTAAGGAAACCTCAGATACAACTATTTATTGAATAACGGTGTTAGCCTGAGTTAATATTTAAAGTGATCTTGAACAACATTTGAGACAAATTGAAAAAGAAATAAGCTTTCATAAATTAAGAGCACTTCTACATGTAAACGTATTCCAAAGGGTGGGGGTGAGTCAGCTCTGTGGTAGCTGCATGATGCACGGAGCCAATTCTGGTTAATGTAGGAATTGTGTTAACAAAATCATGGGTTGTTCCTGAATTTTCTCTGAGAATCTGAAGAAAATTGTGGTTTTAGGACCATGTAATCAGTTCAGTTAGTTCCAGGATAGAACCATCCACAACTGTTTTCATGGCCATCCTGTATTCCTCCGGTTCAGGTGGCCTTGAGGAATGGGATGGCAACCATTTTGGTGGTGGCCTCCAGGCGCGACATGGCTTGTGTATGTCATACACCACCTGGAGTGATGTCAGCTAGGGCACAAAGGTGATCAGAGAAAGGAGGGGAGAAAGGACTCCTTCTTTCTTTCCTTCTCTCCCCTGCATCACTCTGGCACCCTGGGCAAAGTCACTTGCAACGGATACAAGCCATGTCATGCTCAGAGGCTGCTGCTATAACAAGAACATAAGGGGTGGTGGAAGGATAATAATCCAGAGGCACTGCTTGGTTTGGCACTGCTGAATGGTCAGAACTCCTTCCAACCACCACAGCAGCTCAGAGGCTGGTGGTAAAAGCCATCCCAAGGCTGATCCAGAATTTGACACTCTGGATTGGCCCCAGGATAAAATGTTTGTGTAAAACTGCCCTGAGTCTGCTTCATCAGATGAAGTATCTGGGGACAGACACGTATACCTATGAATGCACAGTTTGTGTATGTAAATGGTGATCGAAATGCAAAACTTGTGAACATAGTTCAGTTTTAATGATGGCTGTAGGAGAGAAAAGGTGGAAGAATTTTGAGTAATGCAAAACTGGGTGGATAACCATATGAAAGATGTAGGGAGTTATTGGAATGTAGTGTGATGCTGACTGGAAACCAGAAAGGAGATGTGATAAACTGGCCCCTACGAGACTGGGGTGTTTGAGAACTTTACAAAATTGTAACTATTGTTACCATATGTGTTACAAAGTGTGCCAGGAAACCATTGTCTCTGTTCAACCCACTGACGAGGGGCACTGGAGTTTGTGGCTATATTCCAACCCTGCTGTTTTCTCTTTCCGATCCTCCTTCGAAGCTGTTTTGTTTGAGTGTTGTTCTTTTGAGATCAGAGATGTTCAGAAAAGTTCTGCAATTTTTGTGTGTGTGTATTCCCATTCCTAATGTCTAATTTATGTCTGTTTATGCTTTCATGCAGAAAGTGGCCCAATTGTAGTGCTTCTGGTCATCAGTAGCAGAAGATGGCATAGATCATATTAGAGGATGAAAGTACCTTTAATATTGTAGGTGATGTGAGCATAGAATTACAATCTTCTACACATTAAAAAGGTTTGGAACCAGATATAGTAAACTATGAATACTTTAAAATCAAACAAAATCCATTACAAACAACTATACAGAGATGCCATAGTTCCAATATACTTTCCCAGCTGAGGGGTAGTATCAATCATTTTTGTGTATCTCTTGTAATACATTTTTCTTTATAGAAAAATGAAATCAAATAGAACTTTCTGTTGGATGAATGTTTTAAATATTAATGGTATATAAATGTAATCTATTTCTTTATAGAATTACAGAGATGCCGACTTAGTCAAGCAAGCTAGGGAAGAGTTTTAATAACATTAGACATAATAGTATTATAGTACAGGCAATGGATAATTGGTCAAAGTACAGCTATTCATCAAACTAAAAAAATGCCATATCCACATTGTTTTATGAAAACAAATTTCTTAAATTTATGAGACTGCACATTATCTTCAAAGCAGGCTTCAGAATTACTTTAAAAATCAGTAAAGCTGCTGATGAATTCACTGATATCTCAGAATCTGGACTTCCATTGAAATCTGTTTATCTTTTTTCTTTTGCTGAGTGATGCATTAGGGAAGAAGTGCAATCTTGTTTCCTCCCAAGAGGCTAAGATTTGATTTGAACTCGCAGTGGAGTTTAAGCTGATGAATAGCTTTTTACTGAACATGAATAAATTGAGAAATTTAGATTAGTCAGCCACTTTTTCCTCATAATTTACATTACACAGAAGATGCAAGTAACAAAAATAGGATGCAAAGGTATGCACATTTGATATCTTGTATTAGACAACTAACTGAATTAACAAAACAATTAATGAATCATAATGCTGCTACAAATCTTTTTCTGTTACATTTCATTTATGAAAGAGGAAACAATGCTCATAAACAAGGTCAATCACCACGAACAACATCAATGTCAAAATACTTGGCAATCAGGTGTAGGCATGCTGTGAGATATGGATATTCCTGAACAGACAAAGGCTTTCCCCTTGTACTTGTCATGAACGATATATTTAAATAAAGCCATAGTCCTTTTATAACAAAAAATGACTTTATTAACATGGGATGGGCTTTATTTGTTGTTTTTACCTATATTTTCAACATTGTTTCATTATCATTTCAGTAGTTGTAATCTACTGCTCAACCTGCATGATTAATAGACTGGATTTTTTTTAATGCACTCAGGTCACAAAGCATTCTACAGTTTTTGCATGGTTAAATACCACCTTTCTTCTCCATGGCTGTAATACATAATCTGAATTGTTCATGTGTAGGAGTTATGGGTTATTAAAATGGATTGTTGGGAGAAAAACCTAGAACAAAATCAGCCAAACATTGACAAGAAGGCTTTCCAGTAAACTACCTGTCCTTACAGGCAGTCTCCCATTTGTCTCAGTCAATATTAACTTCTTGATCTAAAAGAAGAATATACAGTAATTCAGATATAACAATATTCACATATCATAAAAATGTTTCAGTTCCTAAAGAGCAGCTCACTGGATATATTGCACACCTGGTGTTAAAACCAAAGATAATTTAGACCAGTAAGCACCAAAGAAAGGATATTTCTGAACATCTGGTGTCCAGTAAATTATTCCTCTAATTGAAAAACATAAAAATTGAATGGCTGTGCAATTGATTTTGATTGTTATAGAATATTGAACAACTCTGTGTAGTATCAGCATTTTTTTCTGTTGCCTGTACCTTCAATTTATGAAAGCTATACTACTTTTTCTCTAATTGCTGAAAAAATAAGCATTCAAATAAGCATAAGACTAAAATAAGCATTCAAAAATCAGAACAGCTTGGCGAACCCAAGAGAGAAATGTATCCTTGTAAAAAGCATTACCATCTGTTGTCTGCTTGTTTAATGAATTTATAAATGCTACTGATTTCTGATTATTTAGTAATTAGTAATAAAAATTACAAAATGTAATTGAAAAGCATGAATGTCGGTATAGTCATTTAGAGTTTTAATCTTTTGGCATTAGAGTGAAAAGTTATATTATTGTCACTGTTTGGCTACAAGATTTACATGCGAATTAGCTCATAGACTGGCTTTTTTAAAAAGTAAACTCATTTCCACATTAGACAGAAGAAAAGAACTGCAGTGTCTGAGATGTGATAAACTTGAAGACAGGCTACTTAGTTGAATTTCAAAGTAGTATGGTGTACTCTCCATATTCCCTTGTGAAACTAAATGAGACATCTGTTTGGAAAGCTTTTTACAAGTGGCTCACATGTTGGTTAAAATTCATGGAAAAGAATGACAGCACAGTTGTGTTCTCAGAATTACGTTCGTGAAGAGATTACTTTGACAAGCTGTGGGATTTTCTGGAACAATGCACAACTGTTTTAATCCAAACACTGATTAAAAATCAGTTTGGTCAAGTTCAGCAAATATTAAAGTATGATTTGGTGGCATCACTGTTTTCCAAACAACTCCCAAAGTGCCAATGGTTCCTACAGTGCCCAAAAGGAATGGAAAATAGGATAAAATCCACAGAAAAGGGATTATTTTTAAAACATCCAAAGCATTAAAAACATAATAAATTTTCTAATATCATGCCAGTAATATTCCCACATCTATATCTCTCCCATCACTCACATAGCATTATAAAAATATAGCTCTGTCAATTCTATTACTTCTACTTATTCTAAGTCCATCCATTACATATAATTGCATACATATAATTATTGTAATATGTTTTCTAATTATAATTATTGTAATAAGTTTTTTAATTGTTCACCCACAATCTTCCTTGGACATTTGGCGGTTTAAATTCACCATTGCTTTTACCCATGAAGCTAATAAATGACTTCCATGTGTTTTCAAATAGATCTTATTTTATTTCTCCTTTTACTAATTTTAATTCATAGGTTAACATTTCCAATAGTGCTATTGCCCATATCTTGTATAACCAATTCTTTATTGATAAATTATTTCATTTTTTACAGGTTCTGACTATTTCAAGTCTTACAGATTTTATTTATTTAATTTACATACCACTCTTCTCGCCCAGGGGGACTCAGAGTGGTTTTACACAATGGCAGCATTAGATGCCACATATAATACAAAATGTAGTAAAACCAGACAATTGTAAAACACAATTAAAAGCCGATATCCAAATCCAATTAAAATACTAAAAACCATGTGCAGTATAAATTTTTTATTTACCAAATCCTTATTCTTCTTTTCAATCATTCCTAGAAATCATTAGGAGAGCAGCACTGAAATGTACTATTTCCCCCATTTTTTGGCTTATCCACAATAGCATATCTTCAAAATAATGGCTCCCTGCTGCCTTATCCCCGTACCCAGTAGCTTCATTCAAATATTGATTAGCATGGGAAACATGATGGAGCTCTGTGGTACCATTATAGCTTAAAGGCCATGGGGATGAACAAGTTTCCTATGCAGCCATACAGATAGAAGTGGAGCCACTGTAATACAGTGGCTTCTACTCCTGTCTGATGGAGCCTGTCCAAGACACCATGATTAATAATATCAAAGGCTGCCAGGAGATCCAGGAAAATCAAGAGCGCTCAAACCCAACACCATTCAACCATAGATGCTGCAGGTGAAGAGATGGTTTTGATGGTCTCCCTGGAAAGATACCTATTAAAATTGACTCAGCACATGCCCCGAGGCTGGCCACATGTGACCAGAAGCCTTTCAAGCTCTAGCAACCCTCACACAAGCCTTCTTTGAGTGGGAGAATCCTTGGCACCATTTGGGTAAAGCGTGCAGCTCTAGAACAACCTTTTGGTTCTGGAAATTGGGAGCTGGGAAGAAACCTGCCCTTGCCATCGGCATGTGGGTTTTCTCTCCCTTTTTGAATTCTGGGGCTTGTGTTTGTGTGGGGTAGTTCACCAGTTCTGCCATCTGGGGTGCACAACCCACTCCAATATTAGATTGTCCTCAAGGTCAGGTGCTTTATCCACATGAAGACTAGGGAGGTTTGTCACATGAAGACACTTGTCCCAGCTAATGGCCCAACCAGGTTGTTTTCCATCTCTAGCAAATGTTCCAAGTTTTAATCTTAGGTCAAATAAAGTAGCCCTTATTGAATCTAACTTCATGGATCTGTCTCATTATTACAGGGTTGTTCACCAGTTTCACTTCCCTTGTCTTTCCTCTAGTATAGGTCAAGTCAGAGTGACCAAGACTATTTTAGTACTATGCCCTGGCCCAAAATCAGAGTGAAAATGGGTCCACATAATCATAAAATCATAAAGTTGAAAGAGATCACATGGGTCATCCAATCCAACTCCCTGCCATGCAGGAAAAGCACAATCAAAGCACTTCTGACAGATGACCTCTGTTTAAAAGCCACGAAAGCAGGGGCCTCCACCACACTCCAAGGCAGTGAGTTCCACTCTTGAATGACTCTTACAATCAGAAAGTTCTTCCTAATGTTCAGGCGGAATTTGAACACATTGCTCCAATTCCTAGTCTCCAGGGTAGCAGAAAACAAGCCTGTTCCCACTTCCTTATGACATCCTTTTAAAACTTGGTGATCATACCTCCTCTCAACCTTCTCTTCTACAGGCTAATCATACCCAGCTCTTTAAGCCACTTCTCATAGGGCATGGTTTCCAGAATTTTTTTGATCATTTTAGTAGCCCTCCTCTGAATACATTCCAGTTTGTCAACATCCCTCTTGAATTGTGCCCAGAATTGGGCGTAGTATTCCAGGTGAGGTCTGACCAAAGCAGAATAGATTAGCACCACTTTACTCCTTTTGATGCAGTCCAAAATCCCATTAGCTTTTTAGCTGTTTCCTTCAGGAATTCCTGAGGCTCTCCAGCTACCATATACTAAAGCAATTTGCACAGTTAGGGAATGTTATTGATAGGGTGGTAATTTCTACATATCTCTGGGTTCAGTGAGGCACTCTTAAAAAGAGGACATACCTCTGCCTTCTTCAAGGCAGCAGGCAACTTCCCCTGATGTAATTAAGTACCACTTAAATGCACAAAATCGGTCCTCTCCCAAGATGGGCAGATGTGAAGATTACATGTGATATAACGGACTAATTAAAGTGTCTTGTTCATATCATCAAGCTTTAACATCTGAAGCTGATTCCAGGAAACCTGATCCAATGGGTCAGTAGACACCCTCAGACTCTGTGATAACTGTGGCATCAGGTTGTCAGAGTCAAAGCTGTAGCAGCTCTGTTACAGAAGGGATTTTGCTGCTACAGCTAATTGCTGGAATTGACATTTTTGCTTAACTGAGATTATTATCAAGGCACAGACTTAATTGCTGAACATTTCACTGACTGAGCATTGGAACAAACATTTGCTAAGTTACATATTTAGTTGATAGATGTGAATTGCTAACAGTAGCATAAATTTCATGTTGCATTTTGTTTCTTTGGTTGAGCTTTGAGGATTGTTCCTTTTCATCATTCTTGACAAATGCATCAATCACTGTTTAACATATTTTGAAAAGATGACTTATTATTTGCTACATTATTTTGAACATACACAATAATCTTTGGAATTATATGTTCCTGTGAATTTCAGAGAGTCACAGTAATTGTTCTGGGGGTGTTCCCATTTGTTCAGTTGCACTGTCTCCTAGATATTTGTCAAGGATCTTTGCAGCGTGTCACCTTTTTATATGAGGTATTTGTCCTATTGAAAGCCTATATTAATAAATCAATGGGCATTAGGCACCAGAAAGCTTTGTAAGGCACCTTCATATGAAAGACAATCCAGAATGGAGGAAATACATTTAACTAAGTCAGACATATCTAACATTCTAGGGATAAATGTAATCACACCCATATGTTTATCACACCTCCATGTTTCAATAAACTATTCTAAATTAAACACAGAAGTTATGTTATTATCTCCTATAGTGAGAGAGATAGGATAAAAAGATTTTGTGCTGTGATCTAGTGTGTTCTGTTCGTCAATTACCTATTTGGCTTCTATACTTACCATATCTTTAAAAAAGCTCTAAGAGACACAGGTACAAAAGAGGTCTGTTTATAAAGCAGCCCTATTCTTCAAATATCTTAACTACTCCTGAGAACAATGAGAGCCACATAAAACTAAAGAAAGGTTGTGCTCAAGTGAGAATGAAAAGGGGTTCAGAATTTTTATCAACATTTTTGTAATTCAGACTAGATACAGTATGGTGATGCTGCATGGGCTACAGATGACTCTGCACATATCACTTCATCACATGGGCTTCAGGAAGCATCCTATGATGCTTCCAGGATGCTTTCTTGACAGAACATGACAGTGTCCACCAGACAATATAAGGCTACTTCCAGTGGGGCTCTATAGAGGAAGCGACCTGGCAGCATGCTAGGATGCTGCCCAGAGAACATGACACTTCCCCCTGTGGGCTAGGTAAGGGACAATGTGGAGCACGGAGAAACAACCCCCCCCCCCCCCGCTGCCTGTTGGATTCATCATGCTGCATGGTGAATCCCCCCCCCCCCCAGTATCACCCACTATGTGGATCTCAGTGTGATTAGGTCCTTAGTCTGAAACGTAGGAGCCCATCACGTGGAAAACCCCCTCTCTCCATGCCATTTCATCAACCTCCATAGCGAAACTGCACAAATAAAGGCTGCCTCTGTTGCCTCATGTGCCATTCTCAAGTGGTCATGCTTCCCCCATCACACAGGGAAGCAGTGCCAAAGCCACTGAAATGTGCTGGCTCCAGCACAACACAGCAGCCTTTCCGTGTTAGGAGGGAAGCGTCCTATGATGCTCCCACTCCAGTTAGGGGCGGGGCTTCAAAGGAAAGTCTAGTGACATTGTGTGATGGGCAGCATGCTCATCTATTGCTGGACTGTCTCATTAGCATTTGAGGTTGCTGTAAATGGTAAGTGAGATGAGGTCCTTAGTCTGTTTGATTTGTATTGCATACTAACCTCATTTGCTCTTCCTAAAATAATGCTTAAACCAGAAAGCCATTACTCTTATGTATTTCCACTTTTCTAGGTTTTACAATTCAGGTCTCCAATTAAAAATTATATAGGCTTTCAAAAAAATGCAGAAATAGGTGAATGATGTAGAAATAAGAGAAACACTGTGCTTGAATAAAAAGCAACTGTTGTAGAAAGTGAAAGCAACACATTCATCCATCAATAGCTTTTCCTATCCTTGGGAATTAATTAAAATTCATTTTTCTGCATATGAAACTGTTGCAGTTGTTTTATTTAAATATAATGCTAGAGATCTAGAGCTCAAAGTCAGCAGCAGAGATTAAATAAATTGTATGGCGGTCAGGAACAATAGTAGCAAACAGTAAGAGTAGTGACTTGGGGTTTCACAGAATGCAATGTAATAAAATAATGTGACAATGAGACAAAATGAGACCATAAAATAACGTGGAGTAGATTTCTCATGTCCTAGCCAAGGGGAATCCATCTACCTTTTAAAAAGTACTAAAGCCTTTGCAGTTTCTCACTTGATACTACCTGAACCAGGCCTATGCTTCTCCATTCAAATACTAGACAAGCATGCCTATCCCAATTCGAGCTGTTTCCATCACTTGATCACATGAATAGCCTTGAGACTTTACCAGTAATCTAGTGAAAGAGTAGGTTTTATTTTTATCTATACCAATTAAAACAAATGCTCGCAATGGAGGCATATAATAAAGCATTACACTTAGAAAGTTTGTTTGGGTGATAAAGAGGAGAGAAAAAATGTCTAAGTTGCTCATGTTTAAATTCTGTCTCCAGTGTTATGTTGAAAAAATTACATCTTTGGTACTAGCAAAGGAGGAAAATACATCCTTGTTTGGTCTTTCTGTCTATCTAACATTTATGTAATAGTATTCAGCTCTAATGAGAATGCCCTATACAGTTTATAGAATATTGTTGTTCTTATAAAACAAACAAAATATCATTATGTCTTTTCTGCATGGGAGTTCACTTCAGTTCTTCTGAAAAACCAGGTTTGCAGCTTCACGTATTTGTAGACTAACATTGCTTCAAAGAGGACCAGGTGGTTGCAGTATTAGGAGAACCTTTGCCTATATATAGGAGTGTGTGTGTGTGTGTGTGTGTGTGTGTGTGTGAGAGAGAGAGAGAGAGAGAGAGAGAGAGAGAGAGAGAGAGAGAGAGAGAGAGAGAGAGGAGAGACTGTGTGTGTGTTGCTCTATTCTTCCTCCTAGATCAAATATGACTATAAGGCAGCAATGGTAATGATATAACTCTTTAGATATTGTTGACCTACATGTCTTGGCAGCGCAAACCACCATAACCAGTGGTAAGAGATACTAACAGATGCAATCCAATAACGTTTGAGGAACCTATATGATACTCCTCTGTGCCATAGGGGCTCTTTTTTCATTTGAGTTATAAATTATATTTTGCAATGTTTTAACCTCCTTGAAATGGCCAGTTTTACTCATTATTTTTTAAATACTTCTGTCTTCTGTTAGTAATGTCTTCCATAACCTTAGTTCATAGTTTCTTATGTCTTCTATTTGACACTCACGCCAAACAGCCTTGAAGTATCTGTTTTTCTTTTTCCCTATTGAATTGTATACCTCAGTGAGCTCTTCCCTTAATCTTCCCTGTTCTAAAGAACACTGACCTAGATTCTCGTATTCATTATTTGGTGAGATGTGAGAAGGAAAGAAAGAATATGAAACTCAATATGCTTAAACTTGTTCCAGGTTTTTTCTGGACCTGAATAGTTTTGTGAACTCTTTTCTCTTGCAAAACTCAAAAAAGCTTCTTCCTATCTAATTTTAAATCATATCTTGCTTCAGTATAGAAATTCCACCACTTTTTTTTCAAAAAATAGAAATATTAAAAAAAAATCTTTAATAAAAACTCCACTTTAATCCAAATCAGAATATATCTAACCAGATTATTGAATGCAATGAGCTACCAGCTGTTCATTACCTGCTAACACTTTTCTCTGAGCCATCACTTCCACTAACACTTCAGGCTGGAGTGGGTAATGAAGCACTAGTGCCTTTCCATGCACTGAATACTTCAATTATTGAAGCTAGTGTATTATCTACAATATTTGGCCAACTTCCTATTGGGTCACACATGCAGCAAACCCTAGTGCAAGCAATTTGATGTTTCAACCACTTGTGCAATGGATCGTCCCATAAGTTATTTCACAAAAAGCAACCCTATCTCAACAAAGAATGTCATCATGTATACATCAGTAAACATAGCGATCCATCACTACTTGGGTGGTGCGGCTTTCTACTCCACCACCATTAAAGAGAATATTTATCCGTCTAACAGAATTACCATAGCTTATTACCATAGCTTGTTTTCAGTAGTTTGTTTCAGTGAGAAGGGGTGAATGTGGTGTTGTCAATGTGAAAGGTGTTGGATTATGTATCTTTCAGATAGAGGCTGAGCACATATGTAATACATTTATCATCAAATTTCTCAGATGTTAGACTTGATATAAAATTATCTGCCTATTTTTGTAAGTTTCCCATTTATGTGTTTAATTTTCAGTTCCCACAAAACCATTCCATTATCACCATTACCAAGTACTGTATTTTTCATTTAATCTGGAGCAAACTCTCTTCTTCTGATTTGAGAGTTGCACTTATTAAATCTGTCTTGCTTTAAATAGCCATTCATCTCCTTTTCAACACACTTATGTAATGATTGAAATGTGTCTCATTTAATATTCTGTGTATCTTGCTTGCCTGCTGTGCTGCTGTAAAAATTATACAGCTTACTGGTTCTCCCTAGAATTTGGTTTGTAAGACAAGCTTCAAGTTTCAGGAAGTCCCTAGAACAGCAGTCTCTGATGTACCTCCATAGAGGCCCCCAGATGGCAATACTTGTGATTGGAGCTCTACAGCAGGCTAAGCCTAGATACATTTTTAATTCCACCCAGTTCCTTCTGGTAGACATTGTGGGAAATTAAAAAGGTATATGAGGGGTGTCCAAGAAGTAACTTCCCTTATTTTATCTCTCTGATTAGGGACAAGCCTGTGGTGGGCAAACTTTTGTACAGATGTAGTGGCTGCCCTGCATTTTACAGTTAGTTGTGGGGGTTAGTTGTTCGTGAGTTTCTGACCTGTAAACATGGAACTATCTCTTCTGTCTCACTCCAGTTGTGAATTGTTATTTGCTTTTTGATGGCACAGAATGAATTGGCCATCAATATTGATTGAGATCTATGCCGAGAGTATGAGAAGAATGCTATGTCAGTGCAAATGGTACAGCATTGACATCAATGGTTCCTTGAAGGGTGGCAAACCATGCACAATGAGGAAGTAAGTGGGTGTTCATCAACTTCCCATACAACAAATGTGGTTGCAGTTATTCGTGACATCATTGAGGTGGACTACCACTTAATCCTTGAGAACATTATGAAATTGCTTCCTCCCAACTCTGAAATCCAATGCAGTTCACTCACAACACTCATCAAAGGTGAGTTGCAGATGTCAAAAGTGTGCAAGGTGGGCGCCCCGCCTTCTTACTGATGTTCACAAAAAACAACACATAGAAGCTGCTTGTGTTTTCTTGGCACTGTTTGGAAAGAGAAGAATTGTTTTTGAGACTCATAACTGGCAACAAATCCTGGATTCACCATAGCACTCTGGAAACCAAAAGTCAGAATAGGATGTGGCAACGAAAGGGGGAGAGTGGACTAAAGAAAGTGAAGGTGACAGCATCAGCCAGAAAAACTGATGGCCAATGTTTTTTGGATGCTCAGGATGCTATGCTTGTAGTTACCTCAAACATGGGACCACTATCAATGAAACCAAATATTGTGAGTTCTCGGGGAAGTTCATATGGTGATAAAGCCGTATGGAGTGGATGTGGACTCAAAAGATTCTATTGTTGCATGACAATGGAAGGCCTCACTCTGCACATTAGACACAGGAACTCCTGCAGAAGTTCAGCTGGGAAATCCTTGGACATCCTCCGTACTCTCCTGACCTAGCCCCTAGTGATTCCATCTTTTCTCCAACCTCAAAATTCACCTAGGAGACTTCAGCATTCACACTGACAATGAGGTCAAGATGGTGGTAGCACCTGTATAAGAAGTAGAAGGGCAGAATGGTATGCACAAGACATTAAAATATGTTACTGCATTTTCAAAAGTACCTGGATTGGATTAAGGCTCTGGCACAAGGTCTGATGGATGATTGGCATATATATTCGGTGTTGCACTGTGTTAAATCTTTTATATATTGTATTTTACTATGTTATTTAACTATTTTAACTGTTTTATTCTTATTTTATTGTATTATGATGTACTGGTAGTGATCCTGCCAGTTGTGTAAGCTGCCCTAAGTCCCCTCGGGGAGAAGGGCGGGGTAGAAATATTGGAAATAAATAATTAAATAAACAAATACCTGGAGAAACCTGGTGACTATGTTGAGAAATGAAGGATTATTAGAGTGTAAATAAATTTTGCTTGTAATTTTTCAATTGTTGTTTGATTTATCCTAGCATAAGGAAGCCTACTTTTTGGACACCTTGTAGATCCAGTTCTCTGGAACAATTCATAGTACTAGAATACGTTTTAAAAATCTACAAAACACAAGCATTCAGGGAACTATCAGTTCGCCAAGACAGTTAACTGCTTGAGGCAGAGGAGGACATGCGCCACCCCATTCTCAACAGCAAAAGCAAATATTTCTTTAGGATTTTTAAGTTTTTGGAACTTGAGGAAGAAGAAAACATGTCTTCCTGCAATCGTAATAAATCCTCACAACCTCTGAGGATGTGGGCAAAATGTCAGGAGCGAATAATTCTGCAATATGTCCATACAACAACCCTCATAATAAATTATTTTCCTACCCTTTTTGATACCCCAAATTTGTCTGAGACAGTTGCCTCATTTTGATGATAGGTCTGATTTTGTTAATGATGTGATATCAGGACTGGAAACCTGGCAGTTGCTGAAAAATAGCAAGATTGATGATGGCTCCATTGCAAAGATAATTATCTCTTAGTAATCTGCTTTTCTTCAAGTCAGATTTGCTTTAAGTAATGAAAAAAGTGTTATATCCACTAGCTAGTGTGATGTAGTGATGAGAGTGACTTCAGAGTAGGATTCCATCTACACTGCCATATAGCAGTATAGATGAGGCCTAGAATTAGGAAACTCAGGTTGAAATTCTTGCTCAACTATGAGTGTATCACTATTTTTAGTGTGATCTATCTCACAAGGTTCTTATGAGGATAAAATTGAAGTGAACCATATGACCTACCACAAACTCTATGGAAAAAAGATGGGCTGCAAATATAAATGATGGAGGAGGAGAGAGGCAGGAGGAAGATGAAGTGATAATAAAATATTTTTGAATGACATATACATTCCTTCTAGAATATGGGAGTTGAATAAATATGCATATATTTCCCTGTGGAGTAATTAGTGTAGAGTTAAAGCAGATCTATCAACACTATGGATTTCCCTATTTCTATGTTCATAAAATAGTATTCTTGAAACCAAAGCTTGTTGTATTATGTCTGTGGTGTTTTTTTTTTTTGTTGCTTTATGTTTTTGCAATAGAGCTAAACTGAACATGATCAATCCTTTGACAGAACCTTATTTCATTGTTTAAATTGTTTTTAATATAGTTAAAATGAATGCAATGATTCTTGGCAGCTCTGCCGTCATTGTGTTGTCAAAGGCTTTCATGGCTAGGATCACAGGGTTGTTGTATGTTTTCTGGGCTGTATGGCTATGTTCTAGAAGTATTCCCTCCTGACGTTTCGCCCACATCTGTGGCAGGCATCCTCAGAGGTTGTGAGGTATGGAGAAACTAAGCAATGAAGGTTTATATATCTGTGGAAAGTCCAGGGTGAGAGAAGAACTCTTTGTCAGTAGAAGGCCAGTTTGAATGTTATAGTTAATCACCTTGATTAGCATTGAAAAGCTTCATCTCCTGGCTCTTTCTGCCTGGGGGCATCCTTTGTTCAGCGTCGTTAGTTGCCCCTGGTTCCCATGTCTAGAAATCCTCTGTTTTCAGAGTGTTGCTTCTTATTTACAGTTCTGATTTTTGAGTTTTTTTAATACTGGTAGCCAGATTTTGTTCATTTTCGTGGTTTCCTCCTTTCTGTTGAAGTTGTCCACATGCTTGTGGATTTCAATGGCTTCTCTGTGTAGTCTGACATGATAGTTGTTGGAGTGGCCAAGCATTTCTGTGTTCTCAAATAATATACTGTGTCCAGGTTGGTTCATCAAGTGCTCTGCTATGGCTGATTTCTCTGGTTGAGTTAGTCTGCAGTGCCTTTCATGTTCTTTGATTAGTGTTTGGTCACTGCATTTGGTGGTCCCTATGTAGACTTGTACACAGCTGCATTGTATACAGTAGACTCCTGCAGAGGTGAGAGGATCCCTCTTGTCCTTCACTGGCCGTAGCATTTGTTGGATATTCTTTGTGGGTCTGTAGATAGTTTGTAGGTTGTGCTTCTTCATCACTTTGCCTGTGTGGTCAGTGGTTCCCTTAATATATGGTAAGAACACCTTTCCTCTGGGTGGATCTTTGTCTTTACTCTCCTGGCTTGCTCTTGGCCTTACAGCTCTTCTGATGTCCATGGTGGAGTATCCATTGGCCTATAGGGCCCAGTTTAGGTGGTTTTGTTCACCTTAGAGGAGGTGAGGTTGGCAGATTCTTTGTGCACGGTCTGTCAGGGCTTTGATTGTGCTTCTTTTTTTACTTGAGTGATGGTTGGAGTTTTTATGAAGGTACCTATCTGTGTGTGTAGGTTTTCTGTAAACTGTGTGGCCCAATTGTTGATTAGGTTTGCGGATGACCAGAACATCTAGAAATGGCAGTTTTCTTTCCTTTTCCTTTTCCATGGTGAATTGGATGTTTGGGTGGATGCTGTTGAGGTGGTCCAGGAACTTGCTGAGTTCCTTTTCCCTGTGGTTCCAAATGGTGAAGGTGTCATTAACATATCTGAACCATACAGTTGGGTTTTTTTGGCACTGTTTCTAGGGCTTGTTTTTCAAAGTGTTCCATATAGAAATTTGCTACTACTGGGCTGAGAGGGCTCCCCATGGCCACTCCATCTTTCTGTTCATAGAATCCATTGTCCCACTGAAAATAGCTAGTGGTGAGACACTGGTGAAACAGGGCTGTGATGCCTTCTGGGAAGTTTTGTTTGATTAGTGTGAGGGTGTCAGCTACCAGGACCTTAGTAAATAGGGACACCACATCGAAGCTGATCAGGATGTCCTTGTTGCTTAGCTTGAGGTTGTTGATCTTTTCTATGAAGTGTGTTTAGTCCTTGATATAGTGCGCAGTGAGCCCAATATGGGTTTGTAGCTGTGTAGCTACCAGTATTAAAAAAACTCACAATTCAGAACAGTAAATAAGAAGCAACACTCTGAAAACAGAGGATTTCCACACATAGGAACCAGGGGCAACTAATGACTCTGAACAAAGGATGCCCCCATGCAGAAAGAGCAAGGAGATGAAGCTTTTCAATGCTAATCAAGGTTATTAACTACAACATTCACTCTGGCCTCCTACGGACAAAGAGTTCTTCTCTCACCCTGGACTTTCCACAAATATATAAACCTTCCTTGCTTAGTTTCTCCATACCTCACAACCTCTGAGGATGCCTGTCATAGATGTGGGTGAAACGTCAGGAGATAATACTTCTAGAACATGGCCATACAGCCCGGAAAATATACAACAACCCTCTGCCATCATTTTTTCGTATTACCATTTTAGGGACATTTCCTGTTCGTGGCAAGTCAGCAGCACCACATTCCTCATCCTAGAAAAGACAAACAAGCTGAAGTTTGTTTGCTTCTTTACAGAGCAAAGGCAAAACCCCACCTAAAGGCATAGAATATTATGAATATTCATTTATCATTTTCTGCCAGGTACCTATACAATGATTTAAGTATCAGGTTACTCTAAATAATC
This sequence comes from Anolis carolinensis, assembly GCF_035594765.1. Classification (NCBI taxonomy): domain Eukaryota; kingdom Metazoa; phylum Chordata; class Lepidosauria; order Squamata; family Anolidae; genus Anolis; species Anolis carolinensis. The sequence goes on from NC_085842.1 coordinate 238,397,293, forward strand.
TTACTGGAATTTAAATAATATATTTATTTTGGTTTTTGGATGTGGTGATGGCAAATCAACAGTGGCATACAAACAGCCTGCATTCTACTGACAGCATGCATGAGCAGTCTGTAGTGTAGCAAATAAATTCAATTAAAATGATGTGTTGATTTTTTAAAAATCCTATTGTTCTTAGAGTCTAAAATCAATTGGAATGGTCAGCACTTTTTGTTAAATTTGTTGTATTATTTTATTTTCTCTTGGTGGCCTGTTTTATTCAATTTGTGTCAGTGGGAAGTCCCCAATAATGAAGTTTCTTTCTGCATTTCACTACCTGCTATGTGACTGATTAGCTAAAAATAGCATTACTCAAAGATTATCCCAGTCTCTATGCAGGGGAGACAAAATAATAGTATGAAATCTTGGATAGGCCCACTGAATCACTGGAAGTTATTTAAGTGGTGACTTATTATTCAAAGGTGATTGACTAGATCTGTCTTGCTTAAGACTACCAGTATAATTCAACCTACAATTATAATTTTTTTAAAAATCCCATGAGGGGAAAAAAACCCAAACAGGTTGATCAGCTGCAACATATACAGAAATAGAGAATGATCCTATAGCATGATGAAAGAAAGAAGTAGGGGATACGCACACTCACACGCACAGTAACCCCAGCCCAAATAATATATTGCTGCCATGACAGCACTATTCTAGCCTTTCCCATGAACCCAAAAGGCCTGTAATTATAGAATACAACTCTGTACCATATGTATATGTTGTCTTACCATTCCCATGTCCTACCATTCCCTTTTATAACAACAACAACTTGATTTATATACTGCCCTATCTCCTCAAGGGACTCAGGGCGGTTTCTAATACAACAAAAAACATACGACAAGTTTAAAAACTATAAATCAATTGGGACATCATGCCCATGAACATAAATGTATAACACATATAATCAATTAACAAAGAATTAACACTTAATAACAAAACTCCATCAGTAAACCCAGATACAGTGCTTTGCAGTCCTCTTCTGAGACTGAAAGTGCGGAAGAGAACCCAAGCATTCACTACGTAAGCAACCCGTGCAGAGGAATATTAATGAGACCAATCAAAGTCAGTACTGGACAACCATGCAGACATTCACAAGGCCATCATCATTTGAAGAAGACAAAGGGGATAATCAGGAAACACATCCCTCCAGTTCATAATGCAAATCAAGAAGCAGTCCTGAAAGTACCATCAGGAAATATGCCAAGGTCAGAGAAGTCAAGGAAATCTAACATTGAAATGACTGGAATGATGAAATATTGATTCTAGCAACTAGCCGTATGAGAGGCATACTTTTATATATAGCTGGCTAAGGGAGTTATCTCTAATTAGGACAGATTTTGCCGAATCTATTACATTCTTGAGCCTCAAGACAGATGGTTTTCTCATATTTACATATTTGCTCTCTTCTGTGTGTCACCTGTTTATCTGACCATGAATTTGTCTATACACTTAATTTGCAAACAACAGCATAGAACTGCATTCTTTTCAAGACACTAAATATTTCATTTATCCTTTGTCCTTATACGCTGCCACCTGAAGCAAGCAATTAAAAATAGATTCCCACCTCTTCAGTGCTGACATGTGTGATTACTTTTACTGCTCTGTTCTGTTAAAAAGCAAAAGACTAAAAAATGTATTAGTTAAGAAGAGAAGGGTTTGATAGCTAGAGTTGTTAGTTTTGGACTATAGTAAATTTCATCAGTCAAGCCTGAAAGGGTGATGAGTTGAAGAAAACGCCCTCCCACTAAGTTTATAAGACTCAGATTCATATAAGAAGATACATGCTGTCAGATAGTCTCAATCTAATTTTATGTATGTATGTATGTATGTATGTATTTATATCCCACTTTTCCCTCTTAAAAGAGACTCAAAAGACTTAGGGCCCTTCCACATAGCCATATAACCCAGAATATCAAAGCTAATAATTCACAATATCTGCTTTGAACTGGGTTATCCAAGTCCACACCGCCATATAATCCAGTTCAATATGGATTTTATACAGCTGTATGGAAGGCATCCTAAAAGTGATCTAAGCTTCATAAAGCTTTATAGGTCACAACCAGTTGTACAAATTCTCCCAGGAGATAACCAATACAACCCAGAGAGGGTGGTGTTGAAAGATGCTAAGAGATCAAGACAAATGAAAAGGGCCATACTCCCCTGTCCTGTTCCCAGAGTTGATCACCCACCATCCCATAGCTACTTCTCAAACCAGATTGAAATTGATCTAGTCTGTTTCATCCAGCAACCCCTGAAACAGGGATGACACAACACACTCTAAAATCCTGTCCAAAAAGGGATTTTGGGAAATGACTAGCAATTGTTTAATATGGTGGAGTTCAAGGATACCCCATCCGTTTTAGGCAGGGGAGAGCCCTACCTTGGTATATTTATATATTAGTTCAGCATTTAATAACTGTTGCAATAATATTACTCTAATTGAGATTAACCAACAGAATTCAGACTCTAGTGAAGTTATGGATTATGATTCTGAACCACAGTGTTGTGATAAGACAATAATTAAACATATTGATCATTGGAATTGGCTGTCAAGAAGAGCAGGCTCTTCATCCATCCTGTTGTAAACATGTCACCTATCAGAAGCATTGTCCCAAAACAAAAAGCAGAAATGAGTAAGCCAGCGAAAGTCAATAGTTCAGAATCAAAGCATTAAGTGTAAACAACGACTGATAAGGGTAAGCCAGTGCCATAGTCCAAAGTTCAATTAACAAAGTCAAGCTGGAGAATTATAGAATTAGATCAGGAACAAATGATAGCCAAGGCCACAGTCCAAGGTAAGAAATACCAAGAGTCTGAAGAGTAGCAGAGTCAGACTTGAGTCTGGAATCCACGATGTTAATTGCCACAACAAGTCTTCATAATGAGCCTCTTTATCCTACTATCTCAGCTGTTGTTTGTTGAGTACTGTCAAACTCTTCTGTTTTCCAAAGGTGAGGGGTATGTTTAACTCCTCACTAGCTAATTCTATTGTATTTGCCTCCACTTGCTCAGACTGCTGGGGAGTGGTTATTACTGCTGAAGGTTAATCTTTAGTAGTGTCTGAGCAAGGCTGGGGAGACTGCTAGGAGCTGTTGATCTCTATCTCCTCCACTGGCCCTTCTAGCCCCACATCTTCCTCACTGGCCACAATACATCCTGGCCATGATACTTCCTAATTAAGCCTCACAAGTCTATAAACTACTTTACACTATATTGCAAGAAAACATTTTACACCAGTACTGGTTGGCAGGCATCTCTCTTGATTTCAGAGTGGTTTCTTTCCATCCTATATGTGGATTTCAGGGACTAGAATTGGGACGTCCTGCATGTGAGATATGTGCTATACCCCAAAGTTATGGCATCATTTATTCACATACAGGAGGAAGGAAAGTTCCACATTTGAAGACAGTGTTGTGGTGAGCATGAGTTACACTATCCTTGGAAATAGTTAAGCCATATCCACAATGTGTTGCTCAGTGTGTGGGCTGAACAATAATTAAATCAGAAGTCCTTGTGATGCACAAGGTCTTTCTTGACTTGCACAGACACACAGTATCATGCAACAAGCATTCTATGTGTCTCCACTATGCTCTACATGCTACTATGCTCGATAGCACAGGTATAAAAAGGCGCTGTTGCTGGAGTTATAAATGTTATTGCACATCATCATTATTTTACAGTATCTCAAAAGAAAATTATATGAGGTAAAGCCTTTGTGAAGAATACAATGTCAATTGAATTTTATTAATAAAACCCTTATATGAAAGGTACTAAAAGGCATTTAAGCAGTTTAGCTGACGTGTGTGATGTGAATTTTATGCCTGTCCATAGATTTCCCCAGGAATTGCATTAGAATTCTTAAGCTGAGGTACATTCAAAAGTTGATTGCTGTTGTAGCAAATGTAAAGCTAATGAACAAATCTTGAAAATGTGTGATCATTCTTTCTAATGGGAGAAAACAAATCAGTAATGCTAATTCTCCTTCATCTGGAGAAGTCCATGATTGCATGAAGGAAGCAGCGGGGGTAGGGGGGAAAGACTAGCACTTTTATAGAAGAGATGAAAGCTTTTCACTGCTGGTTGTCAAAACATTTTTGAAATTCTCAGGCCTTGAAAATTAGCTTACTGTCATCACAGCAGTCTTCTGCCATAAGAACCATTATTTTAATTTCTTACAATCATTCTTGTTGAGAAATCAAACTATGTGAATTCTTGTTTTACATTATCCAAACATGATTATAGATTTAACATGTCTGGTATTCTTGTAAGTGTCACTGATAGACCCATATCATCAATTCACCATAAATGTTTTTTTTATCTATTTCTTCACCTTCTGAAAAAAAAATCTCCAGAAATTTTCTCAGGCTTTGATTCTTGGGAGCTTTTAAACTGGTGATACTTAAATGTTTGTCTTTCTACATGGAAAGTCTATATTTCATACTTTATGATGCCACAAAACTTGTAACTATTCATCTTGAAATAGTTATATAAATTGTGAATATTTTCATATTTAATATGATTTAACAAAAAACCCACATATCTGAAAAATTTACAGAATTTAACTTTAAAAGCATAATAATTCTCTCACATTAAAAGTATAATGTCAGTGTGTGTGTGTGTGTGTGTGTGTGTGTGTGTGTGTGTGTGTATTAAGCACAGGTATAGAAGATAGGAAACAGCCATGCCCAATATCAGAGGGAAAGGGAGATTGTCTAAGATGGTATTGTACTTTACTATTGTGTTTCTTCATATAACCAACCTCCCATTTTACTAGGATTTAGGTGATTAATCTTGTTTATTTTAAAGACCATATCCATTTGGAAATAATTTGTCAGGACATGGATGTTTAGATCCAATGGAAGCTGGTGTCTCCCATGTTAGTAGGATAGTGAATCAGCTTTAGGTTTTAGTTTGGTTTTAAAGCAGTTATCTAAGGTGCGTATTTTGGAAATAGGGTTCAACACTTGAACACTGGACTAAAATCTGGAGTGAATTTAATGTCCCACTTACATGAAAGCCATCAGCTACTAGTAAGGAGGCACAATACCTCTTGTAACTGGGGCCCCTTGCACACAGCTGAATAAAATCCCACATTTTCTGCTTTGAACTGGAATATATGGAAGTGTGGACTCAGATAATCCAGTTCGAAGCAGATAATGCGGGATTTTCTGCCTTGCTATTATGGGTTATATGGCTGTGTGGAAAGGACTTGGGGCTATTTTTTATCTTTCTTGCCATCTCTGACTCCATTCATTCTTTCTTTCATGCTTAGTTCTTCATTCAATCTCCATCTCTTCCTCCTGAAAGAGTCTCTTTATCACATATCTCAACAGATAACTTGAACATTACAACATGAGGCTACTAAAATGGTTTCTGCAGCTATGGTAAACATCTTGCTTGAGACTAGAATATTTCTGCCTTATCCCTCTTCTTATCAAAACAAACCTTGTGAAAGCATTTTGAGAAAGCTCAAAGCATGTTGAGCTTACTACAGCTTTTTTAAAAAAATTGTGTCAGAAGCAAATTGAGAATACACTGCAAGTCGTTTCTAGTGTGAGAGAATAGGTCATCTACAAAGACATTGCCCAGGGGACACCCAGATGTGCTACCATCCTGTGGGAGGCTTCTCTCATGTCCCCGCATGGGAAGCTGGGGCTGACAGATGGGACCTCACCCCATCTCACGGATTCGAACCGCCGACCTTCAGGCCTTCAAGTCAGCAGTTCAGCCGGCACAAGTGTTTAACCCATTGTGCCACCATGGCTCCAGCTGAAGGGATGTAACTCCTTCTAATCCTTGCATTCCTTGTCTTCGTGCATGCTCCCTTTTTTGTTTTCATGTTTGTTTTATGTGAGAATTGCAGAATTCTGAGAGTTCAGAGGTTTGGAACTGTGTACCTCTGCATTTCCAGGTTTTCAAAGGACTGAATCACCATCCCTATGATCACTTAAAATAATAATTAAAAAATAAATTAGCATATTGGAATTAAAAGGTTTTTGCTATTGTGCGTATTCTGACTCCAAAGTCAAAACAAAATCAAAATCAAATTACATGGCTGAAATCACTTTGGAAAACTATTTGGACATGCTTTCAAAGCCTTTAAATGGGATTTGACTGTTTTTTATAGAGTACTTCTTCAACGTGCCTTGAAGAATGGTCCCCAGTGAATTTAGGATGACGTCATGAGATGGTATGTTTTTGCATTCATGGTCAGAGAGCCTCCAACATAGTTTACAAGCCTCATGTGATTGTGTCCTTGGTGAGAGCTTTAGAATTTAGAATGAGGAGTGCATGAAGGCCTCGCCTTCCTTAGACAATATTTTTGTAAATCAAGTGGCAAATTTCCCTTTAATGCGTTATTTATATTTAAATTTAACTCTTTTGTGTATTAACTAGCACCATCATGAATACATTAGATAGTTAGTCTGCCCATCCCACATTTTGGGGGTAATCTGTGGAAGAAAATAGCAACTGTGAAGCATTTTGCTATCATATTTTAGAGCATCTTCCCCACATACAATCAAATAGATTTTTTTGGTTAAATTATTTATTTATTTATTATTTTATTTACAGCATTTATATTCCACCCTTCTCACCCTGAAGGGGACTCAGGGCGGATCACATTGCACACATAAAGGCAAACATTCAATGCCATAACATAGAACAGAGACAGAGACAAGACGCAGGCATGGGCTGGCCTCGAACTCATGATCTCTTGGTCAGAGTGATTTGTTGCAGCTGGCTTGCTATCCAGGCTGCGCCACAGCCTGGCCTAAATTATAGCAAGATTAAAGTGATTCTAGTCCTGCCTCTATACCCCTGTGCTCCAGAATATAAAAGGCACATATCTGGATCCTATTAAGACATATCTTTATATCAACTGATATCCGCAATGAGCAAAATGCCATAATAGTGTGAAACTCCTAGCTACTTGTTGTATTCAAATAACTCAAAAAAATCCTACCAGCCCTTAGATATGACTAACAAGCACCCTTACTTGTTGTTGTTTATTCGTTCAGTCACTTCCGACTCTTCGTGACCTTATGAACCAGCCCACGCCAGTGCTTCCTGTCGGCCGTCACTGCCCCCAGCTAATTCAAGGTCAAGCCAGTCACTTCAAGGATGCCATCCATCCATCTTGCCCTTGGTCGGCCTCTCTTCCTTTTCCCTTCCATTTTTCCTAGCATCATGATCTTTTTCAAGCTTTCCTGTCTTCTCATGGTGTGGCCAAAATACTTCATCTTTGCCTCTAATATCCTTCCCTCCAGCGAACAGCCGGGCATTATTTCCTGGAGGATGGACTGGTTGGATCTTCTTGCGGTCCAAGGCACTCTCAGGATTTTCCTCCAACACCACATTTCAAAAGTGTCTATCTTCCTTCGCTCAGCCTTCCTTCTAGTCCAGCTCTCACATCCATAGGTTACTATGGGTAATACCAATGCTTTAACTATGCAGACCTTCTTTGCCAGTGTGGTTTCTCTGCTTTTCACTATTTTATCGAGGCTGGCCATTGCTCTCCTCCCAAGAAGTAAACGTCTTCTGATTTCCTGGCTGCAGTCTGCATCTGCAGTGATCTTCACACCTAGAAATATAAAGTCTGTCACTGCCTCCATATTTTCTCCCTCTATTTGCCACTTATCAATCAGTCTGGACGCCATAATCTTGGTTTTCCTTCCTTACTGTTAATTATATATAGAAGAATGGGCATTGCTTAGAGGAGAAAGAGATTGAGAAGCTGATGTCAGAGTCTTAAATAGGCCCTATAGTTCATCACTCACAAGGAGAACCTCATGAAAATACAAACTCTCACAAGACATTATGTCAAGCCCTGAAGAAGGTCTTGACCATACACAGAGTCTAAGTATTAAAGAAAAGGCATACATTTGTCTAATGGTGGAGGAAATAATTGCTTTGTAAGATGCAGCAAACCAGAAACCACAATCAAGGCATGAAGGCTATTAATATCTTCTCTTTGTGCAAAAAAACTTGAAAATATATAAAAAGGAAAGATCAGGAAAATCAGGGAACTTATTATTACAGATAAGTAGATTTACCTCCTTTTTTTCTTTTTTGCTGACTTGGTTTACTTTTTTGACTTAGTTTATTTGAATAATTTGTGACCTTGTTAAAGAGTAACTTGTGTAATGAAAGCAAAACATCAAAAGGTATGCACTTGCTGCTGCATGATACGTACGCTAAATGAGTCTCTAAAAACACCCAGTTATTTTTCTTATTTGCTGAAGCCTCAATATTGTGCATAATTAAAGGAAAAAATATAAACTAGAATCTACATCAAAATCAACTGGATTGCAGCTTGAAATAGGTGATCCCATGAATTGAACATTGCAGCATCAAAGGCCTTTTCCCAACATTGCAGTCTATCTCAGCACAAGATAGCTTGCCAAACAATGGTATGCGTTTGTACTTTATATAAATCCCTAGGAAATATATATATTGTATGATAGTCCCTGTACATCCACATAAACAAAGCTTACATTTGTTTGAGAGTTGCCCGATACTTCCTACAATATAGCAACTTTTTCAAGATAGACTCCAAAAAATTTTGGTATTTGATTGAAGATACAGTTGAATATAAATAGTATGCAATGCATATTATCCTCCATATACATTTTATTATAATCACAGAACTTATGTATTATATTTCAGGCCCCATTTACACTGCCATATAATGCAGCTTGAAACTGCACTACATGGACAGCATAGACTCATATAACTGCTTTGAGCTGCATTATATGAGTCTACACTGACAACATAATGCGGTTCCAAACTGCATGATGTGGCAGTGTAGATAAAGCATTAGTTCTGTCTCTAAAGATCGTGTGTATTGGTACAAAAGAGCAGAGCATTTACTAGTCTGGGGAGCTGGATTATAGAACTTCAGAACTATTTGTGGGGATGGTATTCTAAAATGAAATGTTTGTTGTTTTATATTGTGTATTTGCCTTGTTTTCCAATTTGCACTAGAAAGGCACTTTCTGTCTTTCAGAGTGCATTCTTAAAGCATCCATTTGATTTTCACAATAGACTGTAAAACCATGAAGCTTTCCCAGACTTCCAGCACTCAAAAATATACTGTACTATGAAGTCCAAATGGAGAGCTATCATTCAGGCATATAATTTAAAGCTTTTAAAAAAGAAAATAGAAGTAAAGTTGACTGGGATCTCTTCTACACTGCCATATAATCCAGACTATCTGAGCAGATAATGCATATTATCATCTTTGAACTGGATTATATGAGTTTATACTGCCATATTATCCAGTTTAAAGCAGATAATCTGGATTTTATATGGCAGTGTAGAAGGGGCCTAGGTCTTCCAGCATGACTGAGGAAGTTGACTATACTGGAGGAGCTAGAGTTTCCTAGAGAGAACATTTTAACAAATATCTAAATACTTACATCCAGAAAAGTGGCAAATGTGGAGGGATGACTGTATGCATGTGTGTGTGTGTGTGTGTGTGTGTGTGTGTGTGTGTAAATAAATAAATAAATAATAAAGAGCCCTCTACACTTGCTGGAGTTAGAAGCATAGGATCCCCCTGAAAGTGAAAACCTGAAATAAAAAAAAGTTTAATATGAGAGAACACCTCTTTGTGAATTTCTAGGTCCTTCCACATGACTCTATGGTCAACTTCTGCTGGAAACCAACAATAGAATTGCACTGGGGCACAAATCCATAACAACCAAATTTGTTAAAGTCAAACCCGCAAATGTGGAAGGCTGATCATGTATATTATATGTATATAAATGTAATCCATGCACACACACACACACAAACACACATATGAGTGAGGTATGAAATTGCTGAGATGATTTTGCTATAGGTTCTTTCAACCCTGTGGATTACATTCCAGCTATAACTGAACTCTAGATAAGACTACCATTGAAGGCTGCCTTTGCACATTAGCTGATATGCATCTTTGTTTATCTGTTTTATAGTGTTGTCCCACTGTGGAGTCTTGTGACTCATCAAATGTTAATTTATAGGGTTATTATTACTCTGCAGATCCCTAAACAATTTCTCGCTTTAATGTTTGAGAGACTGCCTCTCTTTTGCTGTGCTGCCAAGGAGAATTTGACAGGGCCCTTGACTACACAATTCACTTTCCTTTTGTTCTGCCGGAGGCAAGTTTATCTCAGAATTTCATTTAAAGCCCTTTTTCTGTGTTAGATTTTTCCCTGATTGGGATGGGAGCTTAATTTCTAGGCCAAAACAATACTTTTAATCATTCATACTCTGGAGACAAGTATACGCTGAACAAACATATACGTTCTTGACAAGTAGAATGCCTTGATTGATTTGAATCCTATATGTCTCTTTACATTACTCTTGTATTATTCTTTTCTGTGTGATGTGTCTTCATTCCTTTAAATGTATTTTTAAAAGGTTCCGAATTTGATATTTCAAAAAAGAGACAAATTTCAGTCTAGAAATTCTCCTTGAGCAGGATCTCCTTTGTATTTCTTCTGAAGACTGAAATGTAATAGACAGAAACATCTTGGGATTTTTCTCCATGACTTTTTTTAGAGGCCTGTGATGTAATTTGGAAGGGGAAAGTGGCAATTCATTCTTAGAAACTATAATGAAACAGTCAGAGAATAAAGTAGTGCAGGTTTATAGCTTAATAGGACTTAATTAAGGACTAGATTAATATAAATGGGAAGCACAGATTGTATGTATTGAAAGTAAGAGAAGAGAAAATGCTGAGACTTGCATACAAAAAAGACAACTGGTGCCATAATTCACAGGATTCTGCATAACTTACAGTTAAAAGGAAAAGCTCAAACTGATGTGTGTTAAGTAATGTAGAAAATATGGGAAAATAAGAGTTATTCATACATCTTGTGAAATTGTTGTTAGCTACATTTAAGCAATATTTTTTTCAGATTTTATTTCTAATTTCCAAAGGAATACATTAAAAGTGGGAGAATAATTGGGTTGGATAGGAAAGTAGGAAACGAAGACCCTAAGAGGAAAGAGAGTGGTAAGGGTAAAAGGGGGGAGGGGGAAAAGGGGCTGGAAAAGTAGTAATTAACAACAACAAAAGGGGGGGGGGATTTCTTTATTTCCATTAATTTTATTAACCATTGCTGTCGTCATATAATTAAATAGAAGTTCGTTGTTTTCATTTATTTTCATTTCCGTTATCCCTAGGAGCACATGTTCTGGTCGCATCTGGAATTTGATGTTTAACATTTTTTGGATTAATTTGTAGATCTCTTTCCAAAATTTCCACACCTTATCACAAGTCCACCACATATGGAAGAAGGGTTCTTGTTCTTTCCTACATTTCCAACAGGTGGTTTGCATATTTCTATTTATGTGTCCTAATTTCTTTGGTGTTATATACCATCTGTGGAACATTTTGATCCTGTTCCAGATCATATGAGTACATTTGTTTCATTTTTTGATTCCAAATAGTCTCCCATTGGTCCATTTGGATTGTTCGACCTATATTGTGTGCCCATTTCGTCATACATTAGCCATTCTAGGATTTTCTTATATGTCTTTGTTTTTGGGTACATTCTTGTTTTATATTTGTTCCAGATTTTTATAATTGCAGACTGTACAAAGTGGTTACCAAAGTTTTTTTCTAATTTTATTCTTCCATACCAGAGGTATGCATGCTAGCCAATTTGCAGATCATGTCCTTCAACAGCTAATATTTTTTATCTTTTCAATGTCATCCAATCTTTGGCCCATAGTAGTGCACTTGCTTCGTAGCAAGATTTCAAGTCTGGTATTCCCAAACCTCCTCTTTTGGTCTCATCAATTATATTTGTATACTTAATTCTTGCTTTTTTACCTTGCCACACAAACTTTGTCAGATCCTTTTTCCATTTCTTAAATAAAGTCATATTTCTTATAATTGGTAAGTTCTGGAACAAATACAACATTTTTGCTAATATATTCATTTTTATCACCAATATTCTACCCAATAATGATAGATTTAGATTTTTCCCATTTTCTAATTGTCTTTTTATTTCTGTCCATTTTGCCTCATAATTATTTTTGAGTAATTGAGAATTTTTTGGTTTGATAGAAATCCCTAAGTAATTGATTTTATTCATTGCTTGGAGTCCAGAAATCTCTTTCAACTTTTCTTGGTCTTTCTTAGTAATATTTTTAGTCAGCATCATCGATTTGTTTTTGTTTTTTATTTTAAAGCCTGCTACTAAGCCAAATTCTTTAACTATTTTTGTATGTCTTCAATTGGGTCCTCAATAATACAAATTAAATCATCAGAAAATGCCCTTATTTTATAGTGTAGGTTTCTTATTCTTATCCCTTTGAGATTTGGATAATCCCTTATGGTATTTAAGAGAATTTCCATAGCAAAAATAAAAATAAGTGGGGAAAGTGGGTACCCTTTTTTATCTTTATCTCTTTTGTCTCAATTCCATTGATCAAAATTTTAGCCGTTTGTTCTTCATATATCACATTTATTGCATTTAAAAATTGGTATCCTAGATCTAATTCTTTCATTAACATTTTAAAGAAATCCTATTTAATATTGTCGAAGGCCTTCTCTGTGTCAAATGCAAATAATATTTTGATAAGTAATCTATTTCTCGCCTTGAGATGTTAAAAAGACACATCTGACTGTAATGAACTTTCATGCATAGAGTTATATGCATTCTGAGTCCATGTTGGGATAATCAGTATGGGATTTTGAATTTCAACAAATATATTGGAGCTCATGTAAATGGAGCAGACATTGCAATTACATCATTTTTAAAACAGCCAGAACTGCCCAGCTAGTTTGTTTATTAATTCTGAGTTCTGAAGTAAATAGCAGAAAAAAGGTTACAGATGTGGAATGTGGGTTGTGTGAGAGAGGCTCATGTTAGAATACAGAAATCAGCTTTATGCTGAGTTAGATGGACAGGGTTGTGAACCAATTACGATCTAGCCAAAGTTCAGGGTTAGGGGCATGGTCATTTTCCTAGTGCTATCATAGACTTTCTGCATGCTGATCATGAGCTTTACTGCTGACCTTATTGCATAGCAAAAGAGAAACATTGAGATCATATTGGAGGGCAGATAGCAATTGTCACTTAGCAGTGGAATAAAAGGGTCAAACCACTGTAGAATGTCACTCATCTCTTTGTGGTCAAAGGTACAATCCTTCCTTAAGAGAAATCAGTTGCATTAGATTCAAGCAGAAGTCAGATATCAATGCCTAAATTGGCTAGTTAGAACATAGCAGCCAATATCTCCTCCTCAAAGCAGTTTTTGTGACATATGATTTTTTTTAAAGATGGACAGTCAAGTCAAGTCAACTTTATTTATACCCCATCCCATCTCCCCTTGGGGACTTGAGGCAGCTTACAACATAAATGGCAGCCATTCAATGTCATACAGTACACAGTAAAAATACAAATACATAATAAATTAAATACAAATAATTAAAATGACAATTTATTGTAACTAAACGTGAAAACAAAACAATAAAACACAGTTGACAACAGTGATTAAATAGAGATTTAAAACCGAATCGGTAGATTAATAACATAACCATCATTAAGGTCCTATCAATAAACCATTCATTGTGTGGCAGCCAGATATTCAAGTGTCTCCAGAAGCCTGGGAGCATAGGTAAGCTGTTCATTCTTTTCTGAAAGAGGAGAGTTTGGGGGCCATTTTAATGTCCAAAGAGAGTTCCAAAGGCGGGGGGCAACTGCAGAAAAGGCCCTCTCTCTTGTCTCCACCAACCAGGTTTGGGACGGGGGTGAGACCAAGAGGAGAACCTCACGTGATGAACACAGTGTCCGGGAAGGTTCATATGAAGAGAGATGGATGATCAGACAGTCTGGACCCAAACCATTTAGGGCTTTAAATGTAACAACCATCACTTTAAATTTTGCCCGGTAGCAAACTGGGAGCCAGTGGAGCTGCCTTAGCATGGGAGTTGTTTGCTCCCTGTACGTCACTCCAGTTAGTAATCTAGCCACAGGTCTCTGGACCAGCTGAAGCTTCTGAGCACTCCTTATAGGCAGCCCCATGTAGAGCACATTGCAGTAGTCCATATGAGATGTAACTAAGGCATGCACTACCGTAGCCAGATCTGGCGTCTACAGGTACAGCTGGCATACAGGTTTTAATTTTGCAAAGGTGCTCCTAGTCACTGCTGACACCTGGGGCTCCAGGGTCAGTGATGAGTCCAGGATCACTCCTAAGCTGCATACCTGTGTCCAGCACAGGTTGCATCCCTATACCCTGATCTGCATTACGACTGACCAGGAGTACCTCTGTCTTGTATAGATTAAATTTTAATCTATTCACCCTCATCCAGTCCATTACAGTTGACAGACACCAGTTCAGGATCAGAATTGGCATTAGGTGGAAAGGAGTAATAGAGTTGGGTATCATCTGCATAAATGTGACGCTGAACTCCAAAACTCTGGATGATCTCTCCCAGCAGTTTCATGTAGATGTTGAATAGCATGGGTGACAGAATGGAACCTTAAGGGACCCCACAAGCTACTGTCCAGGGGGTTGAACAGGAGTCATCCAGCACTACCTTCTGGGTTTGATCCTCCAGGAAGGAATGAAGCCACTGCAAAACAGTGCCTCCTAATCCCAGCATGACGACCCAGAAGAATACCAAGGTCAATGGTACTGAATGCCACTGAGAGGTCCAGGAGAACTAACAGGGTCATACTTCCCCTTTCTAGTTCTCTTCATATATCATCTACCAAGGAGACCAATGTCGTTTCAGTTCTGTAACCAGGTCTAAAACCAGACTGACAGATGACCTGAACCATGGAGTAGAAAGAAAATATTGTTTGGAAACAGCTTGAAATAATTTCTAATAAATTTTGGAACAAATTTCTTTTGTTAAACCAGACATTTTCCAAACAAAGTTACAAAATGCAACATTGGCATCCTTTGTTACTTTAGAAATGTAAAATGAATTCTATGTAATTTTGGTATGGCACAAACTTACCATGTTTGAGATACTGAAAGTATATTTTTTCAAACTATTTTTATGAGTTGAATTTGATTTTTATTTGTTGTTGTTAGAAATGGAGCTTCACAATCCTGAATTATGGTTTTCCCAGTCACAAAATCATAAAAGGAAGCTTGTGTTTTTATTCTCCCTAAACATGGGGAAACAAAAAACAGAACTACTGAAAAGAATTTTGTTATTACAGTAAGAAAATTAATCACACTAAAATTAGCTATTAATTTAGATTCTCGTAGTGTCTTTCTATTGTACATTAATTGCATCTGCACATGCTTATACGCAGTGCTTTTTCATTACTGAAACATGTTGCAATACAATTTTAAATGCATTTAAAAAACAGTGTCTAAGAGATAATAAAAAAGTGTTGTGGTATTAGGGGCACTAATCTATTTTGTAATACATACGTACTTAGCATATTTTAGGAAACTATACTAATCTAACGTGCATCCCTTGGTGACTTGACTCAACTGAGTGGTAATGAGTTGATGAAATTAACTCAGTAGGACAAACCATTTATTCAAAACATCACTGATCTATCGATTTTGACCAATCAGCTGTTACATAGACAATCCCATTGCTATGACCAGAGAACACATTCTTTGTTTTGCATTCAACAGTCATAAAATAAATACACACATGGCAACAGATACCTGTAGCAAATATTTTTATGAGATTTCTAAGGTAATGAGAAAGACACTGAGATAAGCTCTAAATTAAAGGCTTATAAGGATAATTAAAGTATGTTATCAGCTTAAGGGTTTTAGATAGGATTGATCAATAGCTGCTAAAGGGAATGTGAAAAATTGTGAAGCTTTTCCTGAAACAAATTTCACAGCTATAAGACTGCTATTGTAAACTGCGCCAGCATGATGTATTTCCATTAGCAAAGGCTTTTCTTGTTACTTCAAGGTATTCTTAGAGAAATCGACGATTTTCATGTCTTATCATAAGCCAACTTTGCACATGTAAAACAGAAATAATCCTTGGACACAGTTTTTAAGGCCATTGTATGTATATCTGGACAGGCCTAATGCAAGCCTTCTTAAAATGGCAAACATGCAAATGAAGCTATTATTTAGTTTTCCAAGCTTAGTGTTGTCCTCAGACAAAAGCACAAGGTAAAACCTCCAGTGTCCTATATAGTCACTGATCAGATGTACCCTGAAATCATTGGATTTTCTTCAGAAGTTCTAGGCAAGTTGTCTTTAGCTCTCCAAGAATCACATAAAGCTGGTTCAGGATTTAATCCAAGTAGCTCCTAAGCTTCTCTTATCTCTCCCTCAAATTTAACTCTAACATCACACTTGTGATCTCTTCTTTTGCTTTTTCCTACATCTCTCCAGAAGGTAGTATAGTATAGTATAAGCAACATAAACCCATCATCACCAACATCATTTTCAAATATTATTAAAGGGATTGTTGTGAGGGGTCATGGGAAGCTGAAGGGAAAGGAGTGTGCCAAAATACTTTATTATGACCTGCTTGTATATTAGGAAAGAGTGATGTACAATACATAGTGCAGGAAGAGAAAGAAAAATATATTTCAGCTGACATAAAAGGGGAAAGATAAGTATGATTTGTCACAGGAAGAAAGATTGCAGTATCCTGACAAAGAGAAGTGACGCAGTGTTCCCTGATGTGTAAGGAGAGAAAGATTGCAGCAGTGTCACTAACACAGAAGATTAAAATGTTTAAATGCCATGGAAGAAGAATTGAGGAATGCCTATTAGAAAAATGATCAGAATGGAAAAGAGTGATTAACACATCTTTTCAGATACTGGGATATGATGATAATGAATCACAGGAACGGTAATAATTATTCTTTCTTACTCTCCTTTTCTGAAACCAGAAAGCAATTACCACTGTGAACCTACACATTTCTGATAGTATATCTTTCTGCAACAATATTTTGTGGCATATATCACAGGACAAGCATCACCATCTAAGCTCACAGACACCATTGTGCGCTACTTTATGAGTAATTGTCTCTAGTGGAACTCAATCTTGTTGTTTTAAGTTTGGAGTTAAGCTTCATAGGATCTTAGAAACACACTAATCTGTTACATTGGTTTTCTTCCATTATTAACATATTAAAATGTTAAGGTCTTTCAGTCAAATTGATGATGGAATTTACAAATGTTGGTAAGTTCTCAGAAAAATGAACCAAATTAGATTATCATACATCAGTATTGACCAATAAGTACAAAAGTCCCCAGTTTGAAGAGAATTATGGTACAGCTGCAAACCATGTATACCTCACAACCTCGGAAGATGCCTGCCATAGATGTGAGTGAAACGTCAAGAGAGAATACTTCTGGAACATGGCCATTCAGCCCGGAAAACACACAACAACCCTGTGATTCCGGCCATGAAAGCCTTCGACAACACATGTAGATGCTATTTTAGCCTGCATGAATAGCATACCAGTAGTTTTGAAAGTAAAGGAAGCAATATTCTACTCTGATAAGGTCTCATCTAGATTCTGCATCCAGTTCCAGGTATCTCAATTACAAAAAAGGATGCAGATTCAGAGAAGGGCAACACAAATTATAAGAGGTTTGGAGAACAAAATATAAGACAAAAGACTGACGAAATTAGGTTTGTTCTGCTTGGTGAAGAGAAGGCTGAGAAATAACATGATTGGATGGTCACAAAGAGGAGGGGGCTTGTGTGTTATCTGCTGTGTCGGAGGGTAAGACCAGGTCTAACGGTTTTAAGTTACATGAGGAGTAATATTGATTGAACATTAGAAGGGCCTTCTTGTCAGTAAGGACAGTTAAGCAGTGGAACCAATTGCCAAGAAAAGTGGAGATCCTGCATTGAGCAGCAGCTGGACTTGATAACTAATGAAGATCTTCCAACCCTAAGATTCTATGTGGAAAGTGTAATTTAATTTAATTCAGCACCACTAACAAGGATTCAGTATATAGGAATGATAAGCAACAACAACAACAACAACAACAACAACAACAACAACAACAACTCTTTATTGATTCGTCAATTTTGACCATATCAAAACTTGTGAAACATACAAAACGCACACACTTACCCATACATACAGTAAAACCATGTAAAATCATGTATAGATACAAAGCATCCTGGCCTACTAGCCTACCAACCCACTCCTAGGTAGTTGTGCAAATACAGAATAAAAAGTTTAAAATTAAAATTAATTATTCCCTTAAGGTAAGGTTTAAGTGGGGGCAAGGGTAAGTAAAACTAGTGGCTTGTCCATAGTAAAGTTTAAATTTGAGTTTTGTTATTGGCATTAATATCACAGCTGTCTGCTTCCATCTTCTTGTGGATGGCCAGCGCTTTTTGTGTAAAAAGGATCACTTTTAAAATAGAGTTTTTATCTGAACCCTGTAGAAGAATGTGCAGTTTCTCCTTATTCTCTAAATGAGTATGGTTCTCCAGCAGAGGCTCTAAATAGAAAGATTGAATCCTGTTGTAATAGGGGCATTTTAAGAAAAAGTGTTCTGAGTCCTCCACTTCTGCATCTGCCTCACGACACCCACAGGTTCTCTTTGTATAGGGGATATTCTGACGTCTAACTAGCTTAGACTTAATGTCGAGTTGCTCGAATCTAGCCCGGATAAAAAGTTTTCTAATATATAGTGGAAGTGTAAAAAAGAGGTAGGTTTCCATGCCCACATTGCATTTAAATTTTGCCAGGTATGAAGTGGCTCTAACTTGCACTATGATCATAAGATCATTTTGTGCAGCAGTGTCAGGGGCTCTTTGGTAGACAATTGAGCACACTTTAGCCCCAAAATTTATTAGCTCGAGAGGGGCAAAACCTAACTTACTGACAGTGTGGCCGAGTCTGCTGAGCCATGATGACCATTCTTTGAGGTTTTCTTGCTCTAATAGGCATATGGCTGGGAGTCTATGTGGTTGCATTTGTCTTATTTTGTACCACCAATTGATCTGCCTTTTCAGAATTACTGTGGAAATTGGGGGATGATAAGTCAGAACTATGCGCTCAAAGCTATTTGTTCAGATGGATGAATCTGCCAGTATTACTTTCTCACACATTCAATTTGTCAAAAAATCTTGTCCTTTCAAATTCATGAAGAAAATGGAATAATGTAAAATTCTTATTGTTTTGAATCAATTTTTACAAAAATATACAAAGTACATTTTTCCCATATCCAGATCATTCTCTTAATCATTCTCTGTTACCTATCTGAGTGTATTGTATGATGGCTTGTACCTGAAAAAGAAAAGAATTTTTATCTGTTTGTTTGTGGTATCATTATGCAGGCTCTAGATATCATTTTATATCATTTTGGTAAGAAGTGGGTTAGGTCAGTTAATTGTTACATTGAAAATAATCACAGTGAGGACTCAAATCACGACAATAAACAGAAGGCTACACATTATCTGAACATCTTGCTATGTCCCTGAAGTGGTATTACAATGATTTTTAAATGGCTGTCATGATCTGTTATTTGCGGGTGGGAATGACCATCAAGTGAACATAAAAGAGGCTATGATCCTTATAAAATGACATGCAATTTCCAAATTGGAAGAAGCTTAACAGTTGGAGTGCTGAGAGCAACTTTGCCAAGCTTCATACAAATAATGCAAGTAGCATATGTTGAGATTTTGCATACATAAGTGAGAATATTCAGCAATCCTCAGAAAGAAAAAGTGTTTGAGAATTATCATTTTATGAGTATTTCCTAACTTATTACAGTGTAGTCAGTGCCTATGAAAGATCTCAACCATCTTTTGACATAAAAATGTAAGTTACTAAAACCAATGTGATAAGGATCCCTCGTTCCTCTTATTCCAAGATATGTTAGGCATTGTTTACAGATATATCCATTAGTTAGATGGATTATTATTTGTTATGTTTCATGCAATCCAGTAACCAAAATTGCTTCAGGTTAGACACACACATACTGCATTTAAGCAATTAGCACATTTAATTCCAGTAATTCTATACTCTTGTGTCTTGACTTCTGTTTTCCAAATACCATGTTGCTTTCATATTTTCTAAGAAAATATTATTTAATTTCAGCACCCCCTTATGTTAGTTCTTCTTGAGTGATTCGCTATGGTCTACTAGTAATCATTATAATGGTAATATGAACAAATTAGAAATATATTCAAATTGCTATATTATATCCTATTATTCCTAGTTAATAGGTCTAGCCACTAGATGAAATTTATATCTTATCCTTTCTACCAACAGTAGGTCTCGAAGCAGTTCATACTACAATGGAAGGATGAAATTATTTTTCCTATGTTCAGATACTTTGCGTACTTCTCTTCGTTATATTCTTTTTCAATTCTTATGGTTGCGTGCAAACAAATTTAAATTAATTCCAGAATTTCTTTATCTGTCAGTTCTTTTAATTCTTTTAAATTTCTGCTCCCTGTGTAACCAATATGTCATTTAGTTTACCAGTAAAAAATGCACATATAATGTGCATATTAATGGAAAGTTCACAAAAATGATATATTAGTGAAAATAATGTTCAAAAAGGATATGTCCCAACCAAAAGCAGCCTTGCTATGAGTACATTCCATGGTGGACTAATACTTGCATTATTTTACTTTATAACTAAATGTTGCACTCAGTACAACATATAAGATTTGAAGTAAATTTACAAAAATGTTGTTAAAAATGGCATCAAATCATCTGTAGAATTAAAACCACTGTAAGCTGTGTGAGATCCTGCATTGGAGGAATAACTATGATGTTATGGCTTCACTTAGGCAGAAAAAAAATGAAATGCAAAGATACAGAATGGGGGACGCCTGGCTCGACAGCAGTACGTGTGATAAAGATCTTGGAGTCCTCGTGGACAACAAGTTAAACATGAGCCAGCAATTTGATGCGGTGGCAAAAAAAGCCAATGGGATTTTGGCCTGCATAAATAGGGCTATAGCATCTAGATCCAAGGAAGTCATGCTACCCCTCTATTCTGCCTTGGT
Source organism: Anolis carolinensis (assembly GCF_035594765.1). NCBI lineage: Eukaryota > Metazoa > Chordata > Lepidosauria > Squamata > Anolidae > Anolis > Anolis carolinensis. The sequence goes on from NC_085842.1 coordinate 238,418,273, forward strand.
CAGACCACACCTAGAATACTGTGTCCAATTCTGGGCACTGCAGTTGAAAGGAGATGTTGACAAGCTGGAAAGCATCCAGAGGAGGGCAACTAAACTGATTAAGGGTCTGGAGAACAAGCCCTATGAGGAGCGGCTTAAAGAACTGGGCATGTTAACCTGCAGAAGAGAAGGCTGAGAGGAGACATGATAGCCATGTACAAATACATGTGGGGAAGTCATAGGGATGTGGGATCAAGCTTGTTTGCTGCTGCCCTGCAGACTAGGATGCAGAACAATGGTTTCAAACTACAGGAACGGATATTCCACCTAAACATTAGGAAGAACTTCCTCACTGTGAGAGGTGTTCAGCAGTGGAACTCTCTGCCCCAGAGTGTGGTGGAGTCTCCTTCTTTGGAGGCTTTTAAGCAGAGGCTGGATGGCCATTTGTCGGGGGTGCTTTGAATGAGATTTTCCTGCTTCTTGCAAGGGGTTGGACTGGATGGTCCATGAGGTCTCTTCCAACTCTACAATTCTATGATTCTATGTTCCATCTTCCAATCTGAGCCTACAAAGCCACCATAAAATCTATGTAATTGTTCTGACTGACAGAGTTCTGCGATGCTGGTGAATGAGACACTGAAGCAACTGTTCTTCTGTCTCAAGTCCTCACTGCATTACAACTTGCAAGCAGGAGGGGGCCTGATGTGTAATTTTTCAATGCCAAACTCACTGGCACCACAGAACTCCAGCCCCCCAATATGGCAACTTGAATGTTAAGGTGAGTTGGAGAGGAAGGGATTTACAGTTGTGACAATGGCACCAAACAGTTATAAATTCATAAAAACTAGTTTATGATGTCATAAGTGCTTGACAATATGCCAGGCACCTTTTCTTGTAAAACAGTAACTTTCTAAAGACCCATCATAATAATAAAAAAATCATTCAATAGACAATTAAAAAATAGCAAAGAGACAGTTTATCATGAAAGGTTTTCCAGAATGTAACGGATCTTGCCTACCTTACAGGGTTGGTGTGCGGCCATTTTGCAGGCCTTTCTTGCAACGTCTCGGCAGAGCAAGGAGGAGGAGTGGTCAGGCAGCTATTACAGTGAGTGCAGTCTGATTGGCTGATGCAAATGAGGAGGTTGCTTAGCAACTGGAGATGGGCTGAGCCAAAGTGACAGTTAGAGCTAGGCAGCCAAAGAATTCTTTTTCAATTGGAGGTTGGAGTTTGAAATGTGAAGATAGAGATATATTTTTGGGAACTGTGTTTTGAAAAGGAAGCCTCTTTGAAGAATATAGTTAAACGCCTTCAGGAAAGGAAGAGCTGAGAACAATATTCTTATTTTTCCTCACATAAAGTGTCTCCTGTGGCCCTTCAATATCCTAACATAGAAAAGGCTCCTGAATATAACATTGGTGGCAGCATTGGTAGAGGTAGTAAGTTCAAATCCTCCATATTTTTGGTGGCAGCTGGAAACAAAAGCCTTTGCAATTTTGGCAATTTGAAAGATCCTCTATTAGTGGCTGATCGTAGGCTCTGTATAGAGGATTGGACTAGATAGATAGATAGATAGATAGATAGATAGATAGATAGATAGATAGATAGATAGATAGATAGTCCAATCCTCTATACAGAGCCTACGATCAGCCACTAATGCAAGACATACTCTTGAGAAGTCTTGATCATCAAGGTTCACATCAAGTGGTGGACTCACCAGGGACGTTATCCCATATAGCCCACACAGCCCCCCCCCCATTTCTAAACACTTGTAATACAGAAACTAAATGATGTATAATGGAATCCATCACACGATGCAGGAGGATTTGCTCCGTGCATCTGTTATGTCTCGTCAGAGAAGTGTTTCTGAAGTGTTTGGAAATGAGGTGGGGTGAGGGAGAGGAGACGGGCAGAGATGGTCTTCTGAACTCAGGAATCGCTATACAAGTGGAGAAAATGGGGGGAAATATGTGGGATGGGATTTCTCAAATTTGCCTGCATTGAATCGCTTCAGTGACATGGAGTAAGGGGCATCCCAATGGGTGGTCTCCTAACAAACATTGACATTTCTTTCCCAAAATCCTGATTTGTGAGCCTAGGATGGATTTTTTAAAATTAATTTAATTATTTAAAATACCAAAATTTCTAAATATCACAACTTTTCATGTCATTTTTACTTCTTAGGCTTTTGAAATTGCTCTACAGCTACCTAATGAGATTGGGGCCCCTTCCACACAGCTGTGTGGTAAGACAAAAACAATATTAATAGAATACACAACCAAAGTCCACTTGAAAAGTCCATTAAATGCTGAAAAACAAACTGGCAACAAACAGCACTGCATCAAATGAAGAAGAGATTTAAAAACTCAGCAAATTAGTTGTGAAGGATATTTGGGGAAACTGAATGCTTATTCCCCATAAGGGCAGTTATCTCTCCACATTTGACTTTGGTGGATTTCATTATTCAGGATTTGATTAAAATGTTCTCTCTAGGATTCTCTGGGTCCTCCAGTATGATTCTGTGGTGGAATCTACATAAATCATCATCAAAATATTATATCATAGCACACTTTGATCCTTTCGTTTAGCTTGTCTAATGTTAGCTTGAGTATTCACTTTGCTACTCACTGTAAGATATTCCTAGAATACAGTGATTACACACTTCTCTGCCTCGAAACACATCTGGCAAAGTAGGAGTAATAAAACATCCATGGGAACAAACTGTCCATGGATATCTAAAAATTGAATTACCCATTTTCATGAATATTTGATCTGCTTATTACCTGCAAAATGTTCCAGATTGGATGCCCATAATTTGAGCTTATTAAAGTGCTTGAGGCAAGGTTTTGTGTGACAGGTAGAATACAGTTCTGGAAAGCAGACGAATTGTGCAGTATATTAAATTTAACTGAGTAGGCTGATACTATGGTATATAGAGTCTTATGGTGTATTATTAAAACATTAATATTTTCATTAATGTCTTAGAAATACATAATTTCTCATTTGCCATTTTTCAGTGCATATATGCTGAAAGGGCATATCCCAGAGCGGTTCTGTATAGTCAGGCATAATGATGAATACATATTTTCACTCACTTTAAAAAAAGCCTCTGCTAAGGTCATTCATCCCTTTGCTTTCCTTGTAAACAAAATTGGGCTTTAAAAGAATGTTTAAAAACACTTGAAAAACTTTGATAGGACCATCAGGCATTTTCTTAGTGTTCAGCTGAAAATTGGAATGGATATTTCCTATCAAAACACCCATTTTGCATCTCCCAAGATTGGCCATGGAATGGAGTCCATCTTGTCTTAGAAATCTGGTTCTGTTTGCCCCTTCCTTCTAAATTGTGTCTCCTTCATTCTACAATTCTGAAATGTGTTATGCTGTAATCAGTGTGTTATTCTATTCACTCTGACCCTATGTAGTCTGATGTTTCTGATGTCTGAATTTTGGTGGACCCGCAGATACATTTTTGTGAGCCTCCCAAAAATGGCCAGCATCTGGAAACCATTTTTGGGTCCACGGCCGAAAAATGCTAGAAAATCCAGCCATTGGCAGCAATGAGTGGCCTCCCAAGCTGGTACTATTTGCTGGTACTATTCTTCTTAATAATAATCTTTTGAAAGTATTTTCTTCTAGGTAAAGCTTCAAAAAAAAAAAGCCAAGCCTAATATTATTTTTTAGCACCAGCAAAATTAAATTAAATTAAATGTAATAAATACAAGACATGAAGAGCCCAGAGAGATATATTTTTATTAAATCAAGCAACAGAGAGAACTATGAATTATGAATATCCACACCTAACTGAAATAAGTGTAAATAATGTTATAAAAATGTATTAAGAAGCAATAATAATAAAAGAAAAAATGTTTTTTTTAAAAATAGTACACTAAAACTGGATGAAATTTTTAATTTATTGGGGGGGCAATCTGATCCATTTACTTCTGTCCTCCATATACCCTCCATACTCCCCCAATGCAGAAATGTGAGGCATGGGGATGAGAATCATTCTCTGTTTTGATGTCAAAGACAGTTCTAATTTATGTGACAAAAGTACAATATCTCAGTTGCATTCAATGTCAGTGAAGCCAAGTTTTAACATATATCAATGAAAGAGTTATAAATATTGCAAAAGCCGAAAGTAATACACAAAATGAGAAGTTCTTGAGTACAAATTATAACATATAGGATTTTCAGTTTCAATATATGAGGCTTTTTATCCTTAAGTTTATGTATGTATCTAGGGAGAAAAAAGAAGAAGGTTGTGGTGTTAAAAACCATGGGTTGCCTTTCACATGGGAATTTCAAGGTTACTGTCATTAGTTTTGATACATGAGCCAGTTTTTCTAGTAAGGCCATATGCCATATGCTGGTATACTTTCACTATAAAAATACAATGCCACAGTCCTTCAAATGTTGTGCAGGCAGTCATCAAGAAGGCTTGTTATTGTTATGGGGAGTTTAATGCTCATCATAAAATAACAGTTCACTAGTTCTGAAATTTTAGCATATTTTTTAAAAAATCATATGACTTTTTCCTTTCAGAATTTTGTCCACTGCTCATGTTTCATTGCATTACTTTATTACCAGCTCCTATGTGTTTTAAACACCTGCAAACAATACTGAACTTGGAAAAATATCTTATCGATCTGATAATTTTAATTTATATGTGGATAGAATTGTTCTGCATACTATGATGCGCAAACAACTTGAATTCTGTTTTATATCTTTAGTTTCTGATGCACACAAACTCATTAAACACTGCCAAAAGATACACAAAAGCTTATAGTTAACTAGAGAGGTACATTTCCTCATTGAATAAGCCCCTTATACACTGCCATAGAATCCAGATTATCAAAGTAAATAATCCACATTATTTAATTTGAACTGGATTATAGGAGTCTAAACTGCATTATAATCCAGTTTAAAACAGATAATCTGGCTTTTATATGGTGGTGTAGAAGAGGCCTAAGTCAATTCATAGTTATTGAACACTTTAAAAACAAAATGTAAACTTACCAAATATAAGTTTACCCTTCTTTCGTAACTCTTATAATTGCATTGTCATTATGTGTAAAAAAAAGGGGGGGGGGGGCATGTTACCTGTACAAATGTTTTTAAATCAGTAATTTCTCTTTTTTCCCCATTTTCCCTTCATCCACTCACTTTACCCACCCACAAATTTTCTGGTTATGTTATTCAATTTTAACACTGAATAACATAACCAGAAAATGGAATTTTTGTAATTTTTTTGCTCCAAACTGATTTGATGCTTGGTTACTGTATAATAAAACAAAAATATTGGACAGAATTTCAGACTCTCATTGGAACATCGTACGGTCTGAATGATTATGTGTAGTGCTACTGTATTTGTACATTATTTTAATCGATAAATCTGTATGTATGTATTTCTTATACAACAGCACAGACTAGTGGTTGCTCAAATCTAGCAATACAATGCTCAAACCTATTAGATACAATGTGAAAAACATATGGAAAATTTACTAACAAAGCAAAAATACTTTATTATCTCTTAAGGTTTAGACTGAATGAATGGGGTAAGAACTTCACACCAATTTGTTTGCAATTTAATACAACTGCACTGAAACCATACGGAATTGATAAATGAACTAGAAAGCAATTATCCTGTATCTTTCGCAGTTCTCCAAATTTTGTGCTGCAGTTAAAAATTATGTTTTAATGAAAACAGAATGTAAAATACCATAAAATAAGGAATTGGGAAAAACACCAAAAATTCCTATGTGAGCTTTAAAACAAAACCAACTATTTACATATTGGCTCAGAAATGAAGGACTTGGTACCTGAAATAATATTATTAAAAGCATAGTAGATAGTTCACCTTAAGGTCACCAAAAGTTGTAAATGGCTTGAAGGCACACAACCACATCAGTAACATGTAATCGAATGCATGCTGCTGCTTTCTTCTTTTGTCAACCCAACAATCTTGCTTTTGACTTTTAAAAGCCCCCAAAGGCCTGAAGGTAGACTATTTTAAGAATCCCTTTCTCCCATATGAGCAGTCTCAGAACATTATTCCACTGCGAAAAGCCTTCAGTGTCCCAGCATCATGACCAATGGAGACAAGAGACAAGATCTTTTTAGAAAAGTAGGTGATAACATACATGAAAGTAAATTGTGTTAACTACTACCTGGCCCCATCCCTATTGCCCTTAGTGCAAGGACAGTCATTTTGCTTAGATCTTTGACATAAAGAAATAAGGCCCACAAGCAGGCCCACCAGCAGTGCCCATGTCTTTTTAGTTCCTGTCCTTAGATCACAGCAATGCTATTTTTCCCCTCTAGTTATCTTCTGTAGTTCTTCCTTTATCCTGCTTCAGGTTATGAGTCATTGGTCAAACTGAGTCCCACACTCCATGAAGGTATCCAAATAGATTGACAACAATATTATTCACCTTGTAGGTGCACCTGGGATTTTCTCTTTTTCTGCCAATGAATCCTTGATCCATTTACTTCTGGCCTCCATATTTCCTCCATACTCCCCCACTGCAGAAAGCTATTTTCTTTTGGGGCCTCATCTACACTGACCATTTATTTATTTATTTATTTATTTATTTACAGTATTTATATTCCATCCTTCTCACCCTGAAGGGGTCTCAGGGCGGATTACAATGCACATATATATGGCAAACATTCAATGCCATCAAACAACATACAGTATATAGACACGCACAGAGGCAATTTAACATTTCCAGCTTCATGAGGGTATGCTTGATTCCGGCCACAGGGGAGCTGTTGCTTCACCATTCACTAGTGACACTGAGTACTGTACTTCCTCATTCCTTTCCCTGTTTGGCAGTTTTATGGTGTTGTAAATTAGTTAAATTAGCTTGGTGTAGATGAATATTAGCCCTATGGCAGCCAAATGCCACATGAGCTGATCTGTGGTAATGTGGAATAAGGTCTTGCCCATGGTAACTAAACTCAGGGGAAAGTCCAAATTCTGCCTCAAATGTCAAGCTTTTCCCTGGCTTAGGGCCAGTAGGGATAGTTTGTGCCATTTCCCAAATGAAATTATCCACAAGTATCCCCACTGCGATCCTGTGTTGCCTAGGCTTGGTCAGCCTGAGACATGAGATGGCAGACCACCACACCTCATATCGTGATGGTCTCTAGCTATGACATAATAATAATAATAATAATAATAATAATAATAATAATAATAATAATAATAATAACAACAACTTTATTTATACCCTATCTTCTCTCCCTGAAGGGAGGGCAGTTTACAAAAAAAGTTCTTAAATTTGTCAGTGGATGACACTCAGTGTTATCATAATATGTCTATAGGTTTGTTGGTTTTTTGAGATTTTGTATATACTTTACATTTTAAGGCTTGGTTTTACTGGCAGTATAGTATAGGGCCCTTCCAGACAGGCCCAAAATAGGGGATCTGTCTCACTTTTGCCTGAGGCATCCAGATGATGGTAGGGACTAAATCCCAGAAGGAACTGGGATTTAGCTATGTCTGGAAGGGCCCATAGTGATATGTTCTGAAAAGCCATTGGAATGCATGATTTATTTATGACAATCATGTTTTTCTCCCAAATTAGTTTAATTCAATTAATCTCCACCCACACACTCCTATTTATGATAACATAAACGCTATGAAATATCCCAAATCCCCAAAACAAGGATACCTTTATGAGCCAACTAAAAAGCACAATATATATTAGGCTGAAAGGTAGAATTGGCCCAGGAGTGCTAGATGCATTGGGCAGATGCAGAGGTTGTTCATGTGTGACCATGGTTGCATGAGAAAAGTATACATTTGTGCAGGATTTTGATTTTAGAACAGAATATTGTATAATGTGGTTTTATTGTTAGTTGTGTTAATTCTGTTGATTAAATTTATTCATTTGTATTTTTCCCCTTCAGTCAATATATTTGTTGGCATTTAATTGCTTAAAATTTAGTATTGAGAGTTTTTTTCTTAGTAATTTTTTTGTCCCCTTGTTGCATAGCTACACCATTTTGATCATACATTGATGCTTCTCAGCCCTATTTTCCTCGGTGACATGGCAGCGGGTACAGGATCATTTCAGAAATAAAAGAACCAGTTTTCCAATTTTATTGGTTCATGACTTGACTCATTTCCAAGCTGAGCCGAGGTGAGACAGGTCACCCATCTGAAATTATTTTTTAAAATCTGGAAATTGCCTCAAACCTTCAGTAGAATTAGAGCACATAAATCATAGTGCAAGTGTATTTGTGTGTATGTAGAAGCTACGTTTTTCTTATGTCCCTTTTTGTAGGCTTCATTGGCCAGGTATTTTTCTATTAAGTTTTTTAATGACCTGTGCTATCCCTTCTTTTTTGTCAAGGAGAATCTCAGACCTGCGCACTGGTGAAATAATGATATCATATGAGCCGTGGGGACAACTAGGATATTCACATTTCAATGCTACCTGTTTGGTTAATTCAGGCCCCTTCTACACTGCCATATAAGATTCAGATTATCTGCTTTGAACTGGGTTACATAATAATGGAGAAGCAGGCCCCTTCCACACAGCTGAATAAAATCACACATCTGCTTTGAACTGGAATATATGGCAGTGTGGACTCAGATAACCCAGTTCAAAGCAGGTATTGTGGATTATCTGACTTGATATTCAGGGTTATATGGCTATATGGAAGGGCCCTCATATATTCCAATTCATAGCAATTAATCTGGGATCAGATCCTGGGATATCCAGTCTGAGTCTACCTGACCTAATGGTGGATTTTTCCTCTCTGAGTTTACTTTTTCAGATTGTTTGTCCTCACGGTTCTAATAACTCTATTTATTTAACCCCTTTTCTATGGGTTTTAAACAGAAGTTGGATGGTCATCTGTTGGGAGCGCTTTGGTTGTATGTTCCTGCATGGCAGAATGGATTGGATGGCCCTCTGGTCTTTTCCAACTCGATGATTCTATGATTTTATTATTCCAACTGCTTGATTATACTATGCAGTACAGTGGGCCATTGGTGTCCTCTGTGGTTTATTTCCAGGACACCTCATGGATGCCAAGAGTCCATTGTGTGGTAAAATGTTATCCCTTATATAAAATGGTAAAACCAGGGGTTGGTTTTGGAATGTTGGGGTGGGAATACTGAATGGGGGAATGTTTTCAATCTGTGGATTATGGACTCTATGGATGCAGAATCCTTGATTTGGTCATATACTCTTGGAAAGAAAGATTACAGGGCTTTGTTCTTTGTTGCCAAGGACATCTTTCATGGTCTAGATACCTCCTCATTTGCTTAAGTAGGGTGCAAGGGGTGTTATTGTTGTTTTTAATTTGCAGGCTTGCTATTTAATCTTCTTCATTTTAACTACACTCTAAGCCAGGGGTCCTCAAACTTTTAAAGCAGAGTGGTCCACAATCCTTCAGACTGTGGAGGGGCCGAATTATCATTTGGAAAAAAAACCCAAACAAATTCCTACTCACACTGCACATGTCTTATTTGTAGTGCAAAACAACAATAATAACAATGAAAGAACAATATAATATTTAAAAATGAAAACATTTGTAACCAACATAAACCTATCAGGGTTTCAATGGGAAGTGTGGTCCTGCTTCTGGCCAATGAGATAGTCAAGTTAATTAGGATTGTTGTTGTTGTGTGCCTTCAAGTCATTTCAGACTTTGGGCGAGCCTAAGTCTAAAATTATTTATTTATTCATTTACTACATTTATTTATTACATTTATATCCCGCCCTTCTCACCCCGAAGGGGTGCTGTATGTACATACAATATATTATATTATTAGCATAGCACTATATTGAACTATACCACTATACTGTAATATTATATGTAATATATATCATATAATTAATATTATTATATGGTATTATTATTATTATATTGTATAACATTATAATATTATTATCAATATTATATGTATATACAATATATTATATTATTTAAAGTGATATAAAAATATTATATTATAAAACTGAGGGCAGGGGCCAGGTAAATGACCTTGGAGGGCCGCATCTGGCTCCCGGGCCTTAGTTTGGGGACCCCTGCTCTAAGCAATGGCTCATCTTCTCACTCTGTGTAATCAGGATTCATTAGCTTTTACATGTCAGATTCATAAAATGCTGAAACAGATCCAATCCACCTGTGGCCTCAGGTCCCTTCTTTTAATTGCATCTACTTGCCTCATTGATCTTTCTTGCTAATCCCCAAAGGATTCGCAAGCCAAGAAATATGCAAGGGCCCAAACAAAATGATTTTAACGTTGTCTCCAGACAGGCTACCTCCTTTACCTCTGCAAAATTTTTCCTGTCACCTTGAAATTCCTAATTCAGTCAAGGTTGCATCCTGCCAAAGAATGCTAGATGCCAGGACTTAATTAAACTTACTCTTCTCCCAGTGCATCAGCCATTTTTCAGTTCTGTGCATTGCTGATAAATCACATTAGCAATGCATTGGGTCTCAGAGCCCGATTATTCAGAAATAAGTGTGAGGCTGTGACCTGACTTCTGTGTGCGATCCAACCCACTACATGTATCAGTGCCTCATTTATCCTCTTTTTGAATCTATTTAACTTATTTGCATTTATTTTTCTTTCTTTAACACTTGTATCTTAATACACTTTCCACATTAATGCATTGAGTTATGCCTTCCATTATGGAAACACATTGTGAAAGCAGCAGCCTTGCAGATTGCTAAAAGCTGACACTTTTCAGTTACATTTAAGGATACAATAGGTGTTTTTAAACAATTGTCTAGGGTGTCATTACATTTAGTCTATACCTCTCACTTTGTAAAAGAATTAAGTGGCAGGAAATAGTAGACAGTAATTCAGGAAATATTGTTGTAGTTGTTAAGAGAAAGGCAGTGGGAAACTCTTGTCTGTCAGTGAAGAAGGTGGAAAGGCCAGATCCCTTTTGCTCTGAACTTCACTCAAAATAAGCAGGGCAGATTAAATTCTGCCGTGGGATTTATAAATAGGAACTGTCAGGGCAAAGTTCCCTTCATAGCAAACTTCTGAATTGTATCCTTTATGCAAAGGGGGAACTAACAAGGGAGCCTGAAAGATAGCATCAAACTACAACTCAAATAGCAAGCCTTATGAAATGTGTATACTGACCCTGACCTATCTGATGTTTCAAATATTCCCCCCCCCCCAATATCTTAATACACTTTACTGTAGGAATGTATTAAGATGTTCTCTTACACTGATTCAGATCTAGTTTACATGTACTGTGTTATGTCAATGTGCAGCAAGGCTAAAATTCTGTGCTGATTTATTTTTGCAACTTTCTAATGCACACATTCATAACCCTAAAGCAATGCTGCTTTCAGTCATGTGCTTTCAGCTGCATGCACTACAGCCATATGCTGTTGCTTTCATTGCCACTGAGTTTTTTTTATAGTAGCTGATTTATCCATATTTCTGGTACGGGAGGAGGTCTGTGGATGACGGGGTGACTGATTTACTGCAGCAGGTGATACCAACTTTTGGGATGCCACTGAGTACTGTGTGTGTACAATAACTGGCACTGGCCCTCTAATATTTCAGGAAGTGTTCAGGAAGTGTTCAGGAAGCAGTTAAGCAAACAAAGTAAATGTAGTGAAATATTGTTGTGTGTGTGTGTGTGGGGGGGGGTGATATGGAATGGACAACCTGAATATATTGCACAAGATTTCCCTAGCCTAAAATGATACATTTTAATATATTGGTTTTATGGTTCCCGTCCCCTTGATCTGGTCATGTAAGTGTGATTTATTGTTATAATTGTATTATTTTACTTTGTTTAATAATGTGTATTATGTTGTTATGTAATGCTTGTGTTTGCTTTTATGACTGTAAACCGCCCTGAGTCCCATCCGGGAGATAGGGCAGTATATAAATAAAGTGTTGTTGTTATTATTATTATTATTATTATTATTATTGACACAACGACGTTGTATGCCACAGCAAACAAGATAGATATGCTGGATTTCGTTTCACAAAATCACAAGTCGAACACTTCCCAAGTGTCTAGGACTGTGTGATGTATTTTCGGATGATGCGTGCAGATCCCAGTAAGGTGGCCTTTTGCAGTTGGCAGATCGTAATTTTGTCAATGTCTATTGTTTCCAAATGCCGGCTGAGATTTTTTGGCACGGCACCCAGTGTGCCCATCACCACCGGGACCACCTGCACTGGTTTCTGCCAGAGTCTTTGTAGTTCAATCTTGAGGTCCTGATAGCGGCTGAGTTTGTCCTGTTGTTTTTCTTCAATGTGACTGTCACCTGGGATGGCAACATCAATGATCCAAACCTTGTTCTTTTCCACAACTGTGATGTCTGGTGTGTTGTGTTCCAGAACTTTGTCAGTCTGGATTCGGAAGTCCCACAGTATCTTTGCGTGTTCATTTTCCACAACCTTTGCAGGTTTGTGATCCCACCAGTTCTTAACTGCAGGGAGGTGATACTTGAGGCATAGGTTCCAATGAATCATTTGGGCCACATAGTTGTGCCTCTGTTTGTAGTCTGTCTGTGCAATTTTCTTACAGCAGCTGAGGATATGATCAATGGTTTCATCGGTTTCCTTGCACAGTCTGCACTTTGGGTCATCAGCTGATTTTTCGATCTTGGCCTTGATTGCATTTGTTCTGATGGCTTGCTCCTGGGCTGCAAGGATCAGGCCTTCTGTCTCCTTCTTCAGGGTCCCATTCGTGAGCCAGAGCCAGGTCTTCTCTTTATCAGCTTTTCCTTCAATTTTGTCAAGGAACTTTCCATGCAATGTTTTGTTGTGCCAGCTGTCAGCTCTAGTTTGTAGTGCGGTTTTCTTGTACTGGTTTTTTGTCTGCTGTGCTTTGAGGAGTTTCTGATTTTTGACTTCAATCAAAGCAGGTTCTTCACTTGGTTTTACATATTCTGCCAGGACATGTTCTTCTTCTTTGACTGCTTGTTTTACTTGCAAGAGTCCTCTGCCCCCTGATCTTCTAGGCAGATACAGCCGGTCAACATCACTGCGAGGGTGCAGTGAATGATGAATGGTCATGAGTTTTCTTGTTTTTCTGTCCAAATTGTCCAGTTCCGCCTGTGTCCAATTTATAATGCCAGCAGTATATCTTATGACAGGTATGGCCCAGGTGTTTATGGCCTTGATGGTGTTGCCTCCATTGAGCTTGCTTTTGAGAATTTTTCTGACCCTTTGTGTGTATTCTTTACTGACCACAGTCTTCACATGTTCATGCTTGATGTTGTCCAGCTGTAATATGCCCAGATATTTATAGGCCTCTGGCTGGTGACACCTTATTGTTTGATCATTGGGCATATTGATGCCCTCACTTTCAATTATTTTTCCCTTCTTCAATGCCACTGTCGAACATTTGTCCAAACCAAACTCCATGTTGATATCAGTGCTAAAAATTCGGACAGTGTTGGTCAGAGATTGGATTTCAGTTTCCGTTTTCCCATATAGCTTCAGGTCATCCATGTACATCAAATGTGAAATTTTGTGAGAATTCTTAGATGTTTGGTAGCCGAGATTTGTTTTTTGTAAGATTGTTGACAGAGGGATCATGGCAATAATGAAAAGCAGAGGGGACAATGAGTCTCCCTAGAAAATTCCTCTCCTGATGTTGACAAGTCCATAACTTTCATTTCCAACAAACAGTTCAGTTTTCCAGTGCTCCATCATGTTTTCAATGAAGGTGCCAACGTTTTTACTAATCCCGATGGCGTCCAGGCACTTGATGATCCAGCTGTGTGGGAGTGAGTCAAAGGCCTTTTTGTAGTCAATCCACGTCATGTGAAGATTAGCTTTTCGGCTCTTACAGTTCTCCAGAATCATTTTGTCAATCAATAACTGGTCTTTTGTGCCCCTGCTTTTCCGTTTGTTGCCTTTCTGTTCATCTGGCAAGATGTTTTTTTCTTCAAGATAGTCTTGAATTCTGTCAGCTATGATGCCAGTCAGTAGTTTAAACATAGTGGGCAGACATGTTATTGGCCTGTAGTTTCCTGGTGCTGCTCCTTTTGCTGGATCCTTTTGTATCAGGTATGTTCTTCCAGTTGTTAGCCATTCACTGATACTTCCTTTCTGCAGCATCTCGTTGAATTGTTGGGCCATTTTTCCATGTAAACTAATCAGATGTTTGAGCCAAAATCCATGAAGTTGATCACTACCAGGCGATGTCCAGTTCTTGACTTTTTGCACTCGTTTGCTGATCATTTCAGTTGTTATTTCCATCTGTTCCATTTTGTTCTGTGAGAATTTTCCTTCAAACTCCTTTATCCACCCAGCGTTTTTGTTGTAGTTCTTATTGTTTTCCCAAAGCTCTTTCCAGAACTTCGTTGTTGCAGTTTTCTCTGGCTTTATGGTTACTGTGTCTGTTTTTTGGTTCAGGCTCTAATAGAACCGTCTTTGGTCTGATTGAAACAGTTGATTTTGTCTGTACTGGATGATTCTGGCTTCATACCTTTCAATTTTTCTGGCTGTTGCTGTAATTTGTTCTTTCACAATTTCCAAAGCTTCTTCAATTTTTCTGGTGTTCAGCCAGTACTTTCGGATCAGGTATTGCTTGATTTTGTCATTCTTCAGTTTCTTCTCTTTCATATTTTTCAGGTTACTTGCATCTGATCTAAGCTTTTTGATTTTCAACTCTAGCCTGACCTTCCACTTTGGTTTTCCAGTTGATTTTCTTTGGGGCTGCCTTGGTTGTAGGAGCCCAAGCTCTTCTGTACTATCACTGCCACTGTAGGCAAACTGGTTTGTTTGTTCAATTGATGTTATTTGGACAGTGGAGAGTACTGCATTCACATCTTTCATGAGAGGCGCCAGGTGTCTCTTGGGCACTGTTTTTAGAGTTGGGAGCCGCTTTCTTATTGCATTTGCTGCAGCATGAGCCATGATCTTATCCTTGAGCTCTTGTTGTCTTGCTGTCAAGGTTCCTGGTGGTTCAGCAGATGTTTCAAGTGCTGGTTCATGAAATTCTTGCAAAAGCTCCACACTTTCTTTGGTTCAATCTGTTCCACCATTCCAAGTGTTGCTGGAGTCTCTGCTGCTGTCTGTGCTGTGGTCTGATGGTAATTTACTTTGCAAATTTTCTGGATTTCTTCGAGTTCAACTTCACTGAACACTTTGTTTCTGATTATGAATCTTCGTTGGTCAGCCAGTCGGGGTTCTGTTATCTGTGAGTCAGGGTACTCTTGTTTCCACAGTTGATGCATCCTTTTTTGGTAGCCACACCTTTGAGGTTCAGATTTGTAGTAGCATTTCATAATTGTGCGGTTTTCTGGCATTGTGTATTTCTGCCGCTTCTGTGACTGTTCATTTGGGGTTTGATGATTCCGTAGCCCACTTGTCAATGGATGTCCAGAATCAGCAGCATCCACCGCGGTCCTTTTTATCCTGGGCGACGACCGAGCCAGTATAGACTTCGTTTGGGTTTGTTTCTCCATAATGCTAATAGGTTAGGTGCTCTTAGTTCTGCTCCTCAGCTGAGGCCTCTCTGGCTTGGTTGGACCTACCGGTAGTTACACTACCGCCAGCACAGCCCTCAGTCATCATTGGAGCAGTTAAGCCCCCCCACCACGTCAAGGTGGCACCTGCGGGGGGGATTATTATTATTATTATTATTATTATTATTATTATTATTATTATTATTATTATTATGAGATTGAAAGATACACAGCAAATGGACTAGGATGAAAACTAAGTATGGATTATTGTTACTTTTTTCAGTTTAAGTAGAGACATAGCCAAGAACAGAATTACTGCGAAATCAGTCTGTTTTCCCTTGTTTTCATGTCCCAGTTATTTTTCATTAACTCCTAAACTTTTTTGACATTCCCACACCCCATGCAATATCATCACATAAATGTTTATTGGTGCTTTCAAGGACTTTGGTAACATTTAAATTTATCATAAATGTAATCTTAATCTTGCTTTTCACTATTCAGTACAATGAGGTGGTCAGGTAATTTCATATGTTTCAAAAGTTTACACAACAATTTAATAATTTCAGTAGTGGTAATAGAGCACTTCGACTTGTTGGTAGCAGGATGAACCACATGACTTGATTGGTTTGTGTCCTCTTCTTCTCAAAACATAGGCTGAAAGAGTTTCATGTTATGTTTTATAACTTACATACACACTCTATCCCTATCCCACATTGATTTAACTGAATGTATGAGCAAAAGGAGCATGCTTGCTCATCCTGGCCTCTCTGTCCTAGCTTTCTACACATGGAGAACAGTAGTCAGAATTAGATAGGAGCTTCAACTCATATAGCTTCTTCTAACAGTCAGATTGGGTCCCTTCTACACTGCCATATAAAACGCATATTATCTGATTTGAACTGGATTATATGGCAATGTAGACTCATATAATCCAGTTTAAATCAGATAATATGGATTATCTGATTTTGTAATCTGGATCATATAGCAGTGTGGAAGGGGCCTGGATCTACACTGCCCTATATCCCAGGATCTGATCCCAGATTATCTGCCTATCCCAGATTATCAGTATAGACTTGTAAAATCCAATTCCAAACAGAATATCTGGGATTAGATCCTGGGATATAGGGCAGTATAGATACAGCCTCAGATACCTTCCCTTGCTAGGTTGCCGAATCATGTGGGCATCCTGCACATAGTGTGGAGGGATTCCTTTGCAATCCATACCATCTGCATGCGAAGAGCAACCATTGTCCATTTAAGACCCATAATGAACATTGTTCCTGCACCTGAGGAGTATCATTAACCAGAGGAGAAGAAGGAAAATAATGATTAACCATAATCATCATCAAAGTATACAGGACACATATATGCAGGATCCTAAATCACAACAATATTCTTAATTTAATATTCCGTTCTCATGATGAGGAACATATGTCTTTATTATGAATTGCATCACTATTTGCATTTAAAAAGTAAAACAGGAAAAAGCTTAATATTCCACCAGATGGCAGCAGGGTTCCACCTACCCCAAGACAAATAAGGACAATCTGAATATACGTTTGCAACTGACTTTCTAGATGAAAAATGACTTTAGTGTGTTAACAAAAATTCCCAATGTATGATGTTTTTCTTACACACTGGAATCTTAGCTAGGGATAGGTGTATGTTGAAGTAAGTTGTGTAGGTTTCATTTGCTACATTTGAGACGAGTTGCACACACATTTATAGAGAGTTAGGAAATCAAAAATATGTAATATTACCATATATATCACCAATCTTAATTATTTTTGAAAAGTAATTGATCATGTGGTTTTTGCATCTGAATGTGATCAATGCATTGTGTAACACGATAAGTATCTAAAAAATAATGGCAAGTACAGAGAAATGTAGATACTTAGCTTCATTGTTTTGGTGAATTCGTGGCTCCCTGTTTTAGAGATTCCTCTGTTTTGTTCCTACTTAATCAAAACAGGTATTGTTGATTGGACCAGCTGAAGTTCCAAACACTCATCAAAAGTACATTAGAGTAATCCAGCTGGGATTGGTCCTTCCACAAAGGATGGGTTTTAGATTAACCTGAGGCATCCAAATGATTCCTCAGGTTAATCTGGAGTAATTCAAAGTAAACTGGAATATTTTGATTTACTCTGGATTAAAAAAATTCTGAGAAGATCCAGACCTTACTGCAAGGTCTAAATCTTTTCAGATGTTGGGCCTGTGGGGATTGAGCACCTTCCACTATCACAGGAATTGATCCCTATTGCCATTCCAGTTCTTTGGGTTCTAAGAGCCCAAATGAGTGGGATGACACCCCCACCCTCCACTCCCATTGATGCATCACAATGAAGACACAGCCAGGCCCCGCCCTAAGACATGGTTCACTGTAACCAGATGTGACTTCTCAAGGTACAGGCATAGTTAATGTACAATCTTTAACTATGGAAAACCATTCTTAGCCTTCAGTGAAACCTGGACTCGCAGGCTCAGAAGTAGAACCAGGAGCATACTCAAGCTGCGAACCTGCATGTTTAGGGGGACCGCAACTCCATCCAGCAGATGTTGAATCCTTATTCCCTGATCTTCCTTTCAATTGGCTAGCAGCACCTCTGGCTTGTCTGGATTATGTTTCAATTTGTTTGCCCTCATCTGGTCCATTACTGATGACAGGCACTACTTTAGAATCAAAACAGCTTCCTTGGCTCATAATGGAAAGGAATAATAAAGCTGGGTTATATCTGTGAGCTGATGGCACTGAACCCCAAAGCTCTGGAAACCTGTCCCAGCAGATTAATGTACATGTTGAATAACATGAGGAACAGAACTGAGCCATGAGGGATCCCACAGATTAGCAGCCAGTTGGTCAAACAGGCATCCCTAGCACCACCTTCCTGAGTTCCTAGGTTCCTAGAATGCTGGCATTTTAGAAAGTAAATAATAATATAAGTAATACCACGTTCCTTCATCCAAGCAGGACTTTGCCTTATTTCAGCAAGGCATTAACCACTCTCTCTACCCATTCAACCTGTTTCCTCCTAATTTTTTTTATTAAGACAGGAAAAGCAAGCAGTTAGAACATATGTGTTAGTGATCTAGATTTTCCTTTATTTGGCCTATATGCAGGGAGATAGCTTGCATACAGGCCACAAGCCAGGATGAGAAGAAATTCACCTTTGCTGCCTCTATTTTCACAGAACAAGCTCTCAGATACAGTCTACCCTGTGTTCAAATGGATGCACTCTGAATGTTCTGCCATAATTCCTCGAGTTGCCTTCACATTTACTTTAGCAGTATAGCTCCCTGGAAAACTAGAAAGGCAATATGGCTTCAATCCACAAAAAGGACACTTGAGAGAGATTGTGTCCACTACCATTTCAAAGGTCAACCAGAACCAACAGCATCATCTGTCAAGACAGAAGACAAGAAATCCTGGGCCACTATGTTGACAATTCTGTTTGGAGATATATATATATATATATATATATATATATATATATATATATATATATGAAAAAGCATTTGAGAAAATGAAGAGGATGGTTGAAGAGAAAGCCAATTCATTATTTATACATCCCAAACAACCAGCTGAAGAACTTGGAGAGTCAGTGCTGAAGAACTGCTACAACTGCCACCATTGCACTTTGTACTTCTTTTAGTTTTCCCTGAATAGACTAAACACTCACTATTCACCACTCTACTCAGTTAAAAAGATGGTTTCATTTTTCACAGTAGTTAATACTGCACCTATGCCTGGAAGTAGCGAGTCATTGGTGGCCCTCTGAAGTGGCACTGGTGCTTTCCTCTGGACTAATGTATAAGTGGTGTTTAAGGCCCCTGCTACACTGCCTTACAATCCAGATTATTAAATCCAGATATCTGCTCTGAATTGGATTATATGAGTCTACACTGCCACATAACCCAATTCAAAGCAGATAATCTGAATTTTATATGGCAGTGTAGAAGGATCCTGAGACTTGCCCAACCCCAACTCCCTGCTACGCATGACCGCCGTCAGGTCACCATTACCCAATTACTAATCAATGGGAACTGAAATGCTTGCTGCAAGGAAAAGTCTTATCTCACAACCTTGCTAAACAGACTTAGCTAGTAATTTCTGATTTGGGACAGTGAAGGACCTGTGATTTAATAGAGTAGAATGGGCATCATATGGCTATGTACTGTAGTATGTATAGAGTCATAGAACCCTAAAACTGGAAGACACCACACGGGCTATTCAGTCCAACCCCATGCCATGCAAGAACACACAAAGCATTCCCAACAGATGACCATCCAGCCTCTGTTGAATAACCTCCAAAGAAGGAGATTCCTCCAGATTCTGAGCCAGCATATTCCTCTGTTGAACAGCTCTTACAATCAGGAAGTTCTTCCCAATATTTTGTTGGATTCTTTCTCCAATTCCAGTATTCTTTATCAGATATTTACTTTAATGTCTTCTTTACTAAGTAACCTGTCCAAGACCAAACTCTCCACCCCTGCCCCATCCCCCCAAAACACCCTCATGGGAACACCTTTCACTCATGTACCAATGACCAGAAAGAAGGACCTTCTTCTCCCAATACACATTATGCCTAATAAAGTAAGTTGCAGAGGGAATCATAATATGTCAAAATCAGTATTAAGTTGGAATCATGAATATGTAATAGTTACCTAGGTGTACTGATCCATAACAATTCAATACTTTCTCTCACACACATGATAGGAAACCCATGTGTTTCCCACTTCTTTTAATACACTTGGAAGAAATTCATCCTTGGGAGTGAACTGTCATACTGTAGACATTAACTTGAGGCCTTTTACTTCTTTTGTTAAAAAAAGTAATTTTTTCTCTGCAGTTAAAAAGAAACTTGTTGTGCACCATTTTGATAATGATTCCTTCTGCTGACAGTCATACCTAGATTTTTATTTTATTTTTTAGCAAGAGCTGGAGTTCCTGGTTCAATAATTGTATTCACTTATTTTTAGTAGACAAACTTTTCAGTGATGTATTTCTTTACAACATGGGGTATAACTATAGTAACTGCCTAGCTGCCAAGTTTGACTTTCAGAAGCTCACACAAGTTCTTTTCTAATTAACACCATGTGGCCACATATGGAATGTCTCAAAATAAACCTTATTTGCACAATAATTATTTAAGTGGATTTTATAGCATTCCTGATTAAAACATCTGTGCATCATTTTACCTTTGGAATACACAATCTTTTGTTCTGATTCAACCAGCGTATGTCTAATTACCCTCTAATGTTCATCAGATATTTTAGAGTGATAATAATTTTGCTAGTGATAAAAACAACTTCACCCTCAAAGTAACTTCTGTTGCTTATTTTTCTGGTCTCAAGAAGAATACTTCATTTGAGGTGAAATATTTTGGTATTCTTGTACAATGCTGGGGTTTGTTTTTATGAAAATGTTTCATTGGCAAAGATATAGGAAGTAGATACAGACTAGAATTACAAAAGTTCCCCATATTATTTTTACTCTAAAAATGTTTCCTAAAGAAAATAAACAATTCTTATAGTAGTTAATGGGGGAGATATAATATAATTAATGTAATATCAAGGCATGGTTTCCACACTGTGTTTACAGCAGATAGATGTATATCGTCATTCTAAGAGACAGAAGTAGCTATTCATATCTTCATAGTGAAAATTCTTTTCTGTTTACAGAAAAATGAGTGACATATTTGTAACGTTGCTTATGCTTGTCTACAACACATCTTTGTATTTCCAGTTGGCATATTTTGATAAGGAATGTAAGTTTTATTTTAGGATTGTACAGTCTGCCCAACTGTAGAGTATGGTTTAAAGTTATACATATTTGAATTTCAGTATAGGTATGATAGCCAAAGTTTTTATCTTTCTAAAAAGTTATTTCTGTCCTATATCATCACATTGTCTCAGTTTTGTAGAGACAGCACTCATAATCCTCTGTTGTCCCACTCACCAGCTTTAAAATGTCCCATTCCCACCTTCCTCTTGACTTCCATTGATTTAAACTGAGTTCAAAGTGCAATGGTAGTTTGGACTTAATTAACTCAGGAAAGGGCAGAATCTTACCCTTACCAAAAGCAAAGTGCTGCAGAGTCTCCTACTTTATGTGCCTTTCCTCAATAATAACTTTTACCACCTTGCTCACACTCTAATGTTCCTTGGCCATGTATGTCCCAGTTTTCATCTGTGAAAAGTTGAAGGGCATAACTTCTCTCACTGTTCTACCTCCCAGCCCTCCATTATTGGTTTTAAAAGTATTTTATGAAAATAGTCCTTACTTTCAGTATGTTATACACACTTTTAAAGACATATTGTAAAACTTGATCAAGACTGTGAAGTTTGGAGCAATTAACAGTGAAATTCTCAAGTGTAATTCACACTATATAATCTCCTTTAGGACACTCAATAAAGTTCAGTGGTGTAATTACAATTAGTTCAGACCTTCTTCTAGTTCTGTTCAACAAAAAGTGCTAAATCCAATTGCAGATTTCATTTGTTTTTAACAGGCGCTTATATAGTTTTGGAACAGATATACGATTATCTTTTCGTTTCATACTTCTCTGAATTTTGTATTGCAGTTCTCTGATCAAAATGTTATATAGAAGGGGAAATGATATACAAAAAGTATAAATTATTGTGTCCATGGAAATAGATACTGATTTTATTACAAACTTTTAGTGTGAATAAGATGGAAGACTTGTGTATAAAATAATCTAACTGAAGTTGGTATAGTCTTCCATCCCAGACTAATTGCACTACTTGACTCATCAATATGCTTCTGCAACTACCTGAGAAACATGTAGCCCTTAGGATCCTGTGCTTCTTGTATTACAGTATTTACTTGAGTATAATGTGCCAACGATTGTGATGCATGCCTCAATTTTGAAAGTGCATATTTCAAAAAAAAGTTGTTAAATGTAATATGTGTCTGCCTGTTAGTTGTTCTGCTGCCCATTTTGGAACAGCCTAAAGACAAAGGGGAAGCTGCCACCCTTGCCCTGACAGATGGGCGATGACTTCCCAACTAAGACATCATTCACGAAGCATTCAAAAGCCTTGTGAATGAGGCCAGTTGGGAAACTGCCTCTTTGTCAGGCCAAGGCTGGAAAGTTTGCCAGCCTCAGTCTGACAGAGGGGTGCAGGTGGGTTTGCATGCAAGATTCTAATGTGCCATTGAATGTAATGCATACCTCAGTTTAGGACATGTAATTTACCTAAAAAAAGGGAGCATTAGATTTTAGTAAGTATGATATATTGAATAAAGATATATTATTTCTAGTGTTAAAAGAAATCAATTTAGCATTGTATTAGAAAAAGACAAGAAAACAAAAAAAGAAAGAAAAATATCAGGAATCTAAGCAAAGTTACACTGTTGAACACACAAGGCTAAAATAATTGAAACCAAACTTTTCTCATTTTGCTTGTTTATAAAATCTCTCCTTCTTCTGTTGGCATAAAGTGGAGATTACAAATTCAGCTGATCTGTTTTAAATAGTCTGATTAACTTCATTTTGACAATCGCTGACCTATTATCCATGGCCTGTATTGCTAAATTCTGCCATTTCTGCTATGCTAGAAATGCTGCCCAGGGCCACTCAGTCTAATGTTATGGATACAGTACCTGACCCTGAGAACGTCATTGTAAAAACCAAATAATCTATATCTCCATTCTATGCAGGCCACATAGACCTTAGATAAGAATTATCATGTATTGCTCATGTGCACTTTGTCTTCTCCTTTTTTTTTAGCTCTGGAACCTTATACAATCCTGATGCTTAAAATAAACTCTAAATCTATTTATCAGGGCTGTGAGTAACTGTGACTAAAAGCAATGCTGGAGTTTGGTAGTTCCCTTGGCCAAAGTTATTGTTTGTTATCTGTTTGCCTTCCTGATGAATTTCAGGGCTCATCCCAGCTTCATGTCCATCTGGGAAAATACTGTGAAGCTGATACTTAAGTCCTACTCTACACTTCGACTGAGAGTAATGAAATACTGTATCTATATAAACTTACCATAAATAATTCTAATGAATTGTGTTGTAGCTCACATCTGTGACCAAGCCCAGAATTCACAGCATTAACACTACTTGGTTCTTCTGCCTCTGATAGAAGAACCAAGATGTAAGCCATTTTCCCCTTCTTCTACCCCTCTGGACATCCTACAACCCTCCTTCTAAGGACTAAGAAACCCCTCAAAGGCAGAAGCTAATACCGCACTGGGGTCATCACATGGCACAGCAATGGCAGTGGGACATTGCATGCATTTTATATTGCAATCGACTGTCAAGTAAACAAACTTCCATCACTATTATGTGGCAATACATAAGAAACAGTTTGTTTTAAGAGTATCCATGATTTATGCACTCAACACAAATATTTGTATGCTCCAGAAAAAGAGATTGTTTTGAAAATGTATGCTGAACAACAACCTCAGTAACAACAAACATGCCATAATAACTGTGTACAGAGCAAAAAGCATTGTAATTGTTTAGAGTAAAAGAATCATGTCAAATTAAAATCCTGATTTTTTTTTCTAATGATACTTTGTTTCTGTGGATGCTTTGGTTGTTTTGCAAAGCAGATGGCAAGGAGAGAGAAAAAGTGTTTAAGAAAAGAATAACTAATTGTCTCAATACAAGAAGGTAGAAAAGATTGATGTTGATGATGATATTAGAAATCCTGGTTTTAATATTTTCTTGAGCATTTAAACTTCTAGACGTTAGTGAGAGTTCTCAATGGTCTTTATTTTTCATAGTGGTTGTTGGCATTTGCAGTTCAATAATATCTGAAGAGGACACAGGATTCCCACTCCTCTGCTAAACACTGTGACTTTAAGTTTATGGACCCTCAAATTGTTTTAACAACATTAGCAAAACTAAATGTCTTTCCTACCCAATTTGTAATAATACAAGCTTCTCCAGTAATCCCAATGGCTCTTTTGTGAAGCACCTGCCACATAATATAAGGTGTGTAGAAGGCAATGAGTAATGCCATATTATTCGGGCCATATCATATGTGTGTGTTGAGGGAACATATTGAATCAAGTCTTCTTTTTCCCTTCCTTCATCTTGGACAAATGACCAGGCTTTATTTTTTTTATAATCCATGAGGATACCTACAGGACAAGAGCTCTTTTAGTCATTGCCTTCCCCTATAGCAGGTATGGGCAAACCCAGGCCTGGGGGTTGGAGGCGGCCCCTTAGGCTCTTTTCTCAGCACCACCCCTCCACCATCCTATCTTTCTTTCATTACCTTCCTCTTTCTCTCTCCCCCTTTCCTCCCTCCCTTCCCCCTCTCTCTTTCTCCTTCCTTCCATCCCTTTTGTCTTTCCTTCCTTTTGTCTTTCCTTCCTTTTGTCTTTCCTCCCTCCCTCTCTTTCTTCCCTCCCTCCATTCCCTTCCACCCTTCCTTCCATTCTTTCTTTCCTTCCTTCCTTCCTTCCTTCCTTCCTTCCTTCCTTCCTTCCTTCCTTCCTTCCCCTTTTCCTTCCTCCTTTCCTCCTGGGAGATGTTTACCTGGGAGAAGAGAAGGTAGACAGGGAATGTGAGAACCATGTTTCAAGATTTCAAAGGGGGGAAACTGATTTTTTGCTGCTCTAGACACCAGGGCACAAGGGAGCAATGGGTTCAAAAGGCAGATTAGACTGAAAAGATGAGGAAGAACTTACTGGAGAGTGCACTAGGCTGCCTGGGAGTGTGGTGGAGTCTCCTTCTCTGGAGACTTTTCTGCAAAGGCTGTCTATTGAGAGTGCTTTGATTGTGCCTTCTTGCATGGCGGGGGGTTGGATTGGATGGCCCTTGGGGATCTCTTCCAGCTCTAGGATTCTAGGATTCTTTATCAGGAGTAGGCAATATGGGGTCTACTGGATATACTTTTTCTTTCCCATCCACCATCTCATGCTAATGAAGGCCAAACCTTTTGGGATCCAAATATTTCCTGTCTTTCCTTCACTTTCTGCCTTAAAGAGAAGAGGAAGGGGAGTAAAGGGCAAGGAGGGGACTTGGGGAGAACCCTCTCCCTCCCGGCCCACCCACCCTGCTCCAGCCTGCCATGTGGCCCTCAAGTTAGAAAATTTGCCCATTCCTGCCCTATAGTATCTGTAAGTAGATACCCAATAGTTCCTGCTTACTCATTCCTGGAAGCTAGATCTAGTCGGTACTAGTACTTATTTAGAGTAGTTGAGTTTGATTTCCTGTCCTGTGGTGGTGGTGGTGGTTCTTGTTCCTGTTTTCTTGAACAAGCCAAAAATAGTAATACCATGAGCCCCACCATGCCATATTTCTACAGACTCTTTGTGTGAAGTGTACAGATATTTAAAGCAATGTAAGTTGCCCTGTCTGACATCTAACCCGATGGATCACATTTCATAACAGTGTCACTTGCATTATAAAGTGCTATTGTATGATTCTGAACTTCAGGTGATTTGTTCATATTTATCTGACATACTGAGAATCTATGCATTTTATACTACAATTGAGCTATAATTCACATTGTCATCTATTTAAGCATCTTGGACATTATGTAGATAACTGTCAACATTGGCACTGGGTAAACTAGTAGCTTGTCATTAATGTAAAAAAACTAAGAAGCAGTACTGCTTCCATACAACAGGTCTAAATACCGAGAAACATGCACCAGATCCTATCTGGTCTTGGAAGCTAAACATAAACAATATCAAGGCTAGTTAGTACTTTGATGAGGGACCAGCAAGGAATGCTGGGTGCTCTAGACCAGGGCTTCTTAAACTATAGGTTCCAACACCAAATGTGTCCCCTTGGCTCAATGCTGGGGTCATGGAAAATTTGGCAACAGTAAAGGTTTCTGAATGCCACGTAAACATCATTCACACAAATCTGTTAGCAGCAACATGCAGTGTTTACAGAGGACACTACAGAAGATGCTTCAGCTGTACGTCATAAAAAGGACAGTTTATTTAGCAAGGCTTGCAAATGCTGATGTTATCAGTAAATGCTTGATTTTTAGAATTATTTAATATATCTACATATCCAGGGTCAAGCTCTGCTCTAGACTATATTTTAAAGGGAAGCAATGGCAAACCACCTTTGAGTAGTCTTTGCCTGAGAAAACCTCATGAAATTCATGTTGATAGGTGATTTAAACACACACACACGCAGCTTCTAAAATATTCAAGGTTATTTAATATCAGAATTTTGTATGAGGGACACAGGGATGGAGGGAGGGGACTAGTAAATTATTTAATAACTTCTTATCAGGTGACATAGTGAAATAACATGAACACATTGCCGATATCAGTGACCCTATTTATTTCCATTTTTGGGATGGGGGTCCAATATAATATTGTGTGACAAAAATGTTTCATGCTGGAACTCCTTTCCCATTTGGATATGACCCCATGTTACTGAAGCCCAATTGTCATATTCAGGTCAGAACATTTTGCCAGGATTTAATTTATATATTATGGCTTAACTCATTTATTTAATTATAGATAATCATCTTATCTTGCCTAGTTGTCATTTAATTAATCATACACCTTTACTTGTGTGGAATAATTAAGGCTGGTTCCCTTATGTATATTAATCTGAGGATAGAAGAATAGTTATGATGGATTCTCTCTTTGTGTAAGGGGATGTTTTTCATTATTTCTGCATGTTTTAACCCCTCCTTCTCCATCCATAATATTATGTTTCAGGCATATCATATATTATACTAGAGAGTGCTCTATTATGAACAGAGAGGAAATAATTGTATGAGTAGTTAAAAACCTTCTGAACATGAGTGTTTGGAACACTGGTAGAAATGTTGGTTGGACCATGGAGAGTTGAATCCAAAAGACATTGTGAGCTTATAATTAGTTCTGAGGTCAAAGAATAGGCATTTGTATTTATGCATTAAGAATCAGTTTGTTGTTGTGTGCATTTCTGACTTTTGGCAAGAGTTGTTCGGTGGGGTTTCTTCTGGCCTTCTTCTGAAACAGTGATTCACAACCTTTGGTCCTCCAGGCATTTTGGACTTCAGCTACCACAATGCCTAACAGCTTGTAAACTAACTGGGATTTCTGGGAGTTGAAATCCAAAACAATTGGAGGACCAAAGGTTGGGAACCACTGCTCTGAAGCTAAGAGTGTGTCACTTGCCCTTTGGGGTTTCTATGGTCAAGTTCAAATTAAGTCCTTTAAAGCACATCAAGCCAAGACAGGAAAACCTCAAGGGCATAGCTGGGCTACAGGGGGATATCTGACCCCCTGGGACAGGTAATTGAATACCTACACTACTCACTTTCCCTTCTTTTCACCTCTACTGCCTTTGGAGCACTGATGAGTATCTTGATATTAACTTAGAGTCCTTCCCATCCCAAATTGACCTCCAATGAATTTGTAGCACTTTATTTGTTATCTTGAGTTCACAACTTATAACAAAGTGCACTTTAGCTAGTTTGTTACTCAACTTCCCTGTTTTTAATTCCTTGTTTTATTAAGTGTGTTTTTATTTTCATAGGTTAATGTTTAAAATTTATAATTGGTGTATGTTTTGTTTACTGATGTATTGTTTATTGTCACTGTTTTTATCTGATATTATCTGTGAGCCGCCTTGAGTCCCTTTCGGGGGAAATGGAGGCGGGGTATAAATAAACTTATTATTATTATTATTATTATTATTATTATTATTATTATTATTATTATTGGTCAGAACTGGAAAAACCCTCCATTTTTTGTGACTGTCAGAGCACAGATACTGTGGATTCTGGAATTGTTTTGAGCCCACCTAACATGGTTAATATAATATAATCACCCTCCTGATCTCAGACCTATCTAATTATCCATGCAACAACCTCAGTTTCTCCCAAACTGTTTCCATTTCCAAACCATTCTAAGGCCCCATCTTCACTGCCATCTAAAATCCAGATTATCTGTTTTGAACTGGATTACATGACAGTGTAGACTCATATAATCCAGTTCAAAGCAAAAAATCTGGAGGCTGAGGCTGGATCTACACTGTCATAGTATCTGATCCCAGATTATCTGCTTTGGATTATATGAGACTACACTACCATACAATCAATCCAGTCCAAAGCAGATAATCTGGGATCAGAAACTGAATTATATGTTAGTGTAGAAAAGGCCTTAGTGTACTGTTCTCCTTGCCATCATTTATTTCCACAGCATTCCCATAAAAAGAGTAAATTCACATTTTTCAAAAACTTTAAATATTTAAATTTAGCACATTTACTTGTTGCCCAATAACCAAGATTTTTCTCCATAGTTTAAAGTGAAATATAATCCCTAAATTTACTTTTAAAGTCATAGATTCATATTTAATTTAAAGTCTGAAGTCTTATTGCCTAAATACAATTTCTAGTCCCAGCTGGAGTAAACATAGTGAATCAACTAATTATTCAGCACTTACATAAATATCACAATTCAGTTATTTTACTTTAGTTGAATCTATCAATTGTACTTAAGCCACAATACAGTATAAAAAGCATTCATCAGTACAGTATAGTATAGATGAAACAATCATTCCATCCAATGCATGAGTAGCCTAATGGGTCTTGCCTTGAAAATATCAAACTTTGCAAAAGAAACATAACAAGATCTTGGGAGTATTATTTTAAAACGTTTTACCTGGAATCAAAAATAATAGATGGAAGGACGCCTCGGTAAAGACATGCTACTAATGAGAAGGTAGAACTTACCATGTAACCTAATAACTACTAGTATGTTATTTCAGTGCATACTCCAGTGAAAATTCTTAAGTAAAACAAGCTTACTAACTTTCCTGTTAGTATCATAAAAGCTCATTGTATCCATGCAGTGTATTTTTGTGAAAGAAAATGTCATGAATATATCATGCCCTATTCCAATAATAGTCTTCAAATTTGGTATGGCTCTCCAACCCATTACTCATTTTAATGTGATTTTTGGTTTAGAATAAGTATTTTATACCAGATTCAATCCAGAGTATAGCCTGCCTATAACTTATTTTTAAAAAAACCTGATTTTAAAAAAGTATTGGGCAGTAACTAGCTATAGATTAGACTGCTTCTTGCTTCACTGCTAGCAAGAATAGAGTCATGCTTTTATGAACCACTAAAGTAATTTATCAGACTGATTAACATCATAAGCAGCAAAGGGCATGGATAATAACTCCTGGGTATTTGGTAATAAAGAAGCACAGGTATGACTAAGAAACTTACTATTTTGGCACTGGAAAATACAATATGCTAGACTATTCTTAGTCGAGCAGTTTGTGAGAAGATATACTAAATGGCTAAATACATTCATTATATGATTATAGCATGAATATTATAATTGGAAATGTCTTTTGAATCATGTATTATAATGTATGGCATTTATGTGTTATGAACAGTCATATACCTCCTTTATAATGCTTGTTATAAAGTAGTGTGCGTACATTGTGAGCACAAAGATTTTGAAATGTTCATGTTTAATAGCTATAAATATTAACTAAACATTTTTCCATTTTTGAACAGGGAAATTTTAAGGAGTCTTGAATTTCTAATCCTGCAGTCACAGGTGCATCTTTGAGTGCTGAAAACTTAATATTGGTAAGTAATTTTTTTTATTAAAATTCAATATTATGGCTATTGAAACGGTTGTCAGTTGTAGTTTGAAATTGTCAATCAAAATTCTTTGAATTAACTATAAATGGAAGCCACTCAGTTAAAACCATGTTATACCATATATATGCGGGGGGGACCCTCAACTTCAGAAAACAACATCCTGTGTTTCAGATTCAGGTTCAGTTATAGACCAAGTAGTTGAGATTTCTCTATGATAAATGTGACTAGTTTAGGTGCTGAAGAGACATAACACAGAGGAAAATATTACTTCAGCAGGTTTTATGTTTGGGTTGAATAGTACCATACGATAGTAATAAATGTTGGGAAAAGATTGAAGGCTTTGCATTTTGGAATGGAAGCATAAAATAGAACTACAGTCATTCCTTCTCATTTGTGATTTTGACATTTGTGGATTTGATTATACATGGATTTGATTAAAAATGTTCTCTTTAGGAATCTCTAGCTTCTCCAGTGTGACTGTATGACAATCATGCTAGAGGATGTAGAGATTTCTAGAGCGAATACCTTTTCAGGAATCTCTAGGTGCTCCAATTTGATTACGTGGCCAGCTTTTAGTGGAAGTTGACCATATAGTCATGCTGAAAAACCCAGAACTTCCTAGATTCATGGGGAATCTGTGCCCCTAATCTCAGCAAATGTGGAGGGCTAATTGTATTACCAGCAGATAAATAATTGAGGAGCATGGCATTGCAAACAAGTACTAGCATTATTTAGGAGAATCTTGAATTCAAGTAAAGTTTTTTTTTTCTTTTTAGACTGTCATGATGAATGTCTCTGATTCATCATTTAAGAACTGCTCTGTTAATGATAAAGGCATTTCAGCTCAAGTTCTGCAATAACTGGTGTTGTTTATTGGTTTCACATGAGTGAAACATAGGGTACATAGGCACAGAAGTGTTCCCTTTATTCACATAATCAATCAAATTAATGCTTTCTTTAGGGGATGTGAACCTTTGCACCATCCAAATATCTTCTAAAATCTTGTCAGCATTATGGTCAGGCATTGACAGTTGTTCAATGACACAAGAAAATAGTTGTTTTATGTTCAGTCCATCCTGCTACTTTATGTGCTAGCCTGGCACTTCAAGGATACAGAGGTAGCTTGGAACAGACTGAAAGACTAAACCTTTCTGTTAGCAAGTTGCTTATTTTATATTTATTAGGGTAAAAGCAGGGTCATGCCTGCACAGTTCAGTTTTCTTTCTTTGGTTTGCTGGTATATAACCTCAAAGGACCCATTACTAAGCTGAAAAGATGCATTATCCAGCTGCATAGGTTCACAATGTTACCCTTGGCATAGTCTAGGTATAATAGGTTGTTTTAGAGCCTGCTTCTACAACCCATCAACAAAAGGGAAGGTTGAGAGGAGACATAATCAACCTGTTTAAATATTTGAAAGGCTGTCATAAGGAAGAGGGAGCAGGGTTGTTTTCTGCTGCTCTGGAGACTAAGGGCCTCATCCTATGAGGAATTGTTAGTATCCCAATTGAGGGACAGATGGGTATGCAGCCCATCACATGATGTTCCTCAACTGTGATGTCTCATGGGCCTTGTAGTCCCGTTCCTAGTACTATTGTGGCAGACGAAGAGGAAAACATGGGTTTTCCACCGGTTCAGCCAGAATCGGAGCCCCTGCACCTGGAGGATGTTTGCCCTCAAGAAGTTAGCCAAACAAGCCTTGGGCAGAATTCTCCCCTGTTTTCTCGAAAGGACAATTATAATAGAGATAGAGGCGCTAGGGAGGCGAATCGCTGGAGCGCCAGAATCGCAGCCAAACAATTAGCTGATTAGGTCTGCTTCCCCTGGGAAATTCTAAGGAGTCATGCATCTGGACAGAGTTGGGTTTCACTTCTAGTTCTCCAGGGAAAGTGTTCTTCTGGCGGGAAACGAGACCCTATTTAGGTGTTTTGCCGCGAAGGAAACCTTGCGGAGTCAACTCGTCAGCTTGAGGAGAGAGATCGTGTGTGGACTACGCAACTCCAGTTCCTTGTTTCCAGGACCAAGTTCCAAGCCTGCCTTGTTCCCTGGACCTCGCCACGGACCTTGTTCTTGCTTCTTGTTTGCCTCGTATCAAGTCTTGTTTTGCCAAGAATCTAGTTGTTTTCCAGACCTTGACATCTCCCCGCACTATTGCTTGGCAAAGTGTGTGTTTCGGTTATTGGATTATAACTTTGGACTTTAATATCACATATTGGACATTATTTTCCTGGACTATATTTGACCTTTCCTGAAAGGTCTATTTCTGAACTATATTCTTCACTTGTTTTTATTGACTTTATATATTCCTATAATAAAGATATTAGATAGAATCCGGCCTCTGCGCATGGTTATTGGTGCTCCGTAGCCTGGGTCTTGACATCAACTTACGGTAATTTGGGGACTGTCAATACATTGCTCTCTCTACTTATTTTTTCCATATAATAATTTTTGTACCAGGAATTAGGACAAATAAACAAAGATTAAACTAAGGGTTGACAGTGATATGTGGAATATATAGAAAATAGGGATCTCTACAAGGAATTTTATGAACCAGATACTTCTAGACTCCTGTCTATTCGCGGTTCTTTAGCTCTTCTCCCAGGAGTCTGAGGGAATTGGTTAAATTGAACTCCTATGCCTATATAAAATTCTACTTCCTTTTGAATATTTTAAATATATTTATAGACCAGGTTTTACATGGATTAGTTATGTGTACATGAATATATTTGGATAGGTTTATATATTTCTGCTCAGGGCGGTTCCAATGGTCTTTGAATCCTATGATTTTAAATTCTCCTGTTTTTAATCTTCTTCTGTCTATCGAACATCAAAAATATGCTGTTTTTGTGGAACCATTAATATATTGGAAAAAACAACGCTTGGAAATTCTAGGATTAAAAAATAACACTGGGAAACACAATTTTCATTGAGTAAGACCTGATGTTTGTTTTTGACTAACTTTTGGCATCTGGATCCAAAAATGACCCCAGTTTTTGTCTATCACATCAACTTTTTAAGGTACAGGATACCCTCCCTTTGTATATACAAAGGAAAACAAAGAAAAAATTACCTGAATATACTGTTTATTTAGCGTTATTTTATTCACACAAAGGCTATAAAGTGTTACTGTAAGTCATATTGTGCATAATTTGTAAAGTTCTGCTACCAAATATGTATATTAAGGTTAAAAAGTACACTTACAGCTTTTCTTGGAATGTTTAATCTCATCTGATGCTCCAACAAGAGTCAGATTTCATATGTTCATTCCATCTACCCAAATACTGTTCCTCCATGACTTTCAAATCTTGGTGGAATCATTCACCTTGTTCATCACTGACTGCACCAAGGTTTTCTAGGAAGTCAGCAAGATTGCTATGCAGAAAATGCACCTTGATGTTCATGTTGCAACCAAGCATTTAGAAGCTCTACAAGAGTTCCTGGACAATTTCAGTGTAATTTTGTGCTCGTGTATTTCCAAGAAAGTTCATTGACAAGGTTTTTGGATGGCATCAAAGGATTCTTTTGGTGTTCTGACATTATCCTGATTAAATGTTCATCTTTAATGAGCTGCTGAGTCTGTTGACTGTCAAGCACACCGGCCGTTATCTTTTCAAATGACAAGCTAGGAAATGTCAAAATTAGATACTTAAAATAGTCTCCTTCAGTTGGCAAAGCTTTAACAAATTGCTTCATGAGACCCAGAGGTGGGAATATAATGTTTTTTTCTGTCAACAAGTGGCTCATGTGGAATGTTTGGATCACCAGGTTTGAAGTTAGATCTTGGAGACCAATTCCACTCCACCCAATGCTTCTCATGAACTCTGCGGGCCCACATACACAGAAAACAGGGATACTTGGTGTATCTGCATTGCTGATCAAGAAGGAAACAAACCATTTTAAGATCAACACAGATGATCCAATTGTGCTTGTGATATTGCAACATCAACAGGAGTTATGTTAAAAATTGTTCTCCAATCCATGCCGATGGTTAGAAATTGGGCAATTATTTTGTTGTTGCTACTGTTGAATGAGTTACAATTTATTGTTTGTATCCCTGTCAATTAATTTGTTAATTAAACATTACTGTTAAAGGAAATCGTGGGATTTATGGATGATGACATAAATAATAAAGTATTTCCTTAATGACACACTTTATTATTGGCTTTTCTTGAATACCTCTGGGTTGAGGGGTTTTTTTTAGATTTTATGTTGCTTTATCCAGTTTTTGTGTGTATATGTGCCTTGAAATTTGCACTTGACTTCAACTGACTCAATGAATTTCATGCATGATAATCAGCCAAATTTGAGATATATGATGTTGAAATACAGTAGTCAATGCTACGAAGATTTTCCTTTGCCTCTCTGCTTGTTTAGAATCAAGAAGCATAGTTCTTAGCTATAAATGTGAGAGTGGGCAGGTTGCTTGTGAAGCTCATATGTTCAGTTCATTCCATTTTCAGTTTTTAATAAGCCCTTTCCTCTTCCTCTTCAGAACCCTCTGCAACGAAAAGTGACATTAGTTTAAGTCAGTGGTTCTCAACCTGTGGATCCCCAGATGTTTTGACCTACAACTCCCAGAAATCCCAGCCAGTTTACCAGCCCTTAGGATTTCTATGAGTTGAAGGTCAAAACATCTGGGGATTCATAGGTTGAGAACCACTGGTTTAAGTACGGTGAACACAGGAATGGTCTCTAATTCCCACATGGCCTCACAGGCCCCTAGGACTACATATAGAGCATAGAAATCCCCCGTATTGTATTGTTTTTAGCACTGAACACCGCTGAGTCTTTTTATTAGAGCAAAAGCAGAAAATAATAGTAGTAACAACAACAATATGTAGGCCCCTGATAGATTATGGCTCTGATTAAACCTGGACCTTCATAGGCTCCATGTGCATAGACCATAGTGTGGGATAGGCTCCAGTTTGGTTTGATATGCTTCAAGCCACCTTTGAAAGGTCCTGTGGGCCCAGCTGAAAGTCTACTGTAATAATAGTGTAGTTGTTATGGGATGAATGCATAAAAATATCTATGCACAGAGGTTGTGTTGTAAAGTTTGGATTTTGGTGAAAAATAATCTCAAATTGGGTTCCTGAATCCTTCTCTTTTATTAGGAATTTAAAATTTGCAGACTTAAGATTTTTCCCATGTACAGTAGATGCTGAGTTAACCAGAACTCTCAAGCAACTGGCAAAAAATTAAGTAAAATTGCATACTGTGTTCACAAAGTTATGAATATTTTTATAATACAGTAAAGCTGTGTTACATTAAGTTTATCTTAATTTGCTTTTAATAACGGTATTTCAATAGTAATTTCAAGCCAATACAGAGTTTATGGTATGGTATAGTATTTTTAATACTAACTCTCAGGCAACAAGAAACTACATTTATCCAGCATCTACCAATCCCCATGAGTGCTGGCTAACTGAGAGTCTACTGTAGCATTTTTAAGAGATAGAAACTTTCTGTTCCTTTTATTTTGAAATATTCAATAAGTATTTACTAAAGTCTAATACGCCATCGAATGTAATGCATATCTCAATTTTAAAAATCCTGAAACCAAAACATTCCTCTTCATAATTTGGCCAAAAAAGGTATACATTACTGTTGCTGCCTGCTTAGAATTGCTTCAATATAGATTATTGTGTTAGAACACCAAAGCTTCCAGATATGATTGGTGTGCATCTATATTGCTTTGGCTCGATGCTATGGAATCCTGTGGGTTGTAGTTTGACAAGGTTTTGAGCCTTCTCTGCCAAGGAATGCTGGTGCCTCCCCAAACTACAAATCCCAGGATTGCATAACATTGAACCATGGCCATTTAATTAAAAAAATAATGATGTCCCTCAAAGAGGAGCCCCAGGTGCAGCTTCTGCAGCACCTTCCCCTTTTGCTTTGGCTCAGCACTAAGATTTCTGCATGACACAAATCTAATATGAACCTCAATTTTGGGAAAATAATTTAGCTGAAAAAAGGTGAACATTAGGTTTGAGTAAGTACAGGTACAGTAGAGTCTCACTTATCCAACATTCGCTTATCCAACATTCTGGATTATCCAACATATTTTTGTAGTCAATGTTTTCAATACATCGTGATATTTTGGTGCTAAATTCGTAAATACAGTAATTACTAAGTAGCATTACTGCATATTGAACTACTTTTTCTGTCAAATTTGTTGTATAACATGATGTTTTGGTGCTTAATTTGTAAAATCATAACCTAATTTGATGTTTAATAGGCTTCTCCTTATTCTCTCCTTATTATCCAACATATTCGCTTATCCAACATTCTGCCGGCCTGTTTATGTTGGATAAGTGAGACTCTACTGTATTACCTTCGTAATGTCAGATTCATTTAAGTACTTCATACCACCAAATATATTCTTTTTTCCTGATTCAGGAGAGATACACACAATCATTTCCACATGATTATGATGTTTTTTATTTAGACCCCACCTTTCTTCCCAAATGAGTGTTGGACTGGCTTTCATAAACAAACCAAAAGTTTGTCTATGCCTTCTTCAGCTGCTTTCATCTGTGTCTGACTGACCATTATCTGAAATGTCATGTTCTGAATATGACTTTCTGCAGACATCCCTACTATGGTTTCCCTGAAGTTGCAAGTTACACATTGCACAATGGCAAATGTGTGGCTGTCTCCTTTATTCCATAAGTGAAGAAGAGATTTTCATGACCCACAATACTTCTTCTGCATGGTGTTTTGACTTTGTGTCAGGGTGTGCCACTTTGTTAATCTCCCACTGTTTCCTTGCTTTGCTAAATATATATCAGGGATAATAACAATAATTATAAAATGTTAAAGCAGCATCTCTTAGAAGACATATTTATCATTGCTGACAAATTCAATTAAAGTTAGTGCTAGCTAAACCAATTGAAACAACAGGTAGCTTGGGAAAGGTCAGCACCAAATTATTGCTCACCATACTAATTTCCCAAGCCATTAAGTCTGTGAAATTATGGGATTCATTTTCAGATGTAAATTAAGTTATGCAGTATAGTGCCCTGATCAGTTTATTGATATTCTGGAGCATGAAGTGTAACCTCTCTTACAGCAAAAGCTCTTGAAAACATTGATGATGCAATGTAGCTACAACTTGAATTCTGATAAAAGTGGGATTATTATTATTATTATTATTATTATTATTATTATTATTATTATTATTATTATGTTTAGTTATATCCCACTTATTATCTCCATACAGAGATTCAAAGCACCTCACAATGACGCGGCTTTGAATCCCACGGAAGAAAAGCGAGATAGAAATTAATAATAATAATAATAATAATAATAATAATAATAATAATAATAATAATAAAAGCATTACAATACAATTTAAAATATACAAATATTAAAACAGTATTAAACATCATTAATATTAAAAACTATTCAAGTTAAAACCATAAAAGCATATAAAACCACAGCACCCCCTGATCTTAGACTAGAACGATTCATTTTCAGCTGAGCGTAGTTCATCTCTTTAAAATTTCCAACCTCTCAGCTACCTTTTATTTTTTTTAAAAGAGCCCAGGGAAGATTTGGTTCATAATTATTTGATATAGTTGTTGCTTTACACAGTAAACTCTTTGCTTATTGATGCATATTTGTACAATCTTTTCTTCTTTAAGACAGTATTTTCTTCTTTATTATACATAGACTTTTTTGCTTGGATATTAAAGAGAAAAATTTCACACTACTTCTCCCATTCAGAGATTGCTAGCTCCTAATTCCTGCAGAAAAACGGTGGGGTATTGGATTTATTTTGATCAGATCTATATTCAGAGCAAAATATTTTGGTCTTTCATATTCAAAATCTTTGAATTGTTAAATTAATCCATTGCCAACTAGCTCATTAATATTTTTTCAAGTACCTTTCATATATATATATATATAGATATATATAGATATATACTGTATATGCATATAATTTCTTTAAAAATGAATTTGTAGTTCTTATTTGCAAATGAAAACATGTAATAAGAAGTTTTACAAAGAAATTAATTCCCTGCCACAATACTGATCATGACCTAGGTCACTATTTAAAAAGTCAATTTTCACGTGTGTAACTCAGCCTTATTTCTCACAGGAATGCATTCAAAATTCTTCATAACCACATTCCTTCCTAAATGCTGTGGTTCCACCAAAATGGTAGTAATCTGCCATTCTTCCATTTTCTGAAAGTACTATTTATTTATGGACTTTTTGGCAAAGATTGCTGCTCCAAGTTTGTATTCTTATTCTAGGACATGTACCATTGCATATATACATTGCGATTTAATTATAACAGAAAAATACATTTCTGAAATTGATTTAATTGATTTTTGAAAACTTGTACATATACTATTTGCTATTTTTATGTTATTTAAATAATCATGTTATTTATTTTTCAACAAAAATATTGTTCATGTTTCCACAATTGTATTTAAAATGGTGCCAATAAAAATATAAAGTACAGTACTAAAAGCTAACACAAATCTATAATATGAGCAGACAGAAAAAGCAAATACATCAAATTTAATAAAAAAATCAAATCAAAATAGCCGATTATAATTAAGTAGCTTGTTGAATAAGATAGTTTCCAAATATGTTGTTTAGATGCAACAGAAAAAGCTAAAGACCTTATAAAACTATAGCTCTCGTTATTCCATAGAATGGAGCCACAACAGTTAAAATGGTGTCAAACTACATTAATTCTACAATATAGATCTTTCTATAGTTACATGAACTCATTCTAGGGCACCTGGGCTACTAAAAAGACAAATACATAAACATTAGAGAAAATCAAGCCCAAACTGGAATCTAAGATGACTGAACTGACACTGACATATTTTGGTCATATTACAAGAAGACATGACTCAATAAAAAAGACAATAATACCTGATAAACTGGAAGGCAGTGTAGTAATTGGAAAATGACTTTACAGATTATTAGCCATTCACCCTGGATCTGCAAGACTTGAAAAGGGCTGTTGGTGACAGAGTGACTGGGAGGTCTTTCATTCATAGGGTTACAAAAAAAAACCCCAACAAATTCTAATTTTCTGCAGAGTAATCCAAAGTGTTAATTGGGTGTCCGGTTTGAAAGGCATGTATCATAGTAATATTCTTGTAATTCTCCACTGTATACTTCATTAAGGATTTTAATGCTCGAAGTAAACCCTTCTGAAATTTCCACTTAGGTAAACTGCAGAGGGCAATGTGCAGGGTGTTTTTATTATATACAACAGGAGATTGCTTTTATTCCCAAGGACAAGAAAATTGGAAACAAGTTAACTATAGTCAACTCAACCAAGCAATCCTTTGCAATTATATGCCTCTGTGGTGATGTGAGTTCCTGCCTTAAGGATGTAAAATCAAAGCTAACAGCCTGAAACACTGCCACTGATCAGCCAGTTTTCTTTCCCAAAATAAAGAATATAATCTGTTTTACCTTTCATGTTAGATTGATTCCTTTTTCTCTGTCTCTTACTTTTATATTGATTTTCTCTATTAGTTATATGTTCTTCATTGTACTGATCAGTAACCCCATTTTCCCCAATGTATAGTTTTAAATTGAAATAAGAGAATATTGCTTAGCATGATTGTGTACATGTTTATAAACCATTGCTGAAGTGAGTTTATAAAACAAGGATGGTATACTGTAGGGCATTATCATGGAAGCTTTAATTTTTACTAATTTCAGTGGAAACATCTGAAGAATTCTGGATGAATGTTCTGAGTGGCTACTGCTATCGCCCTCCATGCTGCTCATGGAAGGTAATAGCTTTCCATACACTTTTTTCACTCTGCCTAATGTTAGGACTGGCATTGAATGACCAATGTATTTCACTATGGCTTAATAAAATGGCCTGCTGTGGAACGTTTCAGATTTATAGAGAATATTATATATCCCCTATTTAAAACCTCAGACATTTAAGAAATAGTTAAATATAACTAGTATACTATTGTGTAGCGATAAAATTGATGCACTTTAACCTTCAGGAGTTAGCATGTACATAGAATATCAGATCTCCTTTCCATTTAAGGAACATCTACACTGGCCACTTAATATGAACAGCCCCAAATGGGTTCTGCAATGGTCAAACTGTGCATGGAGCTTATCCAGGGTAACATGGGCAAGGCCACTTTAACGTGGCCTTGACCTGTGTTGATCAAAGTTGCCCCAGGATCTATAGCAACCACCGTTTTGGATCCATGTAAACAGTTGGTCTGGTTTCAAGACAAAACTGGCTGCCACTGTTTAAATGGCCATCCTTTGTTCAGTGGACTCGGGTGGCCAGGGGACAGGGTATGTCACTTACTGTCCCCTCCTGTTTTCTATGTCTTTGATGTCTCCAGGTATGACGTGGTCGCTTTCTGCCTCCAGAAGCATTGGCTGGGTGAGACTAGGTGATCACAGAAGGTAGGAGGGGATAATTCCTCCTCTCCTCCCCCAATTCAATCTAGCACCCCAGCCAACAAACAACCAGCAGGACCTATCTCTTATCCAGAGATGGAAATATGGAAAACAGAAATTGAGGTCATGTCACCTTTGAACAACCCCAAGCCAAGGAAATATTTTATAAGGTTGCTTCTCTCCACCCAGGCCCCTTGCCCACAGTTTGGTGGTAATCACCTAATTGAATGTCTTGGATGAATAAGAGCCTAGGAGAAGCTTCCTCCCGTCCCGCCTCTGCCCCACAGATATGTGGTCTGTCACAAAAGTAATGAGAATATATTTTTTATTTAGCATACAT
Source organism: Anolis carolinensis (assembly GCF_035594765.1). NCBI lineage: Eukaryota > Metazoa > Chordata > Lepidosauria > Squamata > Anolidae > Anolis > Anolis carolinensis. The sequence goes on from NC_085842.1 coordinate 238,458,999, forward strand.
GCAATTATGATTTATCCTCTTGAAAATAGGCCGCCTGTGATCGAATACAATGATTCCAGCATTGCTCCTACACTTCATAGCAGTTAAATTAGTCTTCACTTGAGATGTTGGTCAAAGCCCTTGTCACAGCTTCTTGAATGTTTTCAGCTGTCCCAAAATAATGTCATTTGAGGTGGACATTGATCTTGGGGAAAAAGCCATACACAGAATCTCCTTGCGGAGAAACTCCATTCGGAACCTCCTTGCCAAAGCCTCCTGTGTTGTGGTGGAAGCATCTGGTGACACATTCATCCTGGTTGTGGGCAGGGTCTCTGCTTGATGTTACACAATGTAATGTGATGTCTAACATCAGTCTCCGTCCCCCAGATGGGCTGAAAGCATCCCCGTCTGATAAGTCACAGTTATTCAAGTTCAAGTTCACTTTATTATGGTCAATGATCAGCTCAAGGTCAAAGTTGATGGCACTTAACAACAAAAGAGATTTAAACTGAATAAATGTAGTTTTATAGGCAAACAATTGCCTGTATAACCAAATGAGAAGAAATTAAACTGAACTTCGTTAACAAGTATTGCTATAGGTTGGGGTGACTCAGAGTCTCTCCTTGCCATCATCCTGATGACTATGAATTCTCAGCCTGAACATCTTAATACTATTTTTTTCCAGAAACCTATAAAAACAAGCTAATTATATATTATACTAGCTTGGGGACCCAGCAGTGCCCTGATCATTTGAGAAAGGCATTGTTTCCCTGTGTAGTCTAGATCTAATGCAAGCTGGGTTCAGTGAGTGTGGGTGAACTACAACTCCCATATGTGAGTCCGATCATCCATGGTCCACCCCCCACCAAATGGCACCAGGATGTAGTGTAGGTCATGGGGGCTCCTTGTGCCAAGTTTGGTTTTGATCAGTCATTGGTGGTGGTCGCAGTGCTCTGAAGAAGAGAGTGAAGATACTGGAAGTCCTATCATCCATCCTTGGTATGTCCTACCCCAAACTACACCAGGATGTAAAGTGGATCATGGGGGGTATGTGTGCCAAGTTTGGTCCTGATCCATCATTAGCTAGAGTAAAAGTGGTCTGTTGGAGACAGTGTTTGAAGGTACTGCAAATCCCAAAATCCTTGGTCCATCCTCCTCCAAATTGCTGCGGCATGTAAAGTGTGTCATTTGGGATATGTGTGCCAAATTTGGTCCAATTCTGTCATTTGTGGTAGTTGCTGCAGTCTCAAGAAGTGAGTGAAGGTACTGGAAGTCCCAAGTTCTGTAGGAGTCAAAGCGATAGAAAGTACTGCAAATCCCGTAATCCATAGTCCATAGTCCCGCAAACAGCACCAGGATGTAAAGTGCATCATGGGGGTTAAGTGTGCCCAGTTTGAGCCAGGTCCATCATTCGTGGCAGTCACCATGGCCTGTGAAAGTGGCGGCCAATCAGAATGCTGCCACATACATACCCACAAACATACCCACATACAAACACTGACTTTTATTATATACTAGCTTGGGGACCCAGCAGTTCACGGGTTATTCGAAGAAGGCACTGTTTGTTCTGGGATGTTAGGAAATATCACTTAAGTTTGGTCCAGATCCGTCGCTGGCCGGGTCCAGTGCTGTCTGGATAGGGGTGAACTACAACTTCCAGATTCCCAGGACAATCACCCCCAAAGTAGTCCTGTATGCACAATTGGCCTTGTTGGGTCTGTGCACCAAGTTTGTTCCAGATCCGAAGTCGGCTGGGTTCAGGGCTATCTGTATAAGGGTGAACTACAACTCCCAAAGAAAAAGACAATCACCCCAAAACCCTGCCTGTATGCACAGTTGAGCATGATGGGGCTGTGTGCCAAGTTTGGTCCAAATCTGAAGTCAACTGGGTTCAGTGCTGTCTGTATAAGGGTGAACTACAACTCCCAGAGCCTAGGGTCAATCACCCCGAAACCCTGCCTGTATGCACAGTTGGGCATGATGGGGCTGTGTGCCAAGTTTGGTCCAGATCCGGAGTCGGCTGGGTTCAGGGCTGTCTGGATAATGGGTGAACTAAAATTCCCAGAGGGAAAGGTCAATCACCCCGAAACCCTGCCTGTATCATGACTTTTATTATTATATATATAGATATAGATATACATTTAAGACTTCCAATGAGTCTTTTTAAAAAAATAGATTAATTATGTTTTTTGTGTAAAATTTTGTGAAGTGAAGGAGTTTCTGAGGAACCTCTTCTTCTTCTTCTTCTTCTTCTTCTTCTTATTATTATTATTATTATTATTATTATTATTATTATTATTATTTAAAAAAATCTCTTTCCAGCATTGTACAGAAGTATAATGTTGCACTGTAAGCGTTTCACATAACTGCTCAACATGATAGCTTCAGTGGCTTCAAGGCCAATCCACTTCATACAAGTGGGTTGCTTGAGGTAACAAAACAAGACCGGCAGATTACATCAGAAAGAATGCAATCATCTAACATTCGGTGCCAATTTATGTATGAGGAGGTTGTTAAATATTAAAGATTATGCCATCCAAAACAACATTTCCTACCAGTTCCTACACCCTTTGATAGAAGCACAAAAAGCTGTGGTGTTGACCTACTTTTCAGTAAGATCTAAACTTTAGCCTGACAAGAAATGGTTGTGCTATACCCATCAACAGTAAAGAGAACATTGTAAAAGCAAAGTTAAAGTAAATATGTACATTGAAGAAAAATACTCTTAGGTTTTCAAATGTAGGAATTCTTAATAACAGGCTTGCCTTCAAGTTCATTCTCTGTCTCTCTCCCTGCGTGTGATGCAGGAAAAGAATACAGTCCCAAAGCTCTTTAAAAATATAGCAGAAAGCTTCTGACAAAACCATTCTGGTTCAATAATTGAGTAATGAGTATACATTTCTTCAATGAAACAAACATGCGCAATGAATGTTATTTATTTGCTTTTAATTTAATATGATGAATTGCAGGCATGTAAAGGAGTGTGCTGGAAAACAAAGGTTTTGAATAATGTTTGGCATTTATAAAAACATTTCAAATACCTCATTCAAGGAGAGGAGGCACATTGGTATTGATGGGAAGTCACCTCCAATTCCAAAATAGAACCAAAGCTTTCAAGTCCATCATTATCCACACCAAAGTTGTAACTTGGATGAGGCACACTCTCATATGCAGACAAGACACATTGACACAAATGCTTCTATACACACAAACACACACAGAGAAGGGTGATAAACACACATTAATCACTATGTCTACTTTGGACTTGGATGTCCATGAAGGGTCAACGGTTCCTTTCCTGAATTGGTCAGGGAAGCATATAGAGTTTGTGTGAGTACTTGGCTTTATTCTTAATATGGGGAAGATTTGTTGACATTTTGTAAAAGCCAGTCTAAACTGTCACGTTTCTCCTGATCTGTGGGAGAGTTTCCCACCATTTATCCACAAACCACTGATATTCTTTCAGTGCTCTGAAATTTCTCGCCTAGCATAACCAGTGTCTATGCTGGCTAATGGATTCTGGGAGTTGTATTTTAAAAAACACAACCTTTCCCAATTTTGTCTCTTCACTCGATATGAGTTTCAAGCCTATGCACACTTGCATGAAAGTGAGCTCTGTTGCATAATAATACTAAAACAAGCACAGCTGCTTTCCACCTTACAGACTATTTTCAGGAAAAGAGGAGTTAAATACATACAAATGTTAGTGAGGGTTTTTATATTTTATAGACAAGAAAAAGTCAAAGACAAGCTAGGAACTACAAATGAATACATATCCAGGAATCTAATCTGTATTAATGAGGAAGTCTAGTTACTGGATTAATATGACTTCATCTAAAGTATAAAAAGACATGTATAAAACAGATATAGTATGATAAAAGCACACCTGAGATTTTCTACTCTACTAGATTCTTTTTCCTGAAGTACTTTGTTCTTTTGTTCTCTTCTCCATCTCAATGTTTTGGTATTGCTGTTCTGGCATGAATTGGAATGACACAAATATGGACCTGAATACTCAAAGTAGACATGTTGAATCAATGTGGTTAATTTACCATGCAATCGTTCATTGAATGGGTCTCCTCTGTTTGGGACTATTTTTCCAAATTATCTTTATCTGGTTTTCTTTTCCCAATTCTGTCTTCCTCTTCTGAAGATGGAGAATTGTTTATAATCTCAGCACATTACATATTACAATGGTAGTATTCAGTCATATGGGAGCTCGTGTCCAATTCCAAATAGCAATGTTATTATTCATGCCTTTTTAAAATGAGTGGTAGAAATTGGAAATCTGGGTTCCAGCATTCTTTAATATCTCTCTTAATTGCACTTGCCAATTTCCTCAAAGGTAAGTGACAAATTAAATCCAAATACACAATCTGATTTGCACAAATAGCTCAATAAAGGAATAAAGCCAACAATGTATTGGCAAGAATATTGAAAAATGTGTCTGTATTATCTTCTCATTTAATTAACTCATGCCTTGGGGACAATAGGTTGACATTTTTGCTTTTTCGCTGCACTGCAAAAAGTAAACTTTTCAAAACAACAACTTGTGAAGAACTGCTCTGGTTTAAGTCAGCTGAAATGTCTCTGTGTGGTTATTGTTGACTGTAACTAAAACTTGGCAAAAGTGTACAGTGCCCCTCCCCACATTTCATTATTTGTGAATTTGGTTATTGATCAGACTGTTTTCTATAAGAATTTCTAGGTACTCCACTCTGCCAAAAATTGATCATAGAATTATGCTGTTGTATCTAGAGATTTCTGGATATAAACAACACTGTACCAATCTTTAGGTCCTCCAGTACTATTAAACAAAAGATGAATATAGATATTTCTAGCGAATTGTTCTTAAACATAATAATTCGGTAATATCAGGGTGGATGTGTGATAAAGAATACTGAAGCTATTGCAAACAGGATTTTTATTTCTCTTCCTCCACATCAGTTGTTGCTTATAAACATTGTTAAAATGGTTTTGTTCTTTTGTATACTGTCTGCAATGATGGTAAAAGAGTAAAATAATAAATAAAAACATGCAGTTTAGACTGGTAGTGTATACAATAGCGAGGCATCAGTCATTGTCTAGCATAAAAAAGTGGGAGTGAACAGAAATGGCCTTGGACCTGCAAGGAAATTCTAATCCCACTGAAGTTTTGAGAGTTGGGATTGGAATACTCTATGCAGCTTCCCTATGCAGTTGTCCTGAATATGACTCAAGCTTGAGCAAGAACTCAGGTATCTTGCCCAAGTTAGTTGAGGGATATATCAGGGATGGCCATTGCCTCAGTTTATCCAGCATCAAGTTCAACCCCAACTTTGGACCTCTTCACATGCGCCACTGGAATTGACAAGTATAGGTGTGGCTCATGGAGAAACCGGTAGTGGCCATCCAGGGGATATGAGAACCTCTTGCCTTATGCCCCAAACCATACCAGCTTCCCCCCACCTCATCACACAAGGGAAGCCTCAGTAAGCCAGCTCAACCCATCTTTCCTTATGGAAAGACAAGAACCTCCCGTAATGTGTCACCAGCAGTTTTTCAGTGGTGACAATGGGGTTTTTTTTGCACTTTTGCCACAGAGCTGCCCCAGAATACTTTGCTGGTGTTTGATGGGAACCAGTGGGATCCGTGGCGAAAGTGTAAAAAATCCACCAACACGCCGAATTTTAGCCCGTGTAAAGAGGTACTTAGTTTGTTGCAGTTCATGAAGAAAGTTAAAAATGTAACAAGTAATAAAAGTTGCCTGTAATTATCCCAACACAGTTGCCATGTCTCATTATTTCATTGTGGGGTAGGCAATAGCAGGTTTATCAAGCAACACTTGATAGCAGGAATAAAGAAAAGTATGACTCAATCCTAAACTGATAGCCTAATTGAACATATGTGCTCAGTATGTTTCCTATCTAGAAAGCAAATAACTTACATTAGAACTCACATGATTTGGAAAATCTTAGTATCAGGTGATTATATGGCTGCTATAACAAATAAACCTTCTGAACATGCTGTCTAATCTTTCAGTGCAGTGGGAAGATCTTCAGAAATAATAGGGAAGGATTTATTAGCATGGTACAGTGGTTTGAGACTTAGATTAAGATTCTGGAGAACTAGTGTTTGAGTCCCTGCTCAGCCATGTGACCTATTGGGTGATCCTTGGCAAGTCATACTTTCTTAGTATATAATGAAGGTGTGATTTGAATAAATCTTGCCAAGAAAACTCTTTGAGGGTCACCAGAAGTTAGAATCAACTTGAAAGCACTTGGCAGCAAGGCATGGAACTACTGTAGTTGAACTGTATTCTACCTTACTCTAATCTGCAATTTGGAGAAGAGAGGTAGATGACCCTCTGTTTTCCCCCTTGGGAGTCATGGGCTTGCCTTGGTTTATATTAGCAAAGGTGCCCCAGGATAGCTAGGAGCTCTTTGGATCTCTGTGGGCATAGTCAGCTACAACAGCATGATCCAGTGTAGTGAAAACAGGGTGCCGTGTACTGTTCTGCTTACTCTGTTCACACATTAAGATTATTTTCCCTGCTATTTATTTTTAGATCCACAGAAATGTGCAATCACATTTGAACAAAAAATTATGTAACACTAAGGGCAATAAAAGTAATGATATTAAGGAATTTCTTCATGTTTTCTGTGTGTGTGTCTCTCTTGGCCCAGTGAGTTTGTTCTTGAAGCAGAAATGAGTGAGAATGCTTCTCCCAAAGATCCTGGAGGAATCTGAATGTGTTAATTTTCATACAGACTGATCTGGTATTAACCTGACATAATCGTATATAATTTGAAGACTGGAATTGAGTTTTCTGTTCTAATGTTGTCCTCAGCTCAGAAATCCTGTCAAAATATGTTTAAACAATGGTTAACAAGGTACTTTTTGAGAGAAATTTTACTTAGAGCTGTGAACATTTGGATAAATATTCTTCTCGCCATCTTCATATTTCCATGGATAGATTATTTTAAAATTCAGGTTGCCAAAGAAATAAGACTCTACTGAACTTTAGGAGTAACTGCTGTAATATAATCTTTTGTGGACTACTGCCCATTTCATCTGATAAAGTAGTGGGAATTTACTCATAAACTGTAATGTAATCTACAAGTTCTAATGGGGCAACTATAAAAATAATGTTATTTCTATTCCTTAGATAATAAATAATCATGAGCATATCTGAGGTTTCATTTTAAAATATAGGTACCAAACATCTTGCAGGGTTACGTTCAGAAACAGTTGCTCAGCTAACCACCTGTGGGGTGATGAAAATAGATGTTTATTGTTGTCTGTTGTTGACATCTCTTGTAAGAAATAAGTGACACATTTGTAATGAAAATGCTGTTACTGTAAATCTGTCAGGTTAATATTACCCTAGAGTTGCCATGCAGTATTTATTATTCATTGCAGTAAATAATACTTTTGCTGTGAAATTGTTGGAAAAAATGGCTTTTGTCTGACCAGTTATCACCATCTAGTTAGCAGTCATCATGTTAAAGAAAATTACTCATAATTTATGTTATTTCTATATATCTCTGAATTCATTTGGTGAATACAGAGACACATCATTTCAGCATAGGTCTACAAATCTGCATTGCTCTGGAAATCTATATTGTAGTTCTACCATATGCAAATACCATTTTTTCATGCATGGAATGTCCCATGAAGCAAATCGTTTCTAATGTGCAAAAATCCTCCATGTTGTGATATTTAAGTGCCCACAACTAAGAAAGGGAACTCTTAGGAGACTTAGTCTGGGCTAAATCCAAAGTGGAGCTGCCAGATTAAGTATCCCATAAATTCCAGACACTCGTCAGTTACTGACATAAGTAGAAACAATGCAGATTATTAATGACTAGGGATTAACATTCATTAATGGAACATATATAGATTGTTAATGCCCATTTCCAGGCATAAAAAGTGTAAGTTATGACCTACAAAGTCCTCTACAGCTTAGATGTAGATGATCACCTTATCTGGTGAAGGCATGGGAAAGAGTCTTCTTCATGACCACATCCCTCCGGAGAGAAATTCACTTGCTCACTTTGTTCTCCTTTCCCTAGCAAGCAAAGCAGTCAAGCTCTGTAGAGCAAACCAAATTCAGGATCAAGGATGATTTTCCATTTACAGAACCTTCTTTTCTTATTAATCTTCCACATCACCTGTACATCATCATATATTCTTTCTGTAACTGAGATACCTGGATACCTCTGCTATATATTTAGAGTCTGAATAGGTACTGAATTTTAAATACAAATATAGATGAGAAAATATAATTTAAAGGAATTCAAGAGTTAACAATAAATGTAACAAAAAAGGTAAACATAAAAATCTAGTCAGTTAAGTTTTCGTTAGCAAATCTAATGTCGATCACTGTTATTATATAATGATCATTTTCATTCTGTCTTCTCTGTCTTAGCAATATCCCAATTTTAATATTTAAATGCGTATGGAATATTTTGACAGATTTAAATTTGATTCATTTCATAAATTTCTCCCTTGCTTTATTGAGCCAAATTCTGATAAGGCGTGTTTCATTATCTGAGCAATTCTGAAAATCCAATAAAAGTGACATGCTCTCAGGTTGCTGGATGAGAATCAAAAAAATTAAACACTATAATAAGGAATTATGTCATCATTCACCTAGGTGCTTTTCAGTTCCAGGAATGCTTTGTCTAGGTTAATTTTAATAAAAAGCCATTCCTTTTAACATATATTTCCATACAATGTTCCTGTTACAAATGTCTGTCATTAAAAAACTAGAATAAAATCAATACACCTAATATCGATGGTGCAATGAGTTAAAATGCTGAGCTACTGAACCTGCTGACCAAACCCCCAGAGTCGGACAGGACTAGACTTAATGTCAGGGAAAAACCTTTACCTTTACCTTTACTAATATCTCAGAAGGTCAGAAACACTGTGAAAGAGTGCCCCCGAGTGCCATATTAGAAATGCAGCATAAGATACTATGGCCAATGGTGTTGGGAGGTCCAGCAGAGTGAATTTATTCATTTAGTATTCCACTTGTCTTTCAATATGGGATTCAGGGTGGCTAACAACATAGATTGGGACCTCATTACACTAGAGCTTGGATCCATTTTAAATCCACTTTTGGGAGGGGACTTTAAACAGCTCAGCCAGACAGGTCCTGGGTCTCACCAAACTACAAACCCCAGAATTCTGCAGGAGGCAGAAACCAGATTTAAACTGGATTCATGCTCTAGTGTGATGAGGCAGTAAAACAAAATATGGCTAAAACCCAAGCATAATAGCAAATAAACAGCATCAGCAGAAAACAGTTTAAAGGCATTTAAACAAAAATGAAGATAAAAGTGCAATTTTCTCTACTAATAGATCCTTCTGTAGGCTCTAATTAATACCAAAAATGTGTCTAAATATAAAAGATGTTGGTCTCACTGTAGAAGGTGCAGGCAAGCAGTGCAGCCTTCTACGGGAGAGGGATCCACAGCATGGGAACAGCTGTAAAGTCATCAAAGATGCTGAAATGATTTATAAGAGATATAGTAAATACAAATTTGTTTAACCTTAAAATATGCATTCCTAAATGCAAAAAAGATGAAGAGAGCCAATCAACCCTGAACTCGCCCTAGAGGGAAAGTCGATCGAACTGAAACTGTTGCATTTTGGACATATCATGAGAAGACATGATGCACTATAAAAAACCCCAATATTGGGTTGTTGTATGTCTTTCGGGCTGTGTGGCCATGTTCCAGAAGCATTCTCTCCTGACGTTTCGCCCACATCTATGGCAGGCATCCTCAGAGGTTGTGAGATATGGATATCCATATCTCACAACCTCTGAGGATGCCTGCCATAGATGTGGGCGAAACGTCAGGAGAGAATGCTTCTGGAACATGGCCACACAGCCCGAAAGACATACAACAACCCTGTGATTCTGGCCATGAAAGCCTTCGACAACACATTGAACCCCAATATTGTTTGTTAAGATAGAAGGCAGTTGGAAAAATAGAAAAACACCTTCCAGGTGGACAGACGCAGACTGGATGTACTCCCATATAATCAAGATTATCAAAGTAGATAATCCAAATGATCTGCTTTGAATGGGATTAGATTCATCTACACTGCCATATAATGCAGTTCAAAGCAGATCTTCTGGATTTTATATGACAATGTAGAAGGGACCTCAATCAACCAAACTATAGCCCCGAAACTGCAAAATCTGAGCAGGACAATTGATGATAGGATAATTTGGAGATCTCTCATTCATATGGTCACCATAAATTGAAACTTATTCAGCAGCCATTAACAACAAAATGCAAAATATCATAGGGACCAAGTATAAAAGTGGGAATGTCAGAAATGTTTCTGAAACAGTGCTGCTTGCAGACAATTTCTGCTTAGATAATCACAAGACAGAGCAGAAATTGCTGACAATACTGATATTCCAGAACATAACTACTCTATGTTATAGTAGATGGAATCTCAACATATATTTGCCTCCAGACTTAAGTGATGCATATTAGGGCTGTGTCTTGGGCAGCAGAAATCATAGCCTTCTGAGTTGAACTTTATGTTCTTAAAACATTTCATTTCTGAACACATTATGTTAAATATAATAAAGAGATCAAAATGATTTTCCCCAAAAGCAATTTAAATGCAACTTTGCTTGTTAAGTACAGTTCAAATCTGCTTCATTGCATAAAACTGGAGGAATCAAATATTCCTTTGGGCTCTCATCTCAAACTACTCCATATTCAACAAAAAGGGGATTTATTCCCATTTTTAATACCATAAATCAGGATTAGCATGCAATTTCTTTCCCCCTCCCCTGCTATAGAGCTATAGACGTACTCTGCTGTGATTATAGAAGGTGGCACAATTAAATTATAAACCAAAGTAAGTGCAGGATGACACATTTCTGGGACTATTTCTTTCATCTCTGTTCTGAATCAGTTTGTAAAGCAATGTAACTTGTAAGTAAATAGTTAATTCTGTTTTAATTATTTTCTCCTTCTCAGGCTTTAACATTGGAATAGTAGTTGCACATAGAAAGTGCATGTCCCATTTCTCATAATAGAAAAAAAAAGAAAAATCATACATATTTCCTCTTATCACAGAACTGAATCTTTAAGTAATACAACTTACATGGTTTCTTTCTGGTGGACCAAACTTATTATTTTACAATATTATTTTATATATAGTATTCAATAAATTACTTCTGAATGTTTAGGAAAGTAAGAGCAATAATATGACTCTCTAGTCCAGCATCTTGTTTCTCATAGTAGCTAGCCAAATGCCAGTGAGAAACCCACAGTTAGATATGAATTCAACAGTAACCTTCCCTTCAAGCACCCTAGTAACGGAAACACAGAGACATGCTCTCTCTGCTCGAAGGGGCTGTAACCAATGAGAAGGGACCATCATTCAGTGTCAGATTACATGTTTTATATTCACAAGGTCCTGGATTCAATCCCTGGCATCTTTAACATTCAGTCATTGGCATCTTCAGTGATGAGGAAGTATGTTAAGTGAAGAATATCTATCTGAAGGGTGCATCTACGCTGTAGAATTAGTGCAGTTTGACACCACTTTCACTGCCAGGAACAATGAGATTTGTAGTTTTACAAGGTCTTTAGCTTTCTCTGCCAAAGAGTTGTGCCAGTTCATCAAACAACACATCCCAGAATTTCGCAGCATTGAGCTCTAACAATAAAACTGTGTAAAACTGCATTATATCAACAGTGTAGATGGTCTCAAAGTCTTCCAAAAAGCCATTGTCAGTCAGTACTGGTTTAGACAGACAGAAACAGAGGGCTGGTATTGGGCACACTTTTAATACAAAAAAGTCTATTTTTAAATCTCACCTTCAGAATACCAGTAGATATGGATATATTATGGAACATATATTTTCCACACATCACCAATCTTTTTAAAGAGCACGCAAACAATTGTGTCCTAGAATGATCTTCAGTTTGATTACTTCTTTTAATATTGCACCCAATTCCCCTTGGCAGTAGTGCCCTAGAGAGATTATTTTGTCTGGTGATGTGCCTCGCTGGGGATTAACCCAGGATTCAATAGGGGTTTGTTCTGTACATTTTTGTATGAATTTGATGAATTAAAATCCTTCCTTTTTTAATCCCCAAACTCATTTGTCTAGAGGTCATAAAGTTATCAACTTTAGATATTTGTTTCTTCCCATCACCCAATTCCTATATGTCCCTCCCAAACGGAACTGACAGAATCGTTTGTTGGAATTCACAGGATGAAATTATGTTAACTCTTCCATATCCCATCCCAAAAAGAAAATTGACTGACATCTCAAGATGACATCTAAATTTGTATTAATCACAATAGTATAACATCAGGAGGTACCTTAGGCTATCTACACATAGGTTTCTACTAATATACTGTAGCTATATCTAGTGAACATTTTCTTATCTATGCCCATGCATTTTTGCCCTATTAGAAACCTGTCACTTTTACACTACTCAGAAAGAACCATGTCTTGTTTTGTTTTTAGTGTGGGTTTGATTTAATTTCTTTATTTCTTCAGTACTATTCCATTATTTTATATTTCTGGCTACCCAATGTGTATTTATATTCAGATGGAAATGTGGCATGAATCTCAAGTGTCAAATACAGTAGAGTCTCACTTATCCAACATAAGTGGGCCGGCAGAATGTTGGATAATAAGGAGAGAAAAAGAAAAAGCCTATTAAACATCAAAATAGGTTATGATTTTACAAATTAAGCATCAAAACATCATGTTATACAACAAATTTGACAGAAAACGTAGTTCATTACACATTACTGCTATGTAGTAATTACTGTATTTACGAATTTAGCACCAAAATATCACAATGCATTGAAAACATTGACTACAAAAATGCATTGGATAATTCAGAATGTTGGATAAGTGAGACTCTACTGTACCATAAAATACATTGTTTGCTGCTCTTAGGAACTAGAACTTGCACAGAATAAACCCCAAACTGCAACTAGTGTGTAGTTTCTGAAAGTGGGGAGCAGATATTTAAAAGTATGCATTGCCTCCTCAAAAAGTAGCAAAGTATTGCATCCTTAATATCATTTAAATGGGAAAAGGAAGCTTGTGTTAGAAGTGTATATACTAGGCTTTAAAAATGTTACTTAAGTTTTGACTACTTTACTCAGTACCCTACTATTCCTCTAAGATCTATTTGTTGAAAGCATATCATATAAACATGTCTCTATATGAGTGAATTTGGGGACTTACTTGCTATTCTTTTCTACTATAAGACTAACCACTGCATCACACAGAGAGAAGGAAGTGTCCTAGCATGCTGCCAGGACATTTTCTAAACTGAGTCCACTGGATTCCATCACACAATGTAAGGCTACTTATTGCGGGGCTCAGTAGATGAAGCATTCTGGCAGCGTGCTAGGACCCTTTCTTGAGAACATGGGAGGCTTCCCTTGTTCCACAGAGAAGAATGGGGGGAAGCCAGGAGGTAACGCTTCTCCCCATGGGATAAGGTAAGGGGTGCAACAAGTGATGTGGAGCGTGGACAACAGTTTCCCACTGTTGCCCCATGGATTTGGACCTCAGTGCGATGAGGTCCCTAAGAACTTCTGGTGGTGAGAGAGGGCTACATCACCACTGTACCAAGGAGTGTCATGCAACTTTGTTGCCGAGTGCGTTCAAATTATTTCTGCATAACCTACAGTTTCATCCTTTCTCCTTTTATGTGTATATGCTGATATCTAGAGATGGAAAAGATAGCCCTGAGATTTTTAGTGAGTTTATTCACACATTGAAACACTCTCAAGGAGCTTTTCAGAATGTGTAAAGTAATCCAGGGAACTGGGAAGATCAGCAAATATTAAGTCTCCTCCTCTGCGCTTATGAACTAAAAGTGTTTCCACCATGATCCTTGAAAAGAACTAATTTCTGGATCTTTGAATAAGTCCTTTGATTGTTCTTGTTCACTTTATTTTGTCTGGAAGTAGTCTCTATTACTTTTATCTGAGATAAATATTTATGTATTTATGTATTTATTTATTTATTTGCAGTATTTATATTCTGCCCTTCTCACCCCGAAGGGAACTCAGGACAGATCACAGAACACATATATGGCAAACATTCAATGCAGATTATAACAATGACAAGACAGATAACAGATAGAGGTATATATAGGCTGTCCCATCTTTTGGCATCTTTGGAGGCTGTGCTCTGTTCTGGCCACCAGGGGGTGCTGTCACTCCATTTCCCTGCTGAAGAGCTTTTCTTTGTAACCTCTCTCTTTTTTTCTGATCGAAATGCCGATCCTAAATACCTCTCTGCTTTAATACAGTTCCTATTTATCTACTCACATTTGTTTTCAAACTGCTAGGTAGGCAGAAGTTGGGCTAAGGTCAGGAGCTGACCTAGGCTTCAAACTTTCAACCTTCTGGTTGGCAAGATTTATTGCAACTTGGTGATTAACTTGCTGTGCTGAAGCCCAGCTATACAAAATAATGTTGTGCAGTGATTATATTCTTGTACAAAGATTATTAACTCTTCTAGCATTTTGCTCCTAAGACCTGTCAAAGTTCAAATTTAGTTTTTGTGTAAGAGGGTCATAAATAAGAACCCTCTTGGACAAAACCTCAAACATAAGGAGGAACATTTTATTCAAGTGAAATAAAAGAATGTGATTTTGAATTGGCAAAGCATTTTTTTAAGCTCTACACTATACAGTGTTTTAATTTGCGGATAACTGTTATCTCCTTCTAACCTAACAGGTTAGATATCTGAATAAAACACTATGGTCATTAACATTTTCAGGGTAAAATGTTGAGTTGTTAGAAAAAAAAACACATGCTTTTCTGGTTCTTTCTTTTTCCTTGTATTTCTCTGTATTTCTTCTTCTTTGCAGGGATTTCTGTTGCTTTGCTTTGCTACACTATCTCTGACAGGCTTGGTTGCTCTCAGCATATGAATCCAGCACTGGGCTGCAGGTTGAGATTGTTAAGGGACTTGCTGGATCTGCTTTTTCCTTTCTTCTCTTCATAAGTAATTATGAGCAATTTGCTCAGTGTTATGAGCATAATAAAAGGTTCTACACTACTCCAAGATGAAGCAAAATTACATTTCATTATAGTATCTGTCTGAACAGTTTTCTACAGTGGTTTCCTCGCCATATGCATTAGCTTGCTCATATTTTCATGTTGAAAATTAAAGTAATTTATTTTAAAGCTCACTATAGGATGAACATGCAGCTTTTGACTTACATAAATAGGAGATTATTAGAGACTTGAACATGCAGCTGTAGGATGAGCCTGTGTGCATCAGTAAGCAGAACATGAATTATTTGTTCTGAAAATAAAATGGGCTATCAAATTATCACTATGTGTTTTATTGCTTTTTGGCTATTTCACAGAATATTTGCTCATAGCATTTCATCTTCTGAAGTGATAGTCCGGGTCATGATTAAAAGAGGCGGTAGAGGGACTAGAATAGGCCCATGAGAATGAAGCTGGTTTACAGTTCCCAAATAAATGAAAGCAAAACATTATTTTTGTAAATAGCTTCTATTAATTATGCATTTAGATAGGAATTTATGCTACTGGTAATTCTATAAGGATGGAACAGCCCACACTCTGAGCTCCTTTTTATGAAATACCATTTTCCATTGCCTCACTTCTCACTCAGGATTAGGACCAGCAAGGCTTAATCTGCACTGCCCTATATCCCAGAATCTTATCCCAGATTATCTGCTTTGAACTGGATTACATCAGTCTACACTGCTAGATCATCTGGGATAAACAGATGAACTGGAATCACATCCTGGGATATAGGGCAGTGTAGCTCCAGCCTAAAATAGCCTTCAGCTGGATGATCTTAGGCATCTGTCTACAGAGGCCCCATAATTGTTGCACCCCTAGGCTGCGCAGGCACCTCAAAACCACACTGGAGCCCCAGAATTCAAGCAAGCAAGCTGTTTATTGAAGATTATATGCAAGCAGTAGAAAATCAAATTCAGAGTCAATAAAATGGGGTTTAAAGTCCACAAGAATAAAGTACTTGAGAATCTTGAAGCAAAAGTTTTCCTGCTTTGTTTCTGTGGGTTTTCCTGCCAAGTTCCTGAAAGCCTTGTACCTTGAGCCTTGTTCCAGTTCTTGTTCCTGTTCCTGGGTATTTTGGATTATCATGTCATGTTCCTAAAAGCTTTTCATTTTGAATCTCCTGTTCCGGTTCATGATCCAGTTCTTTGTTCCAGTTCATGGCTCTGTTCCTTGGACTAATTTTGACTACCTTGATTGAAGTTTATTTTTGTATTTGGATTTCTATTGACCTTTGCTTCATGATTTTTAAGTGTCTCGTACCTTGTGAACTATAACCTTGTTTTAGTGGCTTTGAACTTTGATTTGCTAATGCGTACATATTAACTTCAATAAACAGCTTGCATTACTTATAGCCTGGGTCTCCAGTGTGGTTTTAAGGTGTCTCTGCAGCCTAGGAGTGCAACAGGCAGCTAGTTGCAACAGGGGAGTTGTACGCTCTCTGTAGCCCAGTTTAAATACAGTCACCAATTTTAGTGTACAATTTTACTACTTCATGGGGGCTCAACAAAACCCTTTGAGGAAAATGCTGTAAGAATCAAGCTGCAAAGATTCTTGTCTGTCTGGTATTCTTCTCACCAGGATTTGTTGACATCTGAAAAACATATTTTAGACCATTTTTTGACCATTTAAAATATAGTCCCTGTTCCTCAAACTGGTGATTTCTGAGACATGAAAAGATGGGATTGCCCTCAGAAACTAACTTAAAATCTTGAAATCTCTGGTTATGGTTTTATCTATCTTGTGTGTGCATGTAGTCCTGCACCAAGGCAGAAAATTAATTAATTAATAAGAGAACCAGAGGGCTTTTAATAAGGAAGTGGGAATCATGCATTCTTTTATACTGGAACAGTTGCCACATGATGGATTCAACTGTTTACTGTAGTTTTCGGACAAGATATCTTTGAAGCTGATAGAATAAATTGTATATTCAAGCTTCATCACCTAACATTTTAAGGAATGAAGATCATCAGCAGAAATTTCATGTAAGATCCCACGAGGTCAGTTTTGCTCTCTCATTTAGTTTTCCTTCATAAAGAGAGTATTTAAAGTGTCATTTCATAAGTTTCACTAAATGGATTAAAGGCAAATGAGCTCAAGGGAAACATTTTCCATAAATTGCCACCAATCTTTATTATTAAATAGAGGCTGATGTGCAATGTAATGTCAGCAGTTAAGCTCTTTCTCCTTTTAACTATTAAATCTAAAGTAATAAGGCAATGATGAAAATACATGTAATCTTTTCTGGAGCAAGAATTCCGATGGGCTCATTTTCTAAAACTTGAGGTTTTAGACAAATATTATATAGAATTTTTGCATGATTTATCATTTTGCAATGACATTACATAAGATTATCATTACACATTAAGTAAGCAGTTCAAACTTCTTGCTTTAAGTCTCTGTTCACACATATACTAAATACAATTTAACTATTTCATACTGAAAATGAAATACTAATGAGAAAGTTAAGCATTGTCTTATTCTGCAGTAAATTATCATATGCACAACATTCATCTTTTTCCATCTCCACTAAACAACCATTTTATTTGGAAAACCATTGCTTTTGTGCAAGAGAAATTTTAGCAAATGTTCCCAGTTGAGAAAACTGTTCTCAGTTGTTGAGTTTGTTCTTTTTTTTGACACGTTTCAATGTGTCACAATATCCTCTTGCCGTGAGGGATGAAATAACTTGCTTGCATTCCTCATATCCATAGTCATGACACAAAAACTGACATGTTAGATTCCCAACATGCACACCACAGGACACTATAATTTCTAAGGCTTATGCACAGTTTTAGAAGTTGCTTACATGGCACCGTTAAACTCAATCCAATTTGGATTGCATTGATCACTTTGGTGGATGACAGGAAACCAAACATAGGATGTATACTTGACTTTGCTGGACCTTTCAGTAGTCTTTGATACAATTAGCTATGGCATTCTTTTTCAGTTTTTGGACAGCAAGAAAATAGTTGGCTCCATTAGTTTGTGGTTCCAGTCCTGTCTGGCTGAAAAATCACAAAATATTAGGGGATGTTTCCTCTTTTGCATATTATCTGAGCTACTCCAGAATTCTGTTTTGACCTTTACATTTTTGTTTAATATTTACACTAATCCCTGAGGGAGATTCTAGCACATCGACATAGTTGTGTCACTTCCTGGAGTAGGTGGATCTTGGCATTATTATTTAATCTAAATAGTTCTGTACAGATCAGCTTCTTAGCAATGTTCATGAAAAATGCAATGTGCAGATTACTTATATTGCTAATCTGTCAAATGTGCCAGCTTCCCATTGCTTTCCAGGTGCAACTCAAGGTGCTGATTCTTTCTTTAAAACTATTTTGCATCCTGGACATCTTAAATGCCCTCTCTGCTCAAATCAATCTCCCCACAATTTAAGATTTGCCACAGAGGCCCTGTTGTACATACCACCACAAACAGAAGTTAGATTGGTGGAAACTTCAGGCACAACTTCTTTCTGTGCTGGACCCTAGTTCCGTAATTCTCTGCTCAGGGAATTTAGATTTGGTTTAATTTTGTTCCATTTAGTGAGTCAATAGCTCTATTTTGTTCTTCATGGGTTTAAAATTATTTTCATGTAGAGTAATTTGCAACAACAACAACAACAACTTTATTCTTGTGTCCTGTCCCATCTCCCCGAAGGGACTCTGGGTGCCTCACATGGGGACCAAGTCCAATAATACACTATAAAATAAATCAACGTATGTACATTTAACTTATAACATGTAAAAGCAAAACATCCAATAAAATAAATTAAAAACAGCTAGACAAGGCGCAGTGAGAGTATTCAGAAATTGGAGGCAGGTGGTTAAAATGTACTGAATTGTTGGGACATTTTTGTGTGATGCTGTGTTAAAACGCCTTCTGGAACTCTGTAAGTTGCAAACCAATACAGAGATAAAATAAAATCAATAGATCCCTATTATGCCATATTTCTTAGACATGATAGTGTATTAGTATTCACTGGAAAGACTGCATTTCATTTATAGTTCATTCTATAAGACAACAACTACTGCAGGAATCTGTTGTTACTGTGTTATTCTTTCAGATAGTTAAATACTTCTTAGAAGGTCACAGCCTTGTCAGATCTAGAGGGATGTTTTGACCAATGGTTCGTTATTATGCTTCAGTGGCTAGACATATATCACTGACCATTCTGCTTATCTGACCTTGTTACCACCTGCGATTCCCTGAGCAAGCTGCACACATTCTGAATGCCAATTGCTAAACATCAACACCTCTTGTGAAACATGCTCCTTTTCAGCTCAGCACATATTATTTATGTCTTCCTAAAGTTGTCTATTTGAATTTGTGAGAAATGGCATAATTGCATGATAAGTATTTACTGTGCAACCTGGTATAACTGAGAGGTAGGTTATGAGTTGATTAAAGAGGATTCTCTTGTGTCTGAGACAGAATAATAAATCTTACCAGCACCCATAAGCCCAAGTGTTTAACAGCTGGTCAATTTATTTTGATACTTGGACCTCCACCTACCCATCATTGGCAGTAAAAATACTGAGCTACCAAATATTCACTCAGGTCCCATCTATATGGGCACCTAAATCAAGGGCTGGTATGAAGCATTGCTAATTCAGATCAGCCCTATATTCTGTTGAGTTTTTTTTTTCACTTCTCATAGAATCATAGAATAGTAGAGTTGGAAGAGACCTCATGGGCCAACCAGTCCAACCCCCTGCTAAGAAGCAGGAAATCGCATTCAAAGCACCCCCTTCTCTGAGGCAGTGGCAGCAGAAGAGTACTGACCATCCAGTCAGGCCAGGCCTGGTTCCCTTGCCTTCTACATCATTTTGTTGCTGCAACAGTGATGGTGTCAGTAAAGACATTCACACCACTTAAAGAGAGGAAGGAAAGAAGAAGGTGATTTCCTCCTGTCTACAAGTCACCTAAGTGCCTTTGCTGACATCAGCAAAGGCAGGTGGTGATGGCCAGAAGCTCTTTGGCGCTCCATGACTGCTGCTGTAGCAACAAACTATGAAAAAGATAAGTATCACAC
This sequence comes from Anolis carolinensis, assembly GCF_035594765.1. Classification (NCBI taxonomy): domain Eukaryota; kingdom Metazoa; phylum Chordata; class Lepidosauria; order Squamata; family Anolidae; genus Anolis; species Anolis carolinensis. Next base: position 238,479,079 of record NC_085842.1, read on the forward strand.
CTTGTTTCTGATGCCACAGAGCACAGGGAAAATGAGATGGCAACACTAGCCAGTGCTAATGGTATGAGCATTTCTAATTTAGAACTGACCCAGTAGTTTACACCAACCCCAAAACGCGAGGATGCACCAGAGTTTCAGAGTTTTGCTGGTTGCATTTGGGTTTTATGGCTTGTGTAGATGTGTGCAGAATCTTAAGGCTCTGAACTGAAGCCAGACAATCTTTATCCTTGAATTTTCTAGAACGTTTATCAGTCTTGTAAGGTGGGGGCAGGAAAAAATGGAAATACAGAATACAAACAAAGAATTAACAGCACTGATGTATGAAAATGAATACATATTTTATCACTCTAGGATTAGAAACTCTTATTTCTGAATTATGACTGCCTGGCTCCCTCAAATCATTTCTCCTTTGTCTTTTAACAAGTTCTAGCATTAACCTTGAAAAAGCAGTCTTTTGACATAATGGTCATCATCTTTTAAAATTACCCATTCCTCATAGTTGGGATGTACCCACCAAGGTGTACTTTAGGTGCCTGCTAAAGATCTATCTCTTCACATAGTTCTTTCCAAAATGAATGTGCTGTAGTTTGAGATCAAGGTTATAAATCTCTGGTCCTAAATGTTTGCATTTCCAGGATGCATTTTCATGTCTATTCTTATTCACTTTTAATTTTAAGTTTTAATTTGTTCTATATTGCTGTAAGATATCACTTTTGGATGCAATATGAAATTGTTTAAATATATAAACAAGTTGCCAGTTACCTGCTGCCATTTCCCCACTTTCAGAACTGCGCAGGGCCTATTTAATTGTTGCTGTAAAAAAAGTTCTAATTGGAATGGATTGGAATATTGAAGAATTAATTAAAAACAACATAGTGTCAGTGGATAGTCGCTAATACACTTATCTTCCAATTACAAAGCCCAAATTACTGAGCCATTTCCAGCGCCCCATTTTTGATCTTCTGTCTTACAAAAAGAAGCTTCTCAAGTCATTTTGCATGATTCAGATCTTCTTTCTGATAATCTTCAGAACAACCTGCAGGGATAGCTGAGAGAATAGGGAAGTGCATATGTTACCTTGGGTATATGTACAAACATTAAAGGTCTGGAAGCCAAGCCTCATGAGGAGCTGGATATGTTTAGCCCAGTGAAAGGAATGTTTGGGGGGGGGGGGGCATGATAATCACCTTTAAATATTTGAAAGGATATTCAAAAAACAAAATCTTGTTTTCTGCTGCTCTAGAGACTAGAACATGAAGCAATGGACTCAAAGTGCAGGAAAGGAGATTCCATATAAACATTAGGAAACACTTCTTCATGGTAAGAGGTGTTTACAGTGGGATACACTGCCCCCGGTGGCGCAGCAGATTAAAACACTGAGCTGCTGAACTTGCTGACTGAAAGTTTGGCAGTTCAAATCCATGGAGTGGTGTGAGCTCCTGCTGTTAGCCCCAGCTTTCGAGCCTAGCAGTTCGAAAACATACAAACGTGAGTAGATCGATAGGTACCGCCCTGGCGGGAAGGTAATGGCTCTCCATGCAGTCATGCTGGCCACATTACCTTGGAGGCATCTACAGACAATGCCAGCTTTTTGGTTTAGAAATTGAGATGAGCCCCAACCCCCAGAGTTGGACATGACTAGACTTAATGTCAGGGGAAAACCTTTACCTTTACCTTTACCTTTACCTTACACTGCCTCAGAGTGTGGTCTTCTCTGGAAGTTTATACCAGAGGCTGGATGGCTATCTGTCAGGAGTGCTTGGCTTGTGTGTACCTGCATGGCAGGAAGTTGGACTAGATGGCCATTGTAACCTCTTCTGATTCTATGGTTCTATGAGATTTTACACCTGTGCCTGATAGCCCCAATACCTATTTATTCACCTGGATGAACTCATGACAGAATACTGCAATCTTTGCACTCCTGGTGTATTCAAGTTTTTTGTTTAGCAAACAAGAGTGTAGGAAGGGGATGGAGGGAGAAGGACAGAAGAAAGCAATAGACAAAGGACAAAAATAACTATACAACATGCAATATATTCCTAGATGAAATAGAACAAAAATAAGATGGGATTCAATAAATCAGTTATCCAACAGTAGTGAGAAATTAGTACCTCTCCTGTCTGCTGCAATACAGCCTTGAGCTGCAATGCAGATGTAGGCCTCGTTTTTGTCATTTTGGAAATATAAAGCTGCTGGGTGAATGCAATGTGATGGGTTTGACAGCAACTCTTTCTGCAGCTTCCTTCCACTGCTTTCCATTTAATCACTGTCCCAGTGTTTTTTCTTCGCTCAAGCTTCCCACTTTTCCTTGCAACACTTCTGCAGAGTCTGCTATGGTTCTTTCTTGGGGCCAAGAACAATTCTGCATGGGGAATCTACACAATTGAGAGGGTTTCCCCCATTAACATTGTGTTCCCATTCTGTATAGGGATATATAGTCTGATTTAGTGAGGTTATATTCCACATCATAACAAATAGTTAATACACATTAGAATGATTAAAATTGCACCAGCAACAAAGAATCTGAAAGCATTGAGAAACAATAGCATTCAGTGGTTACACAATTAAGTAGTTACTGCTATATAATGTAATAAGGGATGAAAATCGTAGTAACATTTGAACCAGAACATCAACAAATCAATGACATTGTGGGTGCAATTATTGACTACTTTTAGGGATTTTCTTCCAAATAAAAGAATCAAATTGCAATTTGCAACTATTTGCAGTTCAAGACTTCTTTCTGCCCAAAATTTGCACAAGGTATTTTTGTCTGTAAGAAAGAACACTTTATATGCACAAAGCAGCATTTAAGTCAAGAGGAGCAGCATTTTTAATGCACAAAGTGATAGTGAAGACGTGTTGTGAAATTATAAGAGAAATCTTGCAACTTTGTGCTTTGGCAATTTGAACTTGGCATTGCTGGGTAGGGATGAAAATTTGGAACACCTTGCATAAAACTGTAATTTATTATTGAATTTTTAATTGTTATAATACTTTTAAATTATAAGACTCTTCAATATAAATGTATTATTTACCTAGCCTTCAAATAATCATCATAGCTACTATTAGGTGTTAAAAGGTATACAGTAAGCCCTTGGTGTCTGCAGGGGCTTGGTTCCAAGACTACTTGTAGATACCAAAATCTGTGGATACTCAAGTCCCATAAAATACAATTAAATAGAAAAAAAATCAAGGTTTACTTATGTGTGTGTGTGTATAGTTGTGGATGGTTGAATCCATAGGAAAAAAAGATCCTACTGTATACATTTTTTGGTTGTTGGTTTTATTGAATAATTTTGCTAAATATATTTCAATAATCAGTTAAAAGTATTTTAATACTAGATCAGTATTTTGTAAGTGCTAAAGCAACTGCTGCTGTAAGATTTTTATCTGTAATATGATGTTTTAATTAATTAAATATAATTAATTAAGTTATATTTTAACATAAGTTTTGCAAATTCTAGATGAATTTTATTTAAATAATATTAAAAGGGATAACTGGTCTAATTCACTTCTATATTTTGCTAAGTATTAAACATTCAAGATTAACTCACATAGTTGAATACTATTTGCATCAGTTCTTGGCAAGAGGTTTCAATGAACAGTTTAATGTGACAGGCAAAGACAACACAATGAGTAACTTATCTTGCACGATTTTTTTCCAGGTGGGGATAAAAAGCAACTGGTTTCCTGGCCCTTGACAATCTATCTGATTGACAGAATGTTGGCACCAGCTTTGGAGGAATCGATCAGCCTCAACTCAAGGTAAGGAAGCTTCGCCAAGGCTTAATTTGCAATGTTGATTAATCTGCATTAACACATATACCATATAATTCATAATTCAAGAAAAGTGGAATCAGACTTTTATCTTTTTAAATTGCAAATATAACTTCAAACACACACACACACACATCATTGGGAAATCAGTGCCTACATGGTTTAGTTAGAAATGAATGTGAATACACACAGTGCATATCTCAAATCTGACGAAACATTAAGATACTCAACAAAGCCATGCCGGCAGGGTCACAATTAGAGACTGTGTTTCTGAGCAGTGAGGTGCTTCATGGGAGGAAACTTGTGGCCAAAAGCCTTGTTTCCACTTCTTCCTTGCTGCCCAGATCCTGTCACCCCTACTGTTTATTATTATTATTATTATTATTATTATTATTATTATTATTATTATTATTAAGTATGACACAGCAAACAAAATAGATATGCTGGATTTTGTTTCACAAAATCACAAGTCGAACACTTCCCAAGTGTCTAGGACTGTGTGATGTTGCTATTATTATTATTATTATTATTATTATTATTATTATTATTAAAAAGGCTGAATGGCCATTTCTTGGGGGTGCTTTAATTGTGCTTTTCCTGCATGGCAGAAGGGGGTTGAACTGGATGGTCCCTAGGGTCTTCCATTGGTCAAAAATTTCGCCCATGCCTGATATATGTATATGTATACATTATATAAAATATATAATATATAAACATTTCTTAGAGGTCCACAAGAAACTTTGGCTTCGAAAAAAGAATTGCGACCTTAATGCTATTGGAGCAGTAGAAAGTTTGGAAACAGTTGAAGACCTTCACAATATTGAAGGAAGAGATAGAATAGAAAATAAATATCTGGCTGCTGGGGGTGAATGCTTTGACAAGTGGTAAAATGGAATGGAAGATGCAGGTTTGCTCTTGGGCTTTGCAACTAACTACATTTCCCTAATTACATGAAAATTGTTGTGTATTTGAAATGTGGTTAAAGCACAAAAGTATGACATCCTAGATTCCTATTCTCCCTTCCCTTTCTCTCACACAAAGATACATGTTTATAACAGAATGGAATCTGTACACAAACAGAGATTGTCGCCCTCTCCTCAGTCTCTCTCTAAAAATACCTAAAAATAACAAAAGAATTTGATCTACGGTTGTTTAATAAATAAAAAATATAAGCCAAAAATGGAATTTACAGTAGGCCCTCTGTATCCATAGATTAAACCATTCAGGGCCCCCACGCCTCCCAAACCCCCACAAAAAACAAAGCTTCATTTCACCATTGTATATAATGACAGTTGAGCATCATTCTAGGGATTTTGGTATCCATAAAGAGGCCTGGAATCAAATCCCAATGGATACCAAGGGCTCACTGTATACACAAAAATCAGCAAAGGTTTCCCTGTGTATGATCTTCTTGTTTTGCAGTTCTATCTGTGTTTTGGCATACATTTAATCAAAAATATTTCTTCATCAATCTGTCTTTAAAACCAAAACAAAACCTCAAACCTTTATCATCCCTGTATAAATGTCTGGAAACACACAAATCTAGGTTTATGCCTGTGCCAAATTAACATGCATCATCTGGAATCTACAATATGAGGCAGCAATTTTCCAACCTGTACTTTATCATCTTTATAGTTCTCTTGGACCTGTAAGTTAAAATCACAAAACGTATAATATGAGCATTGCAGAGAGTGTGATTTACTCTAGCCTGTGTCTTTCAGATGCTCTTGAAGATACAAATGAAGCTGCTCTTTTACTGTTGTGTATGTCCTTAATACATATGCACTAACAAACGAACTAAAATAAATATCGTAAAGCTGTCCTCATGTCTTTAGAAGCTGTCAATTTTAGCAATGTTAGTTTTAGACATATATGATTTATGCTTTTAGCAATTCATAGGAAGTACATTCAAAGTACCTGATTAAATTAACTTTTGAAACCAATTAAGTTAATGAACACCTTGGTAGATTGATATTCTCCCAGCATTTCCGAGCTCAGTATTACTATGACAAAAAATTCAATAATGCAAATGTATGGTCTGTGCATAGGCCACCTTCCTACTGTATTATGCCACAACCAGACGATATATGCAAGAGGTGACGTCAGTAACCTCTTAATCAGCTGGCACAATAGTAACATGCCTAGGGCCAAAAGAATATAGGTACTGTCAGCTGCACAAAAAACTAGCAGTTTTTTTTCTTACTTGGGCCTAGGCTTCAATTCACTCACTTCCAGGAACAGAAAGAATATTTTAATTTTGTTGAAATTTATTGCTTTTACTTTAAGACACTTAAGGGGGAATCTATGCATTTATTTATTTTTTACTTAACTTCCTCCTTCCCTCCCAATCATTGTATCACTAGAGTTCACCCACTGTTTATTCTACATCCATCTTCTGGATAGAAGTAAATAGGCTCCATTAAGGTCCCTTATCTTGTCTCCTAAATTAGTGAGAAGAAGGAATAGTCCCCTCACTTCACTTTGATCTGGGGAAATCCTGTGTAAATTTGAATAACAAGCTGTAAGCAAAATGTAGTTGGTACTTAATGCATCAGGGTATTAATGACACCAGGGCTTGGGACAATAATGAACTGGCAACCTTATATGGGTGTCATTCATCTATGATAACCTTATTATCATCAGTGATAAAAATCTAAAGTAATAAATCTGTGATCTGAACTCTCACTTGCTCCACTATTTGTCAACACACGAGACCTGAGCTTGATACATGAAATCACAGTGTTTCTACTCTTATGTTTCTGTCTCTCCTAGCTCTAAGCTCCACAAGCAGTTGCATATGAATTGTTCATAGGTGTGCAATGTTATACATTGCTCCATAAAAGTAAACATTTGTGTGGGTAGCAATTGGGTTAATTTGGAGCATTCTCTCATTCTTTCATTGAACTATTGCAACTGCAAACCTGCATTGCACAAGGCTCTGAAGGAAGCGGCTGCCTTTGATGACTTCCATGGAGGAAAGGGCATTATAAATTATGTCAGGTGGAAACCATGATGCTGTACATTGGGGGACAGAATAAGAGGGTTCTAAAAATCTGTATGGAATGAATAGCAGGAGTTGGAGCAATTTTTTATTTTGGTTGAGCAAGGGATATGGGATTCCTAGGTTCTGCCTGGAGAATGGCAGCTCCTCATCTGCTGTCATAATATGGTTTACTGGGCAGCTTACCAAGATTGGGAGTGCCATTTTGGGGCGCACTTGAGATTGAGAGAGCATGGCACGGTGGTCTGGCTTGGGAAATAAGATCTTTGTTGGAATGGTTTCATCTCTGTGATCTGAGGAGCACATTGGGCCTCTTTTTCATGTTTTGGTAATTCATGTTGATGACTTGGGTTTCCTTAAGGGAAAGGCCTTTATTATTCAGGCTCTGCATAATCTTTGAGTCATATAGAAAAGATGGCCATGTGTGTTCAGTTATTTTCTTTCATCTTATAATGCAATATGAGAAGGATTCCTGACACATTGATCTAGCCTACAGAAGGGTAAACAGAGAGATTCAAAGTGCATTGCTTAAGGGCTTATGCCATTTTCTCTCATATACCACTATAGAATTTCAGTGGCCTGAATTCTATAGGGTTGATATCATGCATCTATTGGAAGCAGGTAATACGGGGAATGTTCATCAGGGAGTGAGGGCCCTATTGTCTGGTCTGATGGGGAGAAAGGTACTAGGTTGATTTTTACCTCTTGACATGTAGGGAGGAGAAAAGAGTGTTGGTGTATACTTTGGCACCTTTTTGGTGAAGGGCAGGGCTGTGGAACTGCCTCTCTAGTTCCTGTGACTCAGTGGATAGGGAATGAGTCTCTCATTGAGGTGGACCGGGAGATTTTGGTCTGACTTTAAGTTGTGAGTTAGTGGAGAGAGTTGCCCTGGGTCTCCCTTCCAGGGGAAAGCTGAGGAGGGAGTCAAGGCCAACCTCCCACACTAAGGGCCTCATCACAAAGACCAGGTAAAGTGTCCCTCTTCTCCTGGCTTTGTGGTGAAACGAGAGGGGGAGTGAAGTGAATATGCCACCCCACACACAGCTGTCTCTCAGCAATGCTTTCCCCATCACACATGGGAATCATTGCCATTTTAGGGAGTATCCGTGGAGTCAGCATAACACAAGAAGTCTCCCGTGTTATGGGGGAAGTACCCAATGACCGTTCCACCCCAGTTGGGGGGTGGGGCCTCTGCCAAAATTCAAACAACGTCACGTGATGGCCGGCATGGGACTCCATTCCCAAAACAGGTTGGAAGCATCATAGGATGCTGAGTTTGATGAGTGTGTTGATGTCGTAAGTTGTTCCCCTCTCTTGCTCCTTCCCAGGTTCAGCACTGCTTAAATATATTTTGGACAAATAAAGTGGCTCTCACTAAGCCCAAATTTTCTGTGTCTGGCTTCCAGTGTTGGTCAGTAGTCTCTATGGTTATACTTTTCTCTTTGTCTGTTCCTTTAATTAAAATACGGAGGAAAATATTCACAAAAAGCATAAACTACTGACTAATTCATTGATTACTGCAAGTCTGAAATATTGCTACAATTTGTGCTGGCACTTACAAGTGGCATGATTTAGAAGGTAGTGGTTTCCAAATTAATACTATAACATACAACTCTATTTTCTAAAAAAGATCCTATCACTATGTAAAACAGCCAATAGAATCTCAGTCTCCAGAGTCAGATATTTATATTATACAAAATCACAGTTATTTAAATATTTATAAAATGAGAGGAGAGAGAAGCACTTTTGAAAAAGCAGTTAATAATGGACCGACATCAGGGGAGCCATCAGTATAGCAGCAAAGTGCTTTGCAACTTCAATAACTTCACTAGTGCAGAAGCAGGCCATCAAATTTAATTAAAAGCAGTCAAAAATAAACTGAAAAATTGAACGGTAAAGTCTATCCTTTGCCAGCAGCTGAAAGCAAAGAGAAAGGGAGCCTTGAAAGTTGTAATGAATTGATAAGCCTTACTGCCTGCAACTTGTAATTTGCTCTGTCAGATTTTAGTATCAGTTAAACTAGATTAATAGAGCGCACACTGATTCTCTATCTTAAATCCTTCTTCACAGTCCTCTTATGGGCACCCAAGATAAATGGAAGCCAGAGTAGGTCAAAGTTTCAATTTGTTTCCCTGCTTGCTCACTTCTTTTAAATAATTCTGGCATCTATGCTTACGGAGATGCAGAGCAAAGGCTTCAGGACAATTTAGAGACAGAAATAAACCTTTTTATTGACTGGTTTTTGGCCCTTGTGGGGATCCTTTAATGTCTTAATTCAATGGGGTTAGGAAATGCCTGCAAAGAAAACGACTGACATCTCCATCTGCCACTAGAGGTTCTCATGGTGAAATGAATGATAAGGAGCTTCATTTGTAATGTGATGGCGGCTAACACATTTATTACTGCTTTAAATGCTCAGATTAATGTGGATCCGTGAAAACTGTACCACAAGGACAAAAACAATTTACTTGAGATCATTTTTTTTATAATAATGTTCTTTAATGAAGCTAAAGCCTCCCTGCTGTGACCTTATTATGTTTTCCAACATCAGTGGGAAACAGATTATACTGAATGTAAAAAGAGCTCATGAAACAGCAGGAATTTTGTGAGGGAAGATCAATTACATTTTCCCATTCAAAGCAGCAGATACGGAAGTAGGAGAGGAAAATACTAAAGTCTGCACAGTGTCAAAATCAGTGCACTTACAGCAACAAAAAAGAGGATTTCAAAAACCAGATGTTAGAGTACATCATTTTCCCCCCATCAATCAACCTGGGGGTGTCATGGAACAGTAATGAATTAGACTAAATATATTGGACTGCATTCTACAAAATGTATCTCCTATCAAAATAATGTTTATTAATACATTTATTGACAAGTTGATACACTAAACTGTGTTAGGTAGAAAGTTCAGCAAGTTGTAATTTACCGATCTGCATCCCCGTTGTTAAAATGCTCTCATGTTTTATGATTGATGAATACAAAACAATTTTATTTTTATTTTTCAATCCATCAATGATCAAAAGATGGCATTCTGAATCAGGGAGAACAGAACATGTCTAGTTATATGTCTTACTTGAGGAAGGAGTCAGTTCTCATAAATATACATATTTTTGAAGTCCCTTTGTCAATACACTTCAAAATGTTAGCATGGGGTAAAACACTAAGGTATTACTATACCACTTCATAGAGCACTTGAAATGATCTGAGACAAGTCCTGTTAGTCAGTGGTGAGAACCATTAATTCAGTGAGGAAAGCCATTGATTCAGATTATAAATACAGCAATAAAAAGCATTGCCGGCTGCATGTGATATGCTTGTTAGCTATAAGATTGTTTCTATGATATCTATCAGTTGTGCACCACATTTACAACAAAAGAGAATATCAGATAAGGAGGCTACATGTTCTAAGGTGGCCCACACTCACATAATATTCCAAAAGTTAAAACTTCTGTGGTTGCAAAATTAATATGCTAGTTATCTAGAAAGAAGAGTATACTCTATGTCTAAGCTTAGAAAATTTAATTAAGAAAAGTGAACCCAACAAACCTGGGCTAATTTATCCATAGGTCAATGTGAGTACTGTGTCTAAATGTTTATCAGAAAGAATTAATCCCCTTCTCTGAATAGAGTGGTGAAAGGAAAGAGCTTAGTCTACCTCAGGGATCCTAAAATAAGTCCTAACTTCATCTACTCTGTGTGGTGCCAGTTCTGGCCTTTTTGAATACTGGTGGCAGCAGCACGGAGCGGCTGCCCCCCTGAGAAGGCATTTCTGCTTTTCCCTCTCTGTGGAATGGCCCTCAATTTATTCAAAGATCATTTCAAAATTCCTAATTTTGACCCCCAAACCTACCCATAGCTGATACTTGAAGTCAACTTATACATGAGTAAATAGTATATAGTGATGTATGTCTATATTAATCAAATAATAATAATTGTCCTCCTATATGTATATTTGTTAACCCAGATATAATAATGTCAATTTCAGCAACCATTTCAAGCAGCATATAATTCACTCAATTTTCCCAACATTATTAACTCTGTGTTTATCTTCCACAAGTATCTAACAATATTACTCCCATCCCTTCCCTCTCTCCTCCCACCATCCAGGATCAATACTTTATTTCATTAGAATATTATTTCAATGGATCAATCATGGAGAGTGTGTGGTTCAGTTCTTTGTATTTTCCCTTTCCTTTATATTTTCCTTTTACTCTATCTATCATTCTTTCCCATTTTAGATCCCACTTCTTCTTGATTTGGCCTGATATATATTTGGTTCTCCTTTCAAGGATGTAATCCTAGAGCATAAAATCTACTAAATACACAAACCATTTTTAACTTCTCACTTTCTATGCTCTTTCCAGCCCAACACCACATTAAGAAAATAGAGGTCCAAACGTCTATGGTTTAAACCACTGGATAATCTGCTTATTTGCTTATTTACACCAGCTGAGTTGATAGTGAAATAAATTTTATTTCAGTGCTTGAGAAAAGTCCAGAAGTGCCCTGTGTTTTAGAAAGCACCTATATTACATACAAATTGAATACACATGTGCTCCAAAAAATTTGCCAAAATTGAAGAGTCCAGCACGAGGGCCTCTTAATTTGAGAAGAAGAGCAGGGCAATTTGGGCTCCACAAAGACAATTTTACAATTTATTTGTGTTATTTATTTATTAAAATATTTATATCTTGCCCTATCTCATGGCATCTTGGTGTGACATACAACAAAATCAATTTAACCAATTTAAAGCTGCTTAAAAGAGCATTGCTACAGATCAATCCGTGCTACAGGGCAAACACAGTGAGAAAGAATTCTGCACCAAGGAAGGATTAGATATCACTACAAAATTATATAATTAACTGAAAGCAGAAAAGTGCAAGTGCTGCCTTCACTTGTTTTCAGGCTGTGCCCCTGCTCTACTGTTTCGTCCTTCCTTGCTGACGATTAGCTGTTTTACAAACACCGAAGATGCAGTCTCATGCTGTTGCCTTTTCAGTTGGTATTCTGGTTTCAGGAATTTGTAATCTTTTTTATGAGTAGTGCAGTGATTAATCCTCTTGTCTTCTTCCCTACAGGGCCGGCCGGAGATATTTTTGGATGTGAAGCGGGGGTGCTGAAAAGCGCCCCCGCCACCGGCCCTGCCTCCCGTGCCCTGGCCCCGCCCAGCGTGCCCTGGCCCCGCCTCCCATGCAGCATGGGAGGCGGGGCCAGGGCACGCTGGGCGGGGGGGGCGGCGCCAGAGTTGGCCCCGCCTCCCACGCTACTCCCGCTCGCCCGTCTGGCCTTTTCTAACTGGTCAGAATGCAGCGGAGGTCCCTCCAGGCCGCGATTGCGGCCTGGAGGGACCTCCGCTGCAGTCTGGCCAGCTAGAAAAGGCCAGACGGGCCAGGGCGCACTGGGCGGGAGACGGGGCACCGTCAGGGCGGTGCCCCGCCTCCCGCCCAGCCTGACGGCGCCCCCCCGGGCCTGCGCCCGAGGTGGCGCCATCAGGTGCCTCTATAGTGGGGCCGGCCCTGCTTCCCTATCACATTCTTTCAATGCTTCTTGACACTACTATGACTTTTGTTTGATTCCTCACTGTATTTATGTCTGGAATATACAATCGCTATACACCAGACATCTATACATTAAGCTCAGACTTTTGAAGCATCTCAAATATAATACAGTACATAGGGATGCTGGAACATTGTCGCTGGTTTATTTATTGTTCTTCAAGGGCTGCAGAAGTGTCTTGGATTGACCTTTTTTCTTACTGAGTTTGTATTCATTAATTGGTGATTGGGGTACTGAACTGTGATTTAGCTTAGTGTCTAAATTTATTATACTCTTGTCTGTTTCTGTTATTTCTTCAATGCCACCCATTTTACTACATCTTTTCTGCATATATGAATGTATTTTTAACCTCACTCATTTCGTTTCATTGGGTAGATGAGAAATAGGTTTGCTTTTCAGCTTTTTAGTGTAAAAGTAATGGAATACTATGTTTTCATTAATTTTCTGGTCTATGTCTCAAATTTAATACAGTACAGGAAGTCCCCGAGTTACAAACATCTGGCTTACAAATGACTCATAGTTAAGAACAGGGGTGAGCCAACAGGAAGTGAGAGAAATCTACCCCTCAGAAGAGGAAGAGTAATAATAATAATAATAATAATAATAATAATAATAATAATAATAACAACTTTATTCTTGTACCCTACCTCCATCTCCCCGAAGGGACTCAGGGCGGCTCACATGGGAATGAGCCCAGCAACAACATAGGTTAAAATACAATCAATGAATTAAAACAATACAACAATACAAATATAAAACAATATAAACACATAAGTTACTTTAAAACCTGGACATAAAATGCTACATATACATAGGGTGACTTGTGTAAAAATCTGAGTAAGGTTCGTAGATAGACTAGAGGCAATCAGGGAAAGGGCGGAGGCATGGTCTCAATTAAAACATGGGGAAAAGGTGTCTCCACTGAAGCTTTCTCACCAATCCTTGTTTCCACGTTATCCAATTATTCCAAATATCATAGGGACAAAAAAATTAGTGAAATCTTCTGAACAGGGACACAGACAGAAAAACAAATGCCACAGGGGTGTTAACCCTTCCCTTTGCTATTCAAAGCTTGTGTGTGTGTGTGTGTGTGTGTGTGTGTGTGTATCTAACTGGTTACACTTCCAAATGTACCTGTTACGACATATACAAATGCAGCTTAAAACACACCCACAGAACCTATCTTGTTCATAACTTGGGGACTGCCTTATATAATTTTATCTAAAGGACAGGGCAACCTTGGCTTATGTATGAACAAGTCTTTCTATGAATGGGAAAAGGGGGGAATCTATTTCTTGACTGAAAATACACACTGTTTATAACACTGTTTATAGCAATACTAATAGTATTTTACCTTCTAGAATATTTGGCCACCAATTTATTTATTTTGAAGGCAGGGGAAGTTGAAACACACACAGAAAAAAAATGAGATTTTACAAATCCAGCATCTGGCAAATTGAATCCCAGCTAACTAAAAAGTTGTTTTTTTAAAAAAACAAAACAAAACAAAACAAACATGAAATTATGAGCTTTTTATGAATTTCCAAAACTTCCCAAGGAGTAAAAACCCCAATTATATTTAATTTTATGTCTCAGAACAGGTATGGTTGAAATTGCCATAATGTTCATAAAAGCTAATTACGCAATTCTAAATAAACCATACAAAAGAAAGATTAAAAAAATACTTGTATTACAAATGAAAGCATCTCTCAGAATTTGAATAATCATTAGTGGTGAGGCACCATATGGCTAGTGTTATCTTGCTATTGAATATTTCATTGTTTATAAGTGCTTGACTTCTTTTTTTACACGTTTTGATCCAATATTTTTGTAGGCTTGGTGATGAAATAGAGACAGCTAGGCACAGCTCCTGCTGTGTGGCTATGCTGTTTGTCTCTGAGAAAAAATTATTCTATTTCATAATGTGGTTGCTTTTGCACCTTAATGACAGAAGGGACAAAGAGTGGATTTGCATTGGAAAAACAGAAGAAAGAGACTAAAGTGATATAACTTAAATGCATGTAAAAGTTCCTTTACAATACTGATGCTGTGTTTTTATGGAGGAAGTTTAGATTCTGAATCAGGATTGTGTGGCTCTCCTGATATATAGATATATATAGATATAGATGATCTTTATCGTGATTTTCTTTTTTAAAAAAATACAAGAATTTGCTCAAAATAACAAAAAAAGAAGAAGGAAGATAGAAGAAAAAGAGAGAAAGAAAAAATAAAAGAAATAAAATAAAAAATAAAAATAAGAAGAGTTATGTGACTTCCGGTCCTCGTTGATGCGGCTTTTTGTCTTTTGGCCCAAGTCTATCTTCTTTTCTATTTCCCTGCTCCCTTTCTTCTTGCATTCTACTTTTCTATTCCTTTGTTTCTTTTTTCTTTGTTTCTTCTTTCTGTATTACTGTTATTTTTTCTTGTTTTTTTTTGTTTTCCTTTAATTGATATTCATTTAATAAGCCCCAGCCTGTTTCTTTCCTTAGTTCTCCTTGATATTTCGCCATAAGATATGTCAGCCTATACATTTTTTTTATTTCAAGCAGTTTTATCATCCATTCCTAGCATTTGAGTATTGATGGTACTTACCACCCTAGAACATCTGGAACCATACTATTCTGTCATTCTGTATCAAAATACCAGAACTGACAATAAGACAATGGTCTAGTATGGTGGTAATGATGATGATGATGATGATGATGATGAACTTTATTTATACCTTGACTTTCTCCCCATGGGGACTCAAGGCCACTAACAATCCCATACTTTAGTCATAGTTTAAAAAGTACAATACAGAAGTTAAAAACAATTAAATAGTACAGTATGATAAAAACATATTAAAATATAATAAATACACTTAGAATAACTTTTAAAACTATATAAGTATGTCACCAACATGAAATGTTTGGTAAGCTTTGCTTTTGAACATGAGTATGTACCTTCAGTAAAGGACAGAAAGATATTGCAAGAGCTAGCTGTTGTAATAAAGCAAGTATAATCCACCAATCTCAATCAGATGGGCACAGGTTGTAGAACCTTTCAGAGGTTTCTCTTGGAGGAGTAGCCTCCCTTTTTCCTAAGAGTGGAAGACATGGCAAGATGAGCAAGACCACTGTAAAATAAAGATATAGAATTTCATCCTACCTAGATCATACAGAAATGGAAATTGATAACACCAGCTAAATAATTCCCTGTATGGTCACTCATTGTTATTCCTTCTTTGAACTAATACATCAATAGATGGATACCTCACCATTACAGTATTTTTTGTGTTTTTCTTTCTATTTTGTAACATTTCGCACATCAGTAAAGCTACAGTGGTTACTGCAATACTCCATGCTGTTCCACCCACTAGAATGTCTTTAGTTCATAAGGACCAAATTAACTGGGCCATGTGTTTCATTTGATTCTCTTCCCCAATGGGACAAAAAAGATAATGATTATTCACTGCACTACTAGATCTGACAGTGTAAAAGATTGTTATTGTCATGTAGCATAATATGTGTTGTTACCAATGTCACAAGAAGCAGTGAAATAAACATTAACCATGAAAGACATAAACCCTGTTCTAGTTATCCAAGGGGGGAAAAAAAGATTTATTCAAGTGACTGAGTTTGATTTTGTATGTATACTCTTTTGCATTTGTAAGCTGCCCTGAGTCCCTGTGGGGAGATAGAAGCGGGGTACAAGAATAAAATAATAATAATAATAATAATAATAATTATTATTATTATTATTATTATTATTACGAAGACGAAGACTGTTTAAATGAGAACAAATAGGAAGTGATGCATAAGCTTTTAACAAACCTAAGTAAAAAATATTTAGAGCATCACTGAAAATCAGGATTAAGTAAGGACCTAATGTCTTTCTCCCAATATAGGAAAGGCATGAATGGAAACAAATTTTGCCACCTATCCATCACCTCTCATCTATTTAATCACTGACCCAACATAAGATAAGAGATAAAATAAGAACAGTTTTATTTATTCTTACTTAGTTAATCGTTTTTTTATTTTTGTGATAAGAAAATTAGAAAACAGGAAGCAACATGATGTAGAACCAGCTGGAGTAGTAGGCCTTTCACAGACCAAAACCCTGCAACCGCCCCTGGGTGAAAACACCATAGCCCAACTACAAAAACTGGAAGGTGGACCAGAGGATGTAAGCCAGCCATGAGCAAATATCAGCCCTCCAGGTGTTTTGGACTTCAACCCCCACAGTTCTGTTGTGGAAGTTGAAATCCAAAACCCATAGAGAGCCAAACTTTGCCCACACCTGATGTAAACTCTCAACCCACATGTCCTCAGAAGCCAACCACAAGAACTATATCTTTTTCCCAACCCTTTCATCACTTGATACTAAGGGGCAGTTTCAAATTCCCATCCTTCACTAAATATGTCCCAGTAGGTAGTCATCCCCCTCCCCCACCATCATGCAGGAAGTCTTGAGACAATTGTCAAGTTCTCCTTGACAATGTAGCCTAGGTGGAAAAAATCTTAATAGGGAAGGAAAATTCCTATTGGGCCCATAGCAACCAGAAGATTTATGCTGTGAAAGGAGGTGGGAGAGTGGGTCAGAGATCTCCGAAGAGTAAGAGATAGTGGTATGACTGCCTTATATAATCTAACTGAGCCACACCACCTTTTCCCATGGTTGTGGCAGCGCATTCTTGTTATAGCAGTGGCCAGCAGTCATGACATTGCTAGTCTCCACTGCTTGTCACCTGGAATGATGTTGGCTGGTGCACAAAGATAATCAGAGAAGGGAGGGGGGAAGGTGGAGTGATTTCTTTTCTACCCCTTCCCCTCTCCCATTTTGCTTTGGCACCTTCCTGCTTCCTCAACAGACAAGGGGCTGATGGTCAAAATCATCCTGGGGCAACCCAGTATTTGACATTCCAAATTGGGCCCGGTCAGCGTAGATTTGGCCTCTGCTTTGTTGCATGGAGTTTTAAAAATAGAAGTATTGCATACATTGTCTCTTTCTTATAATCTATCCAGAAAGTGAAAAGAGACTGGTTTGGAATAAATGTATTGGGCTCATCTAAAGTGATTAAAAAGGATATCAAGTTCCAAATGCTTGTTTCTATTATTTCCCACTTTGTTTTGGAGATCCATAAACATTCTGTTTATTTCATGATATTTTCTGTCAGCTCTTGATATGATCAGAGACTTTTCATAACAGCTCTCCAGGCCAATATAAAATTGGAAAGAACAGAAACAAAATCCAAGTCTCATCAATCAGTTTGGATGTTCCTATCTTGTGCAAACTCAAAGTGGGGAGGGGAGGCACTTGTCTCATTCCAAGGCCTAGGATAAAAAAGCTTGTATATTTGGCCACACCAGTATTCCCATGTGTATCAATTTTAAAAATCCACAAAGGCTCAAGATAATGATCCTGAAATCATACCTATAATTACGGTCATAACTACACAAAAAGTCTAAGCCAGATGTGTTTGTTGCAGCATTTTATCAGTATGCGGTAGAAATGTTAATTTGAAGATTGGAACGAGATGAGGAAACTGAAATAACGGAGAGTTGCATCAAAAGAATATACTTAAATATGCACACACAAAATCCAGCAATTAGAAAAGAAATGGGAGAATAGAAAGTTCTTTGTGCATAGGCCTATTGGCTTAAAGTTTTTATCGTTATTGATAGACGTGATTCGAGCATATGCATCCAAGTAATATTTTATTACACTCTCTCTCTCTCTCTCTCTCTCTCTCTCTCTCTCTCTCTCACACACACACACACACACACACACACACACACACACACACACACACATATATATATATATATATATATATATATATATATATATATATATATCGTGGTTGTACAGTATTATTTTTGTACAGAGTTATTTTAAAACAATTAAATGATCTAGAGGCAGCTGGTTTTAGGGATCCTTCTAGACAACTTAATACTTCATCGAGGGAGGGAGGCAACCCAACGCTAAAGAGAACGTCCTGTTACCGATCTACCTCCTCCCAAGATCAATCCATCCCCTGCTATTGATGGAAAGAATCTGTCAATATATGTCATCTACTTTGTGAGATGAGGTTATTCTGCTTCTATGCTGGCATGCCAGCACTAAATTGTCAAAGGTTGGAATTCTCCTCCTCTCCCACTCTCTCCCTTGCTTTCATGAGATAAAGTCCTTAATCTAAATAGGCAGACTTTGCACTCCTTACCATAAACATAACATGGTTCCCCCCCCAAAAAAAAATCTGTTCTTTTTCAGAAGATTCTAAGACGTATCTCACTAACAAAATGGCCAGCAATTGAATACTGCATCTATGAACAGTATGAACCTTATTTCTAATCTTTCAACCAACCAAACTTTTATGGAATATTTCTCAGGGATAGCATGAAAAAAGAAGAAAAGGTCTTGACTGAGCGTGAAATCCCTGTAGTCTGTATTCTTCCAGACTAAGTTCTATCTCTTTTAAAGTGCTAGAATAGTTACTACCAAACACTGCATTTTTGTAATATGAAGAACTATTTTAATCTAACTAGGGGTTTCTGCACTTTTGCAGAGCATTTTTGAGACAATGACATGATACTACATTTGCATGCATAATACATCAAAAGATAATGTGTGTTAAGTGAGTGAGCCATGATATATTTTTAATTTAATGCTACAATACTTTTTGTATTGGTTGTCATTTGGTAATGTAGCAGTCCAGCATAAACATGCATATATCTGCAAAATAAGTAAATAAGCCACAGTCATATTCATGTTGGTTCTTAGATAGGAAATTGTATTTTTCCCTTCAAAAGTGCAAATGTGCACCTAAAAGCCATTAATCAACATGTTAGTCATCCATAGCAGAATTTTATTAACAACACCATGCTAACCACACATTTGACAGACATGTCTCTCCAGGTAGAAAGCTGCCTGCCTTATTTAATTTATGATGAGTAGTGTATATGCATCAGCAATAAAAAAACAATTAAAATCTGGACTCTCTGGGAGGTTATTTATTTGCAATAACAAGAACTCTTTGGGTTCCTCTTATTGAATCCTATTTTTAAAATCCTATCAAATTGTGTGCCTCTTTTGCCATAATACCCAATTAAATATTCATGAGTAGGAATGTCTCCATCACAGTTAATTGCAAAGCTCAGGGTTCTCATCCCAGTTCTGTTTTCCTTGTGTGTAGAGTGGTCAAAGAAAGATCAGCCACAAAAGAAATTACTTGTAAATGAAAGTAGCAAAAATGATACATGGACAGGATAAACTGATTCAAATGGACAGCAAGGTTGATGGTTTCATGCTAGGTTAAGGAATGTAGAGTCAACCTTCCACATCTGTGTATTTGAGAGAGGACAGATTTGATTAAATGGTCTCTCAAGGGATCTTTAGGTCCGCCTTTACAACTTCATGGTCAACTTCTGCTGGACGGTGATCATAGATTTATGCTGGATAACCTAGAATTTCCTACAAAGAACCCTTCCCTTGAAATATCTAGATATTACAGTACAATTGACTGGAAGTCGAGCATAGAGTCATGCTGGAGAAAGTAGATATTAGGGTTGTCCAAATATTCGTTATGTTTCTCGTTTCGTAATTATTTTGGATTGTTCTCGTTTTTTGAAACGAGTATTGAAACGTTTTCCCTGGGCACAACTGGCAATGTCATTCGAACCATCGTTGGCCCATTCTCTAATTGTTTCTTAAAATTTTCGTTAAATTTTTTCCTTCCAAATTTTTTAAAATATTTTTTTTAAAAAAAAATTAATTTTTTTTTGTTTCTGCAACCTAACATGAATGGGAGCCTAGCGCAGCCTAACATGGCTACCGCTCCCTGGCCAATCAGAGACGTCCACGATGGCTGAAAAAGGTGGGGGCTAGCGTCCTCCGCATCCACGTGGAGGATCTCTATAAAAATCCCCTCCCCAACTGAGCCAAGCCATTCTGGGTTGGGATACCGAGGAGAGAGGGTGTTTTGCGCATGCTGGGAAGCTGCTTGCTTGCTTGGGGGAGAGAGGGCTAAATGACTGGGGGTAGAGTGTTTCTGTTGTTGCTGGTTCGATATTGTGTTTTTTGGGGGGGAAATTGGCTGGGGGCTTGGGGCAGAGTCCTTGCTGTGGCTGGCTTTAGGGAACTTTTTTTTTCCAAAGGACGTCTGCGTCCCTGCTAGTGCTGAGCTTGGGGTGCTTTCCATCTACTCCTGAGGGAGACCTTTTGCCTTTCTGTTTTCTTTTTTGGAATTTAGCAATCACCACATCAGCCCTTCTTTGCAATCCTGAAAGGGGGGGGGGGGACTTGAAAATAATAGTTTCCAAAGGACGTCTGCGTTCCTGCAAGTGCATTGCTTCCCTCCCACTCCATTTGTAATCCCAAGCCCCCGGGCTGAGTGTTATTGCAGCAATCACAAAGACACATATTGTTTTCAAACCTAAAGGGTACATTGGAAGAAATAGTTTCCAAAGGACGTGGGGCACCCGCCAAGGCATTGCTTCCCTCACGCTCCATTTCTATTCCCAAGCCTTGGGCTGAGTTTTATTTCTGCAATCACAAAGTCAGACATTGATTTGATTCAATAGAGGGTCCACAGCAATTTATAGTTTCCAAAGGACATGGGCACTCCTGCCAAGGCATTGTTTGGCGTGTGCTGCATTTCTAATCCAAAGTCCTCAGCCAGAGTTTCATTTTTGCAATCACAAGGTCAGCCAGTGGCACCATTGATCAAAAGGTTCAAAGGCAATTTATAGTTTCCAAAGGACAGTGGCACTCCTGCCAAGGCATTGCTTGGCGTGTGCTGCATTTCTAATCCAAAGTCTACACAAGTAGAAGAGGGACTTTTACAGTGATAAGAACCCAATTGAACAGGAAATAAGACTTTCAAACCAGGAACAGGTTTCTTCAAATATTGAAAAATAGTGTATTATAAAAAGTTATGAAAATTCGCCAAAAATCATAGGAGACAGGAAACATTCTGCAATTTGTTGAGCAAAGAGTGTGGAATGTGTTCTCCCACTGTACCAAATTTGATGAGAATAGCTCAAGAAATGAGGGCGGGAGACCCCCAGAAAAGTCCCCCCCGGTTTCCTGTTTTTTGGCGATTGCGCATGCGCGTCCGCATTTTAGAAACATTTTAGAAACATTACGAATTTTCAGAAATATCCAAAAATTTTGGGTGAAACATTAAGAAATAATTTCTATATCGAAGAGCCGGCACCCCCTTCTTTAGAAACGAGAATTGAAACATTTTTTCCATCGATCGGACAAGCCTAGTAGATATTCCTAGAAAGGTGTTTTTTTAAAAAAAAAATAGCAATTTTATTTGTAGTTTTTCCACATTTTGGAAGGTCCTGTCCCCCTAGGCCAATGATATTGTTGAAATATATGCTATTCTTATTGCCACCAACCAAGCTAAATATGGTCACCCATTTTTTAGTCTTGCTGCCCTTGCAAAAGCATAGCAAAAGAAAATATATTTTCTTTTGCTATGTTTTTGCAAGGGCAGCAAGACCAACAAATGGGTGACCATATTCAGCTTGGTTGGTGGCAATAAGAATGGTATATGTTTCAACAGCTGAGTATTAATCCTGACAAGACAGAGGCCCTCCTGGTCAGTTGCTCGTCTGATCGGGGTATTGGGTGGCAGCCTGTGCTGGATGGGGTTGCACTCCCCCTGAAATCACAGGTCCGCAGTTTGGGAGTCCTCCTGGATTCAACGTTGACGCTTGAGGCTCAGGTGTCGGCGGTGGCTGGAAGGGCTTTCGCACAACTCAAACTTGTGCACCAACTGCGACCATACCTCGTGAAGTCTGACTTGACCATGGTGGTGCATGCCTTAGTTACCTCTAGGCTGGACTACTGTAATGTGCTCTATGTGGGGCTTCCCTTGAAGACAGCCCGGAAATTACAATTGGTCCAGCGCTCAGCGGCCAAATTAATAACGGGGGCGAACTACAGGGAAAGATCTATTCCCTTGTTCAAGGAGCTCCACTGGCTGCCGTTCATTTTCTGGTCCCAATTCAAGGTGCAGATTATCACCTATAAAGCCCTAAACGGTTTGGGACCCGCCTACCTTAGTGACCGTATCTCCTATCATAAACCCACCCGATCTCTTCGATCGTCAGGGGAGGCTCTCCTGTTGCCTCTGCCTATATCTCAGGCCCGTCTTGTGGGAACAAGGGAGAGGGCCTTTTCTGCTGTGGCCCCCTGACTGTGGAATTCACTGCCCATTGAGATTAGGCAGGCCCCCACTTTGCTAGCCTTTAAGAAAGACTTAAAAACATGGCTCTTCCGGTGTGCCTTTGGAGAGTAACTGTCATATTTTCCTTCGGTTATTCTCTTGGGATATCTATCCTCTAGACCAGGGGTCCCCAAACTAAGGCCCGGGGGCCGGATGCGGCCCGTCAAAGCTATCTATCCGGCCCCCACGGCACAAGGGCAGAAGGAGGTTGGGCTAAATGACCCAAGGGGTCTCCTCTTACAACCCTTATTATTATTATTATTATTATTATTATTATTATTATTATTAACATTGAGGCTGGGTGGCCATCTGTCAGGGGTGCTTTGCTTGTGCTTTTGCTGCACAAAGGCAGAAAGGGGTTGGACTAAATGGCCCAAGGGGTCTCTTCCAACCCTCTTTATTATTATTATTATTATTATTATTATTATTATTATTATTATTAACATTGAGGCTGGGTGGCCATCTGTCAGGGGTGCTTTGCTTGTGCTTTCGGTGCACAAGGGCAGAAGGGGATTGGACTAAATGGCCCAAGGGGTCTCTTCCAGCCCCCATTATTATTATTATTATTATTATTATTATTATTATTATTGCTCAGTGGCAAACTATAGTCCGGCCCTCCAACGGTCTGAAGGATCGTGAACTGGACCCCTGTTTAAAAAGTTTGGGGACCCCTGCTCTAGACTGTTCCACTATTTTATGTCCCTGCTCCCCATGGTTTTATTCATATGTCTTTCTCACCAAGTTTTAATTTAGTGTTCATGTGGCCTGCCCTGGTTTTTATTGCTTTTTCTGAATTTTGGATTGTAATGTATGTTATTATTTATTGTATTGTTAAATTGTGTTATGATATTTTGTTTTATATTTTGTCATATTGTATGGTTTTGGGCATGGCCCCATGTAAGCCGCCCCGAGTCCCCGTTGGGGAGGTGGTGGTGGGGTATAAATAAAGTTTTATTATTATTATTATTAACAGTATCATTGTATGCAACACAGGGTGGAAGAAATCATTCACATTTCTGAGTCACTATAAAACTGACCTTGGACCTCATCACATGGAGGCCAAGAAACTAGGTGAAACTGTGGGGCATGCTTCATGCCCTTACTGTTGTTGGTTGTGGGATTCCTTCCCATGACATTTTCCCACTGTCCCTGGCTTCCTATCACATCCTCCCAGGCCTCTTCTTCTCAGGGCTCTGTCTCTCTGCACTGCCGGCACACTACTGTCATGGAGCCCAACGGAGCCCCGCTGGAAGTCCTGAGTCATCTGATGGGCTCTGGCAGACTCCACGCAGGCAGCACTGAAAAGCAGGAAGAAGAAGCTTCTTGGCTTCCATGTGATGAGATTGCAAGTATAGAGAGCCTTCAGGAAAATAGTGTTGCAGGCACGCGCACACACACACACACACTAGTTGAAGGTTTGGGTAAAACTCAACAATGAGTATGCTGCTTCTCAGTCTGTCCAGAGAATGGATGGCAGGAGAAGCAATCTTCCCTTTTCCATATGAGGCTACAAAATAAAAATAAGGGTTAGAAGAGTATATAGGCAGGCAAGGCTTTTCAATGAAATTGTCAGTGAAGGAAGTGGAGTCAACAATGAAAAATATAAAAGTAATCTTGGGCTTTGATGGCTGGCAGATGGAAAATAATTTTTGTATCCATTTAGGCTATTTTTCTTCTATCAGCATTTAAAGACCTTAATATATCCTTGGAGTTGTATTAAAGTTCTACAAGATCTGGCTGATACAATGGAATGGCATACTATTGCAATGTATAGCCATATTTAGGCCT